>NC_082362.1:8188784-8866284 GCF_027477595.1 Haemorhous mexicanus | reverse complement strand
GCTGTGTGAAAGAAAACTCATCTGACACAGAAATATCCTGGTGCAGCTCCTGGTTATTGAGGAACAAGATTTCCACTGTAGGGAAGTTGTTAATGTTTCTGTATTAATATTCTGTTGATAGTACTTGAAATTGGAGAGTTCAGGATCACTGAGGCTGGCACTTTACCTTGGCTGTTTAAAGGATTATGGTCGATGCATTTTTAAGGAATGTTTTGAGTCATGTGGTGCTTCCACCTTCTTGCTGCATTCCTCAGGGGGTTTTAAAGGCAAATAATCCAAGCCTCTCAATTGTCCTTGCATTCCTGAATAAAGATTTATTATGCTTTTGTTTAAGTGACTCCTGACCCTGTTCCCTGCCCTGATTAATTTCCCTTTGATGTGAATTCCCTCGGGTTTTTACAGTCCAGGCAGGGTCAGAAGGGATTTCTGGGCACTGCCTAATCCAAAGCCCCTAGACTGCAGCTCAGGGCAGAATCCTGAAAATTCCCAAGGATCCAGAATTTACAACCTCTGTTACACTGTTTGACCACTCTAACAGTGAAAAACATAACATTTTTTTCTTATGTGCAATATTTCTATATTATATATATTATACATTCTATATATATGATATACTTTTTAATATTTAGATTGTTATATTTCAGCATAATTTGAGAGGGTAAGATACATGAATTTTTATTAAGTTACTGTGGGGATTTTTTGTGAAAAATTATGCCTGTCAAAGGAGAGAAATTTAAATTAGTGCTCTTAGGGAGGGAAAGGCTGATTTCTGAACCCATCCATGAACTGCTTTAGGGTTTGATGGGAAGAGTAACAGGCTGGGTATTGAAGAGGAAAGAACAGGGATAACTTGATTTTATGGTGGCTGTGCCAAGTGTGCCCTTTTAGGAGTAACTAATCAGTTTCAAGCAATTATTCAGTTTCACAAACTGATTTAGTAGTTTTTAACCACATTGATCTTCTAGTAGAGGACTCAATCCCTGCACAACCAATAGCAGCGTTAAATATTGAATTTAAAGCTGGCCATAGTAACTGAAGGCAGCGGGATGGAAACCCATCCCTGCTCCTGGAACCCTGCAGACAGGGAAGAATAAAGAAAAATAATAACAAAAATAATGAAAAATAAAGAAAATAAAAGGAAAATAAAGGAAGATCCGAGGATGGGGCTCTCTCCTCGCCGGTTCCCCTCAGGCACCTCTTAACCCTAACCCTAGGCCTGACCCCATCCCTAACCTGGGTAGGAAAAGCAGCCTTGGGCTAGGGCTGGTTCCCAGACAAAAGCGGTGCAGGCAGCCATGTTGTGGCAGTTCTGCGCTCCCCTTGGGATGCCTTTGGCAGCTGCAGCGTGCCTGGAGCTCTGGGCTCTCTGGTTTCAAACCCCTAACCCTAGATCTAGGTCTAACCCCAACGCTCAGCAGTGACCGCAGCCCGCTCGCCTCTCGCTCCGCCTCGCCCGTTTCGGGCGGTCCCGCGCATGCGCAGCGCGGGCGGGGCGGGGCGGTCTCGCTGCCGCGGTCACGGCCCGGCGGGTGCGCGGGGCCGAGCCCAGAGAGGCGGGTTCGCTCTTCGGAACGCCGCTCCCGGAGTTTCTGCTCCTCACCCGTCGGCACGGACAGGGAGGTCGGGGACAGCCGTCCCTGCTCCCGCCGCTGGCGGAGCCGCAGCCATGGACGAGCAGAGCGTGGAGGTGAGCGGCGGGCGGGCGGGCGGCGCGCGCTCCCTCAGGGCGGTGAGGGGGCAGCGGCTGCGGCTTCTCCTCCGCACCCGCCCGGTTTAGCGGAGCCCCTCGGAGCGTCCGCGTACCCGGTGTGAGGGGGGAAAAAAGGCCCAGCGGTAGCGAACGGTGTCGGCCCGGGCGCTGGGAACAGCCTGCGGCGCTGCGGGGCTTGGCTCGGGTGGGCAGGCAGGTGGGGAGGGGGTCGGAAATGAGCGGGCGGAGCGCCGCGGGTGCCGGTTCCGGAGGTGGATGGATCCATGGAGGGATGGATGGAGACCTGGCGCACACCGAACCCGCCCTGGCACCGTGGAGGTGCAGAAATGGCTGTGAGCCTGCAGCTCAAACACCTGCTGGGGGCTGTGTCACAGCCAGGCTGGGAAGGGATGTAAAAGACCGCCTGCGATTATCTCCTTTAAAGGCATATGGTGCGTTTCAATGGCTTGTAGCTGTTAAAGAAGGCGGTAATGTGTGGGAGATATATTGGTATTCGTAAATATAAGATGTCTTTCTTTTGTGCTGATTCACAATCTCAGTGCTGTGGGGAAAAAAATAGCCCACCTGAAGGACCTTATGAAGTTCCAGAGTTATAACCAGAAGTATTATAACTCCTGTATGACGCAGGATGTAAAACTTCCTTATCAGTTAAAAATTATCAATATGGAAAGCAAACATTGCTTTCTCATTTGGGGAATGTTTTTATCACCCAAAATTGATTAAATAGGGTGGGGGAGAGTGTGGAAATAGTGGAGCTAATGCTCATGGTAGACCTTAAAAGAATATAAGTCTTATAAAATTTAAAAAAATACTCAATTCAGTTCAACACCTCTTATGTATTATGCATACATGCACTTACCATGATCTAGAAATAATTTAGTTCCAGTCCACTGTCGGCAGGTACAACATCATTTCTTCTGGCAGCTGCTCCATCCTATGTGAACACATGCAGGAATATCTAGGCTACAGAAAGGCCTGCACTGAAAGAGATAAGGCAAACAGAAAGTATTCCTTGAAGAAAGATAATGGTGTTATAAACAGGTGCTGGTGCAGTGTGGGAGAAGCTGAGGGGGAGAGTTGTGGTGTGCAGGTTGTATCTCCCTCAGAGATGTGCTGTTTGGAACAGGACAGAAACCTGGCACTGTGCCTGGGGAACAAACGCAGCCCTGGTGTGTCTGGAGCATGTTTAACAATGGTGCTAATCCCTCTTTGCAGAGCATTGCCGAGGTGTTCCGATGTTTTATTTGTATGGAGAAGCTGCGGGATGCCCGCCTGTGCCCTCACTGCTCCAAGCTCTGCTGTTTCAGCTGTATCCGGGTGAGTTTGCTTGGTTTAGTCTGTTCTTTCAAAGGTTTGAACTGAAAACTGGCTGAGCTTATGAAAACATTCTTTTCCTGGAGTTCCAAGGATTCCTTTTTTGGTTTTTTTTTTCCCCTCCTTTAGTTTCCCTTTCAAAACCTTTTATAACACCCCTGAGGAAGAAGTAGGCAGGCTGTGCATTGCCTTCAGTGCTGCTAATTATAGGCACCATCTGGAATAATTGCTTTAAGGAAGAGACACACAATGATCCCTTCTTCAGCACCTCCTGAGAGTTGGTGATGCTCTGTGGAAGATAAAAGTTGGGAAAGGAATCAGATGCTGGCTTTGCATCTGGGAAGGTCACAGCATCACCTCGTGTATCCTGGAGGTGTTTTATAATGTTTTATAATGCTGCTCAGGCTGGTGTGGTGTGATCAGGTGGGGCTAAATCTTTCTCAGGGGAGTCTGAGGCAGCACCTGAATCCTCATTCCTTTGCTGAGGCCCTGGTTCCCAGTGTATCACACTCCAGTTCCAAATCCAGATGCTGTTTTGTGTTGCTGTAGCAGCAAAAGGTTCAGCTGAGGTTTCCAGACCTCCAGTAGTATTTCCAGAAATTGGAACAGACATTCATCCTTCGCTCTGGAAGCTCTGACAAGAGCTGTAGGTGAAGGATTCGTGCTGCATATTAAGGATTTTAGTGACATATTGTTGCTGGGTGGTGAGAGATTATTCATGAGACTCTTTAAATGTAGTAGAGAGCTGACAAATATAAACCCATCAACTGCTGAGCTTTTACACTTGTGAGTTGTAGTGGGCAGGTGAAGTTCTTTGCTCAGCTGTTTGTCCCTGGAGCTTTCTGGAAGAGAAACATTCACAGGCTCCTTGTGGATTTGATCACTGAACTTCAGCCATTTAATTTGTCTATAAATAACTCAAGAGGAAGAAATAAATTACCTTGAAGACTAATTAGACTCTGAAAAAGATGCTTGTGGTGTCTTTTTCTTTCCTTTATTGAAACGTGTTCTTTAGTGTAAGACTCTGGGAATCTGCCAGGTGGGTGGTTCCTAATGCAATATTTGGTACCTCAAAATTCTCTGTATAATTTTAACTGAAGCATCTCTGACATCTGAAGACAAAGTGGTTGCTTGTTACTAAGACACAAATAGCAGCTTCTTCTGTGACTAAGTGCTTGAACAGTTAAATTGAAAATTTGCTTAACAGGGAAAAAGTATAGGAGAGCTGTAATAAAAATAAGTAACCCCTAATTAATGATAGAACATATTTGCCTGCAGTTCTTTCATTCCAGTCTGTTTAAAAAGGTTTCTCCTTTTTCCATCACAGCGTTGGCTGACTGAACAAAGAGCTCAGTGCCCTCATTGTAGGTAAGGTATTTTTAATATCAGGAATTGGGTGGATTGTCCTGTTGTGATCAGTCTCCTTTTCAGTGCAGCTTGCACTAAATTTATAGGCTTTAAAATTTTTTCAGACCTGCCTGCTGTTTCTATAAAAATTGGCCCTGGTATAATACTTCTTCTGAAATGCATCCTAGCTAAGCAGGACCTTTGTTCTTCCCACCTAACACTGCTGTGCATAGCTGGTGTAACAGGAGCAACTAGAGGGAATTCCTCTTTATATTCTTCTTTGAAAAGTCAGAGCCCAGGAGCTTCAGTTTTCAGGGTGAAAGTGTTCATTTTTAATGCCTGTAATTCACGTGGTGTGCCTGGGCAGCCATTCTGTGTGTCATTGCAGGCTGCAGTTCCCACCTCTCCCAAATGATCAAATTGACTTAATTTTTTTTTTTCCTCTTGGAATAACTAGTCCAGTTTCTGCTCTTTTTTACCTGTGACTCTTCTGGTAATGCAGAATTGAACTGAACTCACTTCAGTGCTTCTTCTTTAGCTCCTGGAGCCAAATTCCTGCTCTAACTGTGCCATCCTTCCTGCAGAGCCCCCTTGCAGCTCCGAGAGCTTGTCAACTGTCGCTGGGCAGAGGAGGTCACACAGCAGCTGGACACACTTCAGCTCTGCAGCCTCACAAAGCATGAAGAGAATGAAAAGGACAAGTAAATTGAGTGTTCTTTGCATGCAGTGTTTTGTGGTTTGGATTATAGGAGCTAATTTTAGTCATGTACTCTCTGTATCTGTGAAGGGCTTCTGGAGACAATACTGAAAGCAACGTTTATCTTACAAAAGGTTTTTATTGACTACAGCTGTTCTTCCTGCAAAAGATGTTTAATGCTTTACTTGCAGGATTGTGTAGCAAAACAAGTGAGACTGTTTAGCTGAGTTTATAGAGAATTCATAGCTATTTTCTGTGGGTGATATGTGTATTTTTTGGTTTAAGGTGTGAAAACCATCATGAGAAGCTCAGTGTTTTCTGCTGGACTTGCAAGAAGTGTATCTGCCACCAGTGTGCACTTTGGGGAGGAATGGTAAGGGGAGATGGCATGGTATGAGGGACTTTGTGTCTGACAGTGGTTTTGAAGAACTAGAAGTGCTGTGGAGCTGCTGTTGTGGCTGTTGGATTGCCATGCACATACTGCAGTTTTAGGTGTATTTATTATTTAGTAACACTGCTTGTGAAACACGATACTTTCAGCTCATAATTAGAGAAGGAAATTGAGTTTTTACCAAAACCAGGTCAAGATTACCTTCCTTGTTATAAACTTCATAATGTTTTGGACAAATTCTGTGTGGTGGGGAGAGTTTTGTGAGCAAAGGAAGAAGCCTTGCTCAGAAAACAGAGGTAACACTTGTTGTTTAATTGTCCTGGCCTCCAATCTTCAAAGCTTATTAAATTCATCAGAGTTTATCTGTCCAGTTGGGTATTCAAGGAGAAACAGCTGTTGCTGTTTGGAATGTAAGTGGTTAACAGTGTGCTGCCTTTGTTTGGGAAGGGTGTTTTAATAATAATAATAATGATAAAAATAAACCTTCTATCAATATTTGATTTGGTAAAGGATTGCACAGTGAATGAAGCAGTTTATTTTTGGAGGACTCTTGAGACTCCAAATAACTCCTGACAGGAAGCTTTGATGGAATGAGAGCCAAATTCATGGCTTCTTACAAAGGGAAGTGAAAGACTGACTTCCTACATACAATCTGCTTTGGAACCTTTCCAGAATGAGTGATGCACTCGTAGGCTTTCTTCCCTTCTCTTTCAGGAATTTAATAGGAGTGCAATAAAGTAGAAAAGCGATTCTGTATTATTCACCACCACCTCCTCCTCCTCCTCCCTTTTCTTCTCTTTGAGCAGCATGGAGGACATACTTTTAAACCACTGGCAGAAATCTACGAGCAGCATGTCACCAAAGTAAATGAAGAAGTGGCAAAGCTGAGGAGAAGACTCATGGAATTGATCAGTTTGGTGCAGGAAGTGGTAAGAAAGTTCTGTAGTGGCAAAGGAGAGCTGCCAAGTGGGAAGTGGAAGTAGTACCTGTTAGAAGGTGGTGAGATTGTCCCATAGAGTGTTGCTATGGAACACGAAAGAACACAGGCACACACCGCTGCTCTAAGGTGGAGAACAAAAGGGAAGTTTATTTCTTGACTCCAACATTTATAGATTTCCAAAAGTGACAGTGGATTGGAGGGTGACAATGCCACCTCTCCAATGCCACTGGGCAAACTAACAGTCCATTAAGTTTCTCCTCCTCCATAAAAGAGTGCAAAATAATGTGTTATTTACAGAAAGTGTGTGAGAAAGTTCTCTACAAGAATGTCAACATCAGAAGGCTTAGAAAATCAGGGTGACAATAGAGAGACTTTTTTGGTTTTTTATTTGACTTTTTTTATACTATCAGAAAGAACAAAATATTCTCAATTCTGGTTTAGAGTTAGGTAACAGAATTTTTCTTCTGGTGTGTGCTGTTTAAAAGCTGGAATTGTGACACTTCTTTGAAATACATATTTTTGTCAACACCTAAAGTGTGTTCTGTCATGCTAAATGAATACAACAATACTTTATTCTAGCAGCTTATTTTCCTTTTTCTAGGATAATAAACTGTAAATGTATTTGAGCCTGCAGGATGAGCAGCTCACCAGTTGGAAATGTGTTTGTGCACCTTCTTTTTCTCCCCTGTGGAGTAAACGTGTCAAAAATCTGATGATTGACACGTTCAGCTTGGGCAGCTTCAGTGGGGATTCCAGCAATTTGATGCAGTTTCTGGTATCCCAGGAAGAATTACTTTTGTGTTCTGTTACATTTATGATGTGTAGTTTAGTGCACATAAAACCAGGAATTTTTGAAGCAAGTTTCTGTATGACTTTTGCCCATTTTTCAGGTACTTATTTGCCACATGCACTGATAGTTTTGCTCTTCTCCAGCTCAGATGTGACTTTATAAACACAAGTGTGGTGATAAAATGCTGAGCGTTTGTGGCCTTACCCTGGCAGGGAGAAGAAGGGTGCTGGTTTTATCCATTACCACAACACTTTTCTGTTTTTACCACAAAAAATAAAACACTCTTCTGTGCTGGTTAAGTTGCTGGAGAGAAACTGGCAGCTGCATGTACAAGTCTGATCCTAAAGAATTCCCATGTGACAAATCCCTGGGTGATCAGACAACGTGGCTCAGCTTCCCAGTTACCCTTGGGGCTCTCTGAGGGATCTGGTGAAATCCCTCATCAAAAACAGCACTCCTGTTTTCCCTCTTAGGGGATTTAGGGACACTAAAAGCATTTCTGGGGTCTGAGAGTGGAGCCAGGGTGTGACTGAGGGGGAGGTGCAGCTGTGTGAAGGTTTTTGTGCCCTGCAGGAGCGGAACGTGGAGGCCGTGCGCAGCGCCAAGGACGAGCGCGTGCGCGAGATCCGCAACGCCGTGGAGATGATGATCGCCCGCCTGGACACCCAGCTCAAGAACAAGCTCATCACTCTCATGGGTGGGTATTGGCCTCTGTCAGGAGGAGGAGAAATGTCTTAACAATATGTAAATGCACTGAGAAACTTTGTTTCCCTGGGAGGGTGACTCTTTCTACCCTGTGGTGTTGGGCAAGTTGACTGCCGGCAGGAAAGTTCCACCTGCGGCAAAACTTTTGGTTAAGGATTTAGTTACTGTGGTAAGTCCTAAATTTGACATAACCAGATTATATTCTGTTAAAAACTCCTATATAATTGTGGAGAGCTAACTACATGACAAAGGCCACATAGACATGCTCTGGATAGCTGAGAATTGGAAAAGTACTGGACTCAGCTAATCTGAGGACCTGCACCTGCGAGGATGCTGTGGCCTTGAGTATAGCTGTATTATGATAACAAGGTGCTGTAGCTGAGAGTGAGACATGAGAAAAGAGATGTAAGTTGTAAAGAATGAAGAAGTAAGAATAACCAATAAATTACTTAGCTTACAGAATATGCATGAGCTTATTAGTTGTTGTGCATAAATATCTGATGCTCTTATCAATAAACGAAGCTTGCAAAACTCTCATATTGAGGGTCCTGAGCCTCCCTCACTGCGACTTATAATAACTTGGGAAACATTCCCACCTAGCTGGAAGTTATTTAGCACCTTTCAACTAAAGTCCTTTTATTTCATCCGTTATGTTGGTCAAGAAGTGCATCTTTGTAATTTGAAAATACATCTTTGTAATAGATACTCCTTTTAATGTAACTTTAATATAAGAAGGGCTTGTCTGGATAAGAGTCAAACCTGCTTTTCTTTCTGTCCATAAAAGCACCCCAGACCAACAAACCTGCCATTTCTGGGACACAGAGTGCTTAGTTACTGACTTAACCTCAAATGAGTTCTTTAGTACAGCTCTAATTAAAAATGTAGACTTGCTTTTCAGATGCTTTCTCAATCAGCCTTGGTACATGTAGAAATCCTTTACCTTAGTATGTTCTGGGGCAGCTTCCAAGTGGAAACAAAAAAAAAAAGAAAAGTACACTTTCTTAAGAAATATTGAGTAGGTGTTTGATGGGGTTTTTTAACATCTTTTCTTTAAACAGGTCAGAAGACATCACTTACTCAAGAAACAGAACTTCTGGAAACCCTGCTTCAAGAAGTAGAACATCAGGTAATTATGAAAGGAGATTAAATGTTGTGTAGATAGGCCAGCTGAGGAGGGATCTTTCTTACTTACTTTTTTTATTTTAAAAATATTAATTGATGGATATTTCTGGAGCATATATTTTCATTGATGTGGCCTTAGGTTGCACAATTTCTTCTTAAAAGTAATTGTGTGTTCTAGAGATACTCAAAGGTGTTGTGTTGCTTGAAAAAATACTGCAGGGATTAATGGCAATATCATACAAAATTACCCAGTTCTATATAAGTTAGTTTAATCTAAGGAGATACATAGTGGCTGTTGTAACTTCCATTGTGGAATTCCAGAAAATAAAATAACCAAAACCCAAAACCTCCAAGTTCCATTTTGTCATTGTGTTGTGGGTAAACTTTCTGAAGCTGTGACAAACATGTAATTCAGTTGTTTAAAACCAAAAGTGGATAAAACCTCTGATTTTTACTGAGCTACGTTTTTTTCCCTTCTTTTTCCCCTCCTAGTTACGGTCCTGCAGCAAGAGTGAGCTGATATCCAAAAGTTCAGAGATCCTGATGATGTTCCAGCAGGTCCATCGGAAGCCCATGGCCTCGTTTGTCACCACTCCTGTCCCCCCAGACTTCACAAGGTGAGCATTGCACTTCTGTCCTGTTTATTCAGTGTTTAAAAGCATGTTTGAAGTACCTAAGAGGAGTTTCCTCTTAACTTACTCCTTGTAGTAAGCTGTGCTGCAAGTGGGCTTTTCTGTCCCAGCAGGGCTTATTTTGTGTCTGTAGTCCCTGCTGAGGAGTCAGTACAGTGGATTCCAGCTCACAATTTTTTTTTTCTCTTTTACACATAGTTTACTGATTTGTCCTTTTTTCTCTTATTATTGGGTCATTCAGTATTTAATTGCCAGGCTCTCATGAGATGCCTCTGTAGGTCACCTTAATTCTGAATATACAGCTAAAATCACTTTATAGCACAATTCTTCATCAGAAGAATGCTGCTGGTACTGGGTTCTGAGGGAGCCTGTGCTGAAAAAATGTCACCAAAAAATGAAAAGTCAGAGAATTCTCACGAATTCCTCAGCAAAAATTGGTTTGGTCTTGGTTTAAATCTGAATGTTTAAATAAACAGTGGCACCAAGGTATCTCTTCCTAAGGAGACTTATAAATGGAATTATGCTGCAATAACCCAATGTAGTGCTGATGGCTCTGGTGACCTGAAACACCTAAGGTTCTTCTGCAGATTGCAAAAGCTGGGATTTCTAATGCCATGTTATTCAAGTGTAATATATTTATTCTTTCCCCACACAGTGAATTGGTTCCAGCCTATGACTCAACTACATTTGTCTTGGAAAACTTCAGGTAAGAATATCTTTAATTACTGGCAATATTGGCAGCATCCTTCTGTTCCTTCTGTACATGAGAAATGTTATTTAAAACACAGAACAACCTCAAACAGTGAGATGTAGACTAAACTATGGGAATTTCGTTAAAAATATCTTGTTTACTAGGTGAACAGTCATTTTCCATGATAAAGACAATTCTCTGTGCAGCTCCTGGCTCCATGAGGGTTTTGCTTTGTCCCAGTACCAAATGTTTTTCCTCCTGTCTCACCAGCACCCTGCGGCAGCGAGCGGATCCTGTGTACAGCCCTCCCCTGCAGGTGTCAGGACTGTGCTGGAGATTAAAAGTTTACCCGGTGAGTTTTGTCTTCAGCTGGAGCTGTTATCCCATCTCAGCTCATTCCCAGGCTTTCCAGTAAGGAATCACGTTTGTCTCATGCTGTATATGAAAAGCTGTAGGAAAAGAACATTATTGATCTCCAGCCTTTGGAGAGTTCCCTCCCTGCCTCCAGAACTCCAGTGAGAGCATGCTCAGTAGAGTTTGGTTAATTTAGAAGCAATTAAAGATGGGTCCTACTGATATTGCAGAGGAACTTTGCTGGAAATTTTAATGTCTCAGGGACTTTTGCAGATGTTCCTTACAGAACTGAGGTATAGAGTAACTTACCCTGTTTGAGTGCTACTTCCTGGGGAAGGTGGGAGGAGAACCAAGCATTTGTTCTTGACTCTGCATCCAGATTAAAACTGGACATTAAAATGTGTATTTTGCTATGCCACTTCAGTGGGCTGAATATTCCAGTTTCTGAAGCTTTGTCCATGTTGGAATGTTGACCCCCAAGCTGGGATCTTCCCACATTCCCTGCTCTGGTCAGTGCTGCTCCTGCAGCTGTGTGGAGAAGGAGGAGTTTGGTGGTGGAGCAGCAGCTCTGTCTTAGTGATTCTTGTGGCATCCTTGAGAATTGGCTCCATAAGTTAAGCCCATGGGTGCCCAGAATTGAATTATTGCAGTGCAGAGGTGGAACTGTGGGCAAGTTTCCACAGTACTGTAAATTCAGGATTAGCTACCTGAGCTGTGCTGTCAGAAGGCATTAAAATTTATTTTTTCAATGGTAAGTTGAAATGTTTCTTCAAGCTGGAGGATTCAAGTTGAGCCATTCTTCATCCTTGATTCAGGTGAGTGTGATGGAGGTTTTGCTGTATTTTTTCCTTGACTTCTGATGACTCTAATATTTCTCAGTTAACTGCCCTAACTTTTCATGTTGCATGGGATTTTTTTCCTGAACAAATTGCTATTTTCTCAAAAATTAAGTTGCTTTGAAATGTGACTGTATGTAAAATATTTCAGAATTAATGTTTAACCTAAAATAATATTTTTCTGATACATTAAGTGTTTGTCTATTCAGACTTCCACTTAATCAAATACCTAAAGTGTTAATGGAGTAATTAAAGCTTTGTCTTGAGATTTATTTCTGAGATACCAATACTAGACTGTGAATGTGCTTCTTGTTGATTTGTGTTACAGTAGGAGGTCACTAAAAATCATAACTGTAACATCCAAAGTAGATTCCTGCTGCAAATCCAGGGTTGATTGAAGCTGTTTTCTAAACTTCTCTAAGTCTTCTGTATCAAATTGTTTTGGTTTTTTAATTTTTTCTGTTTTTTCCTTTCTATTTTTAATCAATGTCTCGATTTTATTTCAAGGATGGAAATGGAGTCGTTCGAGGCTACTACCTGTCAGTGTTCCTGGAGCTGTCTGCTGGATTGCCAGAGACATCCAAGTAAGCAAAGCTGCAGTAAGAACAGATGTTGGGGTTTTTCTGTCAGAGACTGCAGAGCCCTTTGAAAAAGAATGGTGAGACTTCCGTTGTCCGCTGAGCTTTGACTCAGGCACAGAGATAATATTTTAAAGTTGTTACTCAGTGGCTCTCTTGAGATAAAAAAGAAGGTGGTGAAACAGCTGATAAGAGTATCTGTGTAGTAGTTCAGCCCTGGAGTTCACTCTGCTCCCCATTCCTGCTCTCTTTTATTTTTCACTGTTTATTTAAGTGTCCAGTAAAATTTTAGGCCTGACACACTCATTCAGCTGGACAAGAAAGTGCAGCTCTTAAACCACTCAGCAATTCTGACATCTTTGGGTCCAAATCCCTGTTCCTTTCCCCTGGCCAGGTATGAATACCGTGTGGAAATGGTTCACCAGTCCACCAATGACCCCACCAAGAACATCATCCGGGAATTTGCCTCTGATTTTGAAGTTGGGGAGTGCTGGGGCTACAACCGCTTCTTCCGCCTGGACCTGCTGGCCAACGAGGGCTACCTGAACCGGCAGAACGACACCGTGATCCTCAGGTGGGCTCCTGCTCTCCTCCCCAGGGGGCACCACAAGCCTGCAGCTGAGACAGGGAGTCATTTACCTGTTTGAATTGAAAATATTGGTGGCGTGTTTTGTTCCACATGGATTTCACTCTCGGCGGGTTGAAAGAAGGAAATGTGCTAAAGGGAGTTGGGGAGTGTTTTGAGTGTATCTTGCTTTGAGGAGTGGCTGCTCCTGGCATTAATAAGGGTTAGAGATCTGTAGCTACCAGAATTAAAGGAAAAAGGTGCTTTCTCCCCCTCTTTAGAAACAGTTTTAATGAGCATTGGACAACTTTGGGTATAAAAGTCTGGGAGTCCCTGCTACAGAAGTCACTGTGGCCAGTCAGGGTGTTCAGGACACCAAGTCCACAAGGACCTGTTGTCTGTTAGGTCTATTTCACCACTAGATTTTAGGTTTTAATATTTTTGTGCAGGGATTTTTGGATGGAGGGAGGGACATTTAAAAAAAAAAAAAACTCAAACCAAACAAACTCCCTCAAAAACCCCTTTTCAAATGTTCCTTTGAAGGTTCCAAGTGCGCTCACCAACCTTCTTCCAGAAGTGCCGGGATCAGCACTGGTACATTGCTCAGCTGGAAGCAGCTCAGACAAGTTACATCCAGCAAATAAATAACCTGAAAGAAGTAAGTGGGATGTTTGTGAATGTACAATCACCTCTTGGAGTGTCTCTGCAAGTCAACAAAGGTGCTTGATTGGCTGCTGCTGCTCCATTGTTATTTTTGTGCTCTTCCAGAGGCTCGCGATTGAGCTGTCCCGGACTCAGAAATCCCGAGGGGTTTCCCCTCCAGACACTCACCTCAGTCCCCAGAATGATGAGGGCTCAGAGACAAGAGCAAAGAAATCTGGGCAAAGCATTGAAGCACTGCTTGAGAATTTCACTGCTCCAGGATTGGCACGGGAGAACAAGGAGGAGGAGGAAGAGAAGACTCAGCAGGAAGACTTAAATGTAGGAGTTCTCTGTTTATGTGCAGCTTTCTTGGATAAGGCAGCAATAGAAACAGGGGAACTTGTGAATTGTAAATGAGGTTTATTATCCTTGCTGTGGAAATAGGAGATGACACACTTGAGAGCTGTGAGTGAGAGGTGACTCCAGAGAGATGTTCCAGAACTGAGCTAAAAGATCCTACCACAAAAAGTCTCCAAGTTGCAGTGAAAAATCTGATTTGTGTTTGTTCTTTAATGTGCTTTGAGAGCCTTCTCACTGCTGTGTGATAGTGACACTGGGGACAGAGTGTGTCTGTTCATGCTTTTGGGGATGCATCAAGGTGCTGCTGAATGTTTCTAGATCAAAAACCTGTTTTTCCTGCAGCACGAGCTCTCAGATGGTGACCTGGATATAGATCTTGCTGGAGAAGATGAGGTGAACCACCTTGATGGCAGCAGCTCTTCAGCAAGTTCAACAGCAACCAGTAACACTGAAGAAAATGATATTGATGAAGAAACTATGTAAGTAACAAAAAATGTCTTTCAGATCATCCTGTACCCAGGATAATCATCCTAATTCCAGTGGGAACTGAGTAATTTGCTGGGGTGTGTGGGATTCCAGTGTGATTTAGGAGGTGGTTCCTATACAGGGAACAACACAAACTCATAGAGTTAGTGCTAAACATTGAATTTTTGGTCAGCTAATTAGTGTCTTTCTGATCTCTTTATTTACGTTAGTGCTGCACTCTGTCTTTGACAAGTGATAATCTGTGAAGGTTCTTTCCCAAAACACTATTAAGGAATCTGTCTCAGCTCTGTAACAGAGTAGAGGTCTGGTTCTGGGAAGTGTTGCAGTAGTAGGAGAGTGATGATGAGGACAGGTACTTAAATTAGGAAATTCACGACTGAGCAGAGCTGATGTCAAATCCTGGAATCTTAATTAAAACATGACAATCTGCTGCTGCACTTACAAACACTGGAGTTTGCAGCATCACATTTTGCAGTCTAGGTGCATACAGCACTTTTGGCCTCTTGGGTAACGAGACAGTCATTTAATTACTACACTTCCTTGTTCAACTTGGCTGGCTTGGAATGCAGGAAATACAATTTACAGCAGTTTATGTTGTTCTTTGAGGTTTGTGCCACAACATTTAACAAGAGCTGAGGAAAGCTAACAGTTGTGTTATCCTTTTCCCACCCTGATCACCCCTGAAGGTCTGGAGAGAATGATGTGGAATACAGCAGTACTATGGAGGTGGAAGAGGTAGAGATCATGGAGGATGAAGCAGCTGCTGCCACTCCTGGAGCATCAGGTATGAAAAATGACTCCAGAATTCCCATAAAAGTGAAACGCTGCTGGATTCCTTCCCCTGCTCCTCCTGGAAGCAAAGCCAAGCTGTGTGTTCTGCAGGCAGTTCTATTTTGGGAACTGCTGCATCATGTGGTTTGTACTGATTATTGCAGTGTAGCAGAAACACTTCATTGGTTCAATAAAAAAGAAGGGGGGAGGAAATCTGAACGTGCTGGTTTAAAAATGATGTCAAAGTTTGGAGGGCAGCTTTGAAATTCCTTGTGTTCCAATCAATAGGAGACTGACAAGGAATTTTTACTGATGTCAGGGTGACCTCTGAGTGGGTGACACATTCACTTGGGGTATAGGCACTGCAAGCCCAGATAATTTGGAGGAAAGGAAGTAAAGAATCCTCACAAGTCAAGCAGAAATACATTTTAAATAAGTTGTTCTGGGATTTTTTGCAGCCTGGAGATGATCACAGCCCAAATCAGCCACAAGATTCTGAAAGAAATGTATATCTGTATGGAATATAGGGAGATATTGTGGAATCTGAGTATATTTATTTAGGACAAAGATACCAGAGCTGTGTTTGTGCTGCTGTGAAAGTCTCTTTGTGCTTGAAGGACAGAATTCCCTGTTTTGAAGTTCTGGAGGTCAGGGAGGGTCGTGTTTGTCTCCTTACTCCTTTGGAGTAACTCTAATCTTTGTATTGATTTGTTAACAAATCTGTTCATTAAGAGATTTTTATAAAGAGGTATGAAGTGAAACATTTCCCCATTTCCAGCTGGTTTTGTCTTACTCTTTAATTAGCAGCACATCTGATTGCTTTCAGCATCCAGAAATCCACGAAATACCCATGTCTCCTTAATTTCATGGGATAAATGAATTCCTAACCTACTTGTGTGACTCTCTTTGTTTTTCCCAGGTAATAAAGCCCCCCCTGTGTCCCACAGCTCCCACCTTTGTGTCTCTCCTGCTCAGGTACCAGCCACAACTTCAGCAGTGCCAGTGGCAGACCCTCTCGGCGGGGAGCCAGCGCCCTGGGCTCCACAGCCAGCAGCAGCCTGCTGGACATTGATCCCCTCATTCTAATCCACTTGTTGGACCTAAAGGACAGAAATGGCATGGAAAACCTCTGGGGCCTTCAGCCACGTCCTCCTGCCTCTCTTCTGCAGAGCAGAGGTAACTACACCACGGGTCTGATGGTTTCATTCTGCCTGGAGATGCAGGGGATGACTGAAAAGCCCCTTCTCTGCAAGGGGGTGGCACTGGAGGCCAGCCCAGCACACAATTCTGTGCTGAGGCAGCAGCTCCACCTCTCCCTGCACACAGCTGGAGTGGCTGGGAGTACTTGGAGCATGGTGCAAGCCAAAAAGATAAATCCTGGAATTTAGAGGCCATTAGAGCTAGAAAAATGTGAGTAGTTGTAAGGGCTGAAAAAGGAAAAAAAAAAAAAAAAAAAAAAAAAGAAAAATGGATCAAAATGTCAGGAGCCAAAAATAGTGATGGTATTTAAATAATTGAGGAGTTTTTGTGGTTCAGTTGGGAGCCTTGACCCGAAAATACCAATTAACTCCATGTGCAGCAGCAGAGCTGGCAGCCCTGGCACCTCTGGCTCTTCCTGGAGGTTGCTTGTTCCTCTTGTAGTGAGGAAATAAGTTTAGTATTGAGGTTTGATTGAATTTTGTCATGATTGACACTTATTTGAACTGCTGGCCCAGAACCATTTGGTGACTTTTTAGAACAGAAAGAGAAATAAATGTTCCTTTGCTGCAAGTGATGCTTGGGTTTGCTGCCACAATGCCATTGGTGGAACTGAATTTAAAAGCTGGCTCAAACTCTTTGTTCCTTTGTCATTAGCTTTTTAAATGGGGTTACATAAACAGCCATCAGTTTTCAGTGAATGTAATCCATATTTCCAAAAATGGAAGTCCCTTCTAGAAGAAGTAAAAAAAAAAAAAGGGAACAGCACATGAACTGAGAGTCCCAGTTCTGTTTTGCTTTTGGAAAAAGGAGCCTTTTTCCCTGGACAAAAGGAGCTCAGGAGAGGGCAGTGCACTTTATGCTGTGCCACTCAGGCAGGGTGAAGCTCTCCTGTTGTGCTGAGCTGTGTGAATCTTCAGCCACTGACCACAGCCAAAATCACCTGTTGTGTGCAGCTTCCCTTGGGGTTTGGCTGTTCCCAGTCAGATTGAACTTGGTCAGTCAAGACAAAGCTGCTGTTCCATTTGGAGTTTGCCAGACCTCACCTCCTGAGGTGAAGGTTTCTAAGAGCCACTTGACTTTACAGATTGGAACAGCTGAATTTGCAGAGAAACACAGATTTTATAACACTTCAGACAGATCCAGGTTGATCTAATTCCAGCTGAGCAGCACAGAGCCTTATTCAGGTGTTGGCTGCTCAGCCTGCTCTTCTGTGAGGTGCTTTAGGGAATTCCTTCCCTAGCTGCAATTTCTTTGAGTTCTCTGTGTTATGAGATATTGGTGGTCTGAGAATCTTCTACACAAATTCAACAAGTTTTATAAAAACAAATTTGATATGAACTGGCAGCGTGGCTGGCAAGGTGGTGGCTCAGGTGTCACCAGAATTCCTGCAGCTCTCTGGGAATCTCCCAGTGAGCAGGACTGGGGACCTTCCTCCCTGACTGGGAACAAAACCCTGCTGTGCCAGCAGCTTGGCAGTGCCTGCAGCCTCAGTGTGGTGCAGTGCCAGGACAGAATGTGTGTCCCTCACTCTCACAGCAGGACAAAAGGTGCAATTCTTAGGTGTCCATGTTTATCTGAGACTGGTTTTCCTTACCTGCTGTGCTCTCTGCCTGTTCCTTTGGCAAAGCCTCATCCTACTCCCTGAAGGATCGAGAGCAGCGCAGGCACCAGGCCATGTGGAGGGTGCCCCCAGACCTGAAGATGCTGAAAAGACTCAAAACCCAGATGGCAGAAGTTCGGAGCAAGATGTCTGATGTGAAGAACCAGCTGTCTGAAGTGAGGAGCAGCAATGCTGGCTCAGGGGAGGGACAGCCCAGCTTCTTCTCCATCGAGCAGGGGGCCCTGGCTGCCTGTGGCACTGACAGCTGCAGCAAGCTGCAGGAAATCGGGATGGAGCTGCTGACCAAGTCTTCAGTCACCAGTTGTTACATAAGGAATTGTAAGTGCATGGACAAGGGGGATTTAATCACCCTTCCAGGTGCTTCACGTCCCCAGGCAGTTCCTCATACTCGGGTTCAGCTGGAAGATCAGAAATGTAAACCTGCCCTGCCCTTCCAAACACCAGAGCTGACCCCACAGGCACTGCCAGACCTGATGCAGTGACAAAGTCCTGAGGTTTAACCCAGAGTCAGACTGGTCTGAGCTGGTCACTCCCTTGCACCAGGCCCATCTGGGAACTCGAGAGAGCAAATCACAACAGTCCAGCCTGGCTGAAATCTAAAATGCAAGGAAGCCAGGGTTTGGGTTTGTCTATCATTTATATTCTCATGGTGGGTGGAGCTTGAAGGATGTCCCAGTGGAGGGAAGTGAAGGTGAGTTGTGCAGCCCAGGCCTCTGACAGGAGGCTGTGGAAGGATTTTGTGCAGGGCTGGGAGTTCATAAACGATGGGAATGATGTGGAGCTTCACTCACAGCAGGCATCAGGCCAGGGTACAGCAGTGCTTTGACTGAACACTGTCACATTTTTACACTTCTTTGCAGCTGCCAGTAAGAAAAGTTCCTCAGCCAAGCCCCTTCGCTCGGGAGCTGCTGGGAGCCTGTCCCTGAGGAGAGCCATGGACAGTGGGGACGGGAACCTGCGCCTGAAGGGGGACAGCCACCCTGCTGAGGGTACCTGTCACTGAGGGGGGACAGCCACCCTGCTGAGGGTACTGGGACACAGGGGGGACAGCCACCCTGCTGAGGGTACTGGGACACTGAGGGGGGACAGCCACCCTGCTGAGGGTACTGGGACACTGAGGGGGGACAGCCACCCTGCTGAGGGTACTGGGACACAGGGGGGACAGCCACCCTGCTGAGGGTACTGGGACAGAGGGGGGACAGCCACCCTGCTGAGGGTACTGGGACACTGAGTGGGGACAGCCACCCTGCTGAGGGTGCTCCAGTAAGAATTTTATGGCAGAGCTGCTCCTGAGTTGCACGACGCCCTTCCTTCAGTGCAAGCACAGGGAACCCCTGACACAGAAATGGGTGTTCTGCTCCTCTCCAGCGTTCCGAGGAGGAGGAGGGGAGGATCCCAAGGATCTCATTTGTGCTCTCCCTGCTCAGGAGGCCTGGGGAGCTCCAAGCTGGGTGCTCGGCCCCACGCTCGGGCCCTGGCCGGCCCCGAGGCGCTGCCCAAGCAGGAGGAGCCGCCCTGTGAGGGATCAGACTCTGAGCTGGGAGCTGCTGCCTTGAATGGCTTGGCTGCTGTGGAGAAGAACAGAAAAGTCGCTGCTCTGGGGTAAGGGTTTCTTCGTTTTCCCTCTTATCTCCTCCCCCCACCTTCCCTTGATCTGCAAAAACCCCACAATCTCCTAAAACCAGGTGCTCGTAGCATGAAAGAGAAATTACTTTGAAGTTTACTTGGTTGCTGCTGTTCCCTCTGGACAGCAATTTTTGGGTTTAGAACTAGGTTACAAGTTGCCTTTTTTCTTTTTCTTTTTTTTTTCCTCTTCATTTTTCTCTTTTTTTGATCAGCTCTGGCTGGAGTCTGACACTTGGAATTGAAAGGCAGCCCAGGTCTGCTTTCCCACTGTTCCATGCAAAATACCGTCTAACTGACATTTAATCACTTTTGATTTCCTCATTTAAGATGAAGTTTTTCACTCTAACTCAATTTTTCAGCCATTTCATGATAATTCTCTGATGGCCACCTAAGCAAAGGGCAATGGAGTTTTCAGGTTATTTTTTCTAAATAAGTAGAGTCACCTTTTTTGGAAAAACATTCCATTTTTTCAAGGTTTTTTGATAGATTTAGAAATACTAAAATGTTAAAAACAGCTGGAAGTTTAAGTGAGTGTGCAGAAGACTTAAACAAGGAGTAAAACTCAATGTAGCACCAAAAGGCTTTATTTCCACACTGAGCTCAGGCTGAATTTCTAACGTGAGGTTTTGTATTTCTCCTCAATTCTTTCCCAAGCTCAAACTCCAAGGGATGTCGGGCAGAAGGAGCCCATCCTGGTGGCCTGGAGAGCAGCTCTGAGCCTGGGGAGCTGCAGGGCTCTGAGGGAGCCTCTGCAGGAGCAGAGGAAGGTAAATTGGGGTTTGGGGGAGCAGCTGCAGCGTGGCCGCGCTCCGGGCGCTGCTGCTGCGCCTCTGGGCCGGGCAGGGAGCAGAGAAAAACCCCCCAAGAGCTGCTTCCATGGCTGCTGAGCTCTGCTGTCAGCTGGAGAATAAATCTCAGTGAGCTCAGAAGATCTCTGTGTGGCTCCTGTCGGGGCTGTGGCTCTCTGGACAAGCAGCTGCTTTCTGTACCTTGAGGCAGCTCCAGGTCTTTGCTTTGCTGTGCAGTGGCCTTGAAGTTGTTCATGTCCAGTTCAAGTAGTACCAGTGACCTTGGCTGGTAGTTCTGCTGCCTTCAGGGACAGCCCCCCGTGGAAACTTTCTCCACAGCCACACAAGAGCCTCTCCAGCACTTGAGTCCTGCTGGGTGTTGTGGTGCATAATCCAGTTTCCTTAGAGACTTGAAGGAAAGTTTTCCCCCTCCCTTCCTGCATCCTCTCCATGCTGGAAAAAAATAACACTGCTTTTTTTTTTTCCCTTCTGAAAGTCCACATAGAGTTTTTCTTATCTTGCTAAAACTCTCCTGCCTTCCACCCCTGCACTAATTTGAATTTCAATGACTGGATTGTAGCACAAAGCCTATATTAAGGTGCCAGCATCCATCTCGAGCTGCAGTGTGCAATATTGTGTGGGAGTTGGCATTTACAGAAGGTCTCTCAGTGACAAAACTGAATTTCTGCTCTTAGTCACTGCAGCATGATCGTGATGTGCTCCTGCAGTTCTGCTCTCAGAGCAGGGAGCCCAATAGGAAAACGCTTTAGAAACTGAAATACTTCATTGTTAAAAACCCCAGGAAGCAAATATTACAGGTTTTTTTTCCCTTCAGAGGAAAAACTACAGTAGAATTGGCCCCTCACTTTGCCTTTTCTTAGCAATGAGTATCAGGCTTTAAGAAGCAGAGCCAAGCAGACCCTGTGCTGTCCAGGGACAGTTCTGGCTGCCCAGTGCACACCCGGGGTCATCACCTGGAGTCACCAGAGCTCTGCTTCTGCTTTGGAGGGGAGATTTGTTATGTGAGACTCAAAGTCACTGTTGCTGCTGGAAGGCTCTGTAGGCCCACCTGCCCCTCAGGTTGTGCTGCCTTTTAGCTCCCAGAAGAGCAACTTTTATTTTCTGTCCCAGTTGCAGAGTAGGCTGAGCAGCTCAGCTGGTGACACACAGGACAAACCCAGCTGTGCTGAGGGCTGGTCCCCAGTGCTCCATCAGACCCCTGGGTGCTTGGGACGTGCTCCTTCCCTCTGCTCTGACACCAAATCCCAGGAGCTGGCAGGAACTCTTCCGTGGGACACAGTCAGCCATTTCAGCTGTGCAGATCCTGCTGCCATCTCTGTGCCCTGGCTGTCTCTGGTCTCTCTTGCAGATGGGCTGTGTCAGAAGCATGTCTTTTACGTCCTGCCAGGGATAAGCAGTGACAGTGACATTGAATGTGACACGGAAAATGAGGAGCAGGAAGATGCCACCTCTCCCTCAGAGGTGTTCAACCAGGCCTTCTCTGTCCAGCCCTCCAGTGAAGGTAGAGCTGCTGGAGCCTCTCTTCCCCAACATTCCCAGTCTTCCCAGAGCTCCTCAGATGCAGATCCCTGGGAGGGGGGGCTGGGGAGGTGTTAAAGCTCCAAGTGCCAGGAAGATTTGGAACTCTTCTCTTGGGATCCCAATTAAAACAGCTCAAAACAGGAGAGGGAAACTCTTGCTAGCCTTGAGAAGTCACTTGAGGTGCATCTCCTGGGAAAGGCTGGAAAACCCAGAGCTCCAGTTCCCAGCTGGAGCTCCCTGTGTGCCAGGATTGGCACTGTAAGTAGGCTAATTCCAGGGAGGTAACCACTGCCTTAGACATGGATTTGCATCTTGATTGGCAGGAATGTGCTTCCAGCAGTTCACTGGAGCTTCAGAGAGTCCTCTGGTTGAGCTTTCACTTCCATCCAATGGATCAAAGCTGTGAGGCCGGGGGGTGAAGTTGTGCCCTGAGTGAGGGGAGGGGAGGGAGCATTCCCTGGCTCTGCAGTGCTCACTGGGAGGGTGACTGGGCTTTGCTGGTGCTGTGTTCACCCTCAGGGCACTCCTCGGCGTTACCAGACGGGGATCAGGCCAGTTCTGAGGATCTCAACTTTGTCCCTGCAGATGACAGCACCAGGTAACTGGGAAGGTTCTCCTTGGGGCTGCCCCTTCCCTGTGCTGCTCCAGGAGCTGCAGCCACGGAGCCACTGCTCAGCCTGTGCCAGGATCCTGAGCTCCCTCTGGCTCTCAGGCAGTCTGGGAAGGAGGGAGGGAGGGCTGAGCTCTAAATTGACTGGGTTGAAGCAGCTGGCATAAAATTTTAACTCTTAGATTGTGTTTGAAGCCTTCAAACTGCTCCAGCAGGAGTTCTCAGTGCACACTGCCTTTGTTTGGAGCAGGTAGAGCGTGGGCTCGGGGCCTGAAGATCCATGGCTGCATCCCTGGGAGAGGTGTGTGAGTCCCTGGAGCTGAGCCCTGGGCTGTGCCCTCTCCACTCTGGTTCTTCTGCCATTGTCTTACCCTGCCCCGGGGCACGAGGACCTTTGCAGGGCTGGCCCTGAGGGCTGGCACTGCTGCTCCACCAGCCTCAGCTGCTCTGAGGAGTCTGGGGAAGGTGCTGAGCCCCAGCCCGGGGTGAGTGTCCTGCTGTGCCACTGGAATGAGCAGCGTGTGGCTGTCCTTTGGAATGCTGGGGTGGCTCCAGAGCTGGGGGAGAACAGCCACCACTCCAGTTGTTTTCCCCAGTTGGTGACGTGGACCAACCACACCCATTGCCAAACTCTTTGTTGCATTTTGAGCCGCTGAAGTCCTTGTGAAGCTCCTCTGAGAGCTGATGCCTGGTCAGTGACAAAGCATGAGCCCTGTCAGTACCTGCCTGGTGTTGTCCTCGTGTGGCTGCCTGTGCCCTGTGTCCGTGTGAATGTGCTCTACAACTCCTAGTTTAAAACTGTTTGCACTTTGTTAATAAAATGAATGTTGAAATCTGAATTTCAGGTGTTTTGTGTGTGGATAAGTAAAATGGTGGAGGCTGTCAGGGTCAGCTCCACTCACTGCAACACCTGGCTGTGGGTGGAGGGACTTTTCCCTGTCACTTTTTTCCCTTAATTATTCAGCAAAAAGCACTAAAACCCCTCAGGGATTCTGTTTGTGGAAGCCAGACCAAATGCTGAAATCTCCTTGATTCAAACAGGAATTGAGAAGGAGGCAGAGTTTTCCCCAGAGTTGCTTTGTTACTGCAGAGGGAGCAGATGCTGGGCCAGGGCCAGGCCACAGCCTGGAGGTGCCTTGGGAGTGTTGGGGCTGTGGTGGTCACCCAGCTCAGTCCCTGGAGCCGTGGAGCTCTGCTTTGCTCCCACTGAGAGGCACAGGGGCTGCTCTGGGGCTGGGCCCAGCTCTTGGAGGGCTCAGAGAGGAGCTGGTGCTTTGCTCACCTTTTATGGGCAGCTTATTCAGAGCTGCTTGGGAAAGGGGCTTGGAAGACATTGACCTCCTTGGGCTGTGCCATAACAGCCCCATCCCTTTTGGCCACAATGATGGGCCCTGAGCAGCCACGTGGAAGCCAGAGCTCAACAGTAACTCCATATCCACAAGGAAACCCCCTTTCACCACACTAAAGGCACAGCTGCTCGCTGCCTTTGTTAGCTCTTCAATAACCAGACTAGCTGGAGTGTGGTTTAAATTACTGTTTTATTAAGATATTGGTAAAACTTCAACAGTTTTTCCTGTATAAACAGCTTTCATAAATAAAATATGGATGACTAATACATGGTTTGAACTAAACTCGCGGGTGAACTGTAGAACAAGATTGCAAATGGAAAAGTCCCAACACTGGTACATGATTTAGCTTGAATTTATTCACTTCATAAAGAACATGTTTCATGAACAAGGTACTACAGAAAGGTCAGCAGGAGCACCCAGGAGCTGAGACCGTGCCTGGCTGGCCACGAGCAGCAGCACTCGGGGTGAGCTCAGCCACCTCCCCTGCTCTCATCCCGAGGTGTCTTCAGAGGGAAGGAGAGGAAAGACCGGACACGACAAGGGTTGTACGAGACCCTGACAGGTGGGGCTTGTTTGTCTTTAATGCTGGCAAGGGCTGTGCCATGGCTGGGGTGCCAGGGCTGGAGAGGGGCACGGACATCGGGCTCCGAGGTCCTGTTAATGCTTCCTTATTATTGCACATGATACGAGGGTAGAGAGTTTTGTTCCTGTCGCAAAGAGGATGTGAATTAAAGAAAGATTGCCCTAAATTACAGACATGAACAAAGCTGCAGTATCCCCTTGGATGGCTTTGTTTATGTGACTGAGTGCCTAGTGAAGAAATTGTGCTAAAACAGCCCCTAATTTAGACCAATCTTTCTCATTTTGCTTTATTCCCACAGAATCTTGGGGTCGGGAGGATTTGGTGAGGAGAGAGTGGACCTGAACTACAGCAGCCATGTCTGTGCACACGACTCCTTGTGCCTCATCTGCCCATGGGACAACTGACACACAGTGCTCCAAAAACAGGTGGAGTTTCTAGGATGATGCACCACCAGAAACGTGGTGTAAGTTAAAGTCTGCTTGGACATTGTCCTCCAGCGCTGCAGCTCAGCTACGGAACGGTTCTCACTCGCAAGGACAATGGATGGCACTTCTAGGTAAAGAAAAGTTCCACACGTGCGTTTCCACCCACCTCTAGTGCAAATGGAATGGGTGAAGAGCTCCCTGCCCTGGTGCTGTTCTCCTCTCTGCACCGCACACGTTCCTCAGCGCCGGGAAAGCACCGCGGCCCCTCCGGCGCCGGAGCCCCGCGGCGCTCACAGTGAAGAGCTTACGAGCGAGTTTTGAGCAGCTCCAGGCAAACCAGCCCCGAGCCCCTTCCTCAAAACCACCACAAGTGAAACAGAACAAAACTAAAGTCATGTTGTCACTGCTACCTCCTGGTTCTGCAACCACGGTCACCACGTCGACCGAGAGGGATGCGGGGTTGTGTGAACGCGGAAAAGGGATACTTCAGCTCTTTATTGGAAAGATTCCATGTACAAATTTTCACCACCACTAAGATACACGATAAAAATACAAAACACAGGTCACAGACTAAATCTCAGTATCAACAGTTAATAAATACAATGAGATACTTCTCTATTAGCCTAATATTTTACACTGTCACCAGATAGACGATCAAGGTACGAGATACAGAACACTTAGATACCGTTAGAGAGGGATTATTGCTTACGTCAGCAAGCAGCAGATAAGGGCACAGGAGTTTGAACTGAAGGAACTACTTCCTATCACCAGTGGCATTAAGAGAAAACATTGCATTTCACAAGCACTGCTTTTTGTCTAGTGTGTAGAATCAAGAGCAGCATAATCAGACCAATAACCACTACTTTTAATATTATAGAACTTTAAAGGACTTACCTTACAAATGGTTCCTATCTACTCTATAAATATGCAGTTAGTGAAGAAATGAACACTTGCTCTATCTATACAATGGTTTTACCTGACCACACTGCAACTACGATGGTGGATTGGTTTTTTTTCTCCTAGCAAGATAAATGGGATGAGTCGCAGAATTACCATTTATGAATCCACACCTAAAAAAGCTAGATCCTTCCCAAAACAGCACACATGCAGTCCAGTGCTCTTCAACTGCTCCTGCAGACTGGGAAGAAGTTTTATCATCCGTGACGGGTTTGCATTCTAATTTACTCCCATCAAGAATTGCACTTACACCACCTTTCTCTCCAGAAGATGACAGCTAAAGATGGACTTTCAGTGAGTCATTATTACTGTGAATAATTTAAAACAAAGGCACCGCAGAGATGCCCCAGAGTTGCATATTTTACCATTTCATGGTTTCTCAAATTTCCTCGGTAAATCTGACTTGGAACAGAAGCTGCAGCTAAAGAGAACCTTGACAACAGCTAAGGCAGAATAAGATGGCAGATAAGAGCCAATGATCCCGTAAGATTAAAACAAAGTCTGAAAAAGATCAAAGGAATCTGAAGCCACACTCCAACTCCTGGTTGCTCACAAAGCCTTTTGCTGTTCATCAGATTGCTTTTAAAATAGTGCATCAAAGAGAGAAGCAGCGGAAATTGGCAGAATTCAAGCCTCGCCATCTTGTCAAGTGGAATAATTTTCTTGACTACTTAATATTAAAATACTTTGCAAATTCTAGCTAAACACTAATACTGCTATTGTTACTGCTAAAATGATAGGAGTTGTTCGCTGAGTGCCTATGAAGACTTATTTTGTTCATCCTCCTCCCAATGCATCGCTGTAACAAAGGGTAGGAACGGGATCTGGACTTAGTGGAGCTGATGGGAATCGGCCGCTTTTCTACGTCCCAATTAGCGGCTCCCCTAAGGGCGTGACCTCACCTCGGGAGCGGGGAGCGGCTGCTGGCCGCTGCTTATGCAAAGAAGGGCAGCCGAGTTCCTCCCTGGCCCTGCTGGGCCCGGGGCAGCCGGAGCAGAGCCCTGCCCGGGCACTGAGTTCCTCCCTCTCCGCTGAAGCCCCAGCGCAGCCCCTGCTCTGCTGCATCCTCGGCATTTGCATCCCTTTGGATTGCTGCGGCATCCTTCCCTACACAGCTGAACACGCAGCCCTGGTGCTGCGTCCTTCCTGCTGCCACTGGCTGTGAAATGCTGCCTTTGCCACCTGGGAATCCTCACCAGAACCACACAGCTCATCCAACAGCTCCTGATCTCCGCTGGGACGGGCGGGACAGAGGGTGGGACTGGACACCTCCACGGGTTGGGTTCTTTTAAGACCTGAGATGAAGTTAAGGTGGGAAGAGGTTGGCTCAAAGCATTAAGCACAGTCATGTTCAACTCATTGAGAACAATTTCCTAAACTGAGAAATGAGAAAAATGCCACTAAAAGCACCAGAAAAATACGAAATTCCCTACACTGCACCTCCAGCTATAGGAAATTTTATTTTTTAACTGTAAGAAAAGCTTTCTTCATACTCTGCATTTTATATTACATGGGGAAAAAAAAAAAAAAAAAGGTAAATGATGAGTCTGTACCTCGATGGGAGTCTGAGACCAGAGCAGCAGGAGCTTAGTGTGTCCATTCCTAAGGTACCTGGTAAACCCTGTATGGCTTTTAGTCGTCTACCTGCAAGAGTGGATGTAATTTTCTAATTCATCTTAACGCTCACCTGGAATAAACAGAAAGCAGAACACGAAAGGAAAAACAAAAACCCAAAAAAACCCCACACCTCGACTCTAAGGAAACTTCCCCCCGCTCTAAAAAAATTTGGCAGTTCTAACCCAGATCGTTCTTTGAGTATTGCTCCACAGACATTTCTCAGGCAGGTGCAACCTTCTGCGTGTGTAAGGACCGTGCCCTGGCGTTGTCTGTCCACGTGCAGCGGCTGCTGGGCTCTCCCTGCTGGATGTGGCTGGACACGCGTGTGTGCGGGTGGTCGGGCGGCTGCGGCATTGCTGGGGGTGGCACCACCACCAAACTTTGTTAGAGATCCAAACAACTACATTGGTTAATTCCTAGTTCTATGTACACAGGGGTTGAGCTTGGCAGGGGACTGAGTACAGTTCGGAAATGCCCACCTCTTTTTTTTTTTTTTCTTTTTCGCTTTCTGATGATGCCAGTTTTATTTTGGGAATGTCTACTTTGGGAGTCTGACAGGGGAACACGAGGGGGTGGTTACATTTTACAGCATTGATGAAGGTGTGGGTCTGGTATACAATGACTTTGTCTTCGCATCAAACACTCGCTGTAAGAGCCGTGGCTGGGCAGCCTCCGCCACGGGGAGGGTCGGGCCAACGCCCTCCTGCTCCTGCGGCCCCGGGCAGGGAAGGGCAGGCCGGATCCTTCTCCCTGGGAAGGCTCCTGAGCCCAGAGCGCCGTGTGAAACTTTGGTTTGAGCCTGGCTCCTCGCCGCCTCTTCCCGTTGCAGAGCCGGAAATGAGGGAACGCAGCTCGTTTTCCCAAGGATTGGAACAGTTCATCTTCCAGCCCGAAGGAGACGGGGGATAAGCCCCTGACCCTGTAGATGCCCTGCCCTGCAGCCCCCGAGCTCAGAGGGGCGTCCCCGCTGCGATCGCTCCGCCCGCAGCCCCAGGACGCGCTGAGCTCCGGGAACTCGCTCTTCTCCGGGGAGCTGCCGATCGAACCCGCACTCTTTGGTATGCCAGGACTAAACACTTGGACTGGTGGCAGACATTTGGCACTCTGAGGTGTACTAGTTTCTGGTTTTGTCAGGTCTAAATAGCCTTGATCATCCAAGGGGTTAACGCTGGACCCTATGCTTAAGCTAGTTCTGTCGGTGAAGGAGTCCACTCGTCCTTCATAGCCTAAATCTGCAGGAGCTGAGCACTGGTGCTGGGGCCAGGGCCGTTTGCAGTCTCCATGGTTCTCCTTGTCTTCCCCGTTGTCTTCTTGCCCCCCTTGGAAGGAGTTCTCCGTCCAGTCCGACTCCTCGCTGACCGCGACCGCCGCGTTCATGTCCCTGAGGAACACCACGATGACCGTGATGTTGTCGCTGGAGCCGGCATCCCGAGCAGATGCCACCAATTTATGTGCTACCATGCTGCTGTCACCATTATTCTCCTTCAGATGGTCAGCCACCACTTTGACCGCCTCATCGGGGTTGACTGTGTCGTAGAAGCCATCACAGGCCAGAATGAGGTAGTCTTCAGAGCCATCCAGCACCGTGGAGGCAGAGTCTGCGTCCCCACAGATGTATGGCTTGTGCTCAGCATCCCCTGTGGAAGAGCAGCAGAGAAACACAACTGTGGGTTAGCAGTCACAGCTTCCAGCAGCCCTTTATTAACTCACTGTGGAGCCAATGACTCTTACCCTAAGTTAAAGCAATTATTTGGAAATTATTCCCTCAGACTGTAGGGGGAAAAATAGAGGTTATTGCTCATAGGTCTCTCTTCAGCTGTATGTCAAGTTTTGATGACTAGAAAATTAAAATTTTATAGTTAAAAAGCAAAGCAAGTCTCAAAAAGGAATGAAGGCTCTCTCTTACCAATAGCTCTGGAGACAGAGAGGCTCCCGTTCACCCTCCAGGCTCCAAACCAGACCACGCAGCCGCCCAGGGCCTCGATTCGCTTCTTCTCATCCTGAGCAGCAACACAAGAGAGAGTACACAGGACAGAGCAGTCAGAGCTGCATCCCACACTCAGCCCTCCCATCAACATCTGGATTTTCACAAACACGACAGGCCCCATGAGTCAAAGGATTTGCTCACAGATCCAAGCAAGCCAGGATGAGTGGAACACGCTCTGCTGCTCACAGAGATCCTGGCATGGCAGTGCTCCCCCACAGCTGACCTGTGCTGGTCACTGCCCAGGGGTGCTTAGACAGGCCCTTCTCACCTCTCGATCTGGCTTGTGGGGTTTCATCAGCTCCACAGCTTGGCCTCTCCTCACAAGCATGACCTGGGAGTCCCCCAGCCAAGCCACATGCAGCATATTCCCTCGGATGAAAGTCACCACCCCGGTGGTTCCACAGCGCAGACTCTGAAAAAAAAACATTTCCATTTCAAAGCATTTCTTACTTAACTCAGGGACAGAACATGATGAAACTGCAGCCCAGAGCCTATTCCCAGGGAGGAACAGGCAGTGCTTTCCCTATGCTACAACTGCTCACAACCCCTTGGAGCCAACCTGGCTGGACACAAATGACATCCCTGGCATGGGACCTGCCTGCCAGGAGCTGGGCACTGCTGGGCCTGCTCCTGCTGCTGACAGGCCCAGCAGTGTGTTGGTGACCCTGAGGGCTGAGCCTGGCAGCAGGTGAGTGTGGGAATGGCAGCAGCATCCTTCAGAGGAGCTGGAAGCTGTGAGAAGCAGGAGCTGACATTTTTATGGGATGTGAAGCTATGGACAGAAAGGCACCAGTGGGGCATGGAGAGCTCTGTGCTGATTCCACTGTGGCTGGAGCCCCTCTCTGGAAAGGCAGGATGGATTTGCAGGGTGATGCTCTCAGAGGCCCTCACCTCCCTGGCTGCCTTCTGCACGAAGCGCTCGTCGGTGACGCGGAAGGCTCGGCACAGAGCCTCGGCCGGGTCCTGCTGGAACATCTCCTGGTGGACCATGTTCACGTGCAGGTGGATGGAGGCATAGATGGCAGCATCCACTCCTCCATGACCATCAAACACTGCAAAATAAGCTTGTTCTTCTTGGTCCTGCCAGAGGAAACACAGGGAGGAAAAAACTCAGGTGAAAGCGACACAAAGAGCTCATTGGATTGCCTTAAAGCTTTGAACCTGGGATTTGTGCTGTCCTCATTAAACTGCAGTTAGACACAGAGTCTCCACTGGAAAAGCAAACTGCCCTGACCACCTGCACTTGCATCAGTAGGCAGTTTCCACCTCGCTGTTGAATTCTGCCTGCAAAGTGCAAGAGATGCCCTGCCAGAATCCCCTGTGTGGTGCTCTCAGTGCTCCTTAGGTCCCATTTGTTACAGCTCAGTCACACAACTCAAATAGGAAGTGCCATTCTCATCAAATTGTGCAGGAGATTTTGTGACTGCAAAAACCACAGAGAGAAGAACATCCAATACAGTTTGCATGAAGTCTACATCATGATTGGAATCCACCAGGGATAAAATGCCAGTACAGTTAAAATGTGAAGCCAGCCAATCTTTGCTTTCACTCTTCTTTTTTCCTTAAATCTAAAATATATTATCTTAGATGCCTGTGTTTTAAAAAAACTGCATGTGCTCTCTCATCAGAAATCTGTGATTACATTCACAAATCAAATACAGCAAAATCACTCATCTTCAAGGCAGTTTTCTCAGCTTCCCCTCCTCTGTTCAGAGAAACAACGTGGTACCAGGAGACAGCAACTCCAGCAACTCACACACACAACACCAACCCACTGACAGAGCCAATTCAACCTTGACAGCCAGCTCAGTGACTGGAATATTTGCACATTGTAATTTTTAGGTAATGGGCTCCAACACAAATTGGAATAAGAAAGCTGACAATTGACAGGCAAAGGAAATATCTGCCTCTGTTTGCATTAGTATCTTTTAAAGGTAAGAATGTGGATGGGGCAGAAGATGGTTATTAAAGTGACAGGGTGTAATAAAAAAGTAATTATGCAGCAATTTGATCCTTAAGGTAAAATTCTTGCCATTTTCTTTTACTTTCCATTCCTGAGTGTCCAGTTTTATATCTCAAAGGGAAAGCAAGAATGAGTGTCTGACCAATGGCCACATCAAGAAATTATTGGAAAGGAAGACAGGCCCCAGTTCCACCAAACTACTCAAATTTCTGTGTAAGCTGCACCTCATAGTCCTGTAAGTTTTGGGTTTGTTTTGGATTGTTTAACTTAATTTCCTTATTTTTGCTTTTGGCTTCTCCCTCCCAAGAGGAAGGCTTGGAAAGCAGAGCAGACCCACCCCAGCTGCCGAGCGGCTTCAGAGATGAACTGTGGTGCGACCAACTGCCAACCTTCCTCAGGTCCATCACCCTTCACTCCCTCAGTGGAAAACCTCCTGCTTTCCCAGGATGGAAACCACTGACCACAGGATGTGTGTGTGCTCTCACCTCGAGGTTGAAGAGCATGTTGAAGTCAGGGATGCAGACGTGCTTGTCCTCCATCTTCCTGCGCATGTTCTTGATGGCGTGGATGGAGGTCTCGTAGTAGCGGTGGGGCTTGGGCTGCAGGGGGAAATCTTTCACCCAGCTGCTGCAGATCTCGTGCAGTTTACTGTACACTAAACGGGCCAACTTCACCGTCTCGATCTCTGAGGAAGGCACAAAGCACAGATGAAAGCCTTGAGAGTGTTATTAAGTCAGAGTTTTCTCCCTTGCATACGTTAGAGAGATGAAACAAAACCATTTTAGCCAAGCAGTTGATGTCAGCAGGGAAATTCTGGGCTCTGATGCATGAAAAGAAGAAGCCAAAGTCACCATAATCAGCATTCATCAGTAAGCAGCTCACTGTTTGTTTGTCTTTTTAACTTAAACATTTCCCTTTGCCTTTGGGGAACTCATTTGCAGCAGCAGAGAAAGGGAAAGGCATGAAAAGTGTTGGATCCCTGGGGTGGCCCTGCCCGAGGTGGTGCAGCTGTGACAGGGACTGTGTCATGGCACAGGGTGCCACCTACAGAAGCCACCCTCTGTGACAAGGACACACTGGATTTGGACCAAATTCTCTATTCTAAACACCATTTCATTGCAGAGCTGAGTCAAGACAGTGGAAATAATCTGCAGAAATTAGTAGAGTGATTTTAAGATGTTTTGTGCACTTTCAGCAGTGCACAGGTGCCTTCTTAGCTCTTTCCTGATTTCCTATTATTCCCATATTCCTGACAACGGTGTGTCAGAGAAATCTGCGTGAGCAAATGAGAAAACCATAAAGGCCTCAACTTTAAGAAAATGCTGAACTGGCACCCTGAGAAATTATCATTTTAAAACGTGAAAACTCCGGCACTTGACATTTGTTCTGAAATTCAGGAGAGGAAAACAGGAAGTCAGCATCAGAGCTGAACACATCCACATCTCTTTGTTCATGATGGCTCACCAAAGGCAGGGATCTTCAAAGCCGAACAGCAGCAATCCAGGAGTGCCAATCACTCCTGGAGGGGAGGGGCTCACAGGCAGGGAGGAGAGGGGGGAGTTGCAGCATCTCCCAGTTCACAGGAATTCTGTGAAGAGCCTAAAAGCAGCATTTACAAATTTCTGTCCTCGGTTTACAGTGACCAGGGGGCCAAGACCCTAAGGGGCAAGAGATTGTCCCAGCTCTGTTGATTATGAGTTGGTTCAATCAAGAGGCATTGAACTGAAAATACACTGGATAAATAACCAAAAGGAAGCTTGGCTGCTTGATCACACAGCTTTAAAACCAAGGGGTGGAAATCAAACAGCACTGCCACAGTGTGAGGGGGGGTTCCTCACCCCACCTGTGCTGCTCTGGCTGGGGCCACCAGAAATCTCTCTGGGTAATTTATTTAAAGAGGGAACACATCCAGCCTGAGGTGTCCAAGTTGTATTTTCCAGAGGAAAGCCCACAGAGTTTGCTCTCCCATTCCTCCCCACTGGGCAGGGTGAAGGGAAGTGGGCACGTGGCAGTCACCTGTGGCACCTCTGCAGGAGGGTGGCAGTGAACCCAGTGGCCCTGCTGAGATCCTCACTGCCCTTCCCAAGGGACCCTGTGTGGTGTCAGCATCATCAGCAACTGCTCGTGAGGTTAAAACAGGAGAATAATAAAATGCCACAATAAAAACCACCCCCTCACAGCTGGAAATTACTCATCAATTGTTAATGCTGCCACGCTGAGCCAGAGCTGACTCAGCTGGCACTGCAGTTGTGTCATGGAGAATTTCATTTCCCTCCTGCTGCTCCCAAATCCCCAAGGTTGGAGGTAATGCTGAGCTGCACCACAGCGAGTGGGAAATCCAGCTCAGGCATTGTTCCCAAAGATGACAGGGCAGAAGGAGAGTGGAAAGGATACCAGGAATCAGGTCCTGCTTTTTAGTGCCAGTTTTATGAGCTGTGTTTACAACATGGACAGTGTGACAACAGGGGTCAGAATTAAGACCAAGGTTTTCTTTAATCTAGGAGCTGTAGATCCCTTTGGATATCTGCAGGATCCATCTCCTAGAACCTGGAACAACTGGGTAATGGATATTATGATTTGCTTTGTGACATCTCCTGGAAATTTGATAGCCCCACCAGGTCACATGGTCCTGCTATCCAGCCTCTGGTGGTTCCTTAACAATGCCAAACTTCCACGAGATTCTCTTCCTCCACAAACAAACCCCAAACTTAAATGTTCTTAACCTGACCTTTCAAAAAAGAAATCCAACATCATTCAGGTCTCATGGAAAATCTCTTGCAGCCAAAAGAGAAGAGTCATGGCCCGTGGCTCAGCTATCCAAAAACACATGGTCACCCCAAATACAACAGACCCCTAATCTTGCAGTCCTACACTTGTGGACTCCAACCAGTTTTTGTTCTTTTAAGATTTGCATTCTTCTGTCATGGAGTTTCTCATTACTTTCCACACCAAGAGCTGCTTTCACCACTCCAAAGCACAGGACATGATTTGTCACGTTGCAATTCTCAGAGTGAAATGTGCCACTAAGGAAATTTGAAATAGCTTTTTTTTATCTTTCAGCAAATTCAAACTTGAGGCAAATCAGGTAAATGTCTCCTTGTATTACGCAGAGTAAAAATCTTTTTGGGTTCATAAAAAAACCTGACATAGAACTGGATATTAAAGCCAGGCAGCAAAATTCAGCTTGGTTTCACATTCTGCAGCAGCTCAAACAGCATCAGGGCACAGTGAACTCAGAGCACCAAACTTCAAGATGTAGAAATCCCATTTTCACCACCTGCCACACTCTCCTTTGCTTTCCTCCAAAGCATTGAAGTCTCCCTGTGTGGCACCACTGAGGGCAGATCTCCTCTCAGCACCAGCCCAGGCTTCTCAAGGACTCCCCTGCAAGGCTCTCCAGGATGGAGCTGCTGCTGCCACCAGTTTTGTCTGGGTTTGCTGGGCCAAGCCTGGCACTGGTGGCTGAAGAGGCACTGATGGAGCAGCTGTGGCTGCCCCTGGATCCCTGCAAGTGCCCAAGGCCAGCCTGGATGGACCTTGGAGCAACCTGGGATGGTGGAAGGTGTCCCTGCCCATGGCAGGGGTGGGACTTGATCTTTAATGTCCCAAACCTTTCTGTGATTCTGTCATTCTATGACACTTGAGCTGATGTCCTGCTTTGGAAAATTATCACTTAGATTAGTTGAAATAGCAGGGTTTTATGAAGCTGTTGCTTTACTACAGGGCCAGAGGATGTTTCCTCTCTTCCTCTCCCCCTAAACCCTCACAATTTAACACTCACACTGCATCAGCAAAGGGATATTTTATTTCCAAGTACCCTCATTATGACAATTCACCTCAACAAACTGCATCTGGAGCCCTATTCTTAGTGCCTGCTCCAGTCTGTTCCCATCTCAATCTATGTTTGCCTCTGTCTTACAGCCTTAGATATATTTAAATGTCAGTTTCTGTAGGTGTGAGGGTTTTGTGGTGACTTTTTTTCCTTTCTTTTTCCCTTTTTTGTTGAATTCTGTAGATATTCTGTGTGGAGGCTTAGTCAACATTTCCTTGGAGACTGTCAAATATTTATGCAAGTTTCAGAGATCTCAATTTGAAATTAATGAAGGCTGCTCAGCCAGAACAATGACAAATCTATTCCATTTACCTGCTCAGCAGGAGGAGGCAGCAATACCTACAGAAAGGGAACCCAGAGCATGTTTTTCTGTTCCTAAGGTTTCCAAGGGCCTCTGGGGAATACAGCAAAATCTTCCTTTTTGAAGAGCCAGATTTAAAGATCCTCCTTATCCCCAGAATAATTTACAGGGTTTTTTTAAATCAAAAAAGGAGGGAACGGACAAAGTGGTTTGGGGACTGTATTTTCAAGATCAAATGACAGAATTCCTGTTAATACATGTGAGAAACATTGGTCTTTGTTGTAATGAACAACCCAGCTAATTTTCAAGGTTATTTAGGCCAGCACACTCCTGAAATGAGTGAGGGTGCATGACCTTGAGCTGAAGGCTGCAAAAATCTTGTCAGCCAACACAGATAAACGAGGAAAAGGAATTTTCTTCCTTTTAATCACAAAATCTCGTTATACTACCTTTTGCTAGAACCATAAAAAAACCTTACAAGCCATAGTAAAAACCACACTGACTGAAATAATTCAGAATTAAATTATCTCTTCCCACATAAATTTGACTTTGCTCCAAGGATGAGGGAGGACAACTGGCACTTGCCAGCAGAACCACATTGTATAAAGTGCTGAGAGAGAGATTCAGGGCCATCAGACACAGCCACAGCACTCAGAAGAGTGATTCCAAAGGTTTGATTCTTTGACTGAGAAATTAGATCAGCAGCTGTAGCAGGGGTGGTGGTGAGCTCGCCATGAAGCTTTTTCCATCCATGTGGGGCGTTCCTGTCCCAGAACTGCAGCCCAGGGGTGGCATTTGGGTGGCACTTACGGATGATGCCGTCGGCGTTGTCCACGTGCTTGGGCAGGAAATGCGCCGAGAGGTCGCTCTGCAGGACTTCATCTGAAGTGGCTCTGGCTAAAGCAGAGGCCAGGAATGAGGGGCAATTACTGGAAAGAAAAAAGAGAAAGCACAAAAAGATGTTTTAGTGTGATTCAGCAAGGTAACATGAGTGTATTTTTCACCAAGGTTCTTTGGCTGAGCCCTGCAGCAAGGCCTCAGACTCACTGATGGGTTTTGGTTGCCCTCTTTCACTCCTCTGTTCCCTGGTTCTTCAGTTTTAATGTTTCAGTTCCTAACCTCTATTTAAATACTTTTCAAATCTAGACTTGAACCCTCCAGAGTCTGTCACACAACTGTACATTTTTTACATATGTATGGTACAATTTTAACTCAAGTCCAGTTTCTCCTAAGATTTGGAGTCAGAGTTCCAGAATTCCTCAGATTTCAAAGTGTCCAAAGGCTCTCTGAGGGGCACTGGAAGTTAAGGTAAAAAATGCTCCCTCAGGGATGATTTCTACCCAGAGTGAAGTGGCTTTAACTCAGTGTATTTAATTAAACCTGGTATCCCAAAAAGGTTAATCTATAGAAAGCCAAGGCCATTTTAATGTACATTCTCTCATTCAAGAGGAATTTAATACCTCTTAATTTATGTGTAACTTTGCATTTCCCATTGGTCAGCCCCAACTTCTCCAGGTGTCTCCTGCTGACACAGCCTGAAACTTCCAATTTCCACAGATTTTACTGGGTAATGGTGTCTTTCCCAAGACATTCCATGGTCACAGGGCCACAGGGAGACACAGAGCCAATTTTAGCCCAGAAACCATCCATCAACCAGAGAATTCCAAGGCAGAAATCCAGGGAACAGGCAATGAACAACAACACTTCCTTAACCTATTTCTTCTGTTCAACATATCTATAAATGATTAAAGGATAAGATTAACAAGAAGTAGCTTTGTCTAACACTCTTAGGAAGCTCTGGAAGTCACACAGCACCTCGTTAGGGCCCCACCCATCCGAGGCTTTTCCCGGGAATTCCCAGGCAGGATTCCGAGCTGCTGGGGGGCATCAGCTGCCTCAGGGCCGGTCCTTCCCAGCCCAGCTCAGGGCTCTGATCCCGTTCCCATCCGGAGGAAAACCCCGGCACATCCCTTGCTGCTGGCACGTGGAGGAGCTGATTTCCTGTCTCGTCTTTTCTGTCTTTATTTGGCTCACAAAGAGCAGGATTGTCGTGCGGTGGTGCTGGTTCTGCTCGTGTCACATGAGATTCCCCAAAAAGGGAGAGGTTGCAGTGCCCGGGATAGAAGAATTATCCCAGCAGTTACCAGCAGGGCACCCGCAGGAATCTGAGCTTGTTTCCAGTCCAGGGCTTCCCTGACCAGCTCAGTGCTGAAAAACCGATCTTGTTTTGTGTCACTTATTAAAAACCCTCAGGAACATTCACTGATGGGCAAGGAGGGAGCCTGGTTAGGAACTGGGGCAACAGCAGTGGCTAAAATAGACTCAGGACCCAAACAGCAAAGAAAAAATAGCCCAGAGAGGAGGGATTTCTGCTCTGCCTGGGCCTGGGAGGGTGCACAGCAATGTCTGTGGATACCCAAAGCCATGAACTCTTGTATCTGAAATTTTAGGTATTATTTTAACTGCAGTGACCAATGGCACAAGTGGAAGGTGCATTTACAGGGGCTGTAGCAGGTCAGAGTATTTCCCCCAGCTCCAAGTGCTGTTCACGTGTTCCATTCCCACACAGTAGCTCTATATCCAGCCAAAAAGTGCATTTCCATTACAATGCTAAACCTACACAAAAAGCTGCTAAAGATGTTATTAGATAAATTAAAGGATTTTAAGTACATCCTTCCTGATTCTCTGGCAGCGTAGGTGTGTTTAGAACACCCACAGTTGCATTGTAGCAATCCTGGAATAACTCTGGGAGGGTATTAAGTCAAGCCTAAAAGTGCTCTGCTTCTATGAATTAAGTTTGAGGAAACCAGTCTGAGGTGGGTTTAATTCAGCCCACATATTATTATGTTCCCAGCTTAACTCCTCTCCATCCTGATAGCATTAAAGTGGGGAGGACTTTCTAAACACCTTCCTCTGTGCTCTGAATCTAATACAAACTCTCCTGCTGAAAATAAGAGAGATGGCAAATTTGAAATTCTTATAGCATGGGAGTTCACCGCTGGGGTTTGAGCAACTGATCAATTTCAAGGGGAAAGGTAGAGAAAACAAATCAGCTGAAGGCTTTCCTTCTATGTCTGGCCACTCTTTGTCCTAATAATAACAGCTGCTGGCCGAAGAATTAATTGCCCTTGACATTTGTTGATCACAAAGCTTCTTATGTGGCTGCTGCAGGGCTGTGCCATGTGAGCAGGGAGGTGCCCACACGCAGACAGATGACTTCCTCTTCCTGATTAGCACCACTCAACATTTACTTCTCTCACTTGGCTCCTCAGAGCACTTTGAGTCGAATTACTTTTTCCCTTCAAGGAACAGCAGATTGCACTGGAGGTTTAAAATAGCTGTTGAAGGCAAACTGCTCTGAGGACACTTCATTACTGCTACACCAAGACAAATGAAGAGCCAGCTCTGGGATCTCTGTTTTCAGCACCAAAGTGAGCACTCAGGTGAGCAGGTACAGCATGCCACAGACAGCAATCCAAGGGGGGCAGTTCTCCCTCTTCACAAAACCCAAAAAGAATCACCAGGATGCCTGGGGACAGGGAGGAGCTCCCACCCTGCTGCTGGTGTAACCAGGGGTTACCTGCTGGCTCTGAGAAGAAATTCTTCTGCCACATTCTAGATGCTCAAGTGTTATTAGTCATGAAATCTGACAAATTGAAACTGGGAGGGCACAGTCTTGTTTAGCAGAGAGCTGAGAGCTAAAATGCCTTTGTCTATTCATAGCTGTGCCACTAACTCAGCAGCTGACCTTGGACGAGTCACTTCACCACTCAGACCTTCATTCCTCATCTGCAAACAAGGAATGAGAATGTCATTTCCTCAGGGAGAGGAGGAGGAGGAGGAGGAAGGCTGTAGAAGGCCTAAATCTGTGTTTGTGAAGTATTCTGGGATTTCTTGCTAAGAGCCCAACTGAAGGGAAAAGTACCAAGATGAGAGTGGGAGATATTTTCAATCTATAGATTTATACTTTCATACTTCTGATAACTTTCTTAGGTTTTTCTCACTCCTTTCTCATACACTGCCTGAAGTGCTAAATGGAACACACAGGCAAACAACAGCTCTGGGTAACTCTCAGTGTCATCAGCAGCTGCTGGAAAGGGAAAAACCAGCAAAGAGAGACCTCAAGTTCTTAAAACTCACAGTTCTGAGCATTAGCACTGCTGATGGGAAAGTGAAGCTGCAGCTCCTGCCTAAAATCCACGAGGGCCAGCAGGGCTGAAAATCCCTGAGCCTGTCATGGTCTGGGGGAGCTGATGAGGCATCACTAACCCAAACAAACAGGGAAAATGGACCAAAACGAACTGGGGCTTTCAAGAGGCAAAGCGGGCAGTAAATCACAGAAAGTACAGTGTTCCTGTTACCTCAGGAATCCCCTGACACCGCAGAACAGCAATTGTTTTAGTTCGAATGAGCAATGATTGAAATAGAAATGCTATCCAATCTGCTGAAACACAAAACAAATCCACAGGCAAACAGGATAAAGCAGCATATTTGGTTTCACCCAGCAATCCAAGACCAAGAACATGACCTGAAAAGAACCAAGTACAGCACATTCCCCAAAGGCCTGTAATTTACAGTGGTGGTAAAAGTCTTTGTAGGGATGACGAATTAACTGCACCCTTTCCAAAAGACATTCCACCAGGGATGCACTTTGGGAAACACTCCTGCTGATGTGGCCTGTTGCAAGCTCTTGTTAGAAAGCAACTTTTGCCAGATTCAGTTTAAGAAAAACCTCATTTGTCCCCTGCCTGTATTTACAAAACATTCCCAAGTCTCAGGAGACTTCTTCCAGATGGAGCTTTGGATACAGCCTGGAAGCTCTTTGAAGAAGCCTTTAAAGTCTTTATTACTGCAAGTTCCCATGCTGAGAAGTGCAGCAGTAATGAGCAGAGAAATGCTTTGGGGAGCTCCTTTGGCTGTTTCCCCAGCCCTCCCTTCCTCCACCTCCTGTTTCTGTGGCCATCCAGAGGGACTTGGAGCCATTGGGGGGCTCCTGTTTGTCCCCAAACTCCTCCAGGTCACCCAGCACTCAGAGGGAAATATTCTGTGAAGCATTCCAAGACCCTAAAATGATTATGGATGTATCCTCTGGATCTGCCAAGCAGATGCTATTTCCAGCTCCCATCTCTGCAGGTTCTCCTCTCCTGACTCCCAGAGCATCTCTGACCTGTGCTGTTCCACTGCTCTGCACAGCTGCTGGAAGTTGTGATGCTTATTTAAAGCCTGGTCACAGTGAACAAATGGAGTATTATTTTTTTTCCCCCCTAACACATGGTGAAACCCTGCACTAGATTTATCTGCTGCAGTGAGTTACTAAAATAAACCTGGCACACACACACACACACAAAAAAAAAAAGAAACAAATAGAAAAAACAATGCACCTTTTAAAAGCTTGCATAACCAAAGCTCCTTGAGAAGTCATTTGAGCTGGCAGTGGTGAGACAGTAAAGATGCTTGATAAATCTGTTTGAAGGAGCTGCAAACGTGCTACCCAAGGAAGCTGCTATCTATAGGCTCCCAGAGACAGCTGCCTGCTCACATCCCCAGCCAGCCTGTCCTTGTGCTGACAGTTGTAAGCAACAGAAATATAATACACAAGCCTTGCAAAAAGACACTTCAGATACATTTATCATGCCCCTGTCTATGCAGGCACTGCATTTACCAAATTTTTAACCTTCTGCTTTCTGCTCACTGATGTTTTTTAGACCCATTTTGTGTAGATATGTTTCTGCAGTTAAGTCTGTCTTAACTGGATTGAAAAAAATAACCAAAGCAGAGGTGCACTGCTCATCAGAAAACCTCTGCACAGCTGGATGAAGATGCTTCACCAGGGGAAACCCTTGGCTTTTCACAAGCTGTTCTCAACACATGAATTAGGCTCAGACCTCTGATGCAATTTCTGCTGCATAGCAAGGCAGTATTTCCTTCTCCAGAGGGTGAAGTGCACATGACAGTATATAAAGCCACCAAATTGTGAGCAAGACAAAATAAAAAGGTCATCTTTGTCTCTTTGATGAGGTACAATGTCATGGAGGGCAGTGTGTATCTAAAATATAAATGCTTGCTGCCCACAAACCACTCATAAGCATTTGTGATTTAATGGCTGTCAATAAAATAGCACTGACACCACAGGGGTGAACTGTGAAGAATCCAAACCACACAGAGCAGCTTCTCCTGAGCTCCTGGCTGGATAAATTGCCTGGGTATTATCTTTGAAACCAAATTCTATTATTTCTCTCACTCATCCTCCCAGCGTGGGGGTTCTGAGGTTACTCATATTCCAATCTCTGGGGCTGATGCTGTGGCTGCATTTAAAATGACAGAAATCACCTCCTGTAACATGAACAACCCCTGAAAACCCAGCATGGATTGCCAGGAGCTGGAAGCCAAATAACTGCAAGAAATTGAATTCCCAGAAGTGACTCTGGGAGAGTTTTCTTCATTACAGCAAAGAGGCTGAAGATACAAAGTTTGCTGTTGGAAATTATATCCCAGCACTTCACAGCCAGATTATATCCATCTGTTATTAAAAGAAAGGGAAACCTGGAATTTGAAGGAATGCAGAGAAAAATGGACCACAATCCATGAACCTCTGGTATAACAAACACCAAGGTGTTGAGGATGTATCTGTATAGACTCCCCCCCATCTAAATCAGAATATTTTCTGCCTGAGGAGTAAGATTCTGAGGGACTGAATAGTTTTATAATAAAAATCTGAATTGCTGCTATGAAATGCACTTTAGAAAATTATAAAAATATTATTATAAAATTTAAAAAATCCCCAACAAGCCACTTATTTGATGGGCATTGATTGTGCAGTTTAGCCTTTTGGTATTCAGCTTTGCAAATGCAAACACACAGGGAAAATAAATCTGTGTTTACCCTATCATTAATTCATCAAAAGAAAGGTAATTTATTGGTATTACCCACTCATGTGACTTTAAGGGTTTATAGTGAGAGGAAAGATCCTTCTGGATTTTGGTGTTGTTTACCAGGGATTATCCTGCATGTTCACACAGCCCATTCCCTGCTCAGGGTGTGAGGGTGTCCAGAGCTCTCCAAAATCCTCCCTGTGCCCACTTGGCACTGCTGGGAATGGAATGGGGACAAAGCCACATCAGTGCCAGGTGCTGCTTCCCTGCAGAAGGAAATTTCTTCACTGGAAACCCAATGTCAACAGCAGTTACCTCACAGTGAGTTTCCCTGGCAGAGCAAGGCTTGTTTAAAAGCTCCACAGGACATTAAAAATGTCATTGATTTTTCTCTCTTTGGCACTCAGTCAGTTCGAAAGTCAGCATAATTCAATATCTTTCTCCTGGTTCCATTAGCAAAGAAAGGAATCCATGCTTCAATCTGTGCTGCCTTATTGGAAAAAGTAATTTAATTTTACATCTGAAAGTGTGCCAACATCAGCATAAAAGCATACACTGTATACATCAGATTTAATTTATGAATTCTGCATTTTGTCAAGCCAGGATGAGATGCTGTCTAAAATCAATGAGAGTGTCCAAGCTCGCTCTGAAGTTACTTATGTATGTTCTTATTATTTCAGATATTTTCTGTCCTAGCTGGAGTTTTTGATGATTTCTCTCCTTGCTATAAAATATTAATGACACAGTCTCTAGAAAAGTTCATGTTGCAGGAAACTTGCAGAAGAGTTCAGGCACATCATTTACTTACCACTGATTCATGCCCAATTTTTTCTCTCTGTTATAAATAAACTTCCACTGATACTTCCCTTAAGTGGAAAGGATATTCCATACAGATCTGATGTGTCAGAAATACAAGTTAAATAAGAATCCCCCAATGCAGAGCCTCTGTTTTATCAGAGATCAGATTAACACACCCAAGTCCCCTGTCAGAAAGAAAAATGCATTTTGATGTTATAGCTAATGACTTCATTTCAAGTAAATGAAATAAAATGCTCCACAGCAACACATACCCTGCTGTCTCCTGCAGATCATCATTAAGGCAAGCAAATGTTAAATTGCTTCTTTAAAAAGGGATGAGGATGGTGCCTGTTCAAATGCTCAGCCTCAGTAACACCCCACAGAGCCAGGCCCCAAACCACGCTCCTGTTGGAGCATTTATCTTCATGTAACTGAGAAAAAATCAGAGTTTCAGACCAGGATTTCCAAATGACATTTGATCACTTAACTTCTTTCAACCCATTGAACAAATATCAAATATAAGGCAAAACACACCCTGGAAGATTTATGGCCACTGAGTCAGCAGCAAATGTTCCCTCGCTGCCTTCTCACTCCTGTGCCTCGCACTTCATCACACAAATGGCTTGGGTGTTTATGCCAGATGTAAGATTAGATAATTACTCATCCAAGTCCTGCATGTCAACTCTTTTTGGTGATAAAAAATTTATTCCAAATGCCCCATTTATAATCAGTTGGCTTGCAGAAGCATTCTGTTGTGCAGTGCTACATCTCGGGCTGTAATTCTGTGCAGGGACACGCTGTGTTTGTGCTGTACCAATGCCTGATGTCAGGAATTCTGTGCCTGCACAGGGACAATGCTATTGACCTCTGGAAAGCAATTTCAAAGCCAATGATGAAGTGCCAGATATTATTAATTAAGCCTAAAGTGGGGATGGAAAAAGAGAACAGCAATTCCCTTGCACTGATTCCCAGAAAATCCTGCTGCTCTTGTGCATGACATGCAAGAGAAACAAATGAAAGCAAACATGAAAAAACAATGCAGTACCTTTAAAAGTGATTTTACAGGCAGATGTGGAACTCCAGGCAGATTCAGAGATTACCCAGTGGGGCACATTAAAGATTGGATTGGAACCTCAAGATGACAATTACTGACACTGATGCCCACGGAACAAGATGCTGGAGGGATAAAAGGGGCTCTGTGATTGGGGTGAGTGCTCTTTTAAAGGAAAAACCCTTGAGTTACTCAGGAAGATCCCATCCTAATTCCCACTGTCACTTGTCCTTTGCAGAATTGCAAAGGATAATGGCAGGTTTAGGGGTTTAGGCTTTTTCTTTAAAGGATAATCAAAATGTTTTAGCTATTCTGTTTCACATTAAAGTCCCTAATGCATTCTGTTCTACTGAGCCACATAGTTATTTCAGTCATTCTTAATAAATAACTGTTGCCAGTAGTAGTTAAGCCAACAGATCTGAATTATTTATAGTGTTGAGGAACAGAACAGCAGATAAAATACATTAGGGCTTTGGGTTGTTCTGGCCTGAACGACACAATGGCAGCCTTTAGATGTTTTCCACCAGGCTGTAAAATATTCTCTTTCCAATCCTGGTTTCAAAGATTTCCTAAAGAGGCAGCAGCCAAACCTCCAGCCATCCATCTTCAATAATCACAGTCATGAACAGCAGGTGAGAGCCTCTCCCAAATACTGCACTGGCACGAAGTTTGATTCCATTGGACAGGTTAAATGGCTACTTAGGTTTAGTTCTAAATTATTAGAGATAAACAGAATTTAGGTGTTTACATATTATACAGCATGGCTCTAAACCTTCCAGTAAATTATTTAAAGGCACCTCACAGTGTTGAACTCAAATATTTCTCTTCTCCCTTTGCCTATAACGAACTCTCCCTTCAGCTGGAAAAATGCAAAGGTATCACCTAATTTTACAATGGCAAATCCAGCTTCACATTCCAGGCTGCAGCATGGCCCTGTCACTCCTTTTTAAGAGGCCACATCATGAAACATTGAACACACGAAAAACAACAGGGACAGAAATTATCTTGACATTATCTTGACAAATTATGTTACACACATGTTGAATTTAATGCTCTTTGTAGCTCAGAGATGCATTGCAATATCTGTGCTGATGGGATAATGTGCCTGGGTGGAAATCTGTGGGAATATCTGGCTTTCCCACCTTGGGCTGTCATCACAGGGGACTGCACCAGGGGGAAATTCACTGTACAACCAGCTCACAAGGAGAATTGTGCCCACAAATGCCAGGGAGAGATTTACACTCAGATGCTGCAGGGAGAAGAACTGGGGGAGTAGTTGTAGCAACATAAGCTTCAACCAAACAGTTTTCCTTTTATAGCTCACCTTCCACTTCCTATATGGATCTATTTACAGCAGGAAATGTTGCAAATTGTAGCATCTCTAAGGAGTAAAAAGAATTTTAAAAGAACAAAAAGAAGGAGAAAATCTGGAGAGGTAAAAACCCAACCAAACTTCCCTCTATCAAATACTAATGAAATAGAGGAGGAATAACACTGAAATTGAGGAGGAATAACACTGAAATTGAGGAGGAATAACACTGAAATTGAGGAGGAATAACACTGAAATTGAGGAGGAATAACACTTGGAGGCCATGTAAGGTTGTTAAGGGCTCTGGAAGTGGCTCCATGATGTTTCAGCCTGTGGGAATGAGCCACAGCACTCCAGGGAGGGACAGGCTCAAGTGACAGGATCCCTGTGCTCCCCTGCTCCCTCCTCTCCCTGCTCCCAGGTTTATTGAGGATCTGCACTCTGAACTTACTGAGGTGGGGAAGATTCTGTGAGGTTCAAAGCTGGGGAATGTGGCTTTCCACAGGGCCAGGCAGGTCCTGAGCCTGTGGAACACAGCTAAATTTAGCTCTTCTTGCTCACAAAGGCTCTAGGAACTGATTCCCAACAAGCTGGGGATGTTTCAAACAATTCTGCACTGCTGTGGCCTCTCTCCTGTCCTAGAAGGTACAGAGAATTATTTAAAACTTGGGAGAGATGTCTTGAAATTGTTCCCAGTCCCATTTAAAAACAAAGCTGTGCACATATTCCAATCACTGTTGAAAGGTCAACTGAAAAAAAGAATAAAATGAAAGAGCTGTGACATTTCATAGTGTGACATTACAAATCTCACCAGATTATGGACATTGGTTCTCTACCCTGGACTTCTCAATACTACACAAATTCTCCCACACAAACTCTGCCTATTCACCACAATCTGGGATTTGTTTATGCAGCATAATCAGTGTTATTTGTTCCATTTGATTTTCTGTGAGATGAGCACATTCACATTGCCCATTTCAGAGGTGACAATGCTGCTCGTGTAAGAATTACCCAACAGCTCTGCTTTCCCTCTCCCCCTCCACAAAGAAGATGGTCAACTTTTCCCTAAGCTTATTATCAAACCTGTGATCTCTTCAGAAGAGGCACAAGCTCTAAATATAAGAAAGAATCTGTTACATAATACCCTGAGCAAGGAGCACACAACAGCCTGTGGACAGCACGAGCCTGAGTCCATCCAGAGGGGAAAAGGGAGGAAAATCTGTGACTTTGCCCAGTGCCAGGCCTTGGGTCTGTCCTGTGCAGAGCCAAACCACAGAGAACATGGAATAAAGTGCAAAATTTCAGGGTTTATCCCTATGGAAGGTAAACAAATGCAAACAGGTGACATTATCTGGAAGCTGATTTGGGATGTGGCAGAAATTTACTCAGATCAGAAGAAATCTTCCTCAAACATGAGCAGGACTTGTTTGAAGCTGCCTGAACCTGGACTGTAAATAATGCACTGGTGAGGGCTGACTCAGCCCATGATGAGGAGGCTGAAAGCTGCTTCCAATGGAGCAGTGGCACAGCTCTAATCAGCACTTAAGAGAGTTCCTCAGGAGCCACACTATCAATTACCCTGGTAATACATATTCAGGGAGGCAGGGATAGCAGACAGAGAGAATAGCAAATCAAAACATTAATAAAAAATAAGGAACCTTTGGAGACAAATGATTATCTTCTATGTCTACAGTGCTTTGTGCATTCCCAAAGGATTTAGAATCTAAAAATAAATGATTACTTCTACCAGCACTGACATCCAAGCTACCTTGGATAAAAAGCAGCAAATTGCTAACCATGGATAGCAACATTACACAACTGTTTTGAACAAACAGCAAGAAATGGACCATGCTGGAAAGAACAGCAGGTCTCTACACAGAAATTGAGGCTAAAATGTAACCAGAATAATGTGAATATCCCCTGTGATGGGATAAAAATGAGAACTGTCTGCCTTGATATCTCATCCTCAAACTCCATCATCCTTCTCTCACCATTCTTTAGCACCATACTGAGACACTGCCTTGAAGGAAAATACTCAACATCTGCAGCTGAAATACATGTATATAAATATATCTATACATACACACATATATATGTGTTTAAATATGAGCAATCACCACAGATTCCTTGGAAAAAGAAAGAGCAAAGATTCCTAGAACAGACAGAAGATCAAAGGTCACACAAAACCATGTAGCTGACCCAAAAATCACTAAAACCCCAGGCCAAGTAATATTTTGAAAATAAATTCAATCAATTCTGTCCCCAAAACACACACTGGTAATGATATTGGTAGAGAAAATCATCTAATAATGATTAAAAAAATAAAGAATCAAATGGACCTCTGGAAGGCACAGTTCAGCAGTAAATTAGAATAGTAATTATATAAGCACTAAAGAACAAATCCAGGAGGAGGCAATCAAGGAAAAATAAAACAAGTAGATTTTCTTAGATGGAACAGAGATTCCTGTGAAAGAGTTTACAGAAGAGCCATGAAAGTGCAAGAATTTTTAACTGTCAACAAAGCAGCAAATGTTAAAAAAAAAAATCAGTATTCCAAATGCACCCTGGAAATTGCAATGGATGATTTTTGCTGGGTTTATCTGTAAAACTGCTAATAGCACAGATTTGGATCTATCAGAAGTACAGGCAGGCAGCACCAAGATTCCTCAAGGGCACAGAGTTTTCAAATCCAAATCCAGGTGCTGCACCCACCCCAGTGAGCTTTTTAATGAGGCATGGAGGCAACAGCAGAGACACAACTGCCACGGGTGAGACTGAAAATAATAGAGCAAGGAAAAAATAAAGATTAGGAACGGCAGCTGAGCTCTGAGATAACACAGGAGAAGTTAGTGTTAAAGCAGGATTTGAGGTCTAATAAGGCAGCAGTGGTAAATTGGAAGATGTAACATGATAGGAGGCTGAGCAGTGCTCCCAGGTCTGGGGCTGACAAATGACACCTCTGCCAGCAAATCATTTAATCCCTGCACTTCCATCCATCTAGGAGTCAAAGAGCTTCATTGCCTTAAAACTTTGGAAGAGTACCATGAAATCTAATTTATTAATACCTGAAAACTGTGCTTTAATCCTCAGATGGAATGGGCTGGGGAAGGACAAGGTATTTACAAAGTTACCACTGCCTCATAAAATATTTTTGTATTTTTTTCAGTGAATCCTCATCTGTTTCTGTCCTGTTTCAGCTCATGATTCCACAGCACGTCTTGACTTAGAGATGTTAAAAACCAATAATGGACCGATGGCAAAACACTCCCTTTTATCAGAACTTGGTGTTTTCTAATATTTAATGTGTTTTTTTATGTCCTCATCATCATTTGCTGAAATCAAGCATTTGATTTGTAGATTTGTTAGTAGTACCAAAGACAGGGAGAAAATCCCCTCATTCCTGCAGCCTGAGCTCTGATTTGCTTTCACCTGGCTGAGATGGCAGCAAAGGAAAATGCTCAGGACAACAAAATAGAGAAACCAGCAAAGAGAATAAAAAGTGATGCCCACAAGAGTGGAACTGACCTCAGTGTGCCACTCAGAGCCCAGGCAGAGCAAGCTGTCACCCACAGGGACAGCCTGTGGCAGCAGGGCTGAGCAATCCAATTAGGGAAACTTCCCAGGCTCCCTGTTTCCAGCTGAATATTAATTCTTGATATTTAGGAGAACTTGCCAAGAACAATTGCACAGTTCTTCCTGAGCCTTCTGCTCTGAGTCACCATCACATTATGGAAAGGTGAGCTTCATTTAGCACAGAAGGGGAAATTACCTGGGTTTTATTTATTAGAAATATATATTTATTTAATATTTCTTTTAATGATATAATATTTATTATACATATTATAAATAATTCTCACATCTTCTCTTTTTTTAAAAGAACTATGAAAATGTCATTAATCTTCACTAATCATATTCCTGGGCATGAGGGAAAGAGGTTTCTATGTTTGATAATTTTGAATCTCTGGTGCTCTCCTTCACCTGCAGAAATGGCTTAAAGGAATAAAGGGATATTCCTTTAGTATTCTTCCTCCTGTAAATGTATTGCCCCAATCTACCTAGCAAGGAAACTGGAAAAACTGGAAAGAAATATTAGCATTTATAGCCATTTCTTAAATCCAGATCTTATCTTGCCAGAAAGAAAATGTCCATTTTTGATAGCAAGTTTTATTTAGGCTGAAAAAGGAATATATGTGGCCCTTTTAGTACATATGTTCAGTTTAATGTGATGTCAGCTGAAAACAAAAGTGAATATTGCTGATTTTAACACCTCAGTGATCAAAGCTCTTCTCTGACACAGGGAACAAGAAAAATTAGCAGAGAAAACAACAGAGGACATGAAAAATGTGCAGGGAAAAGAACAATAAAGTACAATAAGACACATCTGAGTAACTGCTCAGGTTGTGATATCTGCAAAACCTGACCAAGAGAGAAAGAAAGAAAAAGAAAGAAAGGAAAAATTAATGGAATGATTGAGATTAATTGGAGTACTTGCTGCTGCAATAATTAAAGACTTCTCTCTTATCATGTGAATGTCTCAGGCATCCCATTCATGAGGGAGATTGACACACTGATATATTTTACTTCCAAGTTAAAATGGATTTCTCTTCCCTTGCAGCCACTCTGGAATATATTGAAGGGAAATAGTGCAGAAGACTGATAAGAGCAAAAACAGTGAATAACATTTAGTCAGGACTGCAAAGAATTCTGCATCCTGAATCCACCTTTGATAAAGGAGCAGCAGGAATTGGGCATTTCTCCTCTCTGTCTTTTCCAGGGATTTTTCACCCTCCCACATCCCAGCCCTTGCCCACAGAATTCCGAGGATGACAATGAACAGAGAAGATCTCCCAACATTTTCCTTGCACATCCTTCCAAGCAGAACTCTTTCCTCCAAAAGGGATTCTTGTGAAATGAAAAAAAAGACAAGAAATGTGAAATGGTCAGCAAATAGGGGAAATTAGAGGAATAAAACCCCTGACTGTGCTCCAGGTTGTCCCAATAATCAGTTTATATCTATTTCCTTCAAAGTCTCCCTACTGGAATAAAATGCCTGTTGAAATACCATATTTTTAAAAATCTAAAGCAGCAACCAATTAAAAAAAATAAAAAGAAAGTAAGCCCCCAGATTTCTCACTCCATGTATTTAATACGAGGTTGTTTCCTGATGAAACCCTTAGTAAGTGGGAGTACTCAGGGAGACACTTGGATTTACATAAATTTGAGACAGAAAAATGCTGTTAGAGTAAGTCCATGGCACTGCATGGCTGGGATTGAGTCTTCCAGCAGAAATTACTCCAGGCTGCACAGACACACAGTGCTGAGTCTCAGGCAAAATTCATAATTAACTTCAGAGCATGTCCTTAAATTCAATCATTGCCCTCTCCTTTACAACATTAGCACAATATTTACAGGTTATTCATGCACAATATGCCAACTCTAAGTTCTTATTTTACCTTGCTTCTAAGTTCATTTTACCATTGCCACACAAATTTTAAATATGACTCCCTGCCATTCCTGACAATTTGATTTTTACCCTTTTAAAAGGAACAGTACACATATCACAGCAACACTCAGCAGTTAATACAATTGAATGCAAAACTACACTCAATTTTCAAAATGGATTGTGGAGTTTATTTAAGAGTTCTGCTAGACTCAACTTGATATATTGCATCATCATCCAGTAGAATAGGTAATAACTTAGGATTTTTTCTTCATAATGGCCAGTAAATTCAAATTCTAATGGTTCTTCTATAAGAAATTCATCTGCTGAAGACCCAGGTGCAGCATAAGCCACTCACCAGAAGGTGCAGAGGTTCTCAGCTTGGCAAATGCAGAAGAGATTGAAAAGAATCATCCATTTGCTTTTTTGGCACAAAAATCCCAACATTCCATGAGCAATTTCTAAGAGATCCACGATGAAAACAGCAAGGAGCACACCCAGCAATGCCTGGTGGAATGTTTACCAAAAGGATGAGAGAAAGAACCAAACCCAGCTGTTCCCCACAATTCTCCTGGGCGAGGTGTGTTCTTCAAGCCACTCCTGTCTTTTTTCTGGTTAGAATTTAGCTTCCATTTGGGGGAACAAAAAAAAAAAAAAAAAAAAAAAAAGAAAAAGAAGAAGGAAAAAAACCCCAAACCAAGCCCATTTAGAATTGAAAAGAAATGTGCAAGATGAATGTGTGAAGGTTTTGGAGTAGCAAAGAGCAGATGGCTGCAGAGGGACTGCATGCCCCAGTTCACTGCCGGGCCCCTGGTCCCGTTCTGCCCCTGGTGACGCCAGCAGAGCCCCCAGAGAATTCCAGCCCCAGGATCACAGGTTATCCCACATGTGCTGGAGGGGAGAGGCCTTGCACAGCCTCACCAAAAGGCTCCTCAAGCTGCAGCCATTCCATACATCCTGTAATGCCTACAGGATGCAAGGATAAGGTTTATTTTTTTTATATATTGCTCTCCATCCAAATTACTTCCTCTGCACTAAAGATTTTTTTAAAATGCAAATCAGAGAGCAGTGAGAAGGGTCAAAAGTTTAGAAAATGAATAAATGATGACTGAGGAAACACCAGAATTCACACATGGAGCAATGAGGCCCATGAAGACTTGGGGTTGTTTCCTGTTCTGATGGGGGAGGGATAAACTGGCTGAAGTATTCACAGGAGGGATTCAGAGTGGGCAGAAGGAAAACTTTCCACCTGTAGCTCCCAACACCAGGAACTGGAATAGCCTTGCAGAAAGAGGTTGTGGGATCTCCACTGCCAGGATTTGAGGTGAGGTCAGGAAAGGAGCTCCCAGGATGGGCTTTAGATTTAGTGAGTTCTACCTTGAGTAGAAACATGGACTCTCTGACCTCCTGAGCTGCTTTTCAGCCCTATTTTCTATGGTTTTTCTATTCTATTAAAAACATGTGAAATTTCCCTTAGCTCTTTTCCTTAAAGGAAAGAGGGTAATTCAAGAGCCACGGGATCTCCAGAGCACAGTCCTTAATTAATTAACCTGATAAGGTAACCTGCAGTCACATTGTGCAGTGTGCTGTGTGTGCCCCCTCCAGCTCCTGCCCTACATTCCAGTGTCTTCTGCCTCTGGAATGTGGAGCTGGATCACAGAGAGTGGTGTGGCCTCACTCTCTGGGAAATCAATGGGAATTGAGGTGACTAATTAGGAATTGTAATCAGGCCCTTAATCCAAGGCAACAGAAAGACATGCCTTTGGAATCCGATTAGCTGCTTAATAATTCAAAACAGGCACCCAATAATGTATTGACTGCCTGGGAAAAAGCATCTTTTTCTGAGGCTCAGTCTCACATTTCCACTGAACTTCCAAGGAAAGAGAAGCCAACCCTCAGCCAAAGCCAAATCCACGAGGCATCTATGCTGGATGGAACATTTTGGGGTTCTCAGTCAGGGCTGCTCATTTTTGGCTGTAAAATGCTGCAGGACTGAAGAACCCGCTCTTCTACCTCTGTTTGTGAGGAATGATCCTGGAGTGATTTCAATTCTGAGACTTCTCTGCCCTATTTAAAAAAAATTAAATCATTTTTTAGGGTAGCATCTCCCTCATAGGCAGATCTTTGGGTGCATTACTGATAACAGCCTTTGCTGAGCTCCTGTTTTATCCCAGCTGCTGGGAATCAGAACTGAGAGACTTAATTACTGCACCTTTCAATAAGGATTTCATTTCATTTTTGTTCTTTCTGCTGCAAATGCCCATGAATCAGAAGGTCACTTTAAGCACAGAATTCAATTTAATTATACTCAAAGGCATTTTTATCATTAAACAGGTCAACTTATTAAAAAAATATCTTGATTATGAATAATGGAAAGCCTGGCAGGCAATGCAGGAGAGTTTCACTCTGAAAGCTCCCACATCCATTTGTTTAGATTTGTTTACTAAGCACTGGGCAAGGTCCCACTGAATGAACATGACAGCATTAACTGAAACTGCATTCCATATTTAATTGGAAGTAGATTTTCATGCTTATTTATAGATCTTTTTTAAAATGTGATTATTTACCAGTATTTGTAAACTGGACTAATAATTTCTAATAAAGGCAGGGGATGAGAAAGGCAGCTGAGAATATGACAGTGAGCTGGGTCTGGCAAAGCCCTTCCCAAGGTGCAGAGTGATTCCATAAATCAGGCCCATCCCTCAGCCAGGACTGGATCCTTGCTCAGGTAGGAATGTTTTAATTACATGCCAGGGAGGATGTCTCTGATGGACTATCCTCAGGTGAACCACTTCGAAATAGAAAAATCCATGCTGTTCATGAAAGCCTTGATGTGCAACGCAGAAGAGAGTAAACATTCTGGAGGAAAACCATTCTGGATGGGAGGGAACAGAAGAAAAGCAAAGCTATTTTCATGCCTGGGTCTTTTCAAGGCAAGCATTTGCATATTTTTGCTCTATTTCGTATGCAACTCCGTGTAACATGATTTCTGTGCTATTTATAAGGCTAAGTAGTCAAGTAACTGTGTTTTATATATCCCCTTCCTTTATGCTCCCCATTTTCATTAACTCTTTGTTTTCTAATAGCTCAACAGGCCCAGAATTCATTTATTTATTTAACTGCATGGTCAATACTCATTTAAAAACTGGTTGTTATTTTTAACCACTTGCTGCAAGTATAAAAAAGAATTAGTTCCATCATTTTAAGCTAAAGGCTTTAAGATGTAATGACACAAGGATGCAATGCAAGAAGTAAATTCAAGTTTTTACTGAGTTCCAAAAGGTTTTTACCTTCATCTTTATGTCCTCATGACACAGAAAGGAATCAAACTGCAGAGATAAAAAGCTATTACCTGAAAGGAGCCTGATTGCAAAGGCAGCTCCTCTCTGGACCTGGAGGCCTTGGAACACTTTCCTAATTCACCCAGGATTACTTTATGACCCTGATCATAGATAACCACAAACACACAGCTATCTCAAATGGAAGAGCTAGAAGCAATTTCTGTTCTTGGAAGAAAGTTGTATTTGCTGGTTCATGGAGGTATCCAGACACAAGAGCAGCAGCTCTCACAAGCCACAAAGACAACGTGGCATTACCACAGCCCTGGATCCTTATTTTTCATTCTCAGCTTCCTTTTCTGCATAAAATCAAACATCCCACAGCTACAGCACCACAGAACTGTCAGAAAAACCAGGACCACGTGGATTTTATTTGCCATAAACGGTTGCTTATGGCAGACAGAGGTTGGTGGGTGTTTGGTTTTATCAGGAGAACAGATGCATTCTCTTCCTCTAAATACAGAGGTTTATTAAATCAGGGATTAATCCAGTTCTCACATCAGTTCTGCTGTTCCTTTCTCTCCCATGGCCTCATCTCTTTCCTCTCCCAGCTTTGGAACATCCCCTCAGCTGAGACTGTTCCTCTCCTGTCCAGACTGGAGAAAGCAGCAGATTTCCTGGTAATGGATTCATCTGCTGCTCTCTGATGATCTATTTTTGCTCAGATGATTCAATTTAATGTTCCTGCAGTGTACAAGGCTGACCTAAGCTCTCAGGTGATGACCTAAGGAGTAACATTACTTTTATTAGTCATAAAAAATTTCCAAGATGAAGTTTCTTATGGAAACAAATCTGAATGAAAGAAAGAAACAAGCAGTGAAGAGACACAAACTTGCTGCTGCAGTGTGACACTAGAAGGTGTTTAACAGTCTCCAGTTAGGTCTCATACTGCCTACATTCGTTTTCCAACTATTACATAGTTGATCATTGTTTGTTTGGACACAAGAGCAAAGAATTTCAAATGGCACAGCACTTGGATATTTAATTGGAATTCTCTGTAAGAATTTGCCCTTTTTTTTTTTTTTTTGTTACCATTCTTATAGATTCCTGAGGTAGCTCTGTAAATAAGGTCACCACAGAGAAATTGGGCTGTGTGTGAACAGAACAGAGCAGCCCTTGGTTCTTGTGCTGCCTCCTCACCCTCTTTACTTCTGCACGTGGCCCTTGCAGCCCTCTCCATCCATGGCTTTGGCAGGTGGCAGTGACAAGAATCCCAATGATGTCACCTCTGTCACACGACACCTCCGAGGACACCATCCCTGTCACCTCCCCACTAACGAGGAGCACAGAGTGCAACAGCACTTTCCAAATTCTGGGTGAGGTAAAGGAGCAGCAAAGGCAGAGCAGGAGCAAGGGCTGGTGGTGATGGAAAGCCCCAGTTCCCCCCAAAAATCCAGGAAATACAGATATGTGCTGGAAGTTTTGGGGTCTGGGCTGTCCTTTCTTGCATTCAACTGGAATTTCACTGTAGTGGCTTCTGAGCCCTGCAGAAAATGCTCCCTGACCCAAAGAATTTACAATTTCAGTGTTGAAATTGTCAGTCAAAAAGAGAGGAAAGAAGGGCAAGAGAAGTGAAGCATTAAAGGCATGAAAAGAATAATGATTTGCCACCCAGGTTAGTCCCACTGTTTGGGAGGGAGATTTCTATTCAAATATTGTTCAGATTATTATGATGAAATTAGGACAGGTAAGAAGAGCAACTTCCAAACACAGAGGTCTGAACCACAAGCAAATTGTGCTAGAAATAAGCAGCACTCAGAATGATAAGATTTCTAATGAAATATTAGTCTTGCTGCCACATATGTCAATCCCCAAACTTAGGGAAAGGAACACCCAGAATATAAATTGGACTCAAGGCAAAAGCAGCTGCAAAGCAAAGAATGAGCTGATTTGACACTTGCTAAAAAAAGTCCATTCATCAGAGGAGAAATATTTATGCTTTCAAGTGAGAATACCAGACTTGAAAAACCAAATATCTGCATAAATACCTCATTGTATTTCCAGACTTTCAGCCACAACACAACTATTTCTGTGAAAAATGTGATTATACAAGTTTGTGTGTGTGTGTTAACAATTAGTGAGAGTAGAATTAAGAGATGCCCCACACTGAGAAATCTAAAAAATGCCACACAGGTAACATGAAGTGTGCTTCAAGCTGACACTGGACCACTGATTAAAACCAGATCATGTTTTATATAATCCAAAAGTGGTGGATATAACCTGCAAGTTGGAATTCATTTTATACTGCATAATTTCTTCCTATTAAATCTGAGTGGTTCTTTAAAAAGCAAATTATCTGCCATGGGTATTTTTAATGGGAATTTTGAAAAAATAGCCAATATCTAATCTTAAAGTTCTCCTGAATGTCTGTTGCTATAACAACGCTTGAAAACCTTTTTCCTGTTGAGGACATCTGTAGCTATTTTTACAGACAACAGCTGGATTTGTCTGTCTGAATTTCACTTATAAGAAAAAGTGTTTTATTTGCTGCCTTTGAACAAGCTTTTAACATAATGACAAATGTCAGAGCCCAGCAGGCTCAGTAGTTGAATAATCTGGTATAAAACATGTATTACATGGCAAAACTGTAAATTAAGCAACAATTTGATGAAAAGTAGTGAGAGTCTCACAGTCCCCCCATGCACAGACAGCTCTTCCTCTCAGATTTAGCACTGGAACAACAAGGGCACAACAAGTCTTTAGAAATGAGATCTTTGATCACAGGAGATGCCACCTTTGTACTTAAATTTGTCTAAAATTCACCAATAGAGAAGAGCAAGAGTCTGACTTGCAATTTCCTGGAGAATGAGGTGTGCTAGACACCTGGGAACATCCAGCATTCTGAGATGCCCAAATGCACTGAAAATCTAACAGCCAACCCTTCTCATCCTTCTCCAGAAAACTTTCTCATACAACAAAAACAACAAATCAAGTCAGTGATGAGCATGGAGAATTCTCCATAAATAACTGAGCTCTCTCAGCACCTTGCAGGATTAGGCTTTGTGTAATCTTGCCCCCAAATTGTTGATAGCTGTAAGATTGGAGAGAGAAATTTGGAGCTCAGACTACCAGGGAACGCCTAAATTGGCATTGAGAAAAGGCCATTTTAGTTTAAAACTCCACTTTGTGTTGTGCAGGATGTATTTATTATTCTTATTATTGCACATAATTTAGAATATAGGATCATTAGCATGAATCCCTGGAGAGAATTGTTTGAGGATTAGGGAAGAATGAATGATATCCTAATGCTGATTACAAAGCTCTGCTCCCATGTGTGGGGAGAACCTGCTGGAAGCTGCATCCCTGCACCCCCAGGCACAGCAGCCTCCAGTAGTGCAGAGCCTTTCAGAGTACAAGGAGTCACAAAAGGCTCTGTGGATTCCTGAGAAATTCCCTCCTGCTGTTTGCAAAAAGACCTGTTAGTGATGAACTGAAATCACAAACAGAAATAGCACTGGGGCTCTGCTGGGATATTGGAAATACACAATATATGCATTATACAGAGGCAGGAACTGCACCTATGCCTGGGGCACGGGGATTTGGAGAATATTTGCTTTATTTTTCAAACAAAAGAGAGGAAGGCATGACATTTTGTGAGCAGGGTCCTCTATCTTTTTTTCTTTCTGATTTTAGCTGTAAATACATAATTACTGTAAATGCATTCAACACCTACACGACTTCTAAAGCAGCCCAGAACTGTTCCTCTTGCATGTGCTGATCAATAATTACCAATTTCATGCAGAGACAGGTAAATTGCCAGAGCTTCACCCCAGGACACTTCGTGTTCAGACAGACGCCCACAGTTTAAAGGCAACAGTCTGCAACACAAAAGGCAAAAACCAGTCTGAAAATTTTTCTTAATAATTTGCTTCCAGCTGATTGCTCACCACATTCAGATGTACGAGTTGCTGCTGCAAAAGTCCTGAGTATGACTTGGATGTCAAGGAGATTTACAGCCCAGTGGCAGACAATAGTTTTGTTGACACTTTCTAAGCTGAATTTATTGGAGAGCTTCCTGAAGAGAGGAGAAGTATTCAATTACCCACTAAATATCAAAGAACATGCTTGGTGCTGCTGTTCTTGCCTTGGACAGGAATTCCAGGCTTTGAAGTGTGACCTTTTGTTCAGGCCTGCTGGAGTCTGTGTTTAAATTGTGTGCTGGAGAATTGGACACAGTGCTGAGCTTAGGAGTGATTTCCAGGCAGGTTTATCCACAATGCAGGGAGCAGCACAGAAAGCAGAGACTGAAAGGCCCAAGGCAGCAGTTTTTCAACAATCCTCTAAAAGAACAAACCAACTCTCCCTAAAAAAAGATTAAGAGCAGGGATATGAAACAATTGCAATTCAATATCTGGGCTCTGCCAGGCTGAGGAGCACCTGGATGCTTTGCTGTTGTTAGCAAGGGAATGAAGACAACAATACAGAGAATAAAACAGCCTTGGAATGCAGCCAGGAGAAAGCAGAGAAATTCTGTCCCAGGATTCATGATCCATGGGAAGGCTCATCTGAAATTCCACTCATTAATTGATTACTCTGTTATCTTCAAGATATGAGGCCAACAGACCCAGCAAAGTGCAGGGATGTGACAGGATGGGCACGGAGTGGAAAGCAACTTATTTGTTAGGATATGGCAAAAAACAAGTAGTTCAAGCAACTTAAAGAATTGGAGAATGACCTTGTGTTAATCAGGTTAGCATGCCCAAGGGAGTGGGAGGGAAATCTCTTTACTTAATAAGATCAGTCTTGATTTTAGAGATAATAGGGACATAATTACAAATTGGTGAGGATGATGTGACCTCCAACCCATCTTTCAAATCCTCATCTCGAGATATTTAATGAACCTAGTGAAAGTGGAAAATAAAATGGAGTAAGGAATGATGATCAGAGCCAATGCCTGGTGGAGAACTCTTCAATAACAACCACGCTGAATTTTGAGGAACTGAAAGAAACATTTTAACACCACGTGGAAGAAGATCTATATGCAGCAAAACCTTTTAACACATCTTGTAAAGCAAATTACATCAATACACTCACACTTTAACAGTGTGGTTTGCAGCTTTAACACACAAAATGAGAGCAAAACAGAGAGAAAATGAACTGGTCTTTCTTTGAAGCAACTTCCACACACATCTTCTTGGATAACCTTCCAAAAATGTGGCCTTTTCTGTCTACTATTTATATTTACTGTGGCTGTTCTGATGGGTTTTGGAATCAACTCTCAGCAATCAATCTTTAGAAACACGACAGGACTTGGGTTTGGCACCAAGGGATGCAAACATCTGTAACCCTGCAGGTGCTGCCATCTGCTTGGGTATTAGAGTTTGTACCCACAAATATCAAACTCTTCCAGGCACTATAAATACCTTTGGTTTCATATTTTGGTGATTTTATCAATGTTTTTAAAGTCCAAGCCTTATGCACAAGCATTAGCAAAAATAGCTGTGTTAGGAAAGGAAGAGAGAGGTTTAGAATGGATTTTGGGAAGGAATTCTTTCCTGGGAGGGTTTGAATTGCAGAGGGGATTTCTCCAACAGTGACTGACCTTGAATTAGGCCTCAACACTTTAGAAAACACTTTTAAATTTGCCTCATTTCCAGACCATCAGCATTCAAAACACAGGAGTGACATTGATCCCCCATGTGCTGAAATTCTGACACTTACCTTTAAACAACAGGATCAAACACCAAAACATTACTAAATCTCTTTACTACCATTTTTCCAGATGAATTATTTAATATCAAACCAAAGAAAAAAATTCTAACCTAGTGACTTCAATATGACATTGCTCTCTGTTCCCAGTTACTGTGTGATCCTCAAGCTGAAATCAAAAGTTGCTCCATAAATTTAATGCTATTTAAGAAATCTAGGGTTTAAAGAAATTTAAAGCAGAAATAACAATAGAGGATAGCTGGGGGGAAAAAAAGAAATCAGTGGAAAGCCATGAAATTTCTCAGTGTTCCATCTTTCACGTCACAAATAATCTCTCTGGAGATATAAACACACAGGCAAAATTCAATTAATGCTTTCAAAGTGACAAGAGTGGTTAAAAATAATAAAATTAAGCCTTTTTAATCAGAAGGCATTGCCAAAAGGTGCATCCAGTGAAGGCCAGCACTGATTCCAAGGCCTGGGAAGGATCCACTTAATGAGCCCAGAGTGCTCCTAAACCTCCTGGGTCTGTCCTGAGCCATCCCCTCCTGTCAGAGCTCCAAGAGGTGCTGGAAGATCTTCCCAGATCTCCTGGCTGGAGATTGGCTTGCTATGATATATTTCTATGGAATAATAGGGAAAAAAATTATGGAAAATGTGAAGATTGCAGGCATGTCCCCTGGAAAAAACATATTTGATCACAGGAAGCAACCCTGACCTATGAATTCCTTACTAAAAGAAGTTCTTCCCACTGCTGGTTCCAATTCATGCTCATTTTGAGATGAATCCAACCAAAAAAAGGGAGAAAAGAGGGGAAACCAAACAAGAATTCTGTTGAAAAAATATCAAGGCACTATAGAGAGAGTTTTTGTGTTGTTATGGAAACCCAGAAAGCTCAGGCTAGGAAAAAGAAAAGTGAATAAAGAAGCAATTTCAGCTGCAAATATAAACATGTCCTTGCTTCCTGGAAAAAGTCCTTCCAAAGGATTTTGTTGATGCTGTGCACCCAAGCAACTGAAAACTACAAATTCTTCCCCAGAGAAACACAGATAAAAATTGGGAATCCACTGTAATAAAATAATAAACAGGACAAGGGATTAAAAAGCAGATGGAGTTATCAAAGTGTTGTTTTCACACCCACAAAGAAGCAGTTTGCTGAAAATGCAGAAAACTTCAGACATTCTGTTTTAAGTAATCTGAAGAGTGGTGGAAAAGGACAGGATTCTGTATTTATCTGGAGAAAAATAGTTCTCTGCTCCTCTCCCACATTTGTATTTGTATTTCATACATTTTGAGCAGCTAGCCAAAGAAATAATTCTGTTCTCTGAACATAAATTACTTAGGAAAAATTGGTTGTTTTATTTAAAGCTACTCTGAATATGCAGAACAAAATGCAAAAATGTCCATTATCTGTTAGTCTATAATGCTTTGCACATGAAAAATTAATTTAAATATATTTCCTGACACAGTCTCAAGTTGCATCCAAAAATAATTGTAATTAAGTGCACAGAAATAACCAAGCCTTGGCTTTAAAATTCTCATTCTGTCATTAGGTAATTCTTCATGAAATGGCAGAAATCAGCCCTGCTAATGGCACAATGCTCTTATGTACCTGGATAATCTGCACTGCTCAGGTATCCTGCAACTTGGCACTTCAGGATCAGGGTGGAACTTTTAGGGAAGAGCACCCAAAAGTGGCCTTTTCCCTACAGAAGGAGGGCTTGTTCTGAAAACTCCTTTCACTGCTTGAGAAAGAAAAATAAAAGCATTTATTACTTGTAGCAATGATCACCTGCTTATGTAAATCAACAGCAAGACAAGAGAGAGTTTGTCACCAATTCTAAATATTCAAGGGGTGGATGGTCAGTGAGGCCTCAGTGGTTTTGGCACCAAACATCCTGCCTGCACCTCCAGAACAGTTACTGCTGCTGAAGGGGTGATGGGCAGGAAATCTGCTGCACATCCAATAAGCTCTTCTGTAAATAAGCTAATCTTTGAGAACAGTTTCTCTTCCTCACCAAAACAAAACACCAAAAAAAAAAATTTTAAAAAATCCCCCAAGGGCAGCAAACCACAGAGTTCACATTATGGACCCAGTGACTTCTAAATTCATTCTGGAAAGAAAACCATTTTTACTGCTGCCATCCATCACTCACCCAGCTCAGGAGCTTTTTACTCCCTGCAGGGCAAAGTCTCTTCATCCTCACTCCTGTCATTTTAAACCACAGAATGGAACAAACCACACACCTCAGACTGGGAGTTTATTCTTTCTTACACCAAATTTTGAAGTCATTTTGTGGCTGGGAACAATGAACTCAGGGATCTGAACTGTGCTGTACCAGTTAAGGAAAATCACTGAACTCTTCATGCACATAGATTTGTACATAAATAAATCAAATTAAAAATCAAGCAATATTCACAGAGATGTTATCATTGTAGTTTTAGAAAAACACTGAACTGCACTAAATTACTGGGATTAACTTCTGTTTGTTAATTCCATGCTCTTGCAAATACCTTTGCCTCCAAATTCCTGCCAAACTCCTTAATATTCTTTTAGTAAAACTCAAAAATAGAACTATGGATCTTAGCTGGATCTAGTGTAGGACTTTCTCCTTGGAGAAACAAAGCAGGTAAAGGAAAATTAATGTGATTTTTCTAACTGAAGCATTTTACCTCACTTTGTGAGGATACTCACAGTTTCTTCAGCAACACACACAAAACCAAGGCCTTATATATTTAAGAACATGAAAGTGCCCTAATAAAATCCTGTCACCTCTCAGTTTGTGCCACTGCATCTCCAGAAATACAGTTTCAAATTTTAACATTCCCATTGAACATCCTGGTGGGCACCTTCACTGCCAGGTCTGAGCCAGGAGCAGAATAATTGCAACAAAGAACCTGGGAAATGGTCCCAGAAAATGGATTTTCCTTTGGGTCAGCTGGGAGCAGGGGTTGAGAAGCCCCAGGATGGTGTCACTGCTGCCATCGTGTCTCTCCTGTGGGGTACAGAATTAGTTACAATCTCTGCCATAAAAGATACAATGCACTGATTTATCCCTAATTGAGGATGGAGTGGAGAACCAAGATTTGATTGTTATTTACCTTTCCACATCTGTCAGCCTCTTTCAAATGCAGCGATTTGAAAGGGGAGAAGAAACCTCACTAATTGCTCTCAGAGCTGTGTGAAGAGTTCAGGCTTTCTGTTTTTGGGTTTTTGTAGGGAAGAGCTGTGTTTCAGATGTAGTGTGTGTTGCTATGGTAATTATTATTTTACTGAATGGTATACATTCAGAACTGATTTCATATTGTCAGACAGCAATTAAACAGATTAGGCTGTGTATACTCACAGCTCTGAAATATTTCCAATTTGTTTTAAATTTTGGGGCATGTGAAAAGCACTGGTCTGGGAAGTGAAGAATCAATTCAAAGGGCAGCTCCAGCTGCACAGGTTTCCTCTTCCCTCCTCCTCTGCTCCCAGGCTGGGGGATTTGGGAGTGGAGACACTGCAGGACATTTTGGGGCCTCAATTCCCCAATTTGCAGACTGGAAACCTCTTTCCAGATGGCTGCAGCAGCAGCTCCAGTAACTACCCAAAACTGAACATACTGCCTTCCATCTCCCATGACTGCCCTGCCCCTCAGAGGAAGTTTTCACTTGCTGGCCACTGAAAAAAACCTCCATGAAGAAAAATTATTTTCCTCCTCCTGCTGTCCCTTTAGTACCCAGCCTCTGAAGGCAGGCTGGCATCACTGCCCCCAGTTTGGTCCCCAGGACACCTGGATAACAGAGCCAAAGCATGAAGGGCTCACTCCTCACCACAAACCCTCTGATTTCAGGTCCAACAAGTCCTTCAGGCTAACAATCATTTCCAGATTTATCCAGCCCCCTCAGGTTATAGAAATACAAAAGAAGTCAAGGAAGAAAAACAGGAAGCAACATGATTTGATTTTCCTGAGAGATTCCAAGTATCTCAGAGTAACTAGAGAGACAATATTCCCCCAGGACAAAAAGGATGCTAAAATTGGTGAAACCAAGCCCAAGAAACCCTTTGGAATTTTATTTGCTGTGTCTTAGCTTGGCATAGGAAGAAATTATGGCAGCCAGGATAGGAAGTTAAGAAAACTCAGGCTTCTGCTCAGCTCTAATACAGGTTTTCTTTGGTAAACCAATCAATTCCAGAATCCCATTTTTCCCCATGCTAAGAAATAACTCGAGGCAAAATGTAATCCATGTGAGTAGGGATAGTCATGGAGATGAATGATGAGTTTGAAAACTCTTGGATGAGAAACACTTGAAAAATGTCCAGAATTGTCAGGAAGGAAAGGAGCTGTGCAGCTTCTGAGCAAAGGATAATAATCTCCAGAAAAAAAGAGCAAATGAAGCCTCAGTTCTGTAGGCCCATGGCTGGGTATGTGCAATAATACAGATAAAAATAGGGTGCAGCTTTAAGCTTTGTGGGGAGGGCACCTGACAGGCACAGAACAGCAAGAGAAATGAAAAGATTATCTAATTATCCATATATTTTCCTGGTCATTTTCTCTCTCAAGTAAGTGATTTTCATAGGTTGACATATTCCAGTTTGTGGGAGCAGGTCAGTGAGGAGATCAGGAATGAGTCAGCAGTGGAAGGCTGATGGCAGCATTAATCTTGAAGAAAGCTGAAGGATGAGAGGAAAACAGAATCATCCAAGATCAGAGAGGATATAATGGGCACAGAGGGTCTGAAAGGTGAACAGACTGATGGCTGCACAAGGGAACATCAGCCTGCAGGAAGCTGGCACAGCACAGGCCATCCACAAAGAGGAAACAAATGGACTAAAATAAGATAGAACCTTGAAAATTGGGATAAAAATAATTTGGATTCCAAAAGGAGACATAATTTACCCAAAGGATGTCACGTCCTGGCAATGTGAGTGAAGCAATTGTCCAGCATTTGCTGTTTCTCCTGGTGATAAGGAATCAACATAATCTGGGCATTTCAGACAGTTTACAAAGGATTTGGCATCCAGTCAGGAAAGTCTTGACTTATCTTTTTGTCCCAGTTCCCAACCCTGTGAACAGTGGGGGCTTTGTGTGCCACCAGTGTATTGCTAAAATAGCCAGGTTGTTCACAACAGCACTCCCTCCCAAAATCACCAAAACAAGAATGGCTTTCTTGAGTCTTTTGGATCAAGCTGTCATGTCTGTAAAATACAGACATGCTGGGTATCCCTGACATATGGTCAGAATAATTTGGGTTATTTTCTTAAATACAACCTTCTCTTAAGGCACATTTACTGTGCAAGAGCTATGGAGGGGAAAATGATGCAAAATAAATCAGTATTCAGTTCCAAGAGAGATTATAATACATATTTAATTTTAATAGATACTGAAACTCTCTGTTGGGCTTAATATTCAGGCTAATTATGACTAAACCAAAAAGGTGATTCTACCCCTTTCCTATGTGTTTGAGAAAATTTCGGTTGGTCTGGGGAGAACAGGGAAGTACAGACAAGGTTATTCACCTTCAGCTGCTGAAAGAGCTCGAAGAAAGAACCTGAACTGAAATTTCTGCCCCTGGAAAAGAAAGCAAAGTTAACTGGTGTCAGGGTTCCACAATAAGAGTTTAGGAAAGCTCCTAATCCTCAGCTTTCCAAAAGGGCCACCACATGAAAATGCAGTGGTGAAGGAACAGCTCATTCTCTAAGGCCACACTGGCAGCTGAAGTGACTGTCACAGCAGTGTCCCCAACTTTCTCCTTAAAATGGTTCTAACAACATCCCTCAGCCCTTGCCGAGTTAACTCGCAGTTAGCACGTGTGAGGCTGAGCTCAAAGTTATTTTAGGAGCCAACTGGAAAGGAGATTCAGCCTTTTTAAAAATGGAATTGTTTTCTCTGGTTTAAGACTGTTTCCATGGAGAGACCACAGCATATGAACATCTTTAGGCCAAGTGCTTTGCTGCAGGCTTATCTGAATGGAAGCACCACAGGAGGAAGGATAATTGAGGCCAGTTGTTTAAAATTCATGGGCCTCCTCCTATACTTAACTCAGGAGCAATTTATTTTCATTATTTTGATCTGTTAAGCATTTAAAAGTTAAACAGTGCTATACACACCTTCTCTTAAGTGACATATCTTAATATAATATTTACTCAGGATGGAATAAACTTAGTGGCAGCAATGCCAGGCTGTTGGGTGAGGGTGACAAAGTGGCAGGAGAGTCACACTGTGGGTTAATGTAAAGGGATGCATGAGGGGAAGAAAGCTCCATCCTAAATTCACACACAAAATAGTGGGCTCTGAACAGACTATTGCCTCTTGGGAGAAGCATTCTTCTAAGTTATAATGAATAGGTCTATTAAAAAGGCAGTTTACTCTTCACTAAAGGAAAATAAAGCCAGCAGAGTGGTGGTGGTTATGGAAGCAGGGATGTTGTTATCCTGCTTTATAAACCCTGTGTGAATATTGTCTCTGATTGGGATCTCAGTCCAGCTTCTCTCCTTACAACTTCCCCTCCCAGCACAGACAAACAAGAAAAAGTACCCAGAAGGCAATAAAAACCCATGAAAGGAATAGAACAGCTGCTCTTGGAGGAAGAGCTAAGAGTTTATGTTGTTTAAAAAGTAAATATACTGGATATGCTGTTTGCTCTTGCAAAGCCAAAATTCAACCTTTCCCCTCAAAAAAATGCTAATTGGAATTTGGCAGAAACAAGTTTTGGGATCAAGGAGCCAGTGTTAAAATGTGATAGACTGACAAAGATTTACCTAAGTCTTGAGAACATTTTCAGAGCTTAAAAAATCATTTTCCCTCCTCTGTGCTTACCCTATCACATGAATTCCTGGTTTAATCTGTGTTTTCCCCAGTGCAATAATTCAAGTTCAGGCTCCTGCTGCCAGGAATGGGGGTGGGAATGCCATGGGCCTTTTCCAGTCAGGAATGTTGTGGGATGCAGCCCATTCCTGGTGGCAAAGCCAGATTAGGGCAGTCAGCACAGAACTCAGCACAGTTCAGTGTAAATGTCTCAATTCCATGGTCACATCCCAAACCACTCAGATCTAGTTCCAGTTTTTGCTGATGGAAAATGATCACCTGGACTATTTTAAAATCCAGTGGAGGAGCCCTCACCTGCTGCTCATGGCATGGAGTGTTTGTTCTCTGCCTGGGCCAGGAGGACACCTGCACACTTCTCCCAGGACAGAAGGGTCATTAAAAACCTGAATGGAAGGACAGGAAGAACATTTCCTCTGGCAGGTCAGGATGTTGCCACTTGCTCTGGCTTTGCTGCTCATGATAAATGTGAGTGTCAGGCTCACAGAGCTGAGTCCCAAATCAGACAAGCTGATCCTCAGAAGATGAGGGCTGAGTCTGAGAACATTTTCTATAGCTAAAGAAATTCCATTTAATAGCAGAACATTTACCTTTGACATCAGAACCTCTGTATACACGAGAGGAACAATTTACAATTGACATTTTCCACAGCAATACTCTGTTCCATTACAAATGCATCATGTTCTTTCCCTTCCTATGCATGAAGAATAATGACCTTAAAAGTAACATTTCAATTTACAGGAAATTTTAACTAGCACAATCATCATCCCCAAAGGAACATGATATTGAAATATTATTCTCTTGAACTTTGCAAAACACAGTGAGATATCAACACAAATAACAAACCTTTCACTGATTTAAGGCACAGATACTGTGGTGAGGTATTTTTGCAAGGAAAAGCCAATTTGCTCTTCTCTGCACAAATAATATTAATAATTAACTGACAGTCCATATTCACTGACTCAAACCAAATTTCCTGAGATGAGCAGGGGTACAGAGAAGCAAAATTATCAGATTTTGCTGGGGTTCTTTGACCTGCATTTCTTGAACTAATGAGAAAGTATCTCATTAAGATGCAAACGAGCAGCCCATGTGAAAGGAATTCCAGCTTTCCAGTCGCCTTTGTAATTTCCTGTATTATGACAAACATTTCTAAACACAGGCAGACATTTTCAAACCATGAACTGCAGATTTTTGGATTTTTTTAGGTCAAGATCCCTGGTTTACTACCAATATACACTATGATATGTATGTACAGGAACCCTACTCTTTTCCTATAGAGCAGAAAGCAGTTCTGTAGCAAACTTGGGTTAATGAAACAGGAACAGTGATGAGCCACAAAAGTCCTGTCAGCCATGACTCTGTAAACAAAATGTGTCAGCAGGAGAAAAATGGAAATGTTCATGTATTTTCCTTCTTGAAATTCAGGATCTGATTCTGCTGTTTGATTGCATCTCTGGGGATAAACTCAAAAACCAGACAGGCTTGCTTTGTCATGTTTCTCCTCTGGAGAATTTTGAAAAAGAACCTATTTGCACCAGTGAAGGTTGAAAAACTCTGAAACAACAGTGACATGCTCAGCTGGTTCCTCCCTCCAAGACAAGTGAAACAAGAAGACTTTGTATTTTTTATCCAACCGAAGCCATATCCCCCAATGGATTTTACACATTCACAAATATATTTATGATGCCTCATTAGCCTGGCATGATGAGTAAACTCCATCAATCAACATTTATTTTACTAGATTTAACTGCTATTACCCTTGAGTTGAAAAGGAAATGAAGAAAAATGTAGGCTTGTAGGAGCTGTTAGCCCAAGGGCTTTGGTAAGGATGAAGGGGAAAAAAAAAAGGAATAGAATTATTTAGGTTGGAAAAAACTTTAAAGATTGAATCCAACTGTTCCCCAGCACTGCCAAGGCCACCACTACCCCATGTCCCCAAGTGTCACATCCACAAGGCTTTTAAATCCCTCCAGGGACAGTGACTCAGCCACTTCCCTGGGCAGCCTGTGCCAGTGCCTGATAACCCTTTTGTTTTGTTTTTCTGTTTTGATGGGGAACAAGAATTACTCATCTGCTGTAATTACTCTTGTTAACAGCCATCCCTTCAGCAGGGTAAGGGCAGGAGGTGCTGTGCCCCTCTCACTAAGAATCTCCACAGTTAATGGGAGCTGCAGTCAGAGAGCTGAAAGTGATGAGCTTCTACTCACTTGGCAGGGAGCTGGGATGACAGGAATTGGTGACGTTGTCGTGGCTCTTCGTGTGCCACTGGCACTGCCACGTAAATCACCAGCAGAAATGCCAGTGCTGTGAAATTTTAGATGAGGTCTCACTGGGGAAGGGAACAGGAACCCTGGTACTGCATCTGGCAGAAATTGTGCTGAGATTTAGCACAGGACTTGGGTTTCAGGAGTGAAACCACAGCCTCAATCAGCTCTAAATTAAAATATATTTCTTTCCAGAGCCTGTGCATGCTCATGTCTGTGTGTGTATGCCTTTAAAGATAAACCAGCAAGCAGACAGATGTTGATTCATGGAGAATTAGAATTAAAATAGCCTCCTTGCTGATTACACCATTCAGCAGAGGCTGTTTTGTCCTTTTTGATGTTATTTTTTCATTGCTGAATGCTCCAACATTGTCTCATCTCCAATGTCCTTTAACACCATGCTCATAATACCACAAAGGTACTAATTGACCAGAACATTCCAGTGTGTATATTAAAACACCCATCATGCAAAAATAACAACATGAATGGCTGGGTTTGCCTGTGCTATCTATCTGTAGATAGGTAGCTATAATCCCCAAATCTCTCTATATCCCCATCCCTCTGTCTTATCTCCAAAACAATACTGAAAAAACCCACAACAAACCAAGCTTATATGATGCCATATTAAAAGCTCAGCAGAATTTCATTAAACAGCTACATTTGCTTTGTTTGAGATTACAAACACAGATCTCCCTCTTTCTGGCAATCCATAACCCAGATATTTGGCACTCTATCAACAATTCCAGACTTGGAAGGATTATAGATGTGCTGACAGTTAAAGGGAGCTAGAGTTCCCTGCCTAAGATAGATAAGTAGTGTGTACTCTTTGATAAGTCCTATCAGAGCCCTGCTCTGACAGGAATTCCTCCACCATGCCACTAAATCTTGCTCCGTGAAGCTCATTAAAGGCGCTGCCATTTGTCCCAGCAGAGCCTGAACTCCCCTGTCACCAGGAAATATATTCCATTTCTTTCCCCAATTACACACACACTGCTTTACAGTCCAGATTCAGAATATGTTCAGGGGGCTGGGAGGGGGGGAAGAAGGAAGGCTTTTGCAGGAGCACACAGATCCAGCCTTAATCTGGTGAGCTGTAAGACAAAGCTGTCCAGTGGCTTTGTGTCAGAGGAATGGGCTGAGCAGTACAACACAAATTCCACTGTTTGCAAACATTTCATTCCATCATGTGCACGGGGTTGCTCTGTTGAAATGAGGAGTTTCTGGAGAAACCAAGCAGTTTTGGGGGGGGTGTAAATCTCAGCTCTTTAGTTGCAGTGATTCCTTTCCGTGCCAGGTTTTTGCAGTATCATTACCCACACACAGAGCACGAGGATCTCAGCCAGCTCCATTCAGGAGCAGCACATCCAAGTTGACTGAACATTTTTTTCCTACAGGAATATCACGATGATAGGTTCTGCAGAATGTGGTCAGGCTTGTGCTCACTTCACTGGATGCTACACCATTACAAAATCCATTCTGAAATCTCTTCCTGCCTTCAAGATAATTGGGAAAATAACAGAGCTCCAGCAGCAAAAGCCTTGCTGTATGTGTAATGAAGATCTAGGATCAAACAACTCAACGGATTCTCTTAAAATAAGTGTATTATAATTTCCTAGATTATTACCTGCCAAAGCTCAGTGGGTGGGCTCTGGAGGCCTACGCTGTCAGGAATCCCAGGTTCTTAGAATCCTGTCATATCTGTCTGCATCCACCCCCTCAGTGTTTCCAGTTTCCCTTCTTCTGCTTCTGAAAGTAATTCCCTTGGTAGCTGTCACATTAAGATATTGGGATACAACCTTCCCACTGCACTTTTGGATTCCAGCTGAACCTGATTGTCAACTTCACTAACAGAAAGTGAGTACAACCTCCTCCAGTGACTTGAGATTAATCTGCCTTGAGCTAATGAAAGTCAATTTCTAATTTCAACCCTTAATTGTGATCAATAGGGCTTGAATGAAACTTATCCAGACAAACAGGGAGAGAACTGATAGGCAGAATCCATATCCAATGCAGCCATTTAGGATTGTGTACCAGCCAGATTGGATTCTTCAGGGTCAAGTATTTTTCATAAACAAGGAGATGACAGCTCAGAGTGATTGCTGGAGCAAATCTGGTGAAGTTAAAGAGCACAGTAAATGGGTTTAGAGCCCCACAGATTATCACTGGTTTTTATAAATGGACATTCCATAAGGTGCCTCACACACTTTATTGGGGGAGGTCTGTTCCCTGCAGGTGGTAAGGCCTGAATCCTGACCGAGCATCACCTCTGACTCTTCCCTCCCTCACTTTTACTCTGAACCACCTTAGAGCATGGACAGCTTCTTTCAGTTCCTGTGGCATTTCTGAGACACAATGGAGAGAAAAACACCACAATTCTCCTACATTCTTAATTCAGAACAAACACCCAGCACAAGGCCTTGCATACCCGCACTAACACATCATTGAACCAATTCTATATTTTTAATAAACTCCCAATCAGGTTCTTTTTAACTCAGAAAACTCATTTGACCTTACTGGTGGCTCATGGGTGAGCTTGTTGGCTAGAGATAAAAGCTCTTCTGGACAGGGCTGTGCATTTGTGTGCTTTTTTTCCCTATTATTGAGCACCATGGCCAATATTTTGCAGAAATAAAATAATCAGAATGATATTTTCAAGCCTGATATCAAGGGCAACACTTCCCCAAATGCTTTGTTTACGCTGCCACTTTTCAGGAACTTTCCCAGTTTGTTGTTCCCACCAGTGTTATGATGAGGGCAACAATTTTAGACACTTGAGTGTAAAATTTCCTTATCATGTCACTTCCCCTTGCTCTAAGTGAGACTAGCAGCTTGTATTTGCTACTCATACTCACAGTAGTAGTCTCTCCTCTTTTCACAGAGAGTACTACAATGGTTTTATAACTACACACAGAGAGTAGCAGTAAAAATGCCAGTAAAATTAATCAGCCTTGCATCTGTGTTAAAAATCCTGCCTTATCACGCATATATTTTGGTTTTTCTCAGATTATGGTTACAACAAATGAATAATGAATCTTTGCAAGCAAATGCAGAGATAGGCATCATCCTCATACAATTGACTATGTTCACACAACAGAGATGTGTAAACTATCTTTGGATCCAGGAGGTGGAAAAGAACAGATGAATCTTGGAGCAGAATAATACTTGTGGAATGTTTTCTTCTACAGGATATCCCAGCATGTGGGCTGGAACATGCAATGGGGGAGTTACAAATATACTTAATATACTATACTATACTATCCTGTACTGTACTAGACTATATAGTGTATATGGTGTATAAATTTACTTAATATTGCAAAAGCCTTGTCTTGATATTAGGTCAACACATCACTCCACACTTAATTCTGCCAGCAACCAGCAGAGAACCAGATCCCTTACAAAAGAGGAGGAACAAATCTAACAATTACCAATTCCTCTTAGATGTCAGAAAGAACAAATCTATTCATTAATAATCACAACCAAATTGGTGTAAGTTCATCAGCACCACACTCAGGGGTAACTTGCCATGTCAGTGTCCTTTTGTTTGCCATGAGATTTCTAAAATGTGAGGAATTCTGATTTCCTGTGTATAAAACACCAACAGGGACTGGTAGAGAATGATAGATTTATCTTTTCAAACCACTCCTGGAAACATGAAAGCATCTATACCTGGTTAGACCACAGAAACACTGGATGAACAAGACAATTGGTACCAACTGTTTACCTTGTCAGGCTTCCTTTGTCATGGAAGAAACACTGACCACTGGCAAAAGAGAATGCTGAAACTTGAGAGAGATGACAATTCTATAAATCCATAGTTAAGATATTTCAGCTGTTGCCCTACAGGTAGATCATTAAATAAATCAGGAGTATGGCTGGGTAAAAGGTGCAGTTTTCCCCATAGGATCAAACAGAATATCCAATTTTTCACAGTGCACAGGGAGGAGTGCTGTGGTGTGGATCGATTTCAGCTGTCCAGCCTCTAACTGGAACTGACTGGGTGATGAGGTGCAATCAGTGTTTTACTGGGAGGTTTAAACACAGCCTGTTTAGAGAAGGGAACTGAAGTGATCATCCTGGCAATTCCTTTTAATTGTTTGAGCTGATCCAAGGCTTCAGGTCTAATTACCCTCACAATTTTATTTTTAAAATTCTTTTCAATTGATACTGTGTCTATTACATTTTCTCATTCTGCCCCTTTCTTCTTGGAGGTTAATTGGTGACTGCTATGTCTGTTGGAAAACAACCCCACTGAAATTTCAGTTTGTTCTTTTTTTAAGGAAACTTTCCAAGCTTCTTGATAGCACAGTAGAAGTCTAAAATGTTTCCAAGTACATTTTTCAGAAGCCAACCCAACACCAGAGTTTCTTCTAAATTATTTTAAATTTACATCAGTTGTATCATTTGAGCTAAGTGGTGATACAATGATTACTTGGTTTGGCAGCACTTTCTAATTCACCTTTTCACTTGCATATTCCTTTTTAGGAATTGTTATGGCTTTTAAAATGCCATTTTTATATGCCACTTTTCTAGAGGTACAAGGAAAGCACTTGTCCAACAAGATTCCCAGCTGGATTTGTACTTGTAACAGCAGCACAGTATAATTTTATTTATAGCTACAGAAATGAAAACTTTGTCACTGAACTGGCAGAGGGTGGGGAGAAAAGATCAGAATGAAAAGGATTCTCTTAAGTGGAGAAGAATTTTTGAATGTTTACTTTTAAACCAAGAGTTACTTGCTCTTTTCTCTTTTTTCCCCCTATTAATTTTTCCAGCCTCCTGCCCTGCTTTATGTATTTATCCTTCCTTTTCCCTAGAAAAGTAAAACAAATCATCTTCCTTAAAATAAAGGATAAATATAGAGTAAATTAATTAACTCAGTTCTGAGACATAAGGGTTTATGAGACTGGAGGATGTGTTAGTTTATTCTTGGATTTAAAAACAGCAATTTTTGAGGGTCATATCCTGTGCCTTTTTATTTAGCCCAGACTTCCTTTGACATAACTTGGAAGTCCTTGACATGTAAAAAATGCAGATTGACCTCCAGACACTCTGTGGAGCTTGGCATTGCCCTGGAACTTCCCAGGTTTATTGTTGCTACCAGGATCACTCCCAGGGTTTAACACCTCGGAATGTTTTCTGTTCTGTCTGCCAGACAGCCACAGGCAAAACGAGCACTGTCACACCTCGCACGGCACCGAAAGGAGACAGTTGAATTATTCTATCAGTCTTTCCAAAAAACCTGAGTGCAGCCTAAAACAGCTCCCTGAAAAGCATCTGGAGCTGGTAGTAGGATATTAATAGCAAACCCCCATGAAAGCAAGAGCATGAGAAAGCACCAAATCCTCTCTAAATTAAAGTAACAGCACAGCCCTGATACCTCACAAGGCTGTCCAAGTACAAACCCAGCCCTGTGTCACCAACTTCAGCTCAGGAACTGGGCCAGGGTGAAAAATGTGAGGAGTTTCTCTATTTTGCAAGCCCCTTTCACAGACTGACAATGGTTCTCGAAGGAATGAATGGGTGGGTCACTTATGTTTGTGGTATTATTTAACTCTTCCTCTTTCTGTTTTATTATTTCACACTACCTTAATGAGCTGGGTCTCACCTCTTCACAAACATAAAGCAGACTTCCTCAAAGTGCTTTCCTTCTTCTTTTTGTACTTCCCCAACAGATGCTCTTTGTTATCTCTATTTCAGAAAAATAAAAACTAATACCCACCCCACAAGGTGTAATTCCAGATTTAAGTTACCACCTTTCTTTTTATTCCTGTTAAGAAGCACAGAGCATAGAAACAGGAATGGAACAAATTCATCAATTTTCAGAGGACAATAAATTAAATTGAGTAGTTTTCAATATGTTACTGCAAAACTAGCTTTTTATGAGGTAAATCCCATATTTTTTAATGTATAATATATATATATCTTGTAATTGGTTTCTTAAAGCTATTTGATATAGAATTACAGTAACAGAAATGGAAGAAGAGCTTTTCTAAAGAATGATAATCGAAATATTTAGAGCTCACTGCTTTCTGCATTAAATTTTCAACCAGCTAGGATGAATTTAAGAAGCATTTTTCAGATTTATTGTATTCTACTCCATGTATTCACTGTTGACAAACTTTTTACTTGCATCTCCCAAGACACAGAAAGAGTTTGTAAAATTTTGGGGAGGAGAGAAATATTTTTAGGATATTTAGTAATTTTGTAGGATAAACTATTTTTTCTCTAATCCCCAGAGCCAGATTTAGAACTTTGTGGCTTGGCTCATGTTTCTGGAGATGACTTTATTGTATGTCATGGACAGCATTGGCACTTAGGAAAACAAAGTGAGCGTGAATTGTGGGGTGCTAAACCAAAAGTATCTAAAAGCCAAAAAAACCTCTCTAAAATTAGTATACAATGTAATTAGTGAGATTTGAAGCATTCTGTATGATCATTTGGGTCGCTCCTAATCAGCCAAACGGAGAGAAGTTGACAGCAAGGAGGAATTTTAAAGCTTTTCTGATTGGTTCTCAGTGCACTGGGGAAGGGGAGCAGTCACTTAATGCAGGCTCAGCTCCTCTCCAGCCTGGACACACATCCCAGAACCTGCAGCTGCTTCTCCCACTCATCCCAGAGGGAGCTGCACCAGTTTTACACAGTGATCTCTCTCACTCTCTGTTTATATAGAAGACAATCATTTCCATTGATTTACAGGGTTTGTACCATTAAGGTAAAAGGTTAAAAGCTCACACTTCTGTTTTATCAATGCTCATTTCTACTGGGGGCACTCCCCTACTTCAGGTCAGGATCAATTCATTTTCTTATAGAATCTGATACTTTGGATATTTGAAAATTTGAACTTTTTGGATTGCCAGGTGAGGAGAGGTTAAGTTCATGTCACACCAGGTAGATCCCTCACTCTCTGAGGAGCAAACTCCAGTGAGAAAGCAGAACTAAGAACAGCCCAAGACCCCCATGCTCTGCAAGCACAAAGTGCACCTGTCCCAAACAGGGGTGTTCCTCTAATCCCAGAAATTCTGAGCTTCTGACTTCTCATTACCAAATAGTTGCTTTTTACCCAGCTTTTCAGAAGAAAGGGCTAATGAGAGAGCTGAGAGCATAAACTCATTTTAGACAGGGACCTTTATAAATAAATACATGAATTAATCAATATTTCCTCAAACACAGCAATGATATGACAAACAGAATGACACCATTTATAGGAAAAGCCTGGAAAAATCTTTGTTTAAAATATATGTCATGCTGTGTACAAGTGTGTGCCTTTAGTTTATAACTTACTAAATTCCTGCTTTTTATCCAGGCTGGAATTTTTGATAATTTGTCACTGTTGGGCCCAGAGGTTCCAATAGGAACTGAGTGTTTCCCTGGGTTTTCAGGTGATCTATTACAAACTAACAAACCAAACATGTTATTTTTAATATTTATTTTGTTGAGAAAAAGAAAACAACAAAAATTTGCTGAATTCTCTACTAGAGCATGGGAGATTTCAGTCTTGCAGAACTCGGAGTTAGGACTGAAGGAATGGAATCTTTGTGGCAGGTAATTAATCTAACATGCAGAGTGCTGTGTTTGTAACACTGAGGAGGAACAACTCACCACGTTCATTTCAGCTCTCTGAACCTCAGTAAGAAGGTCATAGCCTGAGGTGAAAGGAACAGCCCTCGAGAAAGTGCCAAGAAGTTAAAATGCCAAGGGCCTATTTTTACATGCTGCTTCTATTATTAGTTACATCGTGTGGAAGTACAGAGCCTATGAAAAAATCATATTCTCAAACGAGTAAAGTACTCAAATTCTTCATTGTAAATGAAGAGCAGAAGAAACTAAAGTTGAAAATTTGTTAGGTACAATTTAACAGGCTTTACTGGATCATCAAAGGCCAGCAAAAATAGCTTCCAAATCCTGCCCTCTGAGAAAATTAAGGGGCTGCCCACAATTTTACCCAATTAATCAAATATTCCTTTTCCTGTAATTTCAATTTCCCACTTCAGGTTTGTGTGCATCCAAGCCCACTTTCCCATGATCAAAGTCTAGCAGCCCACTTTGTAACCCTGCTCTGCCACCAAAACCCACCCAGCACGGAGTGCACAGAGAGTTCAGAGCTGGGAGCAGCACCACAGCTTCCACTGCTGCTGCAGTTACTCAATCATTACTTGCCCTCAGCTGTTTTCCATCCAATACAAACATAAACTGAGGTAATCCTGCAATCTGGTTAACTTGTTTAACTTCTGTATTAATTATAGAAGTACCCAAGGGCAGCTATTTCCCACGCACTCCTAATTTATGGCTCTGATGATTACTTCTTTATAAAATGTCTTATTAAAGGCGGGTAATGTTGTTTCTTCTTAATGAAGTACAAAGGCACGGCAGAAAATGTTTCTGTAAAACAAGTCCACAGTCTGCAATCATTTTATCTAATCACTCGTGTGTTATAACAACAAAAATCTGGAATATTTGGTTAGTAATTGAGATTTCAGCCAACCCAAACAGAAGGCCCTCAAGTACAACTTGTAGTAATGGCCATTTGCAGTGTCATGGGTTCCTAACACGTCTCACACACATATTGTCCAGGATACATTTATTTTTATAATCATTTGCATTACATAATTGTGATTGCATTGCATAAGACAGTCTTGCAGCACGCTTCAAAGAACATCTAATGTTTTAAACTGCTAACTCCATTTCATCCCCTTTCTCACATGTCTTTCCTAGACAGCGAGGAGAAAGCAAACCAGAAAATAGCAGGCACCAAACAATGGGAAGAAAGAGAATGGTGTGGAACAGCCAGAGAATATTTCAGGGTACCAAATATAGTAATAAATAGTATTCTCATTATCTGTGTAATGCATGCCCTGTTGCTTCTGCTTTTAATGTGATCATGTAGGCAATTTAGCCAGACAACAAAAATGAATGAGAGCAAACATCCCTGAGACAGCAGCCAAGGCACTGAAACTTCTGCTCACAGAATGCAAAGAAAACTAAAAGCTGAACCTTCCATGGAAAGAATCACATCTGAGTTCTTCAAAGAACAGGTGGAGAAATACTGTGCCACTGGTAAAGGCAGTTACAACGAGGGATTTTACGGATAAAAATGGTCTGTGCAGTGTTTTGTTCAAAAAAGAATTACCAAACTCTCCAGAGGAATGAAGCTCATCACATCCAAAAGGAAGAGTCAAAAGTAGTTCCACACAATAAGATTTTAGTTTCAAGAGTGGTTGTATAAGGTCCAAAAAAAGAATGTGTTAGCACAGATCTTCAGTCAGTTTGTACTCAAAAGCAAACAGCCTCACTTAGGAGGAGAGAATCTGTGCAAATTGCTCTTGGGTCAAAAAAAAATCTTGGTGTGAAAAGCTCCTAACAATATTAATTCCCTTTAATGTGTTGTACTACCAGCCATGTTCATTGAAATAAAAGCAGTGGAATGAATATATTTCCATAATCTGTTCACTAAGAATGATTTTTTTAATGCTATATACAGCAAATTCCAAGCATAGTCACCCTTGTGCTTGAAAAACTCAGCATTCTTTTAATCATAAAGTAGGAAGTTTTGAAATGTCACCTTATATGTTAACCATTACAAAATGTAAATCTGCAATTTAGATAGCTCTTTCCAGCTGATAATCCTTTTTTTTTTTAAATGAGTATCAAAATATTTGATTTCCTTCAGTATTTTTAAAAGCGTGGGAGGGTGGGCTGAGTATGCCTTAGAAACAACAAGAATCCCTCAATGTGTAGAGAATTAGTTGTGTTTGTAAAATGTTTATTTCTAAACACCACCTATTTGTAGATTATAGTGATTTCTAGGCTAAAGGGGATGAAAAGTGTGTGCCATGACACGACCAGCATCCAGAACATGGGCTCTCCTAAAGAGTGACAAGGTACCAGCAACACTGAAGCTCTTGACTTTCTGCACACCCTCCTGTGGGGTGATTTAGGATTAATTCACAGAGAAACACCAGGATTTCTAGCACCAAAATCCCTTGGGTGTGATGTCAGCATCCTCAGCCATACCCAGCCAGCTCAACAACCACCCCTGGAAGAGATTCCTAACCTTGGAGGGGCTCCTGAGAGAGTTAACACAGCCACAGCCTCGGGGTAGGAAATCCCAGACTGGTTTGGGTTGGAAGGGACCTTAAAGCTCACCCAGTGCCACCCCTGCCATGGCCAGGGACAATTTCCACTGTCCCAGGGCATCCAAACCCTGTCCAAGCTGGCCTTGGGCACTGCCAGGGATCCAGGGGCAGCCACAGCTGCTCTGGGTGCCTTGTGCCTCCCCACCCTCCCAGGGAACAATTTCTTCCTGATATCTAATCCAAGCCTAGATTGGACTAAATATTCCTAATATGGAGTCGAAATTGAATGTTCTCTATCCAATCTCATTAAGCATAGAAAATGCCCCAGCCAGGTGCAGCCAATATCTCCTCCTGTCATTCACTGTGGGCACTGGCCAACATTATCATTTCTATTGTAGAACCTCACAAAAGATGATGAAAAAAGGCCCATGTTAAAAAGGATGCAATGACTTTTTGTTGGTCCTTGTGATTAATATTAGACATGGCAAGTAGTTAATTATATTTCTTAAAAGGGCTTTGAGATTGCAATCAATAGAATTGATTATAAAAGACAAATTATGAAGGAGTAAAACATCACAGCCTATTTAATATGATGCTAAGAAAGCCCATCCAGCATCATACATGAATTTCAACTAAAAGTGACAACAGTGCCAGCTTTCATGTGATAGGGGCTTAGAGAGCAAGTTAAAAACCTGTCTATCTGCTATTTAAAGGGGGAGAATTCCATCTCTCCACTCAACAGAGATGGAGATAGCAGAAATAACAATTTTCAAGGGATTACTTTATTAAAAAAAGGATTTCTGCTCATGGAAAATTACCACAAGAAGGTCTTTAGCTTAACATTGCAAGCTGAGGGGCAAAACCTCCATTCTCATTTGCTGTCCACATCCTACATAACTCCAGTGTTAAAAGGGTGAGCCTACATTGCCTTTCTTAATTTTTTATAGTAAGACTGTGGGAAATCCATAAGCAAAAAATATTCTCTCTCTTTAAGAGAAAGAAAGGATCAATTAAAAGAACTCACTCCAAATACTGCATTTCATTGGAATCTAAGTATTCTGTGAATGTTGCACAGTATTCTGTGAAGAATGTAAAAGGACAGTGCTTCGAAGTTTTTCTTTTCATGTTCCAAGTCAAAGCAAGGCTTTCACAGTCCTTAAAATATGCATGTTGCCATCAGGGACTTAGTTAAGCACTTAAGATGACATAACAATAACTTTTACTTTTATTTTACTTACCACCTTCTGCAAACTCAGCACTGGAGAAGTAGACCTACTTTCTAAGCTTGTTCAAATGAAATTTGAATTCCTTAATGAACATTTGAAAGCAAAAATTTTGTACCTCCAAAATCACTGAAAATAAACCTAGAAACTATATCAGCTATATCTATTCCCATCAAGGCTTGGGGCAAAAAAAGAGAAAAAGAAAAGCAAAAAGAATGTACAGTTTAGTATTTCAATTTCAGTCGAACAGGAAAAAAAGAGCGTAGCAGCAAGACAAATTTGTTCTTCCTGGTGACACAACTTGTAAGAGTCTGGCTGTGTCCTCTCTTGGCAAGCACAACTTTGCTGATTTGTTTTTCAGAGGTCTTGTCAAGAAGCAGCTCTATAAATGTGTCAGGTTTAATAAAAGTATCAGTAGGAAGAGGAAGAGACCAGAGCATGATATGTAACTTTGCTACTCAAGTTAGTAACTTCTTCCTTTAAAATGAGTCAGAAATCAGGGCTGATTCAGCAGGAGCAAGAGATGGGATCTCATATTTAATGTTTCAAGGCCTTAGTATGTTTGTTTCTACATAGAAGCTCTGTAAATTACCTTTTTCTCTTGAATAATATGGCCTAGCTATAGCCTGAAAGTTCATTTTGTGGTTATCAGCCAATGTTCCAAGGCAATCCCCTTTAGACTATTTTCTCCATCTAATGCACCTCCTATTGATGGCTTTCATTCTGTGGAGGATCACTAAGAAAACACACAGTGCCCATTTTGTGGCATTTAGACAGATATAAAGATTACATTAATCTAATTTTCCAAGCATATGTTGCCTCTACAAAAAATAAAAAACAAAAACCAAACAGGAACAGGAAACCTCAAAGGGGAATATGAGTCTTTTGGAAAATAGCAGGAAAATCTCATAAATAAGAACTCTTTGATACTGATCTACACAGCGGCAGAAAACCATTATATTTTGTCACGATTAGCAATATGTTCTCATTTCTGAAATGGTCTTACTTTCCTCAAAAAGATCTAAAGCTCTGTGCCTAAAATAGCTGAAAAACAGCTGTTGGATTTTTTCACAGCAATGGGTTTTATCTTCATGCTACATAGAATGCAAACCAGTCATTTGACTAATATATAGTTGCAGAAAACATGCCTTCAGAATAGTCTCTCCTGCTAATGGCAAACAGAGGAAATATTCCCTTTTACATGAGTTTTCATGTGCTTTTTTATTTAGGTTTTTTAAAATTATTCTTCTCTTTTAACACTTTCATAACTGTTTGGCACAAGAGCAGCTTTACTCATACACATCAAGTTTCCCACCTCTGGAATCAGTTGAGCCCTTGGCTGTAAAGGGTGAAAAGATTCTGCTTTCGCCTGCTTTATAGTCTTGTCACATTTTAAGTTTCTCTGGTGACTGGAGAGTGAACTAAAAATACAGTACCTTACCTGAAGAATACTTTTGCATATTTCCACTTACCTCAGATTCCACCATCATTCAAGAAAAAGCTATTTCAGTTTAGCTCTGTCTTAGGAGTTGTTAGATTTGGCTTATAATATTTTTAAATGTTTTATTTAGGCCTTTAGGAAACTGTTTTCTCACAACATAATCCCCTGCTCCCTTGATTTTGAGGTGGACCTCGGTTTTTGCCTAGAGGAGGAAGCCTGCATTGATTTCACCACAAACAAAGCCAGGGGATGCTTCATTCAGTGGCCATCCAAAGATTTATACTGAAGGCTGAAAAAACCCAAAGAGCCACAACCTGCCAAGAGCTGTCTCTATAAAAAGACTCCTCTCAAAAGGTTTTTTTTCTCGTTTTTTTTTTTTCTTTTTTGCTTATTAATTTCAGCCTTGAACATGAGCTTCAGAAACTGGGGAATCTGGGGTATGGGGACAGGCAGAGAAAGAAGGGGTTGAGGAGGAATTCCAGTTCAAAATCATTTCACAATTATACTTCAAATAATACTTTCAAATAATCTGCTCCACGTCTAAAACTTTATTCCCACTATCATGACTTTGGATTTCACTAGCCTGTTTAAAAATAACCCAACAAAACACGTCCTAAATAGGTAGAAGGGACTTGCCTCTCTGCTCTCTACCACATCCTATGAATGCGCTGCTGTATTCCAGAGACTTTCCAAAGGTGGCAGGGCGAGCATGTGTGAATAGGAGAGCTTTGTCCTCTGCAGCTATCATTGTGTTGTCCCTACCGTCCACAAACGCAGAGGGCAGATGAGAACTGGATAGAAACAGACCATGCAGTTGTAAAACCCGGTTCTTTTCTCTCTTTATTTATTTATTTCTGCGACTGAGTAACACCTCTCATTACAATTACCGGCTCAATGGCAGAAAATCTCCCCGGTGTGCTGTGCAGATTTTCACAGCTTCATTTGTCTCCTCCTGTGGCATCAGTTTAAAAAGGTTCCTAAAGAATTGCCACTAACAACCGCTTCTATTTCGAGCCTTCAAAGCCGGAGCTGAGCACAATACAAGGCACTGGTAACTGATCTTTAGATTTCAGTCCACAGACTTTCCACACTGGGAATAGATCCCATCTGTTTCCTCTTTATGCACCAGCCTTTAGAAAGCACAGATCTGGAAACTGCCTCCGTTCAGAACCGAGTATAGCCGGCTTTCCCCAGCTGACGGCAGAAAAATCCCCATGATTATGGATAGCTTTCTCCCAAGGCTTTCTACTCCTCTTTTCTCCCCGCTCTGTGAATACACGGTGTGGTTTTTTCCATGTGCGGTGGTTTTTTGGAAGGGTGAAGGGACTGGACCGCCTCTCTTTCCTTGCCCCTTCTTTCCCCTTCTTGGCAGAGGTTTCCCCATTTACCAGCCCTCACAGGGGGAACATTTCAATTTCAAGCCCCAGCACAATCAGCCACAGGCAAACCCCCTTTCTTGCTTTGGCACCAGAGCGTGAGACATTTCCCCCACCGCTCTCCCTCCCCAGCAAGCTGCTCTCCAGATGGATGCTCGTGGCTCTCCCTTGTCTCTTCCCTTCTCCTGTCCCGGCCAGAGGCAAGCAGAGAGCACAGAGCAGAGGATTCCTTGGGGCAGGGGCAGCCTCACAGAGCAGGACGCTGTGACCCCGGGATGCTCAGCACCACCGAAGTCCTGAACTCTTTTGCCTCGAGGATCCCCCCTGCCCTCGCTTTCCTCCCTCAGCCCCACACTGGGGGAGTCCCTCAGCCCCACACTGGGGGAGTCCCCTCAGCCCCACACTGGGGGTCTCCTCAGCCATACACTGGGGAGTCCCTCAGCCCCACACTGGGGGAGTCCCCTCAGCCCCACACTGGGGGAGTCCCCTCAGCCCCACACTGGGGGAGTCCCCTCAGCCCCACACAGGAGGGTCCCTCAGCCCCACACGCGGGGGTCCCTCAGCCCCGCGCCCTGCCCCGCTCCCCTCAGCCCGGCACTCACTACTTGTAGAGCTGTTGCAGGCAGAGGTCCAGGCACTCGCCCTCCACCTCTTCCTCCGTGATGTACTCCGAGAGCGGCCGGGGCAGCGAGGGCAGCGGCGGGGGCGGCGGCGGCGGGGCGGGCGGCTGAGGGTCGCCGGCATCGCCCTCGCCGCCTTCTCCCTCCTCCGCCTCGGCGGCCGCTCCCGCTTCTCCCTCTGCCCCGGGCTCCTCGTCAGCGTCTCCCGCGGCTTCGGCAGCGGGAGCGGGGGCCGTCGGCTCCGGCTCCGGCTCGGGCTCCGGCTCGGGCTCCGGCTCTGCCCCGAAGGGCCCGCGGAACTCTCCCAGGAACAGCTCGAGGAAGCGGCGGTAGGTCTTCTCCTCCGCGCTGCCGCCGCCGCCGTTGCCCGAGCCGCCCGCGGCCATCGCTTCGCATTCCCGGCCGCCCGCCGGCGGATCAGCACTGCGCCCGCAGAGAGCTCCCTGCCCGCCGCCACCGCCTCCTCCTCCTCCTCCTCCTCCTCCTCCCTCCCGCCCGCCGCCTGCGCGCGCGCTCCCGAGCCGGGCCCGCGGGGCCGCGCACGCCGCGGGGGGTGCGCGGGTGGGGGGGGCGCGCCTGGACGTCGGGAGCGCGCGCGGCGCTGAGGGGGGCCCGGCAGGGTCCGGCGGCCGCCCGAGGGGGCGGCTCGGGCCGCGGCGCTGGCGGGGGAGCGGGAGCGGCGGCAGCCGCGCCGCTGTGATGAGTCATGCGAAGGCAGCCAGACGCGTAGGTTCCTCACAGGAACCCGGAGGAAACCTGAGCGCACATCGCTTGTTACCTAATCCCTGCCTCCTTCGGGGCTTCCCTGGAGCTTCCGCCGCCGCCGCCGGCGCCTCCGCGGCTGCCGGAGGGTGCGCGGGGCCGGGGCGGCAGCGGGGGGCGGCCCGGGCTCGCCCCGCCGTGAGGGGACGCCGCGGTCCCGCCGAGCCGCGGCCCGGGCCGGGACCAGGAGCAGCCGCGGAGAGCGGATTTGACATCGGAGCGTGTTTGCGTGAGGGGAAGTGGCCATGAAAAAGGAAGAGGGTAGGTTTAGTTCAGGTGTTCGGGAGGAATTCTTCGCTGTGAGGGTGGTGAGGCCCCGGCAGAGGCTGCCCGGAGAAGCTGTGGGTGTCCCATCCCTGGAAGTGTCCAAGGCCGGGCTGGATGGAGCTCTGAACACCCAGGTTCAGTGGAAAGTGTCCCTGCCCAGGGCAGGGGGTGGAATAGATGATCTTTAATCTCCCTTCCAACCCAAATCATTCCATGATCCTGTGATAAATTACATATTGCACAATATCTACTCATTCCGTCTTCTGGCAAAGGAGAATTTGTGAGAAGCTGAAGATGCTACACCAACTAAAACTTAAACGATAACCTGTCAGTGGGAGAGAAACTGTAGTGAATATTCTCTTGCTGTCTAATAAATGTCTTTCATTTGTGAAAGGCATTTTGGCTTGTTTTATTCATTGCTGCTGGAAAGCTATTTTCAGAGCTATCAGGTCCATAAATACAATTAATGAACAGGTATAATTGCCACACACATTTAAAACAGCTTGTACACCTGGGAGGGAATTATATCCTTAATGTGAGATATACCTTGAAAAATGGCCAAATCAAGAGCCTCATATGCAAAAAATCCTCAGATTTTCATGTATTGTAACAGGGACATTATCTTGCTGAAACCTGTTGTTCTCTGCATTGTAGCAATTACCTCTGCATGTCAGGGTGCTCCTGTAAATCTGTCTTCAGTTTGGTGAGTTATTTCAGAGCCAAACTAATTTTAGAATATTTCCAGCAACTGCATTGTGATCTTGTGAATATGTAAAAGCCCTGAGAGTTAAAAATGTGATTGTCACAGTTCGTCTTAGTCCTTCACAGCTGACAGTGACAGAAAATCACATCACTTGTCCTGGAAGGTTATGTCTAAGCAATATTTTTCTTTATGCCTTTTCTTTATTTTCAATTTAACACTCATTTATTTAGCGAATGCCAGGTGGGTTTGAAGGGTAAGAAACATTAAAGGGTAAGAAATATTGAAGGGTAAGAAACATTGCAGTTCTTTTTGAGCAGAGAGCTCCCAGTTGCAGCTGATGATGTCATTGCTGGATTTTGTTTTTTATTTTTTTTATGTTTGTGTGTTCTGCATCATCAGTGAGTCACAAGCCCCGGGAGGATGCAAGTATCACAAAGCAGTTTCAACTTCATGATCAGTTGTTTTTCCCTCAGAATCCAGAGGCAGTTGGAGTTTCTAAGAAACTATAATCCAGATAATCTTAATGTAATATGATCTGAATTATAAAAATTCCTATTATTACAATGTCTTAGGGAAGTCACAGCTAATTCAACAAGATGCAAGATCATCTTCATGTTTTATGAAAAACAGCAATTAAAACTATTTAAGAAGAGATTCAAAAGCACTTAGGCAGCCTTTTCCTGTAATTTTTGTTAATTTTATATATTTTTTTAGTTGTTTCAAAGAGCACAGAAGAGTATCTGGGAGTAATACCTACTCTGCTTCATGTTGAAACGTTAAAGTTACCAGATGTCCTTGCTTCATCTTGGCAGTCCCCATGTGCTTTTCATCATTTGTCTCGTGGCAGAAGACACTAATTAAAATGAAATAGAGTAGAACTCCACACTCAGGACACTTTGTCAACTTTTGGCACCACAGTCAAGGCGGGATTGTTTTGCTCTGATATTCAATAGAGAGCTGATGGCTCCAAGCCACGCTGACATTTGTTTGTGAGAGGGAAAAGGTGGGAAACCATTCCCATTAAGCTGGAACACGGAGCAGACGGTGGCAGTGGGTGGTGGCTGAGCCAGGCAGGAGCTCTGCTGGCCCCGCTCTCCGTGGGGCCACTGGGGTGGCCAGCTCCCCCAGAAGGAGCCACCCTGCCCAGAAAAGGAAGCTCTGAGCACCCACTGAGCCCTCAGAGCGTGTGCTCGGCGCTGTTACGAAATGTTTGGAGTGTTCAGGAACTCTGGGAGCTAAATTTAGAGTGCCTGGCTGTGCTCTGGATATTGTTGGGTGGATGGTTCCTGTGGGATGAGGGGAGGTGGATGGAATAAACTCACAATTCCCAACATTCTCAATCTGAGACCATCAGAAATCATATGGAGAATAAGGCTTGCACTTGATGTGAGAAGGAAATGCAGGTGTTTGTATCATTTTCAGCTTAGTAATGTTGCTTTTTGTTTTAAAAAAGAACATTTTGCAGTATTGTTTTGGAAGAAATCTGTTTCATTTTAGCCTTAAAATGATGCCTTCCTCTTTCTCATTTGCTGTTGAGTAATAAGCAGGGTTTGAACAGGCCTTGGGGAGGTGACCTGAATTGTATGGAGGGCAAAAAGAAGTGCTTTCTAATTCTTTGTAACCTTTGGAAGTGACTCCTGTGGGCTGACAAACAGAAGACAGGTAGGGTCATGAAGAATGCCTTGACAGTACTTAACATACCTGTGACACATGATCTGATACCATGCAAATGAATTTAATGGTAAATGCCTCTTCAAAGTAGGGCTTCTTTAAAAAGTAGGGCTTTTGCAGTGAACCTGAATTCATTTTTGCATCTGTATTCAGTTTTAATAATTCCAGTTGCTTAAGACTAAAGACAGCAGGAATTTGTAAGGAATACAGCAAGAGGACTCTTGTTGACAGAGTCAACATCCATCAAGCTGCAGTTCATTTTCTCAGGTTCAGCCTGGTCAACTGCAGCTTTGAAAAGCTAAGTAACTTCTGTCACCACAGTTTTACTGGCTCCTTGGCCATAATAAGGATTTTTTAGGGTGTTTATAAACACCAAAGTCATTCTTTCTTTTTCTTTCTCTTATTTTTTTTTTTTTTTTAAGTTTTTGAGGTCAAGTCAGCTTTTCCAGATTAATAGTCAAAGATTATTCTGAAATATCCCCATCCATTGCAAAACACGGGATTTCAGGCCTGAATCCCACTTCCAGCTGTCATGGAAATTTCCAGTCCCATCCCAAAGGAAAATTCCATTTTCAGCCTTCCATCCAGACCCCTGTTTAGGAAAGGGTGTGCTTTGAATTAGTGTCCCTCTCAAACCCCATTGATGCAGCTCATTCTAACTTCTTTCAATTGCCTCAAACCCTCTGAATTAGCCACAGAAACTTGTGTTCATTTCACAAATTAATGAATGAATGGCTTTTAAAGAGATAGATTTATGTGATGTAACACATTTACTATCAAAATGTAGTAAGCAGTAAGTTTATCTAGTAAAAAAAAAGTGTTACAATCTCTTATTGACACGCTGCACTTTAAAGACATTATTTTCTTGCTAAGGAGACAACTTGTTCTTTAGCCCAAAACATTTTAATTTAGTAACATATATGATACAAAAAGAATTACTAAGTGAGTGTAGTTGTAACTGTGTTGCTAAAATTGCAGCAGTTCACACTAAATAAATTAAGAGTATTAGAGGGATATGTGTCAGAAATTTAAACCTCCAAAATAATGGAAACTGAGCAAACATTCAAACAGCATATTCATGGCCTTTGAGGAAAACATCCAGATCCAATTAGAACCATTCACTGAGGTCTGTAGAGTTTCATTTTTAATTTCCTATATATGTTATAAAATATTTTAAACATTCCCCCTTCTCATTGTTAGAAACTGAAATGTGATTTTATTTATTTATTTTTTTAATATCCCAATGCTTCTTTGGCTCTGTTTAAATCAATGGCAAGCAATTCTTGTAAAAATGAGCAGTATTAGCTATAATTCTTGATGTCTGACTTACTAAAATACAGGCTTTTCTATGCATTATTTTGGCACATAATCTAACATTTTTACTGCTTGTGTGACAATGGAACTATTGGTTTTAATGCCATTTATTATGTCAAGAGCTAGAGTTCAAACTGTGTAGAGCTTAGGCTCTCTCCTAGATAGATAGTGGATATTGTAGGAATATTTCTTGCTTGTGGGAAGCAAGACAGGAGCTGACAGTTTAACAGTGGGTGCATTTGTGGGTGAAATTCAGTACTGGGAAAGGGGCCAGTTCCCGGTGATTTCATTCTTCAGGAGAGAACATTAATGCAGGCATCTTGCAGCAGCCAAGGGAAGGCAGCTCCCCTGACCCTAATCATCCCAAATGAGTGCATGGCCAGCAGCCACGAGACACCGAGTGCCCAGCCTGGGGAGCAGCAGAGGGAAGCCCGGAGCAGGGAGCAGCTGGCACCGGTTCCTGGAGCCGAGGGGCTGCGGAGGAGGAGGGCTGGCCAGGCTGCTCCCGGCCACTGCCAGCGCCACATTCCCCTGCAGCCAGGCTCCCTGCGGAGCTCTTAGCACGGCCCTGCTGCTTTGGGAACACGGGCTGACCCCCTGCCTTTCATCCTTTTAAAAAACTGTTATTTCCCTTCTGGAATAGTTGTGCTACTGCCATGTCAGCGCTCTGTTTATTCCATTTCTCTCAAGGATAAGAAAGCATCAAACCATACTTCTAAACTTACCACATTTATTTCATATAGAATTATCATGTGTTAAAACAGTACTACACGTCTTCATGTGCCTTTCTAAAGAATTATTATCCTGAGCATGGTAAAGACATTCTCTTTGGACAAGCTGGAGCACAATGACTTGCCCTTCCAACTTTTCTATCTCCTTTTGTTCAGGACAAGGGTGGAGTTCAAAAAGCAGGCAGTAAGGAGTTCACCTTTGTTAATCCATTAAATACCTGAGAACAAACCTGATCCTAAATTTAGTCCCCCTATAAAATAACTAAAGGAGCAGTAACTGAAATTTATCAGGAAAATGATTGTTATAATTTAGATGTACTTTTCTCAGCTCTGTATTCAGCACTCAGGTTAGTGGCCAAATCTCCTTTCCACACGAGTCAATCACTTTGTGACTGACTTCACGAGGAGACTGATTTCCTACCTTGAACCTTGGCTACACCTTTGTACCTCCAGTTGAGCAATTTCTTCTCCATGTTTTCCTCAATTTACTCTAAGTAGAGGCTTGCTGGTTCCTCGGTACTTCATAATGGAAAAGGTGCAGAACACATCAAAACAGGAACAAATAAATTGTTATTTTCCCTGTCCAAACTAAAGAGTTTCAAAGCAGGACTCAGGGCCTGAGAATTCTCCTGTGACTGCAGTGTTTGCCTGTTGCCAAGGCCTGTGGTAGGATCTGCATTCTTGTTGTGGTGACAAAATAAGTTCCTCCACCACAAGTAAATGCCGTCCCCACAAAATGGAATAATTTCAAACTCAGCATGACAGTTAAAGCCCTTGGCTTTCAGCAAACTGGGACTTAAGCAGCAAATCAAACAACTCATTTTCTTTTTGATGCAGTGCCATGGGGTTGGCTACTTAGAATCTCACTTTTTGTGCAGTAATAAAATTCTCTTCTGCCCCTCACTGCTGGGCACTGATGCTGTGACATGGAAGAGAATTCCAGGCACATATGGGAAAAAATCAACTTGCCATGGAAGATTTACTGGTGAGGCAACGGTCAAATTTTTTCTTTCTCTGCAATTCTGAGCCTGGAACAGCTTCCTTGTCTCCAGCAGATGAGAACGAAATCTGGCTCATTTAATCTAATTTTGTCTCCGCCAACAGATCCTTCTCTCAGTTCTGGTCTGCAGAGCTGATTTTTATAATAGCTTCAATAGGAAAAAAAGAGTGAAAAATTAAAAAATCTCAGCATAGAGAGCCTCCAATGTTTCCTCTGGACATTTTGTAACTCCCACTGTTAACCAGTAACTGTGCATCTTTTTTATTTGAATAACGATGCCCATAACACTGGAAGCTCTAACATTTACTCAGCCAAGACCATTTATCTTGTTATAACAGGATCAGCATCTCAGCTGGGGCTTCTGGATGCTACTCTACTACAAACAAAATTAAAACCACCAGTCAGCTGAAATTAATAGTATATGGGAGCCACACTGTTACTCTGCTCACACACGGAAGGACGTGTGGAGGGTGTTAAATCCCAGCACAATGCACTGAGAGAAATGGATTTTTCCATAATTACCAAACCCCTTAGACAGCAGCTATCACCGGGATCCAGGAGAGCTCCTGAAAATATTGCTCCAACATTCCTAATGGATGGTTTTCCTCGTGCCTACGTAGGCAAGAGCTCGGTGCCAGCTCCCCCCTCCTCCTGCACTGCAAGACGTAGGAAGGCTTTATTCCCAAACGGGAGCGTTAGCTTGCTGACATCACAGGCGCTAGGATCCTTTGTCTGCCTGTGTCTCCTGCATTGAAATGTTTGTCTGAGTCACAGATCCCGCTGCCTCCCTTCCCCTATGTCATCCTGCTTGCTTCAGAGCTTCTCCCTGACTCACAGTTTTTAAATTTTGACAAAGCCCAGTTTGCTGCATGGCAACTCAATACTTTCCCCTTTAATATTTTATTATGTAATTTTAATCTAAACCCTATAATGATGCAAAAACCACTGGTTTTTTTCCTTTTTTTTTTCAGCCTTTTTTGAATAGGGAGATTTTATGACTCAGATTCAGCACTGAATTTAATTTCAGGGGAAAGTCAGTTTAGTGTATACTAAATAAAAAATTTAAGATAGTGACTCCCACAACTCGAATTCTCCATTTAGCTGCTGGCTGAGTTTCCTCAGCTCTAACGTTACTGAGTGCTCTGCCAAGAGGGGTCATCTCTGTGCATGTGTACAAACATTTCCCATAATTGAAGTAATTACTATTTTGCAGTGCAGCACCTTTCTTCTCCTCTAATAATCTCCTTGATTTGTTTTCTCTTAATAAAAAGAGGACAAAAAGCTGCTGTGCTTTCAGTATACATTCATTCTCTGGGTTTAGACTCTGGAGCTGCTGATATTGCTGGTGCCTAAGTCTGGATTTCCCCTTTATTACAGCCACGAACAAAAGAGATCCTGATTGCAGCAAGAAATGAAATGAAGAACGTGGAAGTCATGGCTGTGCAGCAGTTTGGTTCAAGCCTGAGTCACGGTAAAAGATTCCCACTTACTGAGACAGGAACATAGAATTATCGTGCTGGATTAAATCCTTTGTCCTTCAGATCCAGCCTTTCATCTCTGTTGCTGCCACCCCAGGATAAAGGAGAAGTTCAAAGCACAGCTTTGACTGTCCTTGACCAAGGACTTTGCAGCAGGTGAGGGCTGAAGCCCCACTCTGGTACAGCACAGAAAGCTGCATTTCTCTTCCAGCATCCACTGCCTGTGTCCTGCTCTGAGCCTGTGGAGAGCACAGTGCTGCATCCAACCTCCTTAAAATTCAGGTACACACAAAGCCAGATGAGTGATCCACATGCCTGTCATTAAATGTGCTGTGCCAGAGGCTCTCATTTCATTGTCTTTTTACCCAGTGTGAAAAGATGGAGTTGTGGCCCCCACATCCACCTCCCCTCCAAAAAAACCCAAACAAAAAAAGCCCCAGCCCCAAAGCTGAAGCTGTTCCTTATAGAAAACATAGATTTTTATTATAAAACTACAATTATGCCATATACAAAGGATTTTTATGCCACAGAAATTTGCATGTTGCAGTCTTAATATTAAAATGAAGTCCTGACGAGGAAGTGAAGTTGGGAGTCTCTCAGGGTGCCTTTGGCAGCACGTTCACCCTGGCACTGCTCCTGTAGGTTTTTAACCTGAGCCCGTTTTGGGATCACTTTGGGATCACTGCTGCTTCTCCTCCTCCGTCCGAGGCCGTTTCCGAGGGTTCAGCTCAGTCCCTCCTGTGCTGGCAGGGACAGCTGGAGGCTGCACGTCTCGGAAGCCATGGGACTGGAAGATGAAAGGAAAATCATGTGCTAAGGCTTGTAGGGACAGAAAGCATGAGTAACCAGTTCCCAGAAGATCAGAACAAGGATCATGCTGCCATTTATTCAGGATGAGCAGCCACAGAATGTTTATAGACCAGGTTAAGCTCAGCACTGCAAACTTTACAACACATGTGCCAACTCATGTCTGCTCATTTTGTTTTTTAAAGATATTTTATTTTCACCAACCAGGCTATCACTTTCCTTTTACTGTTTATCACCCCTATGGCTATGAAAAACTGCTCCTCTGTAAATTAACTTATGTTGCCTATTTAAATAAATCAAAAGACAAATCCATCAGCTCCCACAGAAGCAAGGAGATGACTGGATTAATTGCCTCAGTCATTTTCAGAAACAAAACTGTGAATTTCTACAACCTAGGATATTTTTGTTCCATGTACCTACTTAATGAACTGAAAACATCAATGAGACATTGTAAGAGAACAGCAGAGCTGAATCTGTCTCTAGACTGCAAAGACTGTTCCAGCATAGTAATTTATGGGACACAATGGGATGAAAACCTTTGACTGCCAAAAACTAAATGTAGAAGTGAAAACTACATGCTGCTACTCAGGAGAGTGCTTGAAGTGATCTATCTAGCCTAGTACCACTCGTATTTTCTGCTACTGTAGCTCACAATTTAATTTTTAACCATTTTAAAATACGAAAGATCTCAAAGTCAGTTAGCTAAACATGCCATGGATGCAGATGGAGATGATATGTTGTGTGAAGCCTGCAACTCTCTGAATTCTCATCTCCAGACAAATGCTGTGCAGAGAGCACTGCTGACAGCTCAGTGAAGACTCTCAGTGCAGCCTTAGAGAGGAAAAGGCATTAATCAGAACACAAAACTGCTCTGCTGATCCAAAATGCTCAGGTAGAGACAATGTGGGGATGAGAGCATTTCAGGAATGTTGGTGCAGGGTGAGGAATGCAGGCAGAATTACCATCAGAGGTGACTCTTGCCAAATGCCAGTGTGTCCCACACCAAGACCAATCCCAAACCCCAGCAAAATGTCTTGTTAAAGTCTCCCATCCCTTTATTTCTATTTCTGAATGCCTCACCTCACCCAACCCGGGCTTTTTAAAGGAACTAACAGCAAGAGCTGCTACAAGGGCAGGATCTGTGCAACCCCTCTGCTATTTATAAGCAACTCAAGTGTTATTCTAAAGAGCATAATGGGGAATCTTCAAGTTTAATGTTTCACTACATCTAATCTCTGCCATTTCCCTGAGGCACAAAGGTGGATCTGTAGCCAAGTATCCACTTAATCCAGAATGCTGACTCCCAGTGAAAGCATTCCAAGGGTTAGAAGGGCCAGAACATAAAGCAGGCTGCCCAGGATGGATGTTTTGCACTTGGCTACAGGCAGACACCTTGAAAACACAAGAATTTTGTGTCTATTTGTGAGGTTTGGTAGTAGCTTTCAGATGGTGAGGATGCTGGAACCAAGGACAAAGCTCAGTCTTTCATTTTGAATTGTTCCTTAATGTCCTCTGGATTTACACCCTCTACAGCAAGACTGGCAAGGGTAGATGTGTTTATGACCTGAGCACTGCTGCCATTGCTGGCCTGGCAGACCCTCCACAGCTCAGGGAAACAATTCCTACCTGGAATTTAGATCCTGGGTCTCTGTCTTTCACTATGAAATAATCAGGTCACATTCCTGGGAAATTCAGGTGAATCAGCCCAGCTACTTACTCCCTTGTGCATAAATCAATTTCCATTTCTATACTCTGCATTTAAGAATGAATCCTTATCAGCCTGTGGAAGAAAGGATTTCATGGGAGAGGAGTTCCACAGCCCCCTCAGAGTGGTGACTGACTCCAGTGTGCTGGAAAGGACAGGATAAAAAAAGCCCAGAGCTCACTCATGAATTTACACATTTCATCAGCTCATGGGTACTGAGCAGCCACTTTGCCAATGGCACCAATGCACCTCATCTGCACAATTCTAAGGAATCATTATTTTTTTAATATCTTTCTTTTTGTTTGCTGGTTATGCACAAATCTGATTTGGAAACACTGGACATGTATTGACATCTTTCAGTTTAACTATGGAGTGAGAAATGATAACAGCAGACTGTTATCAGACCTGGATTTCATGAAAGAAATGGAGATAATACAATTTTTTACTAAAAGAAATCATCTGCTGAAGCAGTTCATCAGGATTAAGGGAAAAAACCACATGGATAATCTTAAATATTAACTAATCTTTGATTAGGATTCACTCTCAACTCTATTTCAAGATAGTGTGCATTCACACAGAAGAGAGCATAGCTGTTTTATGGTGCTTATAAAAATGAAAGAAAAAGGCAATTAAACTGTCTGAGACAAAATCCATCTGTTTGTCAGCTGGAGAAAAAAGGACTCACATCACATGATCCAAACAACCTTGGGATGCAGTCCCACTTCCCCTTCCAGTCTTTATAAAAATATATATTTGCAGTATTTCTTCTGTCCTGGTGAATACATTCAGGAGTGGGTGGGGAAAAACCCCTGATTTCTGTTTGAAAGTTTGAGGATCTCATCTGATGGCAGCATTAAAATCTGCAGAAAATGCTATGGCAACGTGTTTCCATGAGGACACGTAGCAAATAGTTATGGAATTGTACCTATGGATGTGACATTTGAGGAGGTAAGAATTGAGTGGTGCTGTCTTTTTAAATCTAAATACAGCTTAGACAGCATCTCTTCTCATTAATATGTATCAAAGCACTCCACAATGGGAAATAATCACAGGATTTAACTGGGGATGAATAAAGACTCCAGCCATAAGCTGGAAGCTCCTTCTATGATAGGGACAGAAGAGAAAAATCTGGATATTGGCTGGGTGTAGGGTCAGTGTAGGATAAACACAGCCTGGGTTACACCACACATAAAGCAGAGATGGGGAAATACCTATGGAACAAAGCACTGGAGAGGCCTCTGGAATATCAGATTTCATTCTGGTCATCCTCACCCTGAAAAGATGAACTCAACTGGAACAGATGCAAAAAGCCACCTGAGAAACCACACCCTACCTGACCAGGGAGACAATGGTTTCCCAAATGAAGCTCAAATTGTTGTTGGTAACTTAGGGCAAAAGTTATCTTCAGGGGCAGATAAAATAAGCAGCACCAGCAGCAGAACAGATGGGGACAGGCTGCCTGAAAGTTTGATCTGGAAATCAAAAGTATTTTAACTTTGAGTAGACAAAATGCTGGGTCACTTTTCTAAAGAGAAAAAGAGCAAATGACCCTTAAATCTGGAGCTCTCCCAGTATAACTACCTTCCCTTCAGAAGGCAGCTGAAAAGCAAGACTAAGAAAGCACAGCCCACTCTGAGATTTGTGTGCAATTCCTTTCCAGGTGACAGTGTCACCCAGCTGGGCATGTCCCTCCCCACAGGAACACTCACTGTGATGTCATAGGCTATGGTGGACTCCTTCTGGCTCGGTGACTTGTACAACGTGGCCAACCTGGGAAAACAAACCCCGGCTAATTATGATTAATTAATGCAGTAATAAAAATTCCAAATAGCCCAGTGACCACACCCAAGTTTTCCCACAGCAGCAGTGGAATTCTCAGGGATGTATTTTCATATAGGTCATTCAAACTGTGGATTCCCATCCTTACATGACCTGTCAGCTCAAACACAATCTAGACCTACTAAAAAGAGTGAATGATTAATTAGCCTTGTTTCATCACAGTATTTGATGACATTTTTGGAACAATATTCATCATGAATTAATTCCAAATGTCACTTTCTTAAAATGCAAACAAAAAAGGTTTTGAGCACACCTCTTCCCTACTCCATTAATCACTTGTTCTTTGACCTCTCAAGGATGTGAGAGACCTTCAAGAATTCCAGTACTTCTAGGGAGGCTTTTTCCAGAGATTTCCCAAGCCTGTCAATATAACCCAGAGGCTGGAGATGTTCTATTTCTAAGCCTGCCCTTGCCACTGACACACAGCACAACCTTGAGAAGACAGTTTCCCTTTAATTTCTCCTCTGACACTTCCCTGATTTGCTGCATTTAGACTCTAAGCAATACACCTTGATTTGTGTTCTACAGCAAATGCCTGCATAATATAGAGAGAAAATTGCACAGCAGCTCAAAAGGAAAGGGGTTTTCAACCCTTGTCAGGGCTGCACCATGCCCACCTCCCCAAAACTCACATTACATAAGCCAATCTAGAAAGTGTTCTGCTCTCTGTAGCAAGACACCCTGCCAAAAATCCTGTTAATTATTTTCAGGGGGTTTTTTCCTCCCTGAGGTGCCATTCTATTAGAGAGCACGTAATTACAGCCTGAGGAACACTGCCACTTCATGTTAGCTACACAGGGAATTCCTCAGAACACTCAAATGCTGGGTTATACTTGACAAAATTGCCCAAATCTGGAGCTGCAGAAGCCAGGCTTTCACAAGAGCTCAGCTGGAGCCTCTGACTCAACAGGATCTTTCCTCCCAGCAAAGAGAACCCTTAGAATTAAGCTCTGACATTTTCAGGAGTAGAGAGAAAGGAGGAGACAGGTATCAAAGTGGCCAAAGCACATTAAAAAAATATTTTTAAAAAGGCAATGGGTCCTCAAATGATCTTTGTGCCTCAATAACCTGATATAAAACCAACAAAATCACAATGGAGCATCAGCTGTAGGCAGCCTGTGCAAAAATAAGACAGCATTGAGCTATTTCTGCTTTTACAGTTGTATCCAGAATTGCTGTTTCTGCAGGCCCCACTCCATGTTAGCTGCAGATTTACATCAGTAAATAAGCCAGGTTTGTCTCTCCTTGGCTTGTTTTCTGGAACTTCTATCTGCAGCCTTCCTAGCTCTGTTGCAGAAGAAAAAAAGTTCTTTTCATATATAAAATTAACTTTTGTTCACTCTGTAATCATTATGTTGATGCAACTTGTCCTAAAAAGACTGTTAACTAATCAGTGATGTTAATTTAATTCCAAATTAAACAGCCTGCTGTAATCATCCTGCATTGCCTTCAAACTTAGAATTTAAAAACAAAACTCCCCAAGAAAGTGTCACTGCATTTTTCTTTCAAATTCACCAAGCAAAACACTGCAAAACACCATTCTAGCACCATTTTTGCTCACTGTTTGCACAAGATTAGGAAATTGCAGCACAGCTCCTTAATCTCAAGCTGCTGCATGGTGATATTACATACAGGACAAATTTAACTGACCAGGAAAGAGAAATGACCTTGCAATATAAAGAGGGGAAAAAAGAACCAGGAAACAGAGGAGATCTCATTGCAACAAACAGAATTTCACACTGTTTTTTGGAAGGTTCAACCCCTGAAGCTCAGGGTCAGCAGCCTGTCCTGAGGGTGACAGGCCAGGTGGCTTTAAAGCCTTCTTTGGCATCTCTGGTTTTGGACAGACACTGAAGCAAAAAAAAAAAATTCTTCTCAAAGAAATTATAGTGGCTACAACCAACCACTGAGGAGTGGGAGGTTCTTTATAATGAGACTGTGGAAATTTCACCTCTTCAGAGTGGGGCACAAAAATCACCTTGTAACCCACCAGCTCAATACTTGCACTGAGTCTTTGGCAAAAATTCACATTAAGATGAGAAGAGTTCTATCAAAACAATTACAACCCAACCCTATCTTGCAAAATGCAGATAGTGAAAGAAATCCTTGTGTCTGAACAGGTGCCATGAGGATGTTACACTTTTATAAACCATGGCATCTTGTCAGGAAGAGCCCACCACGGTGGGGAGGAGGATCCTGACAGTTCAACCCTCACTGAGACAATTCCTGAGCCTCAGGAGCCTGGGATGTGGCAGAGCAAGGCCAGGAGCCAAATTCAAACCCCTGCCTGGTCCCCATGGCCAGTTTGAAAGATTCCCCAGTGCCATTCTTGTATTTATATGGATTTTCCTCACATTTTCCCTCACCTCTGAGTGTTGTCCCAGTGGAAGATTAAACGGACGGTGGCAGCGTGTCCCCAGCTTTCTCCTGAGGAACACACAATGACAGATCATTATCTCTTACAACACCACCATCAGCAAGCTGAAATGAAATTAATCTTCAAAACCACCCCATGATTAAAACAAAATCTGCCTTTCTTGCAGTGATGCATCACATCTTTTTCATACTGGCAAGGATTTCACAACAAACAGACCTACAAAAGGAATCACCTCTGCAGTCTATGTGTTTTACAGAAATCTTGATGCAATACTTCCATATTTGCAGGAAAATGTCATGGATGCCTAATAAAGGACAGGTACGAGACAAGCCTTAAAAACAGAGGCAGCTTGAAGAAGAGATTTGTCTAATTACTACTGAAGAAGTCTGGTGAGGAGGTCTAAATCCTACTTCAGAACTGTGATATTCTGTCTCTCAGGCATAATTATGAGCAAACACCAGTCCCTTTGGGATGCCAGCTTTGGGAGAAGTCAACCATTATTAAAGCATTAAGGGCCCCTGAAGCAGTTTTCTGCTTCTGACAGCAAAATGCAAAATAACCAAAAGCAAGGAGCAGGGGGTGTGGTGGAAAGAGAGAAGGAAATTTAGATCTTTTATCCTGCTCCAGGGGCTCAGTCTCAATGTTTCAGCTCACACCTGACCACAAGTCAATGCACAGACATCTTTATTGGGTGCTTTTTCCTCTGTTTATCCCTGTCAGCACTCCAGGTCTCCCCTGCCCACCTGCTCTTTGCTGTCCAGCCCTCCCTGGTCTCCCTCACACCCCCAGCCCCTCGTGCCCCCTGTGCTCTGGTATTTATTAGAGCACAGAGAAGGAAAAAAAATGATCCCACTGTAACGAAGACCTAGACCCTTTAGGCATCTTGCCAGACCTTGCTCCACTACATCTGAGTTGACATTAAAAATTTTGGCTCTCAGAGATGGCTCTGAGGCAGAGATCAAAACACATTTTACAATGGCTACAAATTCCACACCAGCAGATTTCCAACTGCACTGACTATGAGTGAAAAATGCTACTGTAAAATGAGATATTTCTGAGTTGAACTGCCTGTAGATTAATATTTGACCTCCTTTCTAAATATATTTAGTAGAAATGTCTAGGAACACCCAGCTTAGCTATCACTAGTGGGAAAGAAAGCTGTCCCCTTCATAAAGCTCCTGACTTAATACCTTGCAGCATCTGTGCTTTTTTTCTTTTTTTTTTTTTTTTTCCCTCATAATTAAGATCTTCCCTTCTGCTCAGGAGCTGAATAAGAGTTTAGAGATTAATGCTTTCATGAAAAAGCTGTTTCTCAGGCTTACCAGTCAATGGGAGGAAAAACCCAATTTAGTGATTTTACTTGGGGGTTTTCTGCTGACCCCTCCCTCAGGAGTTCCTCTGGCTACACCAAACCATGGAGCAGTGGGAGGTTCTTTAGCCTTTATGATGAGACTTTTGAAACACCACCTCTTCAGAGCAGGGCATCAAAACCACTTGGTTAAATATTTTCCCAACTGGCACCAAGTTGCACTTTTGGAAGAGTTCACACTGCTCAGTTTAACAATACTGTGCTCACACAGGCTGGGGAGAGTCACAGTCAGCTCCACAGGAGGTCATGTCAAATTAATTGTTTGTGAAAGAAAATATGCACAAGGCCAGGCAGGATATCTGAATTATAAACTCCCCTGAATGTCTTCACATTCTTTACTGTCCCCATGACTCAATAAACACAACAGCTCCCAAACAATGCTGGCCAGTGAAAAAAGACAGACTCTATTAGCTTTAATTGAGTTTGTAGCCAGAAAGGCTGCCAAAAATAATCCATCAGAGAGCAAGAGGCAAAACTGACAAAAAGGGTCAGATCCTGGGAGCTGGGTCTGCCTGCACAGCTCCAAATTTCACGTTCTTCACATTCCTGCAGGAGATGGGCTGTGTTTGTTCATTTTACCCTCTATCTCTGCCAAATGGTTTGGTGCCTGTACAGACTCTGGGAACATCTTTGCCTTTGTACTGCCCCTTTCTCTCTCCTCTCCAGAGCAAGGGAATCATTACTCAGCTCACAGAAAATGAAGAATTTGTGCCCTTTAGGTGAATCATAAAATAATGCAGTGCTACAGCCTGAAATAAGATTTAAATGCTGAACCTTTCCTTAATTTGTAGAAATCTCCACTTCAGAACTGTTTTATTTTCCCCTGTGACTGCAGCAGAAAGGCATGGATGAGGTATCTGCTCATTACAGGGCAAAATTGAGCAGCCTGCAAAAAAAATCTTTAACCTGGCTCAGGGCAGGCTGTGCCTGAGGATCCCCCATAGAACTTCCCTCTACATCATAACTGCAGAGAATTCCAGTGATACAGCAAATATGAAATGCCTTTGCAAATAATTAATGGGACATGTTCAAGGGTAATGGGAAAATAAACAATTTCAACTGTTTGGGAGAGGCAGTGAATGCTTCTCAGGGAATTTAGGAAATTGCAGCTTATTTTGGGATATGCAATCATTAAAAGCTGGGATCTTTTTTGAGTGATTTAACCTTCTCCTCACCACATCCCTGCTAGAGGTTTACAGCTCCCAGGTACATTTTTGGATGATTTCTCTTTGTACATAAAGCCAAAGGAAAGGAACTCTTATATCAATTTTCAACTCAAGGCTCAACACTTACCTAAAGCAGGTACCAATGTGGACTGGCTTTGTCCAATCCTTGTTGTCATTTGGTTTGTCAGAACTACCTGAAAGAGGAAACAGAAGCAAAAAAAAAAAAAAAATTAAAATCTCCTGGAAATCAGCTTACTGGTGGGAGGGAAGAGAGGGAATTTTCAAAAAAGCTTTTACTGATGAAGCAGTTACTCAGGCAAAACCCTGGCAACTGTAATGAGGAGAAACTGTAAGGGTGCCTCATCTTTTCCAAACAGATTAAGAGTACCCTGCAAAATGTATTTTTGGTTTGAATGGGAGATTTCTTTCATTCAGTTTCTCTCTCCCCAAGGGAGACAAGCTCCACACAACTTATTTATCCCACAGCATTTGTCCTAAATGTTGTTTGGGTCTATGTTTAGCTGCAGCTGACTTGCACTGGGCCTCCATGAGGAGCCAGCTCTCAGTCCCTGGGGTAAATGAACTTGGTGGTGCTGCTCCCAATGTGCATTAGCCTGGTGATTAACTGAATTCCTGTGCCTTGCAGTCTAAAAATGCACAAGTGGGTACAAGACAAAGCAGAATGGAAGTGAACAGACAGAGCGGGGGAGTGTTTTCGCAGCCCCAACCACTGGTGGGAGGCTCACAGACAGTCTAGGTTAGATCCCTGGCAGAAGTGGGGGTGGGTGAGGCAGAAAAGAGCCAGGAATATTAATGACAAAGTTCATTAAAAATGAAAAATTGTACCCATCTAAGACCCTAGAGAGTTCCATTGTTTGACACGCTCAGAGGATTCTTGCTGGAGCAGTTCAGAAAAGTGTGTGAGAGCAAAGAGTTCCACTGAGCACAGCCTGAAACATTCCCACAGCTGAGAGCCCAGCACAGATATTGCACATTTTAGAGAAGTAAATCATCACAAGTGCATGGTAACAGCCCCAAATAGCCTCCTCATCTCCCTGCTGGAGAAGGGCTGGGCATCCTGACTCCGAGTCCATCTTTAGGATCTGACTTCCTACCATATTAGAGCATCCAGAGCTGCCTGACAAGCAATCCCTGGCATGCAGGCTGGATTTAGCCTGCTCACAGCTCATGGAACTAAGAGGGCCAATCCAAGCCAAACCATTCCTGAAGCTCTGACTCTTTTAGCAAGAGTTTATTCAGCAACTTTGTACTAAAGTGATGCCTGGTTCAGAAGAAATGATTTTTATCCTTGACCAAAGAAAAGCATTGTCCAAAGACAGCAGCTCTGTTCAAGGTCACCAGGTACCAAGGTCTAGGGGAAAGCACTCAGGAAACCTGAGGCTGTGCAGACCTTGGAACATCCTTTCCCTGGTGCCCAGAGCAGCAGGAAGGAGCTCCACTGCTCAGGTCAGGACACTTTGGGAATGCTGGGCTCTTCCCTTCCCACAGCTCCCAGAGGAAGCACAAGAGGAGTTTTATTTTTAGCAGCTCGGAACAAAAGCCAACTGCGCCAGAGAGTTGTGGGTGACAAGGTCACAAGTCACCTGGACACTGTTAGAGACACTAGCACCATTTTGAGGGCTGGGGAAGCTCCAATTCCTGAACAATGCTTCTCTGAGCTGTCAGACTTCCAAAACAACTTCTGGAACAGCTGCAGCTTCCCAGTGCCATCTGCTGGCTGCGGGTCTGCTGCCTCCAGACCGTCTGTGACGTAAAACAATGCCCAGGAAGGAGGCTCTGGGTTTCCATGGATGCCAGGAGAGAAGGCCAATCCAGCAGATAAAGTGGTTTTCCTTCCTAGGAATGTCTATTTAAACAGAGAGTGGAAAGTTGTGTTGGAACTGCTGAATGCTCCCGGGGATTTTTGTAGGAAAAGTCACCAGAGGAGCATTCCTTGTCCAACCAAATCACTGGAGATGATGGCAAACAGCATTAGAAATGCCATGCTACCATTTAATTAAGATCCACAGGAGGCTATTGATGCAAATTTCACTTATTTTGGCAAGTCTAGGAATTTCCCACCTTTCAGGTGTTTTGCCTTTGTGATCCCTCTGTATTCACCAACTAAACTAGCAAGAGTGAATGCAGAGGGTATTACTGCAGAGGGTATTGCTGCGGGTTTATTTGGCTATTTAGAGGCAAGAGCAAATCCCTTTTCCTTAATTCCTTATAAAAAAAAGCAGCATCTTTTGGGCTGGAAGGCTGCCCTGGACTCACAGCTGCCCTGTGGTCGTTGGCTGTGATGATGAGCTGCTGGGCCAGCCCGTTCAGCAGCCGCGTGCGCAGCGCCAGGTCCTCAAAGTCACAGCGGAAGGGAAAGGCAATTCCATCAATCACCACCAGCCGGACCTAAAGGCAGCAGAAAAGATCAAAAGCTGTCATTACCATCCCATAAAAAATGACAACAAACAGCAAGAGTTGGTTTTAAGTGCACTGGAATGTTTTATTTCATCCTTAGGTGAACACGACTGGCAAAGCTGGACTTGAAGCCTTGCAGAAGAGAAGCTGGAGCAAATAATCATTAAACAGCAGAACTGGACTTGATTCAGCTCTCCACAAACAGCAATTAATTTACCTTCTCCCTCAAAAATTAAATCCAAATCAGAATTCAGGCTCTCTGGAGGCACTGCTGAGATAACTCAGCTGTTATCAGTGATCTGCCTTGGAAACACACAGTTTAACAGATGCCTAAAGATATTCCAGGCACACTGCACTGGAGCTGAGGATCTATCTTGCCTCAAGATGTTTGCTTTGCTGAATTATTTCTTTTGTAGCAATCATTAGCTGAAGTCAGAGCACGCTGCAGCTGCTGGCTCATCACCCTCAAGACACTGTATAAACATTAGTCTGGGATTTTGATTTATTCTAACTTCATTTGTTGTGGCTGTTTTGATGACCCAAGTATGAAATACAGGAGGGAGATGGATGGTCTTACAGCGCCTGCACATTCAGATGTCACTCAGATCCTTGGTGTCTCCAAGTTCCTGCATTAGTGCACAAGATAACAAAGTGGAAACAACACAAAACCCCTGATTTTCTGCAGTACTGATTTAACTCATTACTGGGAAGCCTCTTTATGACTGGAACATACAGGCCTGCACAGACATCACTGTGAAATGTCCTAGGCTCTAGCAGACCTTAAAGAATTAGGTTTTTTACCACAAGAATATTTGCTAACAGTCTCATATTATTAACAAGATCTCAAACTAATTAATATTTCCAAAGGGCACATTTGGATCTGTAACTCGACTTCTTTCTTATCTCTAAACCTCTACAACTTTTTCTCTCTCCTAAAAACCCTAAAATCTGGAGGCTCCTGTGGTCCCAGACTGGGCTCCAGAGGGATCAGACTAATTTTAATGAGAGCTGGACTGCAATGAGCAATCTGTCAAGTCACTTCTAGCCCGTCCAAGGAATCAGCAGAAGGTCTTGTGGTTCTCCTGCAACCTTCAGCACTTCAGGCTGCAGGCCAAGCCCACATAATCAGCACAGATGGTTCCAGGGAGCTGCAGCCCAATGGAACTCTGCTAATGAAGCCATGTACTTTCCACAAGAGCAAACACAACAGGGCACCGTTAGTACCTGGCAGGGAAAGGGAAATATCAGACTACACCAAGCACAAGTGAGGCTCCCATCTGTGTTTTCCAGAACACCACAGCTCCCATCAATGAAAAATTTTGGAATATGTGCAAAAGACATTCTAATCCAACACTGATTTGGGCTCTGATAGAACAAGGCACAGTCATATTTCCCAGATCCTGACAGGGAGTGATCTGCAGTGCAGAACCCAGAAATCTGGAGGGGAGGTGGTGAAAATCTGCCTTACAATAGCATTTCTCTAAGACATTAGGTACTAAGAAACTTTCTGGCTGCAGTCCACCCAAGAGTCAAGCTGCAGGCTCTGGTTGCTTGTAGCAACAGAAGATGCACTGAAAAGAAGGAGTCATTTGGATGGTGCAGGATATTTCTGGTCCTCAGTGATCTTTTAGGGCAAAAAAGTGGCACCAAGGCTTTCTGATGCCACCCTCATGGTCAGCACACACCCCCAGGCTGGGAGGCTCTTGTGCAGAGCAGTTCTGTGCTGACTCACAGCTCAGTGCTCCCAGAAATGGAACATGTGGCAGCACAGACCCAGTGTCCTCAACTCAGAGTGGAAATTCAGGAGGATGGCAAAAGCAAATTACTCTTGAGAGTACTTGGGATGGGAACAAAAAGGCAAACAAGCAGAAGGCTTTACATTTGTACTCTGCTATCAGCCAATATTTTACTGCCAAGCTGACGAGGTACCAAGGTGTTTACTCCTGTTACTACAGCAGACAAAAACTCTTCAGTGTGAAGATGAGTGACACCTCCTGACAAGCCTGCAACGAGCCTTACCTTGGAATGCTCTGACAGGAATTCTGGCAGGAGGTAGACCTGGGCCAGCAGCTCTGTGTAGTCACGACAACGGAAGTAATAGATGTGAGAGAGGATATTTTCCAGAGAGAAAGTCTCCAAAGCTTTCCCATGATCTGAGAACAAAACAAACAGACGAGTAAATGAGTCAGAAGTCTGTACGAGCATATTGTTACTTTCATCATCCCACCAAAGCCTGCCCTCCACACATAGCAACAGCAAAGCCCCCAGAAACAGAACAGGCAAGGTAAGGAGTGTGGAAACATATTTTCCATCTGGCTTGAAAGTCAGGAAGGTGGTGAGCAGATGCTATCCCAGCATTTGCACACAGACACGCTGGAGCCTCCAAGGGAGGCCTCCAACAATGAAAAATTTATTTCTGAAGCAAGAACTTCTCCAGTAAATCATTTTCAAGCCAGAGCGCCACCAGAGGACATCAGGGACTATTAATCATCCCTTGCTTAATATACAGGCAGTAACTGATTTAATACAGTGTCTTTTTAGCTCAGTTCAAACAGAAGTTTGGTGCATAAATTCTCCATGAGTAACACAAAAGTTGTGTCCATATCCCCAGGAGACTGATGACTTACTAAAAGCAGCCTGGTATACTGACTTTATGGAGGAGCTGAATTCCAGCTATGGTTTTATTCTATGGGCCTTCAGCAGCAACATTGCCTCACAAAATTCTGCTGTTCCTCTTTTCTTTCCCTACCTGTTCCTGTGTTTTGAAACAAAACACTCAGTTTTGCTCAACAAGTGCAAATATGATCATTAAGGTGCTAAAAATTGGAAGGAAAAGAGGAAAGGAGGAAGATCAAATATCAAAACCCGACACACCACCCAAAACCCCCAGGATCAAAACGTTCACAAAATCACCCTGCAGAAAAATAATTCTTTTTGAAGTAGCCCAGCCCAGTCTACTCCAGACACAGATGTAGTTCAGGGTTTGATCCAGAGAGGTGGAAATAAAAAGCTGTCAGCAAACACTCCAAAAGTAACACTGCAGCCTACGAGCCACTTGTTTCACTCCATCCTTGCCTCCTCCAGAAAAGAAATGACTTGGCAACGTACCCTCTTCTTGCTGAGCCTCAGCAATGAGGTGGCAGTGCTGCACACAGGCAGCTGCAATGTCCACCACTCTGTCCACCATAAAACTGCCCTCGGTGTCAATGAACACAGCTTCTCCAGCAACGCCCCCAAAGCACTCTGGGATCTGGACATCCACTGCCAGCTGCATGCTGCCACGGGAAACAGAAACAGAGATCAAGATCTGCATCCCAGAGCTCTCCCTGCTCCCTCCTGGGAAACAGAAACAGAGATCTGCTATGGGAAACAGAAATAGAGATCAAGATCTGCATCCCAGAGCTCTCCCTGCTCACTCCTGGAGTGACATTCCTGCTGAGGAATACACGGGACAGGGAGCACTACAACCATGATTGCATTTATAATGCTGGAGAAGAATCAGAGATTGCAGTCAGACAAGAAAAATGGGCTCATTTCATAGCTGAGCTGCACAAAAAGTGATTCCTGGTTGCACACAAGCCATGGGACAGTGAAATACCACAACTGTGTTTTGCCAACTCCGGGTGCTCCGCAGATCTCAGTGATTTTTGTCAGCTGCACGCCACCTCCCAGGATGTTGTCCAGTGCTGAACAGAAGGTGATGATGAAGCCCTGGGTTTGCTCTTCTTCCAGGAGCTCCAGGGCTGTGCACTTCCTGGTGGCACCTGATCCCCCAGCTGTCCTTGCTGTGTCCCCGTGACATTCCTGCCTCACCACCTGCAGTGCTTCCAGCGCCTCTTCCCTGGAGATTCCAATTTCTAGAGAAGCCAAAAGCACAAAACATCACCTCTATTTTATAAGCACTGAGTGATTCCATAACGTGACACCAAATAATCGATATTCACCCTCCCAGGACAGTATGCACAGAGCCCTGGCACTAATGATGTGATTTTCAAACTGTTATTGTCATAGATAATCAAAATCCCAGACTGGATTGGGTTGGAAGGGGCTGTAAAGACAACCCAGTACCACCCTGCCATGGACAGGGACACATTCCACTATCCCAGGCTGCTCAAAGCTTCATCCAGCCTGGCCTTGGACACTTCCAGGGATGCAGGGGCAGCCACAGATGCTCTGGGCACCCTGTGCCAGGGCCTTCCCACCTTCCAGGGAGGAATCACTACACACTCCTTGAAAAAGGCAATTTTCTAACTTCAAACAGGTTTATTTTGTTTAAATCACCTAGTAAAAAGAAGACGGAAGCTGGGGAAACAGGAGGGATGAGCCTAACAGAAACCCTTCGCTTTCCTGCATCCCATTTACATCCATCAGTGTCTGCTGATCTTTTACCAGAATGGTCCATTTTTTATTATTATTCACTGCAACCATTTCCCGGAGGCCTCACTGGGGCCGGAACGGGGAAGGGGGAAGGGCCCGGAAGATCCCGGAGAGGCCCCGCGGGGCCGAAAGCCGCCGGTACCTTTGCTCAGGCCGCAGGGCCCGGTGTCCAGCAGCTCCTGCGCCGTCTGGAAGCCGGCGGCGGCGAGGCGCGCGCGCAGGGAGGGGGCCAGCGGCAGCGTGCCCACCTCCCGCTGCATGGGGGCACCGGCACCGGGCACGCCCCGGATCGCTCCGGACACGGCTCGGACACGGCTCGGACACGGCTCAGACGCGCTCCGGACACGCTCCGGCCGCGTCCAGCGAGCGGCGATCGCTCCCGGCCCCGCCCACCGGTCCCGCCCCTCCCTGTCTGGCCCCGCCCCCGCCCCACCCTGGCGCGAAGCGGGCGAGCGGCGGCGCTGCGCATGCGCGCTGGCGTTCCCGCGTGTCGGGGCCGTTCGAGCGGCGGGTGAGGGAATCCGCGTGGGCCGCGGGTGTCCGGGGCTCTGGGAACGGGCTGGAGCGGGCATTCCCCACCCGGGAGTGCCGCTGGGTGTGTCCCGCCTGTGTGCTCCGGAGGGACCGCTGCTGCTGGCAGGTTCTGTGATCTCCCCGTTGTCGCCTCTCCCGTCTGAGGGCACTGTTAGCGAGGGCAGGAGGCTGATTTCCCCGGTAGGAAGTAGACCTAACTTTAAGCTACTGCAGGTTCTGAAGTCACAGATAAGTTCTTTACGTTGAGGTGCTTTGCAGATTAATGTTTCCTACCTTTTCCCAGTTGCGTTCAGGAAAGAAGATGGCTCATCCCATCCCTCTCCCATTTCCATGCCCAGTCAAGCTTGGAAGTATAAAAGGAGACTCCCTGGAAGCTGACTTGCATGAGTATGTCAGGGAAGGGAACTATGTCAAAGTGAAGAAGCTTCTGAAAAAAGGTAAAAGCTAAGTTTACACAAGTACAGGCAGAACAGATTTACTTTTTCCTGTATTTTTTTATTTCTGGTAAAAAATAGTCAGCACACTGCTTAGAGAATCCAGTTTTCTGGATTAACAAATATGATATACAAATAATAACAAAATGATTTATAGCTGCCCTTTTCCGTTAACTGGGAATAATTCTCGAATCAAAAAATGTATGAAAATAAGTTATTGAAAAGAAAACTAATCATTTATAAGTAAATGGTTCATAAGGACGTGACAGAGGCATTGTAAAACTAAAATTCTGAAAGAGAGCTGTAGGAATTTTCTCTTTAAATGGGTTTTAGTTCGAATTGCCAAATGCTTAAGGCACGGTTTGGATCTTAAGCATTATGACAAACAGATTTATAGCCACATAGGAACAGGGAGTTTTGTACATGAAACCAAATAGTCGGTGCAGTTTCGTTTCGGTTTCAGGATCGCGGATCTCAGTGGGTTGCGTTGATGCTGAACTGCGCCTTCCCTGGGCGGGGCTGGGCGGGGCCAGAGCGTCTCTGCGGACGCGCCTCTGATTGGCCAGCGGGAGCAGAACATGCAGATCAGGGGGCGTTACCCCGCGCGCCGCCACTCGCGGCCGTTCCGGTGGGCGCGGGCGCTGCCGCGGGTCCCGGGGCGCGTTCCCGCGGCGGCGGGGGCTCTGGGGGAACGCGCCGGCCGGTCCCGGCTGGGGGTCGGGGTGTCGCCGTGTGGTGGGCGCGGGGGCTGGCGGCAGGGCTGGGTGCGGCGGGGAGCGTTGGGTTAAGACTATACTTTCAGGGATCATTTCTGTAGTTGGTCACTAGAGGAGAGTGATCTTCCCTGATCGGCGTCACAAGCCACGAGGAGGAGCGAGGTGTTCTCTCCTGAGCGCGAAGCGGGCGTGCGGTGCTGCCTGGGCAGGGGCCGCTCGCCATTGATGACCGTTCCCGGCCCCCGATCGTGGGGCTTGGGAGGGAGAGAACACGGGCTGAGTGGTTTGTGGTCCTTCTTTTTTAATCTTGGTTCAAAAACAGAATTTACTTGGAAAGGAGCTCGGGTCCACCTTCCTGCTGCCCCCTGAATCCTGACTCCAAGTGCCACAATCCCATAAATCCCCCCCGGGTCTGGCGACGTAGCCACTGCCCTGGCCAGCTGTGCCAGTGCTTGAGAACCCTTGAAGTGAATAAATTTTCCCCAATATCAAACCGAAACCTCCCGTGGTGCGCCCTGAGGCCGTTTCCTCTCACCCTCTCACTTGTTCCGTGGAGGAGGGACAGACCCCAGGTGCCTCCATCCTCCTTGCAGGCAGGGGCAGCGAGGGTGAAAGTCGCCCCTGAGGCTCCTCTTCTCCAGGCTGAGCCCCCTGCCCGTCCCCTCAGGGCTCGGCAGGGAGAGAACACGGCCTGGGAGGTTCGTGGCCCTTTTTTGTCGTGGTTAAAGAAGGAATTGAAGAGAGCAGAGAGGCATTAACAATACTTGCCATGGGTCATTTCCATCTCTCGTCCACAACACGCAGCCAGGCTCTCGCTGCAGGGACCCGCAGTGGGCAATCCCCTGGGAGGGCGCAGCAGCCACAGGGATTTAGATTTTATTGAGAGTATTCAGACCAATGGTATTCCCGACCCATCTCTTGGTGCAGGGCAAGGGGACTTGTTCAAAAGTGCTGCCTGTGATGGACGGTGATGATCAGAGAGTGACATGGATCTAAGGGGAACCTGTTCCGGATGTACCTTTCATCAGTTTTGGAGGTCCGTGTCGGTCAGGTTACAAATTCTGATGGGGTTTAGGGAGTAAGTGCTCCGTGTTGTGCTCTTTTTACCGTCGGTCCGTGGTGCTCAGGGTGAGCGCAGAGATGTAAAGGCCGGAGTTTGTTGTGTCTGGTACACGAATGCCACCCTGCCAGCGTCGGGAGAGGCTGGGAGCCAGCGCACCGCCCCAGCGGCAGCCGTGCCGCGCTGCTGCCGTTGATAGCGGGTTCCTTCTCCTCTGCTGACCCGGGGCAGCGGCAGCACGGACGGTGACGGTCCTTTGTGTCCTGTCGCGACATCCGTGACAGCGGTGACGGGCCGAGTTCCGGCGGCAGCGTCACTTCTGGTTCGCGGGGGGAGAGCGGGAAGGCGGGGCCGCGGCGGCGGCAGGCTTCGGGCGCGCCTCTGATTGGCCAGCGGGGGCAGAACATGCAGATCAGGGGGCGTTACCCCGCGCGCCGCCACGCGCGGCCGTTCCGGCGGGCGCGGTCGCTGCCGCGGGTCCCGGGGCGCGCTGCCGCGGCGGCGGGGGCTCTGGGGGAACGCGCCGGTCGGTCCCGGCTGGGGGTCGGGGTGTCGCCGTGTGGTGGGCGCGGGGGCTGGCGGCAGGGGTGGGTGCGGCGGGCAGCGTTGGGTTAAGACTATACTTTCAGGGATCATTTCTGTAGTTGGTCACTAGAGGAGAGTGATCTTCCCTGATCGGCGTCACAAGCCACGAGGAGGAGCGAGGTGTTCTCTCCTGAGCGCGAAGCGGGCGTGCGGTGCTGCCTGGGCAGGGGCCGCTCGCCATTGATGACCGTTCCCGGCCCCCGATCGTGGGGCTCGGGAGGGAGAGAACACGGGCTGAGTGGTTTGTGGCCCTTTTTTAATCTTTGTTCAAAAACAGAATTTACGGGGAACGGAGCTCGGGTCCACCTTCCTGCTGCTCTCTGAATCCTGACCCCAAGTGCCACAAACCCATAAATCCCTCCTGGTCTGGCGACTCGGCCACTGCCCTGGCCAGCTGTGCCAGTGCTTGAGAACCCTTGTAGTGAATAAATTTTCCCCAATATCCAAGCGAAACCTCGCCTGGTGCGCCCTGAGGCCGTTTCCTCTCACCCTCTCACTTGTTCCTTGGAGGAGGGACAGACCCCAGGTGCCTCCATCCTCCTGGCGGGCAGGGGCAGGGAGGGTGAAAGTCCCCCCTGAGGCTCCTTTTCTGCAGGCCGAGCCCCCTGCCCGTCCCCTCAGGGCTCGGCAGGGAGAGAACACGGGCTGAGAGGTTTGTGGTCCATTTTTGTCGTGGTGAAAGAAGGAATTGAAGAGAGCAGAGAGGGATGAACGATCCTTGCCATGGCTCATTTCCTTCTCTCGTCCACAACACGCAGCCAGGCTCTCGCTGCAGGGACCCGCAGTGGGCGATCCCCTGGGAGGGCGCAGCAGCCACAGGGATTTAGATTTTATTGAGAGTATTCAGACCAATGGCATTCTCGACCCATCTCTTGGTGCAGGGCAAGGGGACTTGTTCAAAAGTGCTGCCTGTGATGAACGGTGATGATCAGAGAGTGACATGGATCTAAGGGGAACCTGTTCCGGATGTGCCTTTCATCAGTTTAGGAAGTCCGTGTCGGTCAGGCTACAAATTCTGATGGGGTTTAGGGAGAAGTGCTCCGTGTTGTGCTCTTTTTACCGTCGGTCCGTGGTGCTCAGGGTGAGCGCAGAGATGTAAAGGCCGGAGTTTGTTCTGAGTGGTTCACGAATGCCACCCTGCCAGCGTCGGGAGAGGCTGGGAGCCAGCGCACCGCCCCGGCGGCAGCCGTGCCGCGCTGCTGCTGTTGGTAGCGGGTTCCTTCTCCTCTGCTGACCCGGGGCAGCGGCAGCACGGACGGTGACAGTCCCTTGTGTCCTGTCGCGACATCCGTGACAGCGGTGACAGGCCGAGTTCCGGCGGCAGCGTCACTTCTGGTTCGCGGGGGGAGAGCGGGAAGGCGGGGCCGCGGCGGCGGCAGGCTTCGGGCGCGCCTCTGATTGGCCAGCGGGAGCAGAACATGCAGATCAGGGGGCGTTACCCCGCGCGCCGCCACGCGCGGCCGTTCCGGTGGGCGCGGGCGCTGCCGCGGGTCCCGGGGCGCGTTCCCGCGGCGGCGGGGGCTCTGGGGGAACGCGCCGGCCGGTCCCGGCTGGGGGTCGGGGTGTCGCCGTGTGGTGGGCGCGGGGGCTGGCGGCAGGGGTGGGTGCGGCGGGCAGCGTTGGGTTAAGACTATACTTTCAGGGATCATTTCTGTAGTTGGTCACTAGAGGAGAGTGATCTTCCCTGATCGGCGTCACAAGCCACGAGGAGGAGCGAGGTGTTCTCTCCTGAGCGCGAAGCGGGCGTGCGGTGCTGCCTGGTGCAGGGGCCGCTCGCCATTGATGACCGTTCCCGGCCCCCGATCGTGGGGCTCGGGAGGGAGAGAACACGGGCTGAGTGGTTTGTGACCCCTCTTTTTTTATCTTGGTTCAACAACAGAATTTATGGGGAAAGGAAAAGGAGCTCGGGTCCACCATCCTGCTGCCCTCTGAATCCTGACCCCGAGTGCCACAATCCCTAATATTATAAATCCCTCCCGGGCTGGCGACGTAGCCAGTGCCCTGGCCAGCTGTGCCAGTGCTTGAGAACCCTTGTAGTGAATAAATTTTCCCCAATATCCAAGCGAAACCTCGCCTGGTGCGCCCTGAGGCCGTTTCCTCTCATCCTGTCATTTGTTCTGTGGAGAAGGGACAGACCCCAGGTGCCTCCATCCTCCTTGCAGGCAGGGGCAGCGAGGGTGAAAGTCGCCCCTGATGCTCCTTTTCTCCAGGCCGAGCCCCCTGCCCGTCCCCTCAGGGCTCGGCAGGGAGAGAACACGGGCTGAGTGGCTTGTGGTCCTTTTTGGTTTTTTTTATCATGGTCAAAAAACTGTTTACGGGGATAAAGGTTCAGCCCTGCAAGCTCGCTATTGGCTGCCTCTTGAATCCTGACCCCAAGTGCCACAAACACGTTTTATAAATCCTTCCAGTGCACACTAGCATTTATCCATAGGCTGAGCCCCTCCAGCTCCCTCAACTCATGAGATCCATGGCCCTTCCCAAAATCCGGTCCCTTCTCTGGACACACTCCAGCCCCTCCATGCCCTTCTGTTTGTGCTGAGGCCAAAACTGGACGCAGGATTCGAGGTGCGGCCTCACCAGTGCCGAGTACAGAGGACGGTCCCTGCCCCGGTCCTGCTGGTCCCACTGCTGCCGGTCCAAGCCACGTTCCACCGGCCTGCTTGGCTTGGGCACCTGGGCACGCTGCCCGCTCTTGTGCAGCACTCTGGAGCGGCATCCCCAGGTCCTTTTCCTCCATGCCGCTTTCGAGCGACTCTTCCCGAAGCCCGTAGCGCTGCAGGGGGTTTTTGTGACCTAGTGACCATCATGGAAGGGACAGGGGAGAGCCCGGTGGCGATTCCGCCTCCCGTGACACGGCCTGGGTCCAGCGCTGCGGTGGCGGCGTTCGCGGCCGGGAAGGCGGGGCAGGGGCGGAGCCGCGCGGGCGCGCCTCTGATTGGCCAGCGGGGGCAGAACATGCAGATCAGGGGGCGTTACCCCGCGCGCCGCCACGCGCGGCCGTTCCGGTGGGGCGCGGGCGCTGCCGCGGGTCCCGGGGCGCGTTCCCGCGGCGGCGGGGGCTCTGAGGGAACGCGCCGGCCGGTCCCGGCTGGGGGTCGGGGTGTCGCCGTGTGGTGGGCGCGGGGGCTGGCGGCAGGGGTGGGTGCGGCGGGCAGCGTTGGGTTAAGACTATGCTTTCAGGGATCATTTCTGTAGTTGGTCACTAGAGGAGAGTGATCTTCCCTGATCGGCGTCACAAGCCACGAGGAGGAGCGAGGTGTTCTCTCCTGAGCGCGAAGCGGGCGTGCGGTGCTGCCTGGGCAGGGGCCGCTCGCCATTGATGACCATTCCCGGCCCCCGATCGTGGGGCTTGGGAGGGAGAGAACACGGGCTGAGTGGTTTGTGACCCCTCTTTTTTTATCTTGGTTCAACAACAGAATTTACGGGGAACGGAGCTAGGTTTCATCTTCCTGCTGCCCCCTGAATCCTGACCCCATGTGCCACAATCGCAAATATTATTAATCCCTCCCGGGCTGGCGACTGGGCCACTGCCCTGGCCAGCTGTGCCAGTGCTTGAGAACCCTCGCAGTGAATAAATTTTCCCCAATATCAAAACGAAACCTCCCCTGGTGCGCCCTGAGGCCGTTTCCTCTCATCCTGTCACTTGTTCTGTGGAGGAGGGACAGACCCCAGGTGCCTCCATCCTCCTTGCAGGCAGGGGCAAGGAAGGTGAAAGTCGCCCCTGAGGCTCCTTTTCTCCAGGCCGAGCCCACTGCCCGTCCCCTCAGGGCTCGGCAGGGAGAGAACACGGGCTGAGTGGTTTGTGTCCCTTTTTGGTTTTTTTTATCACGGTCAAAAAACTGTTCACGGGGATAAAGGTTCAGCCCTGCAAGCTCGCTATTGGCTGCCTCTTGAATCCTGACCCCAAGTGCCACAAACACGTTTTATAAATCCTTCCAGTGCACACTAGCATTTATCCAGCAGGCTGAGCCCCTCCAGCTCCCTCAACCGCTTCTCATGACATCCATGATCCTTTCCAAAAATCCGGTCCCTTCTCTGGACACACTCCAGCCCCTCCATGCCCTTCTGTTTGTGCTGAGGCCAAAACTGGACGCAGGATTCGAGGTGCGGCCTCACCAGTGCCGAGTACAGAGGACGGTCCCTGCCCCGGTCCTGCTGGTCCCACTGCTGCCGGTCCAAGCCACGTTCCACCGGCCTGCTTGGCTTGGGCACCTGGGCACGCTGCCCGCTCTTGTGCAGCACTCTGGAGCGGCATCCCCAGGTCCTTTTCCTCCATGCCGCTTTCGAGCGACTCTTCCCGAAGCCCGTAGCGCTGCAGGGGGTTTTTGTGACCTAGTGACCATCATGGAAGGGACAGGGGAGAGCCCGGTGGCGATTCCGCCTCCCGTGACGCGGCCTGGGTCCCGCGCGGCGGCGGCGGCGTTCGCGGCCGGGAAGGCGGGGCAGGGGCGGAGCCGCGCGGGCGCGCCTCTGATTGGCCAGCGGGGGCAGAACATGCAGATCAGGGGGCGTTACCCCGCGCGCCGCCACGCGCGGCCGTTCCGGTGGGCGCGGGCGCTGCCGCGGGTCCCGGGGCGCGTTCCCGCGGCGGCGGGGGCTCTGGGGGAACGCGCCGGCCGGTCCCGGCTGGGGGTCGGGGTGTCGCCGTGTGGTGGGCGCGGGGGCTGGCGGCAGGGGTGGGTGCGGCGGGCAGCGTTGGGTTAAGACTATACTTTCAGGGATCATTTCTGTAGTTGGTCACTAGAGGAGAGTGATCTTCCCTGATCGGCGTCACAAGCCACGAGGAGGAGCGAGGTGTTCTCTCCTGAGCGCGAAGCGGGCGTGCGGTGCTGCCTGGTGCAGGGGCCGCTCGCCATTGATGACCGTTCCCGGCCCCCGATCGTGGGGCTTGGGAGGGAGAGAACACGGGCTGAGTGGTTTGTGGCCCCTTTTTTTTTATCTTGGTTCAACAACAGAATTTATGGGGAAAGGAAAAGGAGCTCGGGTCCACCATCCTGCTGCCCTCTGAATCCTGACTCCAACTGCCACAATCACAAGTGTTAATCTCTCCCGGGCTGGCGACTGGGCCACTGCCCTGGCCAGCTGTGCCAGTGCTTGAGAACCCTTGCAGTGAATAAATTATCCCCAATATTAAACCTCGCCTGGTGCGCCCTGAGGCCGTTTCCTCTCATCCTGTCATTTGTTCTGTGGAGAAGGGACAGACCCCAGGTGCCTCCATCCTCCTTGCAGGCAGGGGCAAGGGGAGGTGAAAGTCGCCCCTGAGGCTCCTTTTCTGCAGGCCGAGCCCCCTGCCCGTCCCCTCAGGGCTCGGCAGGGAGAGAACACGGGCTGAGAGGTTTGTGGTCCATTTTTCAATCTTGGTTGAAAAATAGAATAAGCCCCGGAGTTTTTACATTATCCCCGCATTAGAGCTGTCATCCTCCCAGTCATGCTCGTCTCCTACCCTCTTACGAATGAATTCCAGATTGGAATTTCATTTCAAATGGGAAATAATTATTTTGAATAGAATCAAAGTAACCGAATATCAGAAATCACCCGGGGTTCTGACTGGAAAAGGACCACAGGCATCACGGAGTTCAGCTCTCAACAAGTGGCCCATGCCGGGATCGAACCTGTGACCTTGGCGTTACCAGCACCACGCTCTGAGCAACTACTGAAGAATAATTTACTTATTTATTAATTAGTAATTAATAGAGAATAATTCACTTTTTTATTAATATGATATTTACAATAACAACAACAATAATAAAGTTATATATTAATAAGTAATTACTACAGAATAATTTACTTATTTTTTTATACAATAATATATTTGTAATTTACCTATTTATTAATATGGTAATAATAATAACTTTTTATTAATAAGTAATTACTAGAGAAAAATTTACTTATTTAATAATTTACCTTTTTACTAATTTACTTATTTAATAATTTACTAATTTTAATAATTTACTTATTTAATAATTCTCTCCTCCTTTGTTACATGTGCTCATCCATCTCCACTTATAGATCCAGCATTTGTACTTATACACATGATGAATATAGATATATATCCATATATATTTTTATATATATATTTCCATGTGTATATATATATATGTACTTACATATCCATCTCTCTAATTTAAACAGTACATATAATTCCTTACACAACTCATAAAATCACCATTTGTTACTTGCACATCCTTTATTTAAAAATCCTCGTGGACATGCAGTTCTTTCCTTATAGAAAATCACAAAAAATATCATTAGCTCTTTTTTTTCCCTCCCTCAATTAAAACAAGCTCCAGCATGGAATTTTCGGTTTCCTTGCAGGAATTTTTGTTGATGCTGTGAATTCCATGGGCCAAACCTGTCTGTTCACTGCTGCACTGCTGGGGCTGGGTAAAATTGTGGATGTGCTGCTGGAATACGGCTCGGATGCCAATCAGTTAAGTATCAAACATTTATTTTTTTTAAATTAAAATTAATCTTCGAGTTGGTTTAGTGCGTGTGAAACACAACATTCGCTGGGCAGAAATGAAGAAGTGCTTAAGATGCATGTTGGTATTTTAACCAAAGCTCTTCAGAGGTAAATATAGGAATAATTTCCTTTTTTTCCATGCTTTAGCCTGTTATTTGTTGCCCACAAACATTCCAGGAATGCATTTTTTATATGTATATATATATTTTTTTAATATATTATATTTATAGTATATATTTTATATTTAGATATAGATATAGATATAGATATAGATATGGTTTATTCTGTTATTTGGGGATGAAAATGGAATTTTAACCAAAGCTCCTCAGAGGTAAATACAGAGATAATTTCCTTTTTTTCATGCTTTATTCTGTTATTTGGGGCACACAAACACTCCAGGAATGCTGGTTTTTAACTAAAGCTCCTCAGTGGTAAATATAGACATAATTTTATTTCTATTTATTATATATATGGTTTAAATATTATATATATCTGTTTATCTATATATATATATATGGAATATAATTTATATATATATAAAATATATATAATTTTATATCTATGTTTTATATATAAATTATATATATAATATATAAAATATATATTATATATATATTTATATAATATATTATATATAAGATATTATATATATAGAATATATATTATATATAAAAATTTTTATATATATAATATATATGGTGTATATTTTATATAAACCATATCTATATATCTCTATATATATATCTATATATATAGATATATAGATAGATATATAGATATGGTTTATTCTGTTATTTGGTGCATGAAAATGGAATTTTAACCAAAACTCCTCAGAGGTAGATACACCAATAATTTCCTTTTTTCCATGCTTTATTCTGTTATTTGGGGCACACAGACACCCCAGGAAAGCTGGTTTAATGCTGATTTTCCCCTGCTGAACATTTCCTGCTGTTCCCCAGTCGCTGCTACGATGGGAGCACCCCAGTGCATGCAGCTGCATTTTCGGGGAGCCAGGGCATCCTCAGCAAGCTGCTGGATGAGGGAGGAGAGCTCCGAGTCCACGACAGCCAGGGCAGAACGCCCCAGCTCTGGGCTCTGACAGGCAGCAAGGAGAGCAGTGCTCAGGTATGGCTGTGGAATGTTCATTTCAAACTCCTCCTCTATCACAGCGCTCAGGTACTGCTCTAGAAGCTGATTCCTGGCTGCAATGTTCATTTCAAACTCTTCCCCTTTATAACACCACTCAGGTATTGCTGTAGAAGCTCTTTCTTGGCTGCAATATTAATTTCAAATTTCAAACTCCTCCTCACTCACAAAATTCAGGTACTGCTCTAGAAGCTGATTCTTGGCTGCAATATTCATTTCAAACTCCTCCTTTATCACAGCACTCAGGTACTACTGTGGAAGCTCATTCTCAGGTGTAATGTTTATTTCAAACTCCTCCTCTATCACAAAACTCAGGTATTGCTGTGGAAGCTCATTCCTGGCTGCAGTATTCATTTCAAACTCCTCTTTTATCCCAGCACTCAGGTGTGGCTGTGGAAGCTCATTCCTGGCTGAAATGTTCATTTCAAACTCCTCTTCTCCATTATCACCATGCTCAGGTACTGCTCTAGAAGCTGATTCTTGGCTGCAATATTCATTTCAAACTCTTCCCCTTTATAACACCACTCAGGTATTGCTGTGGAGGCTCTTTCTTGGCTGCAATATTCATTTCAAATTTCAAACTCCTCCTCACTCACAAAATTCAGGTACTGCTCTAGAAGCGGATTCTTGGCTGCAATATTCATTTCAAACTCCTCCTCTATCCCAGCACTCAGGTATTGCTGTGGAAGCTCATTTCTGGCTGAAATACTCATTTCAAACTCTTCTTCTCCCTTATCACCATGCTCAGGTACTGCTCTAGAAGCTGATTCTTGGCTGCAATATTCATTTCAAACTCTTCCCCTTTATAACACCACTCAGGTGTGGCTGTGGAAGCTCTTTCTTGGCTGCAATATTCATTTCAAACTCTTCCCCTTTATAACACCACTCAGATATTGCTGTGGAAGCTCTTTCTTGGCTGCAATATTAATTTCAAACTCCTCCTCTATCACAAAACTCAGGTATTGCTATGGAAGCTCATTCTCAGGTGTAATGTTGATTTCAAACTCCTCCTCTATCCCAGCACTCAGGTGTGGCTGTGGAAGCTCATTCCTGGCTGAAATATTAATATCAAGCTCCTCTTCTCCATTATCACCATGCTCAGGTACTGCTCTAGAAGCTGATTCCTGGCTGAAATATTAATTTCAAACTTTTCTTCCTTCTCCATTATCACCACTCAGGTATTGCTGTGGCAGCTCATTCCTGGCTGCAATATTCATTTCAAATTTCAAACTCCTCCTCACTCACAAAATTCAGGTACTGCTCTAGAAGCTGATTCCTGGCTGCAATATTCATTTCAAACTCTTCTCCTTTATAACACCACTCAGGTATTGCTGTGGAAGCTGATTCCTGGCTGCAATATTCATTTCAAACTCTTCTTCTCCACTATCACAACACTCAGGTGTGGCTGTGGAAGCTGTTTTTTGGCTGCAATATTCATTTCAAACTCCTCTTCCCCATTATCACAACTCTCCTCTTAAAAAGGAACCTGAAATGACAATTGTTGTTCTGATTTTTTAAGATTTTCCAAGCTTTTTGATGTTTACGTTCTTGTAAGGAACTTTCTCTCCACTTTCTGTAAATAACTTATTGTTTTACATCAAATATTTACATTTACTTGTTGTTTTACATTTACAGAACTTTACATTTACTTTCCTCTTTGAGGGAGGAGGAGACATTTGGTGGACTGTTGGTTTGTCCAGTGTCACTGAAGAGGTGGCACTGTCACCCTGCAATCCACTGTCACTTTTAGAAATCCAGAAATACTGGAGTCAGAAAATAAACTTCCCTTTTTACCTTAAGAGCAGCAGTGTGTGAGCATTGTGTTATTTTGTGTCTTATAGTGACAATTTTCTCTGTGATTTTTCCAATTACAATTGGGTGAAATTTCAAATTTTGTCACCTGTTTGAGGTCAGCTTTTCTTCCATTTCCATCTCATTGATTTTCTGTTAGTGCCTTTCTCAAAATTCCCATTTTGATATTACAAGTAACCAGTTATTTCTCCCAATAATCCAGATTTATGAATTTTAAATGGTTCTTTTTCTGAAGCTCTTTTTTTATTGTTTTTCCCTGCTCCTTCTCCTCCTGCCAGATGCTGGAATTTATGCAGCAGTGCACCCTGCACATGCAGGCTGCCCTTTGGAACCTTCCCTCTGATCTGCTCAGGAAAGTTGGCTCCTCCAAGGCCTTGATCTGCAGCACCTCGAGGTTTGGTGGCCTTGTCCAAGGGTAATGAGAGATTTTACTTCCATTTTCTGCTATTTTAAAATTAAAATAATTATATTTTTATTTTTATATCTTTATATCTTTATATATATTTATATATTTATATATTTAAATATATATTTATAAATAAATATAAATTCTATATCTATAAATATTTATATAAAATCTATATAAAAATCTATATAGAATATAAATATATATAGAGAAATATAAAAATAAATTTGGTATAAAAGTTATTTATATTTAAATTTATTTCGTTTTCACTATTATGTATTTAATATATTTATTTATATATTCCTATGTATTTATAGGTATATTTATTGATTTTTCTATATTGTATAAGAAATATTTATATTTTTCTATATATTTTTATTTAAAATTAGCAGGTTGTTATACCTGTCTGACAATAGCAGGTTTACATCCACTGTTAATTAATTCTGATTAATTTTATTTCTGTTGTCACAGTTCTAAATAGAAACTTGATAGTTGTAAATATCAGTATATTGTTAAACATATATATATTAATTAACATATATATAAAACTATAAAAATATAAAAATTATATATATAAATAAAAATTAATAATATATTTGTTTATTAATTAACCTCTTGAAACCAGCATTAAAAGCCCTGGATTTCAGTAGCATTAAAGTGGCAGCAGGAAGCAGTTTGGGTTTTGACTTTTTAGGGTCACTGCAGATCTTTTTGGGGGGTGTTCCCAACTGTTTTTGGAGTTTTTGTGTCACATACCTGGTGGGAAAAATAAAAAAAAGCAGTGCAGGATATACAGAGTGTGTATATGTGTATTTATTGATTATTGTGCTATAAATAAAATAAAAAAATAAATTAAAATAAATTAAAATAAAATAAAATAAAATAAAATAAAATAAAATAAAATAAAATAAAATAAAATAAAATAAAATAAAATAAAATCCATCTGAAAAGTTTTAAGGAGCTGCCCAAACAATTGGAATTTTGCCATCCCCATTATAACTGTGGGACCAGCCAAGTGCAGGGTTCTGGCAGAAATTCTGCTTTTTTCCCCTTCCCTCTCTGTGTCCAAGCCTTGGAGTAAAGAAATGGCTCTTGTTGCCTTTGGTTTTGGTGTTTAGCAGTGCTGAGACTCCTCTGGGGAAGCTGCTGAAAGGACAGCCCAGTGTGGCCAAGAACATTTACAGCTTTGGCTTTGGGAAGGTAAGATGCTCTGGGGAGGATTTCCTCAAGATATTGGACCATCTTCCCCAGGATCTCCTGTTCCTCACTGGAATCATCTGTGCTATTTTCAACTTTTACTGCATTCTTATTTTCAACTTTTACTGCATTCTTATTTTTAACTTTGAGTGCATTCTTATTTTCAACTTTTACTGCATTCTTATTTTCAACTTTTACTGCATTCTTATATTTAACTTTGAGTGCATTCTTATTTTTAATTTTTAGAGCATTCTTATTTTCAACTTTTACTGCATTCTTATTTTCAACTTTGAGTGCATTCTTATTTTTAACTTTTTAACTTTTACTGCAGTCTTAGTTTTTAGTGCATTCTTATTTCCAACTTTGTAACTTTTAGTGCATTCTTAACTTTTAGTGCATTCTTATTTTTAGCTTTTTAACTTTTAGTGCATTCTTATTTTCAACTTTTTAACTTTTACTGCATTCTTATTTTCAACTTTTTAACTTTTACTGCATTCTTATTTTTAGTGCATTCTTAACTTTTAGTGCATTCTTATTTTTAGCTTTTAGTGCATTCTTACTTTCAGCTTTTTAACTTTGAGTGCATTCTTATTTTCAACTTCTAGTGCATTCTTATTTTTAACTTTTTAACTTTTACTGCATTCTTATTTTTAACTTTTTGACTTTTTAACTTTGAGTGCATTCTTATTTTCAACTTTTTACCTTTGAGTGCATTCTTATTTTCAACTTTTTAACTTTTACTGCATTCTTATTTTTAACTTTTACTGCATTCTTATTTTTAACTTTTAACTTTTAGTGCATTCTTAACTTTTAGTGCATTCTTACTTTTAACTTTCAGTGAATTCTTATTTTCAACTTTTACTGCATTCTTATTTCTGCTGAGAAGATGGGGAAGCACCCCACGAGGAGCCCAGATGTCCAGGCCTTTGGTGCCTGGCTGGGTTTGGCCCAGCAGAAATTCCCATTAAACTCCACCTGTGGCATTTCCTAAGGACTGGATCTGCTCCCCCTCTTCCAGCTGCAGTGGGAAATTCCCATTTTTGGCCCTGCTTTTTCAGATTTCAGGGTGATGTTTGAGCTGGTGGGGTGTGGATGAGCTTGCTGCATTTTGGGAACTGTTGCATTTTCCTGTTGCAGTTCCACCTGGCAGGCAGTGGCCACCTGGGCTACCTGGCCTCCCTGCCAATCATTGGGGACAGAGATGTGGTGCAGGCTGATGATGAGCCAGCATTTTCTTACCCCGTGGGACCCTACATGATCATGACCAAGTAAGTGGAATTCAAGAGGTTTTTTAGCCCCTCTTTGTGTCTGTTGCAACCACACAGCAAATTGTTGTAGCAGTGCTTTGTTTGGGTGATTTCCTGTGTTTGGTGTGTGTTTATTCCCTGCTTGCACCTTGTTTGCTGCTGTTCATTGATTAATTCTGAGTCAGACTCGTGGCTGAGAGGCCAAAAACAGCCCACAAGCAATATTAACCCAATTAGGGTTTGTTAATGTTTCAGTATTTCAGTATTGATCTTTTTTTTTGTGGTGGGAAATACGTTTAGGGTTGCACAGATTGTGTTGTTCAGCATTTAATCCTTGTGAATCTTTGTCCAGGATTTCCTCTGCATAACCTGGGCTGAAATGAGAGTTGCAAGGGCAGGCTGAGCATTCATTTAACAATCTTGTAATTATTACAATAATGTGGTGTTTTCTAATTACTGTGTGTTAAGGAAGTGGTTTTTGTGCCTCAGTTGACAAATTGGTGATTGAATCTCCCCAAAACTCTGATTTGTGTCACTGATGGCCTCTGGTGAAGGGAATTCCTTGTGGAAAGGGTGGGATTTTGGGCAGTGAACCTTTCCTGCTCCATCAGCCCTTCAGCAGGACGAGTTCATTGTCAGTTTAGAAGAGCAAAATTTGAATTCCTGACAGCGGGAGGCAGCACCAGAGCACCACAAAAAAAAAATTATTGGTTAGAATTTTCTTGGTAAGAATCACAAAATTCTTGGTAAATAACCACATAACTGGAAAAAAAAAAAAAAAAAAGAGGAAAAACAGTGCTGGAAGCAGTGGTCCAAATTGCTGCTGTTCTTTGCAGCCTGATGTGGGGAGGCAGCAGGGTGACAGTGAAGGAGCTGAGCTTCCAGCCCCAGCAGAACAGCTGGAAACTGCGCCTGGCTGACCTGCTCCTGGCAGAGCAGCAGCACAGCAGGTGGGACAGGGGCTGCCCTGGGGCTCCCTGGGGTGGGGTTTACCTGGGGGGATGGGATTTACCTGGGGGAATGGGATTTACCTCAGGGGAATGGGATTTACCTCAGGGGAATGGGATTTACCTCAGGGAAAAATGGGATTTACCTGAGGGAATGGGAATTACCTGGGGGAATGGGATTTACCTCAGGGGAATGGGAATTACCTGGGAGGAATTAAATTTACCTTGGGGAAATAAAATTTACCTTGGGGGAATGGGATTTACCTGGGAAGAGTGGGATTTCTCTTGGGGAATGGGATTTATCTAAGGAAGAATGGAATTTACCTGGGGGGAATGGGATGACCTAGGGAAGAATGGGATTTACCTGGGTGAATGGGATTTACCTTGTGGGGAATGGGATTTACCTAAGGAAAAATGGTATTTACCTGGGGGGAATGGGATTTCCCTAAGGAAGAATGGGATTTCCCTAAGGAGGAGTGGGATTTCCCTTAGGAAGAATGGGATTTCCCTAAGGAGGAATGGGATTTCCCTTAGGAAGAATGGGATTTACCTAAGGAAGAATGGGATTTACCTAAGGAAGAATGGGATTTATCTAAGAATGGGATTTACCTAAGCAAAAATGGGATTTACCTAAGGAGGAATGGGATTTCCCTAAGGAAGAATGGGATTTACCTAAGGAAGAATGGGAGTTATCTAAGAATGGGATTTACCTAAGGAAGAATGGGATTTACCTAAAGAAGAATGGGATTTACCTAAGGAAGAATGGGATTTATCTAAGGAAGAATGGGATTTCCCTAAGGAAGAATGGGATTTATCTAAGAATGGGATTTACCTAAGGAAGAATGAGATTTATCTAAAGAAGAATGGGATTTACCTAAGGAAGAATGGGATTTATCTAAGGAAGAATGGGATTTATCTAAGAATGAGATTTATCTAAGGAAGAATGGGATTTATCTAAGGAAGAATGGGATTTACCTCTCAGCACTGTTACCCTGAGGTTGCACATCTTCCCCAGATCAGAAATACAATTTCCTTCCCACTCCTGATCTTTGAAAATCGACTATTTCAGTTAAAAAATTACATTTACACTGAAATACATTCCAACATCTGTGTTCTATGGACAAAAGCACTCAGCAGGGCAGGACTTCCCTTCCTCTCATCTCAGATTTGTTTTGTAAATTTGATTTTTCCCCTCCTTGTGCAGCAAACTCCGCCACCCCCACTTGCTGCAGCTGATGTCTGTCTGTCTGTCCTGTGACCTGGAGAGAACTCGTTTGGTCTATGAGAGGGTTCACTTTGGCTCTCTCTACAGCATCCTCCATGAAAGGGTAACTGCAGTGCTTGGATTTTAAATAATAATTCATCCGAAGTTTAGTGACTAACATCTTTCCTTGAGAAGATAAAATCCTCTGAGTTTCTGGTTCTTTTGCTTATTCTTCAAATCAGTGACAAATTTGAATTAATTTTTAAATAATATTAAATTTAATCAATATTTTTAAATAAATTAATCCATTTAAAAATTTGAATAATTTTTTAAATTTAAAGTTCATCAAGTAAAAATAGAATCAATTTTTTTGAATTGAAAAAAATAAAATTTAAGATTAAAAAAAAGAATAATAAAGTTAAATTTAACCAATTAAAAATTTTAATATATTTTTAAAAATTGAAAAATTTTAATTTAAGATTTAAAAAAATAAATTTTTTAAAATATTAGATTTAATCAGTTAAAAAATTTAATCCATTTTTAAAACTGAAAAAAATTAAATTTAAAATTTAAAAAATAAAAAAAATTATTCAATTTAAAAAAAAAATCAATTAAGAAAAATTTAAATCTGTGTTTTATTGATGTCATTTGATCTTTTTCTCCTCTTATTAAGGCGTTGTTACTTGCTTTAGCATCCAGAACAAAAAATAAATTCCCTTTTTCCTCCAATAAATTTCCCTTGCTGCCTTCTCCACCCAATCCCACCCACAAGAACCAGCCCTGACTTTCTCCCAGCTGCAGTTCAGGCTCCTGCCATGCAGCTCTGGTGCATTTGGGGTTGTTTTTGCAGCGAGCAGAGTTCCCAGTGCTGCAGACAGAGACCCTGCTGCACATCCTGCTGCAGATCCTGGACGCGCTGCGCTTCCTGCACTGCCGCGGCTTCCTGCACCGCGCCCTCTCCTCCTTGGCCATCCAGGTCGTGTCCTCGGGGGAGGGCAAGCTCTGCAACCTGGAGCACATGGTAGAGAGGTGAGGAGCTGCTCAGGGCTGCTCTGAAATGGGGGAACCCAGGAAATCCCTCTGGAAATTCCTCTGGCTGCGCTGGAGGGCTCCAGCCCCTGCCTGGGGGGCTCAGAGCACAGAGCCCAACACCCCCCTGTGCCTTTGATTTAGCCCTTGGATAAAAACAATTACCAGCCTTTAGATGAGGAATTACATATAAAGAGTTACATATAAGTCAAGAGAGTTTGAGTAGAATAATAGTTGGTCACAGGGTGAAAAATAGATTTTTGGGGTTTTTAGAACGGGGGTTCAGGAGGCACCAGGGCTTTCTGCACCACTCCCTCTCCTCCTTGGCCATCCAGATCGTGTCCTCAAGGGAGGGCAAGCTCTGCAACCTGGAGCACATGGTAGAGAGGTGAGGAACTTCTCAGGGCTGCTCTGAAATGGGGGAACCCAGGAAATCCCTCTGGAAATTCCTCTGGCTGCGCTGGAGGGCTCAGAGACCTTGGCACAGAGCCCAACACCCCTCTGTGCCTTTGATTTAGCCCTTGGAAAGAACAATTACCAACCTTTAGATGAGGAATTACATATAAAGAGTTACATATAAGTCAAGAGAGTTTGAGTAGAAGAATAGTTAGTTGGTCATGGGGTGAAAAATAGAGTTTTGGGGTTTTTAGAACTGGGGTTCAGGAGGCACCAGGGCTTCCTGCACCACTCCCTCTCCTCCTTGGCCATCCAGATCGTGTCCTCAAGGGAGGGCAACTCTGCAACCTGGAACACATGATAGAGAGGTGAGGAACTTCTCAGGGATGCTCTGAAATGGGGGGGAGACATACAGCACCTCCTTAGACTGGTGGGAATTAAGTGCCACCAGTCAGATAAACAGGATTTTTTTTCATCTCAGTATTACTGAAATGATCCCCTAGACACGTGGGAAAATAAAAATTTTTTACAGGCTTCCTGTGTTTTGTTCGTGGTCAGAGGTAAAGGGTTGTTTGGAAAGCTCCTGTTGGGAAAAGTTCTGCTTTTTTTTTAGGGTTCTATCTATCTATCTATCTAATATAGTTATAGCTATAGTTATATTTTATTTATATTTAGATTTTATTTCTAATTTTATTTATATTTAATTTATATATTTATTTATATTTTATTAAAAAAATTTTATTTTAGGGTTTTTTTTTTTATTGTAAAGTCCTTAAAGGAGATGTTGCTTTCCTCAGAAAATCTTTGCCGAAAGACATTTACTGCACATTTCTATTTATTATTATTATTAATAATAATAATAATAATAATAATATTAATATTAATATTATATTTTTAAAAAAAATTTATTATTTTAGGGTTTTTTTACTGTAAAGTCCTTAAAGGAGATGTTGCTTTCCCCAGAAAATCTTTGCCAAAAGACATTTCCTGCACATTTCTATTTGCATTTACTGCACATATCAATAATAATAATAATAATAATAATAATAATAATAATAATAATAATAATAATAATAATAATAATAACTGTTAATATTGTATTTTATTTATATTTTATTTTTTTATTATTTTTGGGGTTTTTTACTGTAAAGTCCTTAAAGGAGGTGTTGCTTTCCTCAGAAAATCTTTGCCAAAAGACATTTACTGCACATTTCTATTTATTATTATTATTATTAATAATAATAATGCTACTATTGATATTATATTTTATTTTAAATTTTTATTATTTTAGGGTTTTTATTGTAAAGTCCTTAAAGGACTTTCCCCAGAAAATCATTGCCAAAAGACATTTCCTGCACATTTCTATTCGCAGAAATACCCTGAACCTCTTATGCCTCAAACTAAAAGCTGTAGCACACTCAGGTGTTTAATTCCTGAATACAGCCCTTGCAGCTGAGTGTGCTGGGTGTCCTCATTTCCATTTTCCCCCCTTTTTTGCAGCAAGGACAGTGGGGAGCACAGTGACCTGACCCGAGTGCCTGTGCCCTCCCAGCTGTTCCGCTGGAGCTCCCCTGAGATCATCCTGGGCAAGGCTGGCACAGCCAGGTCAGACGTGTACAGCTTCTGTGCAGTGCTGCAGGAGGCCCTGACAGGTCAGTGCCCTCCTTGGGGCTGGCAGAAAACATAAACCAGCCAAAATTTAAAAAAAAAAAAACCACCAGAAAATAAACTGAATAAATGAACCAGGCAAAACCTCCAAATATTAACAATAACTGAGATTATTGCAAAATGTGATCAGAAAACTTAAAATTGTGTGGCTGAGGGATGAAATTCACAGGGGATGTAGGAGAAATAAAGTGTTTTTCTGCTGTTTATTTTTCTTCTTCTTACCAGCACAGCAAAACATTCAATTAAGTCTTTTCACTGTTCAAAACAAGCTGGTGCAGCTTTTGTGTTTTTGATCTGTGTGATAACTTAGAGATAAGTTAATGTTGCTGTGTTATTGTAGCTGTTGTTACAGATGATGGCTGCTCTGCATTCACTTTGACTCTTCTGACAGTGAAACAATTACCTAAAAATGAATCCCAGTGAAGGATCCAGAGCAGGGTTGTTTGCAGTGTCACTCTCCTCGGGGTATTTCTGTCAGCTGCCTTGAAAGCACTGTTGGAATAAGACAGGGAGGAGATGCCAGTGCTTGTTTTTAATTGTAAAATAGGGAATGGACAGGGATTAATGTGATCTTTTATTTTATTACATTTTATTTTATCACTTTTTTTTTATTACATCAGGGAATGATGTGATTTTTTTAAAAATTAACATGAAAGGTTAACTGGTGACATGAAATCTGCACTTGTGTCTTGCAGAGAGCCTTCCCTGGAAAGGTGTGGAAGACTCAGCTGTAAAGCAGCTGATCCTTTCAGGGCAGCAGCTGGAAGCAGATGTCAGGCTCCCCCTGCTCTATTATGATGTTGTCAAGTCAGGGCTGGAACCCAAACCAAGGAACCGCTCCATGAAGCTCCAGGATATTCAATATGTCCTGAAAAATGACCTGAAGGTGATTAAAATCAACTACAATTTTGATATGCCCTTCAGATTCTGCTTCAGTCTAGAGGAAGAGATCCAGCACTCCGTGTTCTGCTCAGGGAGCTGAACCTCCTCAGAAGAGCAGAGCTCAGAGACACAGAACTGACAAATACAATTTTATTTTATTCCTTTTGTTTTGTTTTACAGGACTTGGTTAAATCTGAAAGTGGAATACCCAAAGCCCAGAGATCTGCTGTTGCAGATGTGAACATCTGCTGGGCATCAGCTTTTAGCTTCCAGAAGAGAACAGTGGAGCTCCAGGAAAAAGAGATCAGCAAGGCTGGTGAGTTCCCTGGGGCAGGATGTCCTTGGTGTGTTCCTCCCAGCAGCCTGACAGGAATCATTAAAATGGGAGCACTCACAGGTTTTATGATGTAGGTTGAAGATGGGAAGCAGTTGGGTTTGGATTTTAGCTGCCACCTGAAGTAGATTCAGGGTTCTAAATCTGTTTTGCTCAGGCAGAGTTTTCAGCAGAGGTGTCAAAAGCTGCTCCTGGAATTTCTGAATTCCCAAAATTCTCTCCTCAACGTGCAAAAGCAGCAGGGCTGTTGGGTTTCTGGAGAAATGATTCCATGTTTCCAACTGCATTTTTCAGGTGGCTTTTCTGCCCCCAAGGACTCTGTTTTCCCCAAGGAGAGCAGTGCTGTGGTGCTGCAGGAGGCAGCAGCCAGTGCAGAGCCCCCTGAGCAGAACAGGAGCCTCAGTGTCTGCTCTGAACCTCAGCCAGGAGCTTCTCCCTCCAGTGAGAGCGACGTGGATGGGAGCCTGTGCAGCTTTGAGATGAATGAAATGCTGGCCAGTTACCCAGAAGGTCCCCAGGAGTTCCTGGAAGGAGGACCTGGGTCAGGCCAGGCTCTGAAGGATGCAGGAAGGCAGCAGGAGCAGGAGCAGAGCCAGTGGGAGGCTGAGGAGGAAGGGGAATCCTCAGGGTCCAGCACGGGCTTCACTGGAGAGGAGGAGGAGGAGGAGGAGGAGGACAAAGAGGAAGAGGAGGAGGTGGAAGAAGAGGAAAAGGTGAGAGAATCCTCGTGGCTGTCCCAGGTGAGAGGAGATGCTGGCAGGAGGCTGAGCAGCCCCTCGCAGAGCGAGCAGCACATCAGCAAATGTGTCCTGAACCTCAAGATCATGCAGAGCATGCTGCAGCAGGCTGGGCATTCCCTGAGCAGGACAGAGGAGAAGCTGGACAGGCTGAAGGCCCTGGCAAAGCAGAGGAGGCTGCTCCAGGAGGTCAGGATGAATCTGCTTCCCAAGGGAAGTTCTCAGGGAAGACACCGGGATGGGTCTGATGCTGCTTCCCAAAACACCATTCAGGCTCTTTCTGGAGTTGATATTTTTTTACACCAGGCTGTGGCTCCACCATCCAGGGACTACATTCCACCTCCAACAACGTGTCAGGCACTAGGCACAGACAGCTTCCAGGCTGCTCCCAAGGCAGCCAAGGACAGAGAGGCAGTTCAGAGTGAGAAGTGGAAGAGCAAAATTGCAGGCAGCCATGGTGATCTGGGCTGCAGCCTGGGCAGAGGGCTGGATGAAGTGAGCCTGAACCAGGAGGTAAAGTGCTGAGCAGGGCCTGGTTAGCATTTCTGTGATCCTTAGCAGGGATGGGTGGTGTCCAGGAGGAGGGATGAATCTGTCCTTTAAAATGTGCTCTAACTACAGGAATGGAGGCAGCTCAGCAGTGCACTTGCATTATTTCCTCTTTCTCTCCAGTCCTCCCAGGACAGCACTGATCCAGGGGCTCAGGGTGGGCTTCAAATCCAAATCCTGCACTGAAATGGAGATGGGAATCTCAGGGAAAAGGCCAGTGGAGAAATATTTCTGTTTGTGCTGAGGCCTAAGCTCCCTGTTGTTGGGAAGGGCTTCTGGATCACTTTAATTATAAAGTACATGGACCAAAGAGAAAGAGAAATTCAAGGGCATCTCTCCTGTCAGGATAATCTTGAGTCCTTCAGGTCCACTCGTCCCCCTGGAAGTTCCATGTTTTCATTGCCTGCCTGCGCCTGAAACCTGCCATAAATCCAGGGCAGAGCTTTTGCTGGAGTTGTCATCCTTTGTCCTGAGCAGAGCAGCTAAAATCAAACTCAGGGATTAAAATTAAAGTTGGTGCTGTCCTGTTCTGAGGCTGCATCCCAGCCAGCTCAGGCAGTAATTAGCAGTAATTAGCAGAGTGCCCAGTGTGTGCTGAATCATGGCTTGTTGGACTCCTTTCAGCATTTCCTCCCACACATGTCTGCAAGAAGCCAGAAAAAGTTCAACTTGCAGTGCCAGAGAGGAGCTGATTCACATCCTGCAGCAAGAAGGGAGGAGGAGAAGTGGTGAGTTTTGATCTTATTCATCCAAGAGTTAATTCTGACAGATTCCTCTGGAGAGAGAGGCACATCAGGATCAAGGCTGGCATTAAATGTTCCTCGGGAAGGCAAAAGCCATCTGTGCAGAGAGGAGCCTGCTGTGAGTCATTGTCAGCTGCAGAGCTGCTGTGACAGGGCACTTTGTGTTAAAGAGTGCTGTTAAAAATGATTTCACATGCCTCTGGGATGGAGGTCAGCGCTCCAAAATGTACCAGGGCCTGAGGAGAGCAGTCTGGGGAGGTGTTAATGAGGGTGGTTCTCCTCTCTGGGCACAGCCTCCTTCCATTCCCAGCAGAAATGATTTTTAATGTCATCTCTCTGTGGGTTTAAGCAGGAATGGAAAGCACATGTTGAAATTAGCTGGCAAAACTTGTGCAGATTCATGTTGGAAAGAGGGGGACAGGCACTTCTTTCAACGTTTGGTCAAATCAAGAAAACTGCTGCAGTTTTTAAATAATTCCATTTTTAAATTAATCCATGGTCCCTTTGGATCAGAAAGACCAGTTGGTTGAAAGTTACAACAGAAATATTCCATGGTCAGTGAACTGGGAGTGAACTCTGGTGGGAGAATCATTGTCCAGGTGTGAAATTGGGATCCCCTCAATCCAACAATCCCCACATCTCCCAGGGTGTGGGAGAATCATTGCCAAGGGGTGAAATTGGGATCCCCTCAATCCAACAATCCCCACACCTCCAGGGTGTGGGAGAATCATTGTCCAGGTGTGAAATTAGGATCCCCTCAATCCAACAATCCCCACGTCTCCCAGGGTGTGGGAGGATCATTGTCCAGGTGTGAAATTGGGATCCCCTCAATCCAACAGTCCCCACACCTCCAGGGTGTGGGAGAATCATAGTCCAGGTGTGAAATTGGGATCCCCTCAATCCAACAATCCCCACACCTCCAGGGTGTGGGAGAATCATTGTCCAGGTGTGAAATTGGGATCCCCTCAATCCAACAATCCCCACACCTCCAGGGTGTGGGAGGATCATTGTCCAGGTGTGAAATTGGATCCCCTTAATCCAACAATCCCCACATCTCCAGGGTGTGGCTTTGGAGCTGCAGCATCTGGAGGCAGCTGACAGCTCTGAGCTGCAGCGTTGGGTGTACAGCTTGTCTGGTTCATCTGGAATAAACCTCAATAATTATCTGTGCTTTCCAAGCTCCTGGCAGCTCAATCTGCTGGTTCTGCTGGGTTGTGAAAAGGCTGAGAGGCACACGTGCTCTAATTGATGTTAAAACAACTTGGAGCCTTTTCCTGGCTGGGGAATACTTGACACAATATGCTCAGGCTCTAAAATAGTTTGTGCATTTCATAATCATTTCTTGCAGGTGCCATTCAAAACCAAGGGTGGAATTCTGCAGCCAAAAAAGCAGTGAGAAGAGGAAGGTGATGGAGTCAGGATGGAGGAGTGAGTAAACCAGTGTTAAATCAGTGTTAAACCAGTGTTAAATCAGTGTTAAATCAGCATTAATGTCAGAAATCTTGCTCAGCACAGGAGGAAAGGTCCCTGTGCCTTAATTGCTGAAGCTCTGTCAGTTTTTGGAGGGAATCCAAGTGAGTGGGATCCTGTGTCTTGCACATTCTGGGCATAAAATAATCCCAGGCAGGTTGAGGTGGTTTGGTTTCTGGAGCTGAAAGGATTTCTAGCCTGGTTTTGGGCAGTGTGAGCATTCAGGAAGGGCAGTGCCCAGTGGATGGCAGCACGGGCCTGGAGAATAGAGAATCCAACCAACAAATCCTGTTCCTGTAGAGACTTGTCCATGGCAATTTGTGCAGGTTTTCAGCTTTATTTAAAATAAAAGGAAGTGTTTAGCTCTTTCCAGGACAAAGGCTGTGGTTCTGCCAGCTCTAACCTGAGCATATCCAAGTCTGCAGGCACAGGGAAACACAGGGGATGCTTTGAAGGTCCAGATTCTGGGGTGTGAAGTGGTAATTTTGGGGTTTTCTGTGCAGCTGAAGTCAAGCAGATGGCCAGAAGAGTGGCCTCAGGTCAGCTGGGGCTCAGCTGTCCCTGCCCTGCCAGTGAGTGCACGTCTGAGAGTGAAGCAGAAAGTGTCAAGGAAGCCCCCCAGGAGGTGCCAGCTGGAGCCCCCAGGAGTCAGGAGCAGCAGGGCTGTGGGTGGCAGCCAGGTGAGGCTGCTGAGCCCTGGGACAGCGAGGACAGAAGTGACTCTGGGGACAGTGACCTGGAGCCTGCCCCCAGGACTTCCACAGGTGAGGCTGGGACACAAAATGCTCTGTTCTCTTTTTGTCCCCTTCCATTTCCAATCTGATCTCAGCTTCTGTGATTTTTTTTTTTTAATTTTTACAAGTTTTGTCCATTTTATCTTGCAGAGCTTTGCCCTCAGAGCAAATCATTCACTCCCTGATGGGCATAAATAGAGATAAGATGAGTAGTAGGTGTTAATAGGTGGAGGGGATGAGCTTGGAGACCTTCATCATCACTGATTAATGTTATCAGCACGAGAAACCCAAAGTTCTCAGACCCCTGAGAGTGCTATCACACTTTTATTTCTTCCAGTCTCACCACACAGCTGCTTTCTCTGCAGCAGCTCAGTGGGTAAAGCTTTTCAAAAAGTTCTGGACAAAGGAACAGGGCAAGGTTCCCCTGCTTAGATTAATTAACGAGGTGAGCATTTAAATGTCATTATTTCTCCGTGTTCCTGGCAGACAATTAGTGCCACTGGCTGCTCTCATTGATATTCCAGCAGTGCCTCAGATCACTCACTTCACAGCTCTTTTTTTAATCTATTTTTTTTTTTTTTTATTTTTGCTTAATGATTTTGTTCCATTCTGACATCGTAGGGAGGAGCTGCCAGTCCCCAGCACCAGATGAGCAAGCAGAGTCTGGAAAATCCCTTCCTAAGAGTTCAGCCCTTCCTCAGCAAGCTGAGAATCTCTCTAGAGTATGTACAGAAATCCAGGGAGTTTAGTTGCAGCTGCTTGTCCATGGGAAAGTTTAGCCTGAGCTGATCTGAGTAACAATTCCCTCCTCCTTCCTCCTTTCTTTTTTGGTTATTTTGTTTTACAAACCACCAAGGTAATGCAAGGAGCAGGAGGTGGGTTGAAAATCAGGGAATAATTAAATAGAATTTCATAGTTTCAGTGGTATTTATTGGCTGAAATGTGTTTTTTATTAATAGAGAGGGGGACCATCTCAGGTGATGATGTCTTTCACAGGGACATTCAAGGGAATTGCATTGTTCCCCTAATTCACCTCCTGATGTGACTGAAGAATTCTTCACTCCTGATTATTTCCTTCCTCCTGCTCTGGAGGGAAGGTCAGAACCAGAGGTAAAAATAACATTTTTTGGACATAAGTTACCCAACATGTGGTTTAATTGTGCTCCCATTTGATTTGAAGAGAGCTGTGGGAAATGGGAGATTTTTTTTTTTTTCCATTATTATTCTTTTCTTTCAAAGTAGTACCTGCAAATAAAGATTTAGGTAAGAGGTAGCAAATTAATCTTCATTAACTTCTGGAAGATACAAAACTTTTCTGTTTTACTGCTAAATTAATCTTCATTAACTTCTGGAAGATACAAAACTTTTCTGTTTTACGGCTAAATCCAGTCTGGGCTGTTTGAGAAAAGTTTCTCTCTCCACTCCCATCATCCTGGGAGGGTTGTCTCTGTCAAAAATGGAATTAATTTCTCTTTTTCCCCTTTTCAGACCTCAGATGCTGAGGGCAAAGCAGAAGATGTTTGTGCAGGATTTTTACAGAAACCACCTGCAGATGCAGCATCAGCAGCTCAGGCTCCAGGTAAATGTCCTTTTCCTTGAAGCACTTCTGAGGCAGGGACAGGGAGCTGTTGCATTGATGTTTTTGCCAGCAGCTCTCCTGTCACAAGGCTCCATTCTTCAGGCTCAATTGGTCTCTTATTCCTCTCATTCCAAAATTATTATTTCTGGGGGAGTTCAGGACATTGAGGATTTTGGGTTGGGCATTGCAGTGCCTGAAATCCTTTCAGATGCAGTGTTTATGTGCTTGCTGTGTTTCAGTTAAAAAGCCAAAACAAAAACTTGTTTGAAAACCTTTTTATTTTTACCCTGGGGCGAAGTTTAATCTTTTTATGCAACTTGCTGTGGTGCTGGAAACTGAATTAGAGTTTGTATTTACACATTAATATTCTCATTGCTGGGAAGATCTTGGGCTTAAACCCAGTGAGAGCTGACAGAGTGTGTGTGCAGAATAATGGAAGAATCTTTGTTTCCTAACTCTGTTGTCTCTTTTAGCTCAAATCTCTAAATGTTGTGATATTCCCCAGTGCTTCAGTGCCTGTCTGGCAGCTGGGCCACGTTTATGAAAATGCATCTTTAAAACACATTTGTCTCTCCATAACAACAAAGGTCACAAGAACTCAGACACACCAAAAAAAATATTAATAAAGTCACAATTTCCTGTTCAATGAGTTGGGTTGTTTTCTTTTGTGCTTGCAAAAGCCAATAACAGGGAACATTTGTTATTTGTATTCAGGAGGAAAAATCCTCTTCTGCAGCACACCACCACAGGGCTGTGGCAGTAACAAGCTGGGAGTGAATCAGCTGAGCCAAATGCCTGGAGCCAGGTAGAAAAACTCATTTTCATTGTTCCTTCAGGCATAAATTAGCTTTTAAAGTGTGCTCTCTTCATTAATTCTGCTTATATATCTAATATTCAAATGAGATGCCAGTGGTGGTTTTTAATGATTATCTACATAGCTCAGCTCCTTGCTAAGAAAATACAAAAAGGGATTTTCACAGGTCTCAAGGGATTTTGTCTTTTGCAGAGTTTGGTGGGTTTTTTTTTTTTTTTTTGCCTTAATGAGGGAGCTAAAATAAGGGGAAAAATAAAAAGCCATGTACATATCACAGTTCCTTTTCCACTGATAAACCACAGCCTGAAACAGAGCAGAGATAATTCAAATTAAAGCTTCAGTCATCTGCTTGAATTCTGCTTGTGGAGCTGAAGTGCCATGAAGATCCTGCCTCTCCCAGCCCCGTGGGATCAGCCCAGGAATGTTCACTGGATCCTGCCTGGGGGGAACATCACATTTGGCACTCTCTGAAACCTTGGAGGTTTGGCTGGCTGCTCTGAAAAACAGGAGGGTTTTTGTCCCCCCCTGTGAAATTTTATATTTTATAGTATTAAATTTTATATTATTAAATTTATATGATTAAAATTTTATATTTTACCTGCATGGTAAAATTTTACCAGGAGTTGGCTGTGACTGCCAGGGCTCCTCCCCAACCAGGAGCTGAGGGAGGCACCAGCATGGAAATCACTTGGCTTTAGGATAAAAAAAAGAAGTTTTTTGGTTGTTCCTTTCACTTAGGAACTTTTGGCAGCAGGACAGAGGGGATGTTGCTCTCTGAGCATCTGCCCAATCCTCTTTGACCTTGTCACAACCTGAGCCAGGTCAGGAGATGGTGAAACAATGGAGTGGTGTTTATTCCTAGGTTTTAATTTAATTTATTTCATTTTATTGATTTCACCTAATTTTATTCATTTCACTGAATTATTTTATTCATTTCACTTTTGTCCTGAAGCTGCAAATGTCAGTTAGAAGTTTTCACAAATACCTAATCTGTTAAAAATGACATTTTTCACGTCATTTTCAGTCTCCACCTTCGAAGGTTTTAAGCAAAAAGTGTTTATGAGCTGCAGTCTACCTCAGAGAGAAGGCAGTGCTTAAACTTCCTGAAGGAAAGGAAACCACATTTCTCTATTCCCATCATTTTCTGAGGGTGAATGTGACCTTTCCTCCCTCATTTCAGTGTGGATGCAGCACAAGAAGCGACGCTGTGGGAGCAGCCACAGGAAGAATGCCAAGAAAAAGATGTGTAAGAGCCACATTGGATAGCAAAACTTCAGCAAATTGGCCATAAACTACAAAATTTTGTCAAGGGAGATGGGACAGACCAAGAGAAAACCCCCCCAGAGCACTGAGAGAGTGTTTTCCTGTGAAAAGTTGTGAGATTGGTGTAAAAGAGTTGTCCTTAGCTGGGAATATTTTCATTTTCAGAAGGAATTAACTTGGTGTTCATCTGGGTGTGCTTTTTCCCATGGAAGTGTGAGGATTCCTGGTTTCTCCTCTCCATATGGCACAGGGAAATAAAATCACTTTAAAGAGCAAATCGTTCCTGTGGAGCCAAATAAATTTTATGACAGAAATAGTCCTGTGATTTTCAGGGGGAAAAAAAAAATCAGCAGAGCATGTTTGTGATTCAGCTAATGAGGTTAATTTATATTTACAGCTAATGGTGATTTGCATAAAATTACTGATTTACAGGAGGTGCCTTTGAGGATGGCGGAATCCAGGGTGTATCTCCCCAAAATTTGATCAATTTGGATTTAATTTTTTCACTTGGAGATGTGACTGCCTTCAGCAGTCTCACTTTATCAGAGTCATTCTTTTAAATGCTCCCAAGGCCTACATTTAGTCTTAATTAATGGCTCATTAATTTCTCTTAACCCTTGAGTTTTTCCCTTGCCTTTGGGGATTTTTTTCTACCTTTTGGTTCATTTTGGAGTTCCTGCCCTTTCTGGAAGCAGCTTCCTGAGCTGGTTTTGTAGGAGGATTATTTAACACATCCTGGAAAGGAAGGGGAAGCAAATAATTAACCTTTTCTGCCTCTTTAACTTCCCTGAGGATGGTGATTTTGGGCCTCCCAAGATTCCTGTGGGAAGTTTCAGAGGGAACATCTCCCTCCATTCCAGCGAACGAGATAAGGCTGCACGAAATTAAAATTTCAGGACCCTGAAAATAGCAGGATCTGGTGATTCACAGGTGCAGGGAGTGGCTGTTCTAACTGTCAGAACATCTCTCAATAATTCAGATCAGTGGCAGACATTCAGGATTTGTCCAGCATCCCCTGTGAGCAGAACTTCCAGAGGGGTGTGGAGTGTAAAACACCTCGGCTGAGCCACGCTCCCACCAGTGTCAGCACCCCCCTGAGCTCAGGTAATGCAGGGAGGGGGAAAAAGAGGATTCACAGGGGGTTATTTCTCCTCTCTGGGCCAGCCAGGCCTTTGTGCCAGGGTTTTTTAATGTAAAAATCACCAAGGTGAATGGTGGACTCCATTTCTCTGTGCAGAAATGTCAGGCTTGCACAGGAAATGCTCTTGTTGATGTTGTTGGGAATCTCAGTGCCCAAAGACATAGAATTAAAGGAGAATTTACAGGAACTCAGCTGAAAAAGTCACTGCCTGAAAGGTCTCTGGCAGCCTTCATAAATCAGAAATTAAGTCATTTAAATCTGAAGTGATACATGTGGATTTTAGCGTTTTAAAGGCAATTTAACAGGCACTCAGTATGTTTATAACAAGTTAAATAACATGAGAAATGTTTGTTGAGCTGGAGTGCTAAAGAGTAATGAATTAACATTTGCTCTGTGCTTCATTAATTTGGTGTAAGACACAGGCTGGAATTTCTCAGTTGGCAGAGTTTTGGAACTCCTGGCTTATCAGTTTGGTCTTTTATGGGTAGAGTTTCTTGTGCAGGTGCCTGTTCCCTTTAAATTTTTTTTCTGCTTCTGTTGAAATGTGCTACAGATACAAAAATTCCAAAAATAATTCTCCAGCTTTGCTGTCCTTACTTTTTTTTTCCCCTGTTTTTTTTTTAATTCTAGAGGAAAAATTTCCATTCGCCTTTGAGAAATACAAACAGTGCCATGAATTTTCTTCAGATTCTTCCTTTTGTGGCTCTCAAGAGACCTCCTCCACTGTGTTCAAGACTTTCACCACAGCCTGGGAAGGGGAGAGGAGCATGGAAATTCCAGTGGTGGCTCCAAGAGTTTGCCCGTTTGGACCAAAAGAACCTGTAAGTCAGGAGATAACTTAGGCCAGGAGTTTCTTTAAATATTCTTTTTAATCTTCCTTAAAAATATTTTTGACAATCCTTTTATTAAAAAGAAATAAAAGCAGAGGAATGCTTGTAGGTCTTTGTGAGTGTTTTGGAGTCGTGGCAGAAGTCCTGATTGATTTCAGGCATTGATTGCACAAAGATTTGGGTTCCCCTTGCTGGGGAATGTTGGCCTCTCTCCAAGTGGCTCTTCCCCGCCCTCCATCCCTTCCTGGCTGTCGGGAATTTCCACTTCCCAGCCTTTGGAATCCTGGATTTGGGCTGGAATTCGGAATGGACTGGGGAAAAGGAAAAATCTGGACCAAATTTCACCTGGAGTCTGGAATGGACTCTGCAAAAAATGAAAATACGGACTGGATTCTGGAGTACGGAATGGACTGGGCAAAAGGGACAACCCGGACTGGACTTTAGCCAGAGTCTGGAATGGACTTGGCAGATGGGAAAACCTGGAATGGACACAGTCTGGAATGGACTCAGCAACAGAAAAAACCTGGACCGGATTTCACCCAGAGTCTGGAATGGATTCGGCAAAAGCAAAAACCTGGGTCAGATTTTGGGCAGAGTCTGGGAGGGACTCGGCAAAAGGGAAAACTTGGACTGGATTGTGGCTGGAGTTCCAATGGACTTGGCCAAAGGGAAAACCTGGACCAGATTCTGGCCAGAGTCTGGAATGGACTCAGCAAAAGGGAAAACCCAGACCAGATTTTGCCTGGATCCGGAATGGACTCTGCAGAAGGTGGTTTGAATGAGCCCTTTGTTCAGAGCTCTTTTCTCCTTTTTCTGCACATTAAATGTGCCCAATCTCGTCGGCTTTGTTCAAACCCCTCCCTCTGGAGTGCAGAGTTTCCAAGGTGGCTGCAGCCATTTCCACTGATCCTTTTGGCACCGAAGGTGTTCCTGAGCCCCAGCATGTGACATTGTTTGCAGGGGTCTCAGGATGAGGAAGAGACAAAAAAGTTGACTTCATCTTCAGAAGGCTTGGTTCATTATTTTATGATATACATTATGTTAAAACTATGCTAAAAGAATAGAAGAAAGGATTTCATCAGAAGGCTTCTAAGAATAGAAAAGGAATGAACAACAAAGTTTGTCTCTGACTGAGACAGTTTGGACACGTGGACTGGGATTGGCCATTGATTAGAAACAAAGATGAGACCAATCCCAGATCCACCTGCTGCATCCCACAGCAGCAGATAAGAATTGTTTGCAGTTTGTTCCTGAGGCCTCTCAGCTTCTCAGGACTTACATCCTAAGGAAAGGATTTTCCATAGAGCATGTCGGTGACAACAGCGTTATCTCAAATTGCCTTTGCAGACAGTTTTGTATAAAACAGTTGCCTTTTCACCTTTCTTATTATTTCCACTGCTGGGACTGTGGTTCAGAGCTGGAATCAGAGTTTGTTCATTGTGCAGCTGACCTGGCACAGGCAGGTCTGTGTCGTGCTGCTCCAGTGCCAGAGCACTTGGAATTCGTTAAATTCATTTCCAGGGCAGAGTTGCCCTGAGTGGCTCTGCTGATGCTGTCACTTCATGTCCACAATCTTATTCTAGAATTAAGTGCATGTTGCCACTTTGAGGGCAGTGGGGATTTGCCTCTGGTTACAAATTTTTAATTTTGGGGGGAGCTCTTCTGATGAACAGATGTGCCTGGCTTTAATAAGAAGAAATCTTGGAACTGTCCAGTCAGAAAATTCCCATCCAATTGCCTGTTCAGAGTGTTGAAATAAAGATTATGTAGCTGATGATATCTCACAGCTAAAATAGGACTGCACAAGTTTTGACCCATCAGTCTTACTCTATTTTCATATTCTGAACTGATTGAAAACCTAATTTAAAATTTAATGGTCAGCTCAGGCTTTAATTGAAGGTTCTACCTAAATTTTAGATTTAGGATGTTGAAGATCAGCAGTTTTTCAGTTTAACTTCTTGTATTTAATTCTGTTTGATCTCACACAGGTTGGGTTGCCACCAGTTGCTTCATCCCTGAGGAACACCAGGCAGGCACCTGGTAAGTCTTTTATCCCAGCCCCAGCCCAAATAAATTGTTCAATAAACAGAGAAATGGATTTGAAAGGAAATTCAGCAGTCTATGAATTATTTTTCCTTTTTTTTCCCCATCTTTTTTTGCTCCTGGATGTCTCTTTTTAGAGGGATAAATAGCTAAGCACTCAAGCATGTACTGCTGGTGCTAATTAGGTTATGGATTTTGTGTTTGCACCTGCACACTAAGAACTCTGACCTGTAAATCAACCTCTGTTTGAAGTGTAAATATTACTGGCCTCAGATTTCTGATACACCAGTGAGAGCTGGATGTGCAAGTCTGGCTGGAAATGATTTTTCCATTATGGAATTATTGAGGGGAATTTGATAAAATATGAATGAGCCAGGCTCGTGCAGGGTGTTAAATGAAATATGTAAGCAAGATGCTATCAGAGTGCAAGCCTATGTCACAGTTATTAAGGATTAATCACTGCTAATTAACTGGAATGGTTTTTCCCCTCTGTCTCAGCACTCTCAGAGGCATCTCCCCCCTCCATTGATGAGCTGCCTCCCCCAGCCCAAGAGCTGCTGGATGAAATTGGTAAGAGGCACTTCACCCCAAACTGTGGGAGGCTTTCCAGCTGTGCTCAGTCAGGATTTCTCCCAAACCATTCACTGCCAGAATACACTAGAGCTTCCAAATTAGTTGCAGTCAATTATCAGGAAGATCAAGAGCTTAAATGATCAGCAGCTTAAATAACTGGCAGTTCTTGAAGCCTCTGCACTTCTCTGAGTGGTTTCCTTGCTGCTGCTGACAGCACTGAGTGCAGGTGGAGTTGAACACAGAGAGGAGTTTGATGTACACTGAATTTTTCAAAGGTGTCCTGGAGCAATTTGTGTTCCCTGCTAGAGGAGGCAGCTGCACCCCCCAGGTGTCTGTGCAGAGCTCAGTGATTTGCATTTCTTCTTGTGTTCACACACGTCTCCAGTCAGAAAGTGAAAAAACTCTGTGTGGTTTTCACTGGGAGGGTGTTGGGGAAGACTTTGCTTGGCTTATCCATCATTAAGCTCTTCCTAAATTAACACCAGACATTGGGATAATTAAAATGTCCAACCTGACTTTATTTCCTCATTCCCCAGAACAAAAACCTGTGGGGATTGGCATCATCAGTGATGCCATTCATGATGGTCAGGGGCAGCCTGTAGGTTAAAATAATTATAAAATGTAGAATTTAATTAATAAAATCATTGTATATTATATAAATAAAATCATTATATATTATATTATGTTATGTATGTTATGTTATGTTATATTATGTTTATTATTTATTATCTTATATTATGTTCTATTACATTGTATTATATTATAATATATAATAAACATAATATAATAATAAACATATAATATGTAATGAATATAATATAATATAATATAATATAATATAATATAATACAATATAATATAATATAATATAATATAATATAATATAATATAATATTATATTGTATTATATTATATTATATTATATTATATTATATTATATTATATTATATTATATTATATTATATTATATTATATTATATTATATTATATTATATTATATTATATTATATTTATTACATTATATTTATTATATTATTATAAAATAGTTATAAAATAGTTATGAAAATACTATATAAAATAATTAAAAATCATGTTAAGGTTTTCCTGTCGGGTTGGATGAATAAAGTTATTTGGTACTTTGGTGTACAGTCAGCCTAGAGCAATATGGAAATAATGCTGTTTTTAACAGAACACTTAAAGCAGCAAGATTCCATCACTCCAGACTTGGAAGGGATGGGATTGCCAGACTCCGGAGTGCAAGTGAATGGTTGGTTGCTAACAGTCCCAATGTGGAGATTAAAAATAGCAAATTCCTTTTGCCTTGCTGCAAGCTGCCTCTGCACCTCGTCCCTGGGTGTTCAGCTGTAACAATAAACTGCAATTTTTAGCCTGGTGCCCCCACCAGGGTTTGCTGCTTTTCCCTGTGTGTTCCCTGCAAGGTTCCTCCTGCTGGGGGAGGTTTGCAGGTCTAAGCAGGAGAAGGAATTCTCTGCTTGTGCTGTGTTCAGACACAGGTGACAACACCCACAGCAGCAGAGGTGCTGGGCAGGGGATGTCAAATCCCTTCAGTTCAGAATGATTCAGGTGATTCAGTTCAGAAAGTGGCCAGTGCACCCTACCTGTTAATGTTCCTAACGCTCCAGCAGGAAATAATGCCTCTGATTTCACAGAGGAAGAAAAGAGCTTCCACTGGGGTAATGAATATTGGATTTCCTGCTCTGTTACAAAGACAGCAGAGTGGTGAATCTTTGTGCTGCTGCAAATGCAAATGGTGCTAAGTGGGAATCATTTTTAGATGTACAACAAGTCGTGTCAGAGGAGCAGAAAACCTAAATGTTTATAGGCTGTGCTTTTTTTTTCCTCCTCCAGTGAGTCACAAAGTGAGCAGCAGTAAAAAAAAAAAAAAAAAAAGCAGACAAAAAAAGGCATAAGAAAAAAAAAAAGAAAGAGGCAGAACATGAGTGAAGTCTGTAAAAAGCTAAATGACACAGTCACTTGAGAATGATGCTGGCACATGTTTGGTTGTCCTACAGCTTTGTTAAATCTCTTCCTGAGGGATGGAAGTTCATTGGAGCTCCTTGTTTTTAGGGGGAGAGGACTGCAGCAGGCTGTTGCTGGCTGCTCAATCACTGTGGTTTTCTTGGATTTGCATAAAGCACAGCTATTTCAGACTCCCATTTTTTGTGGCAGCCTCGTGCTTATCACAGCCCAGCAGAAGGGGCTGAAATCTTCCCCATTAGCCCAAACCTAAGTTTAACCCCATCACCATGAATTCCCAGATGAGAAAATTCACCATGGGGTGCCTTTCTCAGCCCTAAGCCCAGCCCTAACCCTGATTTCTGTGGGGAACAGAAATTGTTGATAAATCTTTGAGGGGAAATCACTGGATTTTGATAAATAGGCAAACCAAGCTGCCATCCTCAGGTTTCCCTTGGATTTCTCTCCCATGTCTGGGATTGGAAGGGGAAAGATTAAAGATTCATTTCCAAATGCATTTTTCATTTCAGTGGGCAACAAAATGTGGAGTCCTGTGAATGTGGAAATGTGATGGAGTGAAATATTTATCTGGGCCTTGCTGCTGGCCACCTTTGGCTGCAGAAAATGGGAATTCATTCATCTGGTAGAAAATCAGGCCTGACTGAGGGAAGAGTGACTGAGAAGTGGGCAACTGGAAATTGCCCAAGTGCAGCAAAGAGAACAACATTTTAATGTCTTTATTTATCTTCCTTTGATACTAAAATCTTGCTGTTTATGTGAACAGCTCTTGCTCAAGTTAAAACGGAAAACAGAGAGTCAGGAAAAGAATCTGAGGGAAATGAGAAGACAAATCAGAGTTTATGGACTAAGGAGTCATTTAATCTAGCAGAGGATACAGAAAGGTATGAAAAAGGATGGGAAGGCATGTCTGGCTTTGAGTTACAAAGACTTGGAATTTTAACAAGATTCAATGCTTACAGAAAACTTTAAATCCCCTTATGACTGTTTTATTTGGAAATTTGCAGCATGACCCTTGTCACCATCACTTTGAAATCTTTTATTTAACAGGGCTCGCTCCAGTCTGGATGATGTTTTGGAAAGAATGCTCCATGCAGTTCCTGGAGATGAGGAGATCCAAGAAGAGCCTCAGGGACACACTCTTGGGTGAGCTGGTAATTTCTGTTTGTGTTCAAGGGTTTATTTGGTGTGCTGTGTACAGATCTGTGGAGGACTTTTCAGAAAATGGGCTGAGACTCCTTGGGGAGTCGAGTGCCAGGGAACTTGCCTGGAGACGTGAATGTGAACTCTCCTGCTAAATTGAGAGGGAAAAAAAATGTTTTGTTAATACAGCTTCCTGTAGGTGGAAAGCAAATACTTCAACAGCCCTGAAAGGCAGTGCTTGGTCTTCACAGAAATCAGAGATAATTTGACAGAATGGGGGAATTTTTTTGAGACAGAGAAAATGTGCATTAAGAGAACAGAGTCAGGAAAGCTCTTTATAAAGAAGAGTTTGTGAAAATGGTTGTGCTTTCCTGGCAGTATATTAGGAAATTTGAAGAACATGGCAGAAGTCATTTAAGCATCATTTTAAGGAAAATATTCATATCCCAAATAACTGTTTTTCTTCTGGGAACTAAAGATCAGAGCCCAGTAACTCTGAGCAGCTCCACGGTGAGTGCTCATAAGTCATCCCTGACTTCTGCCTCTCAAAGAACTTCAGACACTCTCATGTTTGGCATCAGAATTTTCTATTTCATCCTGTTAAAAAGGAAAAAATGAGGGTGATACACAAAACTCTGTCATTCAAGGGCTGCCAGCCTGCAGGACCCAGAAGATGCTGGAAGGAAGAATGAAGTAGAGGAGAGAGGAGCCTGGGCTGGAGGCAGAGCACCAGGAGGCTGTGCAGGGACTTCAGCAGGTGCCTTTGGTCTGTAGAGTTTGAAATGTCCCAAATCTCTGGTTACTTTTGGAAATATTGATGGTCATTTTAAAATGGAGAAGCCTGGGGGTGACACCCCAGTGCTTGTTATTGCACTACAATAACAAATTGTTACAGCAATGGCAGCTGTGCCCCTGTTTGCTGTCACAGCTCCACAGCTGAGCTGGGACTGGGCTTCAGGGGTGGAAATCAGGATTGGTTTCTGATTTTCTGATCCCACGAGGGTCCTGGGTGATGCACCAGGAGCAGGGACTGGGTTCTGATTCCAAATGGGGCCGAGTGAATCAAGCAGAGGAACCTGCAGCTCTTGATTCACTTGCTGTCTCTGTGTAGCTTTCATGTTCTGAGCTGAATTTCCCTGGTTTTTAGATGAGATCAAGGATCAGAAATCCCACCCTCAGCAGCAGGTGGCTCCAGCTCCACCCTTCAGGTGAGACTCTGTGAGTTAAACTGGAGTTGTGATAGAAATTTATTTGTGGCATGAGCTGCATTCCTGTTTTCCATGAAAAGGAGGCACTGTGAAATCCCATTCCCTTCATCTTGGACTTTACAGAAGAAAAAACAACTTCATAACCATTTTTTCCTCTTTTTTTTTTTTTTTGTCCCCTGCAGGAAAATTGTTTTGGATGAGAGCTCTCTGCATGATTAAAACACAGAGTGAATAAGTTCCACACATCACCTGCTTGCTGCTGCTTGCTGTCTGTGAATTACAGCCCTTTTTGGCCACATCAACACCTGTGAAGCTCAGATTTCCTTTAACAGCAGCAGCAAGTTCAGAGGAAAATCCAGTGCTCTGTGTTCAGATGTTTTGTACTGGTTTGATGCCCTTGTTGCACGCCCAGGCATTGCCAGGGTGCAGAAGTGAGCTGGTTTTTTTTTTACTGTCACATAAAACTGCTTTTCATTCTGCACGTGCACGTTTTCAGAAGCTAAAGAATTCCTTGCTCTGTTGCATTATGCAGTTTTCAGATTAAAGACAAAATGATTGTGATTCTGTGGGCTGCTGGTGCTGCTCAGGCACTGAAATGTTTCCATGCTGGAGTGTTGCAGCCCATGTAGTGTCTGTTTTTCCTTGCTCATTAAATTTAACAAGGTAATTTCTTGTTTTCTCTTTACTTAGTGCTTTTGTGATCTAGTGTTGAACTGATTTGACTGATTAAAGGGATTAATTGCTGTGCAAAAAAGCTAATGAGGAAAAGGCAGTGTTCTCCAGAGATTGCAAGTGCAGCAATATGTTCCCTGCCAGCATCAGACAAGAATGTGAAAAAAAAGTGGTTGTTCTGAAGATACCTGGTGTTTAATTCAACCACATTTTTAGTGGGCCTTGTCCAAAAAAAAAAACCCCACCAAGATCTCTGGATATAATTGAGTTTTGGTTGAGAATTTTGATGGGCACGGCAATTTCATATTGAACACTTTTTTGTGATAAATACTGTTCAAGGTGCAGGGTTGTCCTGTTCCCTGGGCTTTGAGCTGCTTTTGCACATCTGGGAGTGCCAAGTTTTCCATCTTCATTCCTTCCTTTGCAAGGAATGCTCCAATTCTGCACCTGTCCATTTGGTTTAACAACATTAATAAAAGTTTCCAAGGTTATCGTGCTGCCTTGTGGGTTTTTTCTGGCTTGGAGGTTCCTTTTTGGGGTTAAAGTTGGGGTTTTTCACTTGTTTTTAACATCATCAGGCCATGGTACAACCAGGCACTGATGGAGCTGCTCTAGGGAGGATCCTGCAGGGCTGGGGGAGCTTTCTGAGGAAAGATGAGAGAAAATAAAAATCTTTGATGTGTTTGTGCTGTGGTGGCAGTGACAGAGGCGCCTCAGGCCTAGCGCAGGCCTCGCCCCGGGCTGTGTGTTTTGGACACAATTCTGTCCAAAAAAAGGTGTGATATTTTCCAACCCAGCCTTGTACCAACCTGGATTCTCTGTGTGGGGTTCCTGTGCTGCAGGCAGGAGGATTTTTATTCCTGGCAGGAGCTGCTGGAACAAGATCCTGCAGCTCCCCGGGGCCTGCTCCCCACAGCCCCGGGGCTGTCACCGGGGAGGGAGGGGGACTGCAAAAAACTCAATTGCAAATCTGGATTTCGTGATCCTGTGCCTCATAACTGAGGGTCATTCCCTCTCACTTTGGGCAGTGTTTTTGTTGGGTTTCAGGCTTGTTTAATTAAATAAAAAAGTAGCCAGAGCCAAGTGGCAGCAGCAGTGTGGTGGAGAGCAGCACGGGAGTGTTTCCACAGGCACAGAATTATCCATCCCTGGGTGGATAACAACATGTGAAATCTCAGCTTCCTGCATTTCTTGTTCTATTTTATCTGTGGGACCAAATGGTGAGCAGGCTGTGAACAGTTTCCCTATCTTTTTTTAATCTTAATGTGGAGAATTTTGATTTCTGCTGGTGGAGGGCCTTTCGAGCAGCCCCACGGCCTGTCTGATCTCCTTATCAGGGACAGAACACAACTGAGATTTCAGTTTCTCAGCTGCTTGTGCTTCCCCAGATTTAAGTTTAGCACGGACTTGAATCATCCTGATAACACAAAACACGGGCACAAAAGCTGTGATTAACAGGAACAATTAAACAAGGACCAGTGCAAGACAGCAGAGGAGATCAGAGGGCCCATCTAATGCTGCTTTTCAGCTTCCCAGAGAATGAAAGCCCAATTAATTAAATTAAAACAGTGATACTGAGCTGCTCTAATTCCTCTCTGAGCCCTGTGAGCTGTTCTGCACAGCAGGAGAGAGGGAGGCTGAGACAGGGGTGGGGATGGGTGTCCTGACCCCCCACAACAGGTCATGGAGTCATGGAATGGTTTGGGTTGGAAAACACCATAAATATTATTTAATTCCACCCTTCTGCAACCTTCCACTAGCCCAGGTTGAATATTTCGTTCCTTTGGACTGGGCTGGTTTGGGGATTTTTGTTTTATTTTTGGTTTGAAGCAGAGAATCTCAGATGGTTAAAAAAAAAACCCAAACCCAAACCCTCAGTCTCCCAAATCTCATCATCCTCCATGGCAGTGCAAATTGCTGGGGTGCCTGGCTGGGGATCACCTCATTTTGAAAGCAATTCAAGGGTTCAGGATCACCAATCTGTAAGACAGCTCTGAAGGCAGGCAGGCTTTGTTAGAGATAGAGGAATTGGGTGAAACCCAGGTTCATCGACTCCCTGCCTTCAATATCACCTTCAGCAGCCTTTCCTGGGCTCCTGAAGGACAGAATCTCCTCCAAAAACAGAAGTGTGATTGCAGCTGGGGTAGATAAACACTGGGACTGGAGATTTGAGATGAGGTGTGAAGCCGTGGAGCCTGTGGAGGTTTTTTATCTTTTATTTTATCCTTTCAGGCTTTGGCATCTTCTGTTTGCTGCTGGTGGGCCTTGGGGCCTGCTTCCACTTCTGTTTTCACCCTTGCTGGGAAATCAGTGCATTCAGACCTTTCCTTAGTGCCTTAACTCCAAAAAAAGAAAATTAACTTTGTGTTTAGTTTATTTCCTGTCTGTCTATCTGATGTTTGTGGCACTTGCCACGAGGGATGTGCCAGCTCTGGTGGCAGGAGGGGATGTGTTTTCTGTCAAACCTTCCATCAGCCAATAAAACAGATGAACTGCTCGGTATTTATCAGTGTTTATTAACACAGTTGGCTCCCAAACATTCCTGCTGGATTTATGCCAGGTTTACAGCATCTCCCTGAACTTCCCAGCAGGACCAGGCAGGGCTTGGTCTGGCAGGGCATGGTGACAGACCCTGTTCCACCTGACTCTGGGCCAAACAGCCACCTGGGATGTTGTGCACTGAGGAAAAATTACTGTTCATTTTTTATTTGGTGTTTTTGAAAGGCTCCCAGGGGAGGGGCTGGGAGGGAGGGGGTTCCTCAGGAGAGGGACATAGTGAAAATCTGCAGTTTCTCCCATGATGGGATGGTTCCTCACCTGCAAGAAGACACTGACCTGTCTTTTTTATGTTGTTAGGGACCTCTCCAACCTCTGAGAGCCCCCCATCAGCTCCAGCCCAAGCCCTCTGTGCTGCTGTGGGTGGCACAGGCAGATCCTGGAGCTGGCACTGGCGCAGGCAGGACGTGGCAGCTGTCACACGGGGTGGGACGGTGTCACCTTGTTCCTCAGCCCCTCTGCAGCCACCTGGGGACTGGGGGCAGCTGGAGAGGTTTTCCCCATCCCCCTGGGGTGGTAACCACAGCACAGCATTCCCAGCAGGCAACTCTGGAACTGGGCAGGGAAGGAAGGGGCAGGTTATTTGTGGCTGCAGAAATCCGGCGTCACCCGGAGACTCGGCAGCTTGGACGCTGGTTATATTTTGGGAAAGAACTCTGTCTATTCCCAGCCCAACTCTTTGTGCTTTATGGACAATAAAAGTTTCATTCTGTTTGCTTTGTGCCTTCAACAAGCAGCTTGTGATCCAACATTAAGTTGCCTGACCCCATAAAACCATGGAAGCAGAAAATGAGCTCTTGTTCGGGCTCGCAGGCTGCTCCCTCCCTTTCCATCTTATTCCCCAAATCCTTGCTGCTTACACAGCAGCCCTGAGCCTGTGACCACACTTCCAGATAGGATGAATGCTCCCTCCAGGATTTTTGAGCCTGCCCAGCTGTTCTCCAGCGTGGTTTGTTGGTTGCTGTGTTTGTTTGGAGCTTTCTCTCACCTGTTTGTTCATGAAGACGTAGATGATGGGGTTGTAAACCGTGGCCGTCTTGGAGAAGTAGGAGGGCAAGGATGCCAGGGCTGGCTGGATGACAATGTCCTTGTTGGTGGCCACCACCAGTGCAAAGGTGGTGTAGGGCAGCCAGCAGGTGAGGAAGGCCACCACCATGGCCACCACCATGCGCGTCACCTCCCGCTCCGCCTGCTGCGTCGTGTCCGACTCCTGCTGCTGCGCCGCCACCTGCGGGGGTTTGGGAGAGAGGGAGAGGCCCGTCAGCAGCTCGGAACAGCATCCCATCCCTCGTGGGATAGGTGGTGTGAGAAACAGCTGCTGGCTTTGAAAATTCCAAAAGGTTTATTAAACCTTGACAGAAATACAACAAAAGGATGACGTAAGGAAAAATTCACAGCGCTGGGAACTGCCCTCGTGGATACCACGTGGCTGGTTCATCTTCAAGATGGATGTTCCATCTTTTATACCCCTGGGGTTGCATCAGCCAGCCCTGGCCCCTCCCAAGGTCTGTCAGCCAGCTCTTCTTTGCCATTTATCAGTGCAGACTGCTTTCCTGTAACTGGATTGCAGGTCAGGTGTTGCCATGCTCACCCCCTGAGCACCCCCAAGCTTTTCCATTCCCCACTGCCCCAGGTAAGGGACACCTGTGCAGCTTCTTCTTACCTGGCCTAGACAGCCCAGGCTGTCTGCTGGCAACAATACAGGGGGGAAAGGGAACCATGGGGAGAACAGAGGACATCTAAACTACAATAACATAACTATACATCACTAAAGCTTTTCTTAATATTCACACAATAGTTATATTTTAATTGTCAGAGCCAATCATCTCATTATCCATCTGTAACAGATGAGTAATGCAATGATTGACTCTCACAATTAACAGACAAATATCATGGATATAGGTTAAGAAAGGTTGTATAGATTTATAGTTGTTTTACCCTCTTGTGTGGTTATCAGGGGTTATTTGGGAGGGCTGGCTTGTCACTGTGGTGACATCTGACCTCCAATCAGGAGAGATCTCCACCACTGGACAGCAAAGAAGAGGTTGATGGACAGAACTTTGGGATGGGTTAAAGAGTTAAAAAGGGAAAGCCTCCATTGTGAGGGGGCTGAGCACATGGAGGGGAAAATCTTTTGCTCCCGGCACCGTAACCTTTTTACTTTATTCAGACTTCTGTTGTATTTTTGATAAGGTTTAATAAACCTTCCTAAACTATGAAAAGTGAGTAGCTATTTCTCACAACTGGGAGCCCTGATGGCAGTGCCAGGAGGAGCCAGCTCCTCAGGCTGTCCCCAACACCTGCCCTGTGACTCTCCATCCCCATGGAGACTTTTTGGGAGCGGGCTCACCTGAGCTGGGCTCACTTACCGCCCGCAGGGTCAGCAGCAGGTTGGTGTAGGAGAAGAGGATCAGGCTGAGGGGCACCACAAAGCAGGTGACAAACAAGGCCAGGATGTAGCTGCTGTTGTTGCTGCCACCCGTGTACCAGTTGGGCCCGCAGGAGGTTCTCAGGCCTGGAATAAAGGTTGGGAATGAGCCTAAAGCAGTTAGGGCTTGGATAAGGGCTCAAGGATGGGCTCCAAAACAGCCGTGCCACCTCGTGTGTCCATCCCCAGGGGCCTGGAGATCAGCCACTGAGGGGTTTGGCTGGCCAGATGCCTTCTGTGATTTATTGTGGAGTTGTGCCAGGCTCCTACAAGAGCAGGTCTGGGCTGGGTGTGTGCTGGGTGATGCTCCAGCAGCCAGAGCAGCTCCAATAAGAATGGCTCCAGAGTGTTCTGTGGTGGGGAACTTCCAAAGAACAGCCTCCAGGAGAGGATTATTGGCTGAGCAAGCAGGAGATATTTACAGGAGAGATTAACCCTTTAGACCCCAGCCCAGACACTCTCCAGCTACCCCAGGCTTGAAAACAAGAGGCAAGAAGACAACACAGTGGAGTAGGATGCACATCTCCCCTACCTTCAGGCACGTAGCTGCTCCAGCCCAGGAGTGGTGGGGTTGTCCAGAGCAGGGACCAGCCCCAGGTGAAGGCACAGCCACTGGCAGCGTGCTGGTGCTGGAACCGAAAGTCCCCCAGGGGTCTGCAGACCACCAGGTACCTCTCCAAGGCCAGGATGGCCAGGGACCACAGCCCCACGATGCCTGGGGGGACAGCAGGTGTTGTGTCACAGGGACAGCTTCTGCTGCCTGTGCTGGGACGTGGCAGATGATGGTTTAGGTCAAGGAAATATCATTTGAACAAGAAGTCGGATGTTTTTTCCTTACATCAGGGACAGCTGTGATATTTGGCTGTTAGAAACTGTGATTTTGGCACTGCTTCTCTCACAGCAGGGACAGCTGGGATGTTTGGCCCTTGGAGATGAAGTTGGCAATGGGTGGCTGTGATGCCTCGTGGTTACAACAGCAGAGTGTCCTCAAGGAGAGGTTTTGTGCAATTTCCAGTCCCTGGTGTGCTGGCACAGCAGCCAGCACCCATGAAATACATCCCAAACAAGGATTCCCCATGTCCCCAAGCGGCATTTCCCACTCTGCCAAGACCAAGCCTGGACGTGTGGTGACCTGGCACAGCCAACCACCTCCCCAGCCCTTCCCTGTGTTAACCAAGAGCTGAAGGACACGACTTGAAATTTCACAACGTGAAAAGAAATCGCTGACTTTAGGTGCTGAACCATCTCCCAAAGCCCCTCTGCTGAACCCAAAAGCACCCCCCAAAGCCCAGGGGCAGGTCTGGAGCGCTCTCCTTACCCGTCAGGGACACCATGAAGCCCTCCAGCTGGCAGAGGCGCTCCCCGAAGACGAAGAAGCCGCGGATGTTGTTGGAGAGGCTGACGGAGCTGCCGCAGAGCGTCACCAGCAGGTTGGCCACGGCCAGGTTCACCAGGATGTAGTTGAGGGGCGAGCGCAGCCTCTTGTGCCTGATGGACACCACGATGACCAGGCCGTTGAGCACCGAGGCCGAGGCCACCACCAGCCCCATGAGCACGGCCACCCCCAGGTACATGGCCCGGGGGGCCTGGTGGGGCCACTGGGGACCATCAAAGGGCCCCGGGGTGCTGCTGCTGCTGTTTGGGGGCTCCTCCATGGAGCAGCAGCACCTGGGGCAGGTGAGCTCCCCCAAAAGCAGAGCCTCTTTATAGAGCTGGAGGGGCTGACGTGCCCCAGAGCAGCTTGGCTTTCAAATACCTTAAGCTTTATTTTAATCTGAAGGGTTTGTCCTCCCTCCTGCTTTTTTATAATCAGCTCTTTATTCCCGAGGGGATAAAGAGTGACTTAAACAGAAATCTGATGGCTGAAGAGAGCATCATTTAATTGAGTAAATATTTTTTGCCTTGTGTTTTCCAGCTTGATTTTCCTGGCCTTGGCACCTGGGTCTGGACATCATTCCCTGTGCCCTGGGTTTACTGGGCTTCAAGGCTACTAAATATTAAACATAAATAAATAAAAATATACATAGAGTATATATGCTTAGTTGGGCCATTTATATGTATTTTTTTCTCTCTCCATATATATATATATATATATATATATATATATATATATATATATATAAAAAACTATATTTTTATATATAACTATATTTTATATATAACTATAACTATATATATAACTATATTTATAAATATAACTATATTTATAAATATATATTTATAGTTATATATATATAATGATATTTATAGCTAATCTGTATATATCCCCATATATATTTTTATAAATACTTATAAGTGCATATATAATATTTATAATACATTTATAGCATTTTATAGTATTTATATAGTACATTTATAGTATTTATGCAATTTTGGGCCAAGAAGCCCCCAGTGCTCTGGTTTAAAACCATTTCTTCCCAAATCTTTGCCATCCCCCAAATTCAAAAGCTGCACCACCGGCATCAACCTTTCTTTTTTTTTTTTTTTTTAATATATTTTTATTTTTTAACCTTTTTATTTTCGGTTCTCATTATAAATATTAACAAATCTGACCAAAAGTACACAGATAGGTAATACTGAAATACAAAAGTCTCTCAGGATGCAGGTAAGGACAGTTTCTGCAGCCTTGACATGGTAGCAAAACATTGGTATCAAACATTTCACGAGGCCTGGCATGACAACCACCAACTCTGCATGCAGCTGGGACGAGGGACGGAGAGTCCACTTGGAAAAGACTGGGGTACAAAGTGAGGGAACCCACACACACGTGTCCTGCTCCACCTCAGGCATCAACCAGTTTCACAGGCTGGGAAAAAAAGGATGGACTGGAAGGAACTTTGCCAGAAAAAGGAGGCACAGCCAACCTGGTGCTGCTGGAGCTTCCCTGGAAGCTCAGACCCCAACCAGGTTTTAAGGTGCTGGACCAGAAAGGATTTAGTGGGAACATCCGACTTGACAGGCTGCCAGTATTCAAATAAAATCCATGCACATCTGCAGGATGCATTACAAATATTGAGTTATTTAAAAAACCCCTATGAATGAATGTTGGTTTTTTTCCTTTACCTCCCCCCTCCCACAATATCAAAGAAGGTGTAACAAGGTGTAACAGGATCATCACCTGGAAAAGTAAACGTAGGTTTCCAGAGATTCCATTGCTTCCCAAGAGAAAAAAAAAAAAGAAAAAGAAGTTGGCAATACCTGCACAGGGTTTGGAAGCTGAGGGTAACTGAGACTCGTGGGAAAAGAGCAGCTCTTCCTAAGAAATCATTGTTCAAAGGCTTCCAAACATTTTGGGAATGGTGCAGCATTTCCTAGAAAGCTTTAGCTTATCCCACTGGATGCCTGGTGGGATGATGATGATGAAGATCCAGCCAAGATGGATCACAGAGGATGATATCTGGGATTATTATAATATTAATGTATTATTACTGTGCCATATTAATATTACTGTGCCATACACAGAAATTTGTTTGGTTTGGACACTGTTGGAGGCAGAAAATGAATCAACCTCACGGCCATGCCGAGCTACAAACATAATTCCAGTTCAGCTCCGAGGCTCAGCATCTTCATTATTTAATGCAAGAATTGGAAAGGGATGGAAAAGGGAAAAAATGATAGAAAAATTCAGCCTGAAAGCTGGCTTGGCTGGAAAAACAGCCGTGCTGCTGCATGGCATGGTTTCATTAGGAGAGAAGCTGCTTCCTGGGAAGCAGGAACAGCCAGGCTGTTCCAGGGAGATTTTTATTTTGCCTCCCAAAGGTGAAGCTGCCTGACCCCAGGAGGAACAGCTGGGTCTGCACAGCTCTGCTGCCTGCACGAGAGTTACTGGAGAGGACGAGCACGACATTCCCGGAAGGAAAGCAAACACTCTGTCCGGGTTCACCAGGGACACAATCATTCCAACAGAGGAGCTTGAAATGCAGAAAAGACTGTTTAGGCCCAAACCACAGAGACTGACAAACCACCAGAGATATGGCACAAGCTGCCTCCAGGAGACAGTTCTGGGTTTTGTGTGTTTTTTGGGGACGCCTTTTGCCGATGCCGGACACACGGACGCGGACGGACGCATTCATTTTTGCCACTGACTTGCAAGGCAGCGAGAAGGTAACTGAGTAGAGGCAGGACTTGGGAGAGGAGCCAGACTGCAGTGCATGCAGGGGTGCACACCTGCGTGAGTGTGAGTGTGAGTGTGAGTGTGCGTGTGCACGCTCCAGAGCGGGGCTGTGAGTGCGGCAGGGCGCCAAGAGGCGTTCTGGAAAAGCCAGAGCAAACCACCTGTGCCTTCTTCCCTGCAAAGGGCTTCCCTGCAGCCAGGCCCTGCTGGGGGGTGTCCTGCTGTCCTGGCTGTCCCGGGATCCCCCCGATTCCAAAGCTGGGAGGAGCCCGAGGTTGTGGAGCTGCGGCCCCGCGGGGCTCAGTCGCTGAGGACGGCGCCCGGCAGCTCGTTGGTCAGCGTGTGCCAGCGCTCGATTTTCTTGTCCTTGTTCTTCAGGCAGTCGAACCAGTGCTTGAGCCGCTCCCCTTTGGCATTGATTCCTAACACGACTCCGCCTTGGAGGGAGACAAAGAGAGGGAGAGGTGTGGGGGGAGCATCAGCTCTGCGGGGGATGCTGAGAGATGTCGAGGGGGATGCTGGAGGGAGCCAGGTTTCGTTAGGATTCATCAGCATCCTCACGGCATCCGACCTGATGTGAAACCCAGCCCAAATTCCCCACCTCCTGTGGTGTGGGACCTGTCCCAGGCAGTGCCCCAGCCCCAGGCAGTGCCCCTGTCCCTCGTGCCAAGGGCTCACTGCAATCACAGGAGCTGTCGGAGGTACCGGGCACTTGTTAGTGATAAATCACAGTGACCAGAGACAAAATCACAAACAGCCCAGACATCCAACAGAGATAAATGAAACCTCCCTGTTAAACATGTTTTGCACTCAGAGGAAAACATCTGAAAACAGAAGGGGAGAGGCAGATGCATTTTCTCCCTGCTTGGATGCTCCGTGAGAGGCTCAGGTGCAGGAGAGGGATAAAAGCAGAACAGAAACCCAGCCTGAATGAATGTGGGCACGGAGAGCAAACCAGGGGGGTGGAGGAGTGCAGGGGAAATAAGAGGCACAGACAGCAAAGATAAATAAATAAGAGGCCAAGGAGACCTTCTGCAGTGTGCTCCTCACCTATGAAATCGTTGGATTTCCCGATGTCATAGTCCCACACAGTGACTTCCAGGGTCTTCTTTGCCAGGTCACCGTGCTTTATCTCATAGAAAAACTCCTGTGGAGGAGCAGAGGCAGAGCCAGGATGAGCCAGGGGCTGGGGCTGCCCACCCTGCCCATGGGGAACCCAACCCCCAGTCCCTCACACTGTGACCAAGGTGGTGGCTATTTGTCTTTTAAGTCTGAGAATGAGAAGAGCCCCCTTGGTGAGAACCACACCCAGCCCAAACCCACCTCATTGAACTCGGGGTTCAGCGTTTTCTTCTTCACTGCTGTCTTGTGCTTGGATTTCTTGTCCTCATCTGGTTTCAAGTAACTGCAATGAGACCAAAGAGGGTCCCAGTGAGGAGGGCAGGAGAACACGGGTGGGGACATCTGTGGCTGCAGCTCCTGAGCAGAGCCAGGGTGAGCCCCCTGAACCTCCAGATCCTCCTCCCCTGCTCCCCCCTGCCAAAATGCTGGGAGGAGCAGCGTTTCCCCTCCTTAGAACCAAGCCAGCTGCTGGCTGCCATCAGAGAGCACCGATTATCCCATCTCCAGTCCCTAGGGGACACTGGCACTGCACACATGCTCTCCAAAGCCAGCACTCCCGGCCCAGGACCTGTCCACACTCGGGAGTGTGACTGGGCTGCTCATGCAGAGCCTCTCCAGGAGACAGGGACCACATGCAGGGTGGAAAAGGGAGCAGGAGCAGCTTTGAGCTGTTCCCTGCAGATATTCTGCAGCACAGCACCAGAGCTGGACAGCAAACAAGATTAAAGTGTCATCAGGCAGAGAGGGGACCTGAAATGTGGGCCAGGCCAAAGCCAATTCATCATGGTTTTGTGCTGGTGCTGTGCCTTTAAACATCAGTTCTGCTTCCTTGCCACACGTTCCAGATCTTGCTCATAATTTAAAAATTAGGGCTTGTACTGAGGAGCATCAGTTTCCTATCTGCTCTGATCCCAGCCCTGCAGATGCAATCTCCTGTGGATGGCACAGGGGACACCCAAAACTGGCTGGGTGCAATGGCAGTTGTGTTGCTCAGGGACTGAACCTCCCATGGGCACCTAAAAAAGCAAGAGGGGATTTTTATACAAACACCTCCACCCCTAAAAAGCAATTAAATAAGAAGGTGAAAGTGGGCTGCTGATGAACTCCATTCCTGGGTGTCCCAGGTGAGGTTTCTCCCAGCAGTTTAAGCCTTAGCAAATACCATCCCTAAAAGTGCCCAAATTTGAGTCAGCACAGCGGGGACAAGGAGGTGGGACGGGCACAGGGTCACCCCTTCTTTGCAGAGAGGGAATTTGAAAAACGCCATCCCCAAAAAACCAGGAGCTGTTTTTTTTTGGGCAAGGCAGTGCCAGACCAGCAGGGACAGTCCCTGAGCACCAAGTGCTGTGCCCACCTCACCTGGAAGCTCTGCCAAACAATCACCAGGGAATCACGCTCAGGGGGGCAGAGGCAAGCTGCTGCCTGACGGCCTCATTTGCATCTCCTAATGAGAGCAATTAATTCCCGCTGCGGGGAGGGGCGGGAGGGGACAGCAGGGCCATGGTGACACTCACATTTGGACGGGTGACACTCACATTTTGACGTAGGGGTCGGAGTAGCCGTTGGCATCCATGGCAGCCAGGTGGGCACAGCGCAGGATGCCCACCTGCAGCCCCTGCTTCTGCGAGCTGTACTTGAGGGAGATGAGGATCCTGCCACGCTCCTCCAGCGACTTGTCCTCTGTTTTATCTATCTGGGGAGGGAATGCACCCAGTCTGGGGGGGCTGCACCGGGGTACAGCCACAGCCAGACACCTCCCCAGCCAAGGGATGCTCTTCCCCACGTCGCTGATTAGGTCTGAGGGACCAAACAGCTGCCACAGGGAGAAGCTGCTGTACCCGTGATTCCGAGGTGGGCTGAGGCTCTGAAGCCCCCTCACTCACCGGCAGCTGCTTCTCCAGGCAGATGTTGAAGTTTTTGGTCTGGTTGGGTTTCAGTTTCTTCAGCGGGATGCGCGTCTCGCCGATGAACTCGTTGTGGCGGAACTTGTCCTCGTCACACACCGAGATCCTGCAACAGCCCGGGCTGAGCAGGGACACTGGGGACAGGGCAGGGGCTGCCCCCTGCAGCTGAGGTCACTCTTCCCCAGGCCACGGACAGGGCAGCTCCTCTGCAGGCAGCTGGAAAACAGCTGGAATGCAGCTGGAATGGGATGGGCACAGCCCGGCCAGGGCAGCTCAGGGTGTGAGTCTGTGCCTAAATGCACATCCCAGCCCAGGCACTGCTGGAAAAGCAAGCAGGAGCCTCAGCCATCCTAATGGCTCTTCCATTAAAACATCAGAGTCATCAGTGACTAAAGCAAAATTATTCAGAGCTGCTGGAGCTGCATTTTGCCCAGCCATGGAGGCTCTTCCTCATCCCTGCCTTGGGCTGTGTGGCTGGGAGAAGCCTGCTTCCCACACAGCTCAGGCACTGCTGGGAGTGTGGCAGCTCCCAGGGTGACCCTGCCTGGGACACAGAGCACCTCCTGTCCCACCAGACAGACAAGGCCAGGAGTGATTTCCACACCTGGGGCAGGTGAAGCTCTCCCAGCCCTGCTGGGATCCTGGGGTGCATCCCAGTGAGGTGGTGCTGAGCCCAGGCTGTTTTCCATGATCAGCTACCACTGCCTTTCCCTGAGCTGGCAGCTAATGAGTCATTCCTCTGCTGCTTCTGACAGAGGAGCGAAGTCAGTGCTTGCAGGGAGCCTCTGCTTGCAGCTCCCAAAATCCCAGAGGGCCAGAAGGGTTGTCCTGAGGGAGCAGCAGGGCTGCTAATGGGGAAAGCCATCCCCATCCAAAGGGAGCATCCTGCATCCCCACTGGAGCCTTGCAGGGACTGGCTGGGCTCCCTGCCCATGAAGGAAAAGCATTTCTTATCCCTTTCTCCTTAAAAAAACCCAACACCCAGTCCCTTTGGTGTCCATCTCCCCATGGGTGGCATTGTGCCCCCAGAGACCAGAGGGGAAGGGGGGAAAGTAATTAAAAATAAATAATGCCCTGTGATTCCACCTGAGGGTAAATAATTGCACACCACACCTCTGGCCTGCTCAGCATCTGGATGGTTTGTCCATGGATGGGTTATCCATGGATGATTTATCTACAGATGGTTTATCTGTGGATGCTTCAGTGCCTTATCCAAGGATGGTTTGACCACCCTCATGCTCACAAAGGAGCAACAAGGAAGCAAGGAAGCCATGGGGATGTCTCAGTGCCACAGCACAAGGATCATCAGGGCTGGGGAGCAGCACAGAAAAGGGGTTTGGGAAAAAAATGACATGAGCAGGAAAACAGGGAATGCTGCTCTCCTGAAAGCTGTGCTGGATGCAGCGTTACTATAGATACCCACAGCAAAAACCACCCCACCACAAGGCTGAAATCCTCAAAGAGAATCTCAAATGCAGGCACAATATTCCCCACTTCCTCTCCTCTTTCTTGTGAAGAACAAAACCAGCAAAGGAGCAGCAGCAGGAGTGTGGAGCCCTGTCCCTCTGGGCAGAGCTGGGGGGACAGGAGGGGACAGGAGGGGACACACAGGGAGCTGGCAGCCCAGGATCTGTGCCTACACCCAGCAATGAGGAGTGGTGCCTGCTCCTGGGCACTCAGGGAGACAGGGGTTGGGATGGTTTACCTCTTAAAAAGGTGACAATTCTCCTGACAATGTCCAGGGAAGCACAGCAAGATCCCAAACACAAATCCTGCTTGCTGTGAAAGCTCTGGAGCCTCAGGATGCGCAAAAGCCCAGGAAGGAAACATAGAAACCTCCAGTGGTGGTGGCAGGGAGAGCATCTCCAGTGTCACGCTGGGAGACACCCTGTTTCAGTGCCCTCAGGACATGGGAAGGCCCTTGAGAAGTGGTTTTTAGCCTCAGCCCCCAGTCCCAGCTCCTCTTCCCAGCTGCTCTTCATCCCCACTGGAATGGGATTTCCAGCACTGGCCCGTCAGTGAAGGCAGTGAGCTGTGAGTGAGATGAGCAGGAAGATCCAGCCCCATCCCTCCCTCTGGAAAAGGGCATAATGCAATCCCACCAGCTTGGATTTTATTAGGAGAAATCCATGTGATGGAATTTTTATGACTTGAGTTAGAAAATCAGCCCCATGACAAACAGCACGAGGTGCCTCTGGCAGCCTTGTTCCTCTTCCATCCCCAGCCTGGAACTGGAGCTTCACCCCTTCCTCATCTCTCCTTATTAATCCCAATCCTCCAGCCTGGTGTTTCATTTGATATCCTCACTGTGGGGTCCTGATCTTTACATTAATGGCTGTGAAAAGCACCTTGGAAGGAAACTAAGCAGCAAATGAACAATCACTGCTCATTAAACTTCTCCTCCCTCCTACTCAGCCCGGGCTCCTGGGCTCCAGCCCTGACTCACTGAGCAGCTCCAGCAGCTGACTCATGGCTCCTGCTCCCTCACACGAGCTCCTCGGCCTCTCTCCCAGTGTGGAAAGGGGAAATGGGGGTCAGCAAGGACCCTTTTCCACAAAAACACACAGAGCAGAGCCTGGGAGCATCCCCTGTGCCTAAGATCCTACCAGGGAGGCTCTCGGTGAGGAGCAGGTGATGCTGGCTTGGTTCAAGGACAGGCAACGCCAGGCAAGGGGACAAAATAACACCTTGGGAAAGGCCAGTTCTCCAGAAAACAAAAGGAGGATTCCATGGTGGGCTCCACCACAAAATGCCTCCGAGTCTGAGCACAGATCCACGGCAGAAATGAGCTGTAATTACAAGTGCACCTGCAATTCCAAGCAAACCTCATTCATCCAGACTAAAGCAATCTGGGACCCCAAACCTTGAAGTGGCTGCACTCTGCTTATTAGTCCTGATCAAATACTATTTTCTGAATAATACATTTAATGAGTCATGATGTTTGTCAAACACATGATTAAACAAAGAATTCCTGGCATTCGTGGGCTAGCTGAGTGCCCCATGAATAATGCATCACCTCGCCAATATATCTGGATATGAATAATTGTATCCAGTATCTGGCCAGCTCGGGCATTTATTATGAATGCAATTTATTTATTGTATTTTACATCTATTATTTAACTGGAGGAGATTGAATTCTGCCTGTTCCAGCTTCCCCTGCAGCATTTCTCTGCCTCCCCCTGACATTGTACCCTGTGGTGGGAATGGGGGCTCCAGGGTGGGATTTCCCCCCTGGTGCTGGCCCCAATCTGTCCCCAATCCCATCCATCTGTGCCCTCCAGTGTGTTTTGCATGGCTCTGAACCTGCCTTTTCCCAGGCTGGTGGGTGGTTTCATCCCTGCTAAGCCTTGGGCTACACTCAGGGATATTTAATTCAATGAATGGATGAGACCTTTCGAGATCCTCCCACCTGCTGCTCTCCATGAAATCCCAAATATCTGCTGCTTTTTGAGGGGGTTGGCTCATTAACAAAATCCTGCTTGCCAGAGCAATTAGCTGGGCTGCCTTCACCTCTCCTTCACCTCGGGGAGGTGAACCCTGCTGGCTCCAGGGCTCTGGGACAGCAAAGTCACTGCACCAGTTGGGACAAGGACATGCAGGGATGAGGGAGAACCTGTCTGGCCATGATATGGGGTTGGGGGCTTGGGCAGGAGGGGGTCCAACACCCAACTCTCTGGGATGTCCTGGTCCCCTCCAAAAAGTCTGCAGGCCCTGGCAGGGTGCCCCATGCCAGCAGCACCCCAGCAATCCATGCTGGACACGTCCCACCAGGTGAGCAGGGAAGATTTCTGGGTGCTTTTCCAGCTTCCCTGAGGCATCTCCAGGCTGCAGGGAGGCAGCTTTGATCTCTGCCTTTATTTTCACATTAAAGAGACTTTGGAATTGCATTCCCTGCCCAGCTCAGCACCAGGGAGGCTCCCAGGGAATGGGCACTGCCCAGACCCAGGGGAGCATCACTGATGCTCTTTCAAGCAGCACCAGCTGCCTGGCAGGAGCCTCTCCTGATTAACACAGGGAAAACCAGAGTCCTGCTGGCTTTGAAGTTGGCTTTTCCTCGTGGAAAAGGAGATATTTTGAGGAGAAGCTGGATGGGTGAAGCAGAGCACCCAGTACATGGAGATGTTTCCTGTGGGAAGCAGCACTGGGGGAGTGAAGGGCCAGCTCAGAGCAGAGAAACAGCTTCAGCCACACCAAAACACTGACAGATGGCCAGTTTAGATGGGATATTGGGAAGAAATCCTGCCCTGGGAAGGTGGGCAGGCCCTGGCACAGGGTGCCCAGAGAAGCTGTGGCTGCCCCTGGATCCCTGTAAGTGTCCAAGGCCAGGCTGGACAGAGTTTGGGTCAACCTGGGATAGTGGGAGGTGTCCCTGCCTCCTTTAAAGTCCATCCAGCCACATTCTCCTGCAGACTGAGGGGTCCCAGGTGGGGTACAGGGGTCCATGCCCAGTTTTGAGCTTTGGGGAGGGCACAAGGAGCTCCACAGCACCCAGGCTGGCCGGCAGGAATGGGACAGGGCAGAGCAGGATTTCTGTGGGGAAATGGCAAATCCAGCCCCGCACATATTTTGGTGCATCCCCCATCCCACAGCTCCCTGCTGCCTCCAGGATAAGCAGCTCTTCCCGAGGGAGAAGCAGCTCCCAGAGCCCTGAAAGAATGGGGGGTCGAGCCCTGCTGCTCCCTGTCGCCTTCCAGCAAACAACTCAGCCAACATCTCCTTACAAACCCATTTTCCACGCTTGAGGAGGCTGCAAACTTCAAAGCCTGCAGTGAAAAAATACCCACCAATAATAACAACAAACTGGAGGCTTCCCAGCCCCACCAGCCTGCAGCACTTCCAGCATGACTAATGTTTTCCAAGTGGAATAATAATCCACGGTGCTGAATTCCCCAGCACCCTGCAGACAACAGGTGGGCTCTGCCCTGCTTCAGCCCTGAGCAGCACCTTTCACCTGGCAGCTTTGAGCTCCTGGCAAGAGGAAAACCACCAACCCCCAGGGCACCTGCAGATGAGGAGGGTGGGACTGCAGCCAGGGAGCTGGCAAAGCCCTGAGTCCTTGGAGAAGGATGTGAAATCCTTTCTTTGCCAGTGGATCTTACAGCAAATCCTGTAGCACGGCCCCAGATCAGGGTGGTGATGGAGCAGCCGAGGCTGCCCACAATTCCTGCCCTCATCCAGGTGGGGCAGAGGCCAAAACAGGAGAAATCTTTGCATTCACAGGTGTCTGCTCCCTGCAGAGCATCATTCCACCCTCACACAACCTCTCCCAGCCCTTGGGAGATGCTGAATGCACAGAGTGAGCCAACAAAACAAAAGAATAAAATAAAGACTTACATTCTTTGTTCAGTTGGACAATAATTCAGGTGCCTTCAGCTTTCTAACACAAAGCTCAGCTCTGAAAGGGGCCCAGAATTCCCCGAGGAGATTTTCTCAGCAAGACACAACCACAAAGCCTCAGCATGGGAGAGCTGGGCACGGAGAGGTTAAACCCAAACCACAGCACCTGTGCAGGCAGGAGCCAGCCTGAGAGTCCTGAAGTTCAGCAGAACAGGCTCCTCACTGCTTCCCCCAGCCCAGGCTGCCTGTAAACCAGCTGTCAGTGCCTCTGGGGGCGATGGATGCGTGCAGGGCACACACCCCAACCCTGGGCTGGGCTGGGGAGAACTCTGCCCTGCTCTGCACCCTCCAGTGGGGCTGAGCATGGGGCAAATTGTCCCTGGGGTGGGGAGGGACAGCTGGCACAGTGCTGGGGGGGAAGGGAGCATTTCAATCAGTGCCCTGGGTGGGGCCCTACCGCAGCGTCTTGCGGATCATGTCCTCGTCGGTGATGCCGTAGTAGGTGAGGGTCTCGTTCCACGTGGGGTTCAGCGTGTTCCGCAGAGTTTTGGTTCTCAGCTTGTTTGCCTGGCAAAGCAGAGGAGGTGGGGTCAGTGGGATTGGTCACCTGGGCGGGAGAGGTGGCCCAGTGGCACTGTTGTGTTTGCTGGAAAATCCCTTTGCCGGGATTTCTTCTTCTGGGGAGCTGGGAAGCCGCAGAGAAAATTGAAAACAATAATTATCTGATTGTTTTATCTGATTGTTTATCTGATTGTTCTATCTGATTGTTCCTCTTGTGTTTTGCTGCTTTGGAATGTGGTTTGGAGATTGTTCATCCAACATGTGAATTGTTTTTACTTAATGACCAATCCCTGTCCGAGCTGTGTCAGGACTCTGAGGAGTCAGTCACAAGTTTTTAATTAGTATCTTGTTAAGCCTTCTGTAAGGGCCCTTTCTCTGTTCTTTAAAATAGAATAGAATAGAATAGAATAGAATAGAATAGAATAGAATAGAATAGAATAGAATAGAATAGAATAGAATAGAATAGGTCAATTTGCCTTCTAAGAACATGGAGTCAGAGTCTCAATTCCTCCTTCATCCTGGGGACCCAGCAAATGCCACAGCCCAGTTTGGAGATGGAGGGGCAATGGGTGCTGTCACTGCTCTGTCCCAGTGCTGGAACCCTCAGTGGGGTGGCCCAAATCCACCCCTCATCCAGCAAAAACCTGAGGGGCAAAAACACAGCAACTCACTCATTTCCAAACCATCCCAATCCTGGAGACAGCCAGCAAAATGGGAACCTTGGCAGAGCACAGACCAGGATTTCATTTAAGCAGTAAGAGAGAGCAAGGGAGGGGGAAAATCCTTTCTGGATTAAATAAAAATGCTGATTTGCTGTTCTGGCTGTTTGTTTGCACTCCTGCTCCCAGCACAGCTCTTGATCCTGCCTGACTCCAAACAACTTCCTTGACAGGTGTTTTGTCAGCACCAGGAGCTCCCTCCAGCAGCTCTGCTGAGCAGGAGGATGGAGACAGCAGGGCTTGTGTCCCCTGCCTGGATGGGACATCCTGGCACACAGCCACTCCCCAGCTCAGGGGACATGGATCTCCTCCCTCCCTGAGCTCTCCTCACTTCTGGGAAGAGCAGAAAAAAGAGGCTGAGGCTGCAGATTGGGCTTCTCCACCAGGCTCCCAGCCTGGCACCGCCTGGCAGAGCAGCAATTTTCCCTCTAATTAGGTGTCAGACAACTCAATCCCTGCCTCAGCTGCTGCTGGGCATAGGAAACTCTCAGCACATCAATACCTCCAAGTTGTCTTGTGGATCTTTGTGGGGAGCTGCTGCATTCCCCCACCTTGGGTTCACGAGCCCTGAGTGACCACGACAGCAGGGAAGGTGCCCCAATGGCACCCACAGCTTGCTCAGAGCTGCAGGTCCCAGATCCTGATCCCTGGGGCTCCAGGGATTGGGAAGGAAAGTGGGTTTAGCCAAGGGGGTGGCATGAACATCACCCAGCTGCTAAAGCTGCCCTGGGAAGGGACACGAGTGAGATCAGAGGAGCTGAGCTCCGGGAGTGCCTTTTTCTCCTTTTTCTCCCATTTGGAATGACTCAGGAGTCAGCAACCAGCTCTGCATGGGGAATGAACCCAGCCCTGCTTCCCACAGGTGCCTGAGAGCCCAAATCTGGGACAGAAACACCGGAGGGACTCAGGGACTGTCCTGCTGCAGGAACAACCAGCCCAGGACAAATCCAAATCCCCCAGAGCTGCTCCCCTCTCCCAGGGCAGCGCTGTTTGGAACAAAGCACAGAGGTGGGGCAAGGAAAGGGTCCCCCCATGGCTTGTGGATCTGCAGCTCCTGCGCTCCCTCCCCTCCTGCATCCAGCAGTTCCAGCAGAAATGCTCATCAATGGATTTGCAAAACATGGAAATGACTGATAATGCTGCTGATGAAAGCGCTCGCGGCTCCGTTTGCAGCGGAAACTCAGAACGTGGTTAAAAACTCCCTCTGCCACCCTGAACACTGGGAATTAATCCAACTGAACTGTAACAAGTAAATACACCTCCTCCCCACCCCCCACTCCCCCCCAAAAAAGGTCTTTCCTTTCGTGTGGAATAAGAGTGCAATTAATATTCCTAACACACACATCGAGCATTTAAATTCCGCATCCCCGTCACTTACACCGAGCTCTCACCACACATCAATATCTTTAATTACTCTTCTCTCCAGCAAGTGCTGAACCTAAGGAGATGGAAATATTTCCCTTATGATTTATACTCTGTTTTATTATGATCTGAGGGGTTTTAAATGCAAAAGAATAAGGGCAGGAAAAAAAGGGAATTAAAAGGGTCCGATTTGTTTATGGCTGAGGTTGTTTCACTCGATGCTTCCCGGGGGCTCCTGGAATGCAGCATTCCCATGTTGGGCTCCCAAGGTAAGGAATCAGGGCTGGCACCTGGCTGCCAGCCAGTGGTTTCCCATCAAGGCATTTTCCATCCCTGTAAGGATGGATTCAAGCCCAGGTTTTACCTCCTGCTCTCTCTGAGCAACTTCCACTCAAGACACTCAAGGTCTGGGTGCAGCAGCCCACAGCACCTGGGTCAGGAGCTTCTCCCAGGCCTGGTTTCCAATGAGAAGCTGCAGCCCCAGGAAAGGAAGGAGAAGTGAAAAGGTTTCTCACCTTACTGGCTCCGGGGAGCAAGTGCAGCTTGACATAAGGATCAGCCAAACCATTGTGGTCCATTGGCTTCAGGCCCTGCAGAGGGAACAGCAAAGAGCAGGAATCAGGAGGGCAGTGGGGTGCTGGGCAGGCAGGGTGGCCTCACTGAGCCCCTCCTGGGCTCCATGGAGCAGCTGTGGTTTCCCCAGGATTGGGGAAGGAGGGGAGGGTGGGTTCTGCAGGATCCAGGCTCAGCATTCCAATCTGTGCATTCCAGGAGGGGCTGTGGGAGGCTCCTCACCTGCACATGGCACCACCAGCCCTCCCTCCCTCCCTGCCAGCAGCCAGCTCTGCCACCCTCATCACCATTCACTTGGGGCTGAAAGAGAATCACTGCAGTGATTTCCCAGCTTTGAAATTACAGGGTTCTGTCATTGAATAATTGCTTCTGAGCAAACACACACCTCTGCTGTTGTGGTGCCACTTGCAGAGGGTGTGATAGCACCTACCTACTCCCAGTCAGTGAGGAGGAACAGCTCCAGGCCAGTGGGAGGCTGGTGCCAGCCAGATGCTGTGGTGTTCACAGAGTAATTTTGGGGTTGCAGGAGCACCAAGCCAAGGAATCACTTGCTGTGGCCATTCCTGATGGGTTTTCTACAAGACCCTCACAGCTCTTAAAGGATGATGTGGATCAGGTTTGTTACGTGACGCCCTGCTCTGGGCAGAGGGAGGGCACAAGCTGGGCCTCTGTTCCTCTTCCAAACCCCCTGAAAATGACCCAGGGGGGATGCACAAACCACACCTGCACAGACTGCATGGAAAAACAACTCCACAGGGCAGGGAGGTGAGTCAGGAGGGTGAAAAATTGAGCCTAATTTTCAGCAGTCCTAAGTAGAAATGAGAATGGCTCCATGGTGGAAGTCCTTGGATTATTTCCAGCCTGGCTGTGGGATCCCTGCAGGAATGATTGCTGGGCTGGCTGAAGGCAGGGCTGTGCCTGGATCAGAGCAGGGCTTTCTGCAGAGGTACCCATCCAATCCTGGCTCCAGGGAGACAAGGCTGGGGGATGCTGGAGAGTCCTCACAGCCTTTTTGTGAGGAGCAGAGTGCCTGGATAATGAGTGAGTGTGTGCAGCTGCCAGGGATCCAGTGGCAGGAAAGCATTTGTATGGACTGCTGGTGGAATGTCTGCGTGCAGAAGGAATGCAGTCATCCAGGATTTGGGCAAATGGAGCAGGGAAATGCTGGGGGAATCATTTCCATGCCTCACAGGTAGGGGATAACTCACCCAGCCTGACCCACAGCACCACAGGACCCTCTCTGAGCTGCAGTTTTGTCCAGGATGCTCCTGACCTTGGGAGTGTCTCTGACTTGGAGCAAGGGCTCTGCCACAGAGACAAACGTGCTGCCCTGGGGCAAGGGAGGCCAAATGGTGCCCAGCAAAGAGGATTTTGCTTCTAGAGCAAAGCCAAAAGGATAAAAATATCAGCAGGGAATGGAGGTGAATTTGCTTTAAGTGCAGCCTCTGGGGTGATGTCTCTGGTCCAGGAGATGATGAGGATGGGGCAGACAGGGCAGGAAGGGGCTGGGCTGTCCCCAGACTCTGGAGGGAATTGCCTGCACAATCCACTTGTGCTCTCCCAGCCTCCCTGGTCAGAGGTGCCCAACCTGCCCGGGCTGCACAGCAAATGAAACCAGAACCGAGCAGGCAGATTCCCAGGAAAATGGATGGAGAATGACAGGCAGCTCTGTAATTCACCCATCAATTCAGCTCAATTAAATTACCTTCTGAGGAGGCTATTAAAGGCTTTTTTAATAGATGTGCTATGGAAGATGGAGTGACAGGAGCCTGGAAAATGGCTCCTAATGTCACGTCTACCCCCCTCCCGTGTCACTGGATCCGTGTTTGGCACAAACAGCTGAATTTAACAGGGCTCTGCTTTGCAAGGATCCCTCCCACAGGGAGGACCCCCTTTGCTTCCCCTGGGTGGAGGGACCACCAGCCTGCAGCTTCTCCAAGAGGGATGAAAGGCAGAGAGGGACAAGGCACAGAGTCTCCCCCAGATCCAGCTGGGGCAAATCCCTGGCTCCAACCCTTCCTGCTGCTGCACTGATTTGTGGAGCTGAGGTTAAGTTTCATCTTTTCTCTTCCTCTACCCAACCCCAAAATCTCTGCTGCAATCCCACAGAGGCCTCCAGCTCCCTGCCTGCCAGGCTCTGCCAGCTGCTCCCCGTGCCAGTGACATTTAGCTAATCAATAGGATTTAATTACAGCTTGGGCTAATAGGGACTGCCGATTAATGCCACGCCAGAGGCGTCCAGAAATCACAGGAGATGGATTCATTCCATCCTTCACCCCACAACCAGCTGCCTGCCCAAAAACCAGCCTGGATAATTCCCAGGCTGAGCCATCCCCTTCTGGAAAAGGGGGCAAACTGCATTTCCACCCTGGCAGCCCAGAGGAGCCCAACAGCTGGAGGAATTTCCCTGCAGTGATAAATATTGATGAGTCAATCCATAAGTAATGCTCAGTGCAGACCTCCAGCACTCCCCTTGGGTGGAATGGAGGGAGCAGCCAAATGCTCAGTGGGGTGGAAGTTCCTGGGTGTTTTCTGGCCAGAGGTGCAGGGAGAGCAGCCCAAGGATGCTCCAAAGAGCAGAGGCTGCCTGCCATGGCCTGCCTGGGGCCAGGAGCTCCTTCACCATTGCCCTACAGCCCCCTGAGGCTCGTCCCAGGCAAAATCCAAAATCAGGAGAGCACTGGAGCTATAGGGTAGCACAGCCTGCTGTGTCTGTGCTGCTGCATGCCCCTATAAATCCCCTATGGCAGCTTGGGCTCTGTAGGACTGAGCACAAAGTGAGATCCTCAGCCAAGCCATGGCATGGCAGGGCACAAAACCAGGAGCCTGCACATTCACCAAATCCTTTTCCATCCTATTTTCCAGGAGAGGGTGATGCCCAGCACACCCCAGCCCTGTCCCACGCGGGACAGCAGAGATCCACACAATCCCAGGGCTCGTGCAGGGCAGCAGGGGAGAGGGAGAGCCCTCCTGCCAGCCTGGCTGCTCCTGCAGTCCAGGAATGAGCTTCCACAATGCCCTGATTTATTCTCCTATTGATCCGAGCCGAGCTACAACGTGTCTGAGCTCAGCCGTGCCTGAAGTGTGACAGGCGGGGCTGCTGCCAGCACCAGAGCCACCAGTGCGAGGTGGCTGCTGCCAGCCTGGCTGCTCCTGCCTCTTCCTGGCTGGTCCTCCTTGTTCCTAGCTGCTTTTGCCTGTTCCTGCCTTATCCTGCCTCTTTCTGACTGCTCCTGCCTGTTCCTGGCTTCTTCTGCCTGTTCCTGGCTCTTCCTGCCTGTTCCTTCTTGTTCCTGTCTGCTTTTGCCTGTTGCTGCCTTTTTCCTGACTGCTCCTGCCTCTTCCTGGCTGCTTCTGCCTTATCCTGCCTTTTCCTGGCTGCTTCTGCCTGTTCCTCCTTGTTCCTGTCTGCTTTTGCCTGCTCCTGCTTCTCCTGCTACCACCTGTCTGGTGACACCCAGAGTGTCCCAAATCCTGCTGTGAACTTACACCCCTCAGAAAACCCCTCCCAAATGTTCCCAGGCACAGCAGCAGAGTGAATTCCCACGTGGAGTGGCTGTCCCATTATCCCTCCAGCAGCTGAGGGAATCCAACAGAGGTTGGATTGAACCTGCTGCTCCCCAGGAGTGATAACGGGACTGGTAAGGAACAGCAGCAGATATAAAAGTGCTGGAGATTAAAAAAAAATAACAATAATGAGAAGTAAAATAAAGGGAGAGAAGGAGGTTGTTTGGGGTTACCAGAGAGAAAGAAAAACGTGTCTCACGTGGCTGAAATAGGTTTGAATGGCTGCTGGCAGCAATCAAAGCCCCAGGAGCTGCTGGAGCTGGGCACATCCCCAGGGCGTTTCCCTGGAGGGTGACACAGCTCCCCAGGAGCTGGGCCAAGGGTAAATCACATCCCAGCACTGCTGGGGCTTCTCCCCCTTCTCCTCCTCTCCAGCTCTACTTGTCCCACCCCCGGAGCCAGCGGGGGCCTGGCCCTTACCTTTCTGTAGTCAAGTTTTGGCAGCTTTCCCCAGGCGAGAGATGAAATGAGAGCGAGCAGATGGCAATGTAAATAAAAGAGAAAAATGGGAGAATGAGAGCAGAATGGAAATGAACAGGACTCCAGAGCTTGAATGTCAGGGTGGCCAGGGGGGCTCTGCCCTCCCCACGGGCAGGGGTGATGCTGGGGTACCCCCACACCCCTGGGTGGGCACAGCAAGGACCAGGGCTCTCCTTTGCCAGCCCTGCCTGTGCTCTCGCTGATGTGAGATTTATCAGTTGCTGCCCAGAGCTCTCCTTCCTCCCTGCCTTCCACCCACTCCAAACCCAATTAGAAATCTCCTCCTTGGCACGGCTCCCGTGTGCGCCGAGGGAAGCCTGACCCGGCGGATTCACAGGAGACAGAGCCTGCCTCAGCCCTGCCTGCCTGGCACCTGGGGGTGCTGCCCTTGCCAGGAGCTGCTCCAGAAGAGCTGGGGCTGATCCTTCCACACCCATCCCCAAAACCCAGCTTTGCTGCTGGTGCTCCAGCCATGGAGAACGCTGGGCTGGGGGCTGCAAACGAGCAATCTGCATCCTGTGGAGGCAAACAGCGTGGTCTGACCCTCTGGGGCTCAGCCTCTTCTCCTGCCTTCTCCAAAACCCCCCATCCCTTCCCAAGATCTGCAGGGATTGAGGTGTTTTCCCCCCAGCCCACGTTTGGAGTGGAGCTCCCGTTTCTCTGATGGCCACTGGTGATGCAGAGGGGAACCCAGCAGCCCCCAGCAGCACCTCGCCGAGGCTGAATCAGGACCTCATCTCCCTGTTCCCGCTCCCAAATGTGCAAAAAGCCCCTAATTGCCTCAATCAGCAGACGGCAAAGGCGCTGAGGCGCAGCACTTTGGGGCCGTGATTAGCAGCATTTAAAAGAGCCATTTATAAACCGACAGCCGGTCACAGTAAATAACAACATCGGGATGGGCTGCTCGAAAAAGCATCACTCATCAGTCCCAGCTCGTCACGGGGGATGAGCAGCCGGTTCCCGACCCTGGGAACGCCCTGAGAGGCAGGGGTGGAGGGGAAGGAGAGGGCAGAGGTGCTGGGAAGGTGATGGAACCCAGAGATGCTTGGCACAGCCAAGGGTGGGGTTCCCTTTGAGAGGAACAGCGGATTTGTCTTTCCAAACAAGCTGTGGGTCTGCTGGTAGATAAAACCAGCACTGGGAGATAAAAGAAATAATGGGAAGGATTCCATTGATTGATGAATGGAAAAAGAGATTTTCCTTTACAAATAAACTTTAGGTTTGCTGGTAAACGAAATTAGACATTGAAAAATGAAAGAAACTATGGGGAAGAAACAATGGGGAAGAAAAACTCCTAAATTCCACAAGAATTAAAAATTAAAAGGGAGGGTTGTACATTAGAGGGAAATCTCTGGTATCAGGTGTTTCGGGAAGTCTGAACCTCTCAGGTACCTCAGCCAATGGGGAAAGAGAGAAGGGAAATGTGGCTGGGAAATTGGGATAAAAAGAGAAGCTGCATCCTCCAAAAAATTTGAGAGATCCCAGCCAAAAAAAGGACTTCTCTGTCTCCTTTTTGGACATAAACCTCTGGTGTTCGTGGGTTAATTTTCTTAAGACCTTGGCACAGCCATGGGTTGGGTTCCCATGGGTGGGATTCCCTTGGCACAGCCATGGGTGGGGTTCCCATGGGTGGGATTCCCTTGGCACAGCCATGGGTGGGGTTCCCATAGGTGGGATTCCCTTGGCACAGCCATGGGTGGGGTTCCCATGGGTGGGATTCCCTTGGCACAGCCATGGGTGGGGTTCCCATGGGTGGGATTCCCTTGGCACAGCCATGGGTGGGGTTCCCATGGTTGGGATTCCCTCGGCACAGCCATGGGTGGGGTTCCCATGGGTGGGATTCCCTTGGCACAGCCATGGGTGGGGTTCCCATGGGTGGGATTCCCTTGGCACAGCCATAGGTTGGTCCCCTTGTCACAGCCAGTCCTTGCTGCCCCCACAGCCCAGCTGAGCCCTACCTTGGCTTTGTTGATGGTGCAGTGCAGAGCGTTGTTCTCCTGATCGTAGAGCAAACTGAAATCCAGCGTCCCCAGCGTGGCTGCAAGGGAGGAGAGATGGGATTAACCTGCTGCACCCTGCAAGCACGGGGCTGTTCTCCCTCTGGGCACAAAAGGAGGGCCTGGAGATGCTAAAGAACAGGCTGCAGGCATTATAAAACACAAAGCATCCTGCTGGGAGCCCTGTTATGAAACGTGGCTTCGTGCTGGGAGTGGCCATTCCCAGGTTGGCTGGCACGGCCCTGGGAGAGGAGTGAGGGATGAGTGGATCACCTGGGTTATCCCCGTCCCTCAGCAGCCTGACTGCAGCCAGCAGCTTCCTGTCCCCCAGGAGATGAAGGATGTCCCCTGGGGAGATTTGGGAATGGCTGGGACACAGCTGAGTGCTGCTGTTGGCACATCCTCCCCTCCAGCGCCGCTGGCATTCCCACAACGTGTGTTTGTATAGTGACACCTTCAAACAAATGAGCCACCAGTGGGATCCCTTCCCAGCTCCAGTCTGGCTGCAAACTGTAAATTAAACCCAGTGAGGATGGAAATACTTTCCTGGTTAAAATGAAAAACACCAACAGCTTTTAATCAGCTCGGTGTTCCTTGATGGCATCCTCAGGATCCAGGAGTGGCAGCGTCTCCTGGGATGGGACACAGGGATGAGGCAGGGGAGCAGAACAAAACCAGAGGAGCCTCAGCAGCAAAAGTCCTTTTGATTTGAGAAATTCTTTCCCTTTGGATGATCTGAGCACCTCTCACTAATCCAAAGCAGGGGAAAAGCCTTAAAAAGACAAGCTTCCCAAAAACATGGCTTAACCTCCTCCAAGGCTCCCAGGCCTGATTTGCACACCAAAGCCTGGACATGGAGCAGCCTCTCCCCTGGCTCAGCTTTACCTGCCACCAGCCTGGAACTTCCAGGGTGGCTCTGGACCCAGCAAACTCCACTTTTCCATGCCCACCTTCCCAAAAGAGTTTTGCCTGAGTGCTGCCCTGCCACCAGGCGCCATCCCACCGCCGTTTCCAAGGTAACTGCACCTTCCTGCCGTGTTCAGAACGTGAAAAAACATCCAAAATAAAAACCACAACAGTTTTGCTTAATATCAAAGCGGGGTTTGCTGAGTGGAGAGGAGTTGGACAAACTTTATGGGAGGAAATAAGGTGCTTTTTTCCCCCCCAGCATTGATAGCAGCAAGGCACCCACGGAGTTTAAGGACATTCAGGGGACCGAAACCTTCCTGCTGCAATTTCACAGTGATCTCCCAGCCCAAAGGCAAAGGAGCTACAGGTTTGCCTGCTGGCAAAAGAAAAAATCATTTCTCCCAAGCAAATATCTAGAGTTCAAAGCAGAGTAAATACCCAGACAGAGTTGTGCCAGAATAATGTACCCCCCTGGTTGTGCAGCAATTTCATGGCACATTAGCTCCTGGTCTGGGTAAGGCACAAATCAGAGGGGTTTCACCTGCCAGGGGAAGATGAGGGGTGAGGCCAAACCTGCTGTGCCTTGTGCACCATCTCTGGGTCTGGCTCAAATGAGCATTTCCAGAGCAATTCCCAGCTAAACCCCCTGCAGGGAGGAAGGACCAGCAGTGCTCTGGGTGCTCTCAGCCCCGAGCAGCTCAAGGATGGCAGCGTGAGGAGCTGGAGGCTCCACAAACCAAGTCAGCAAAACTTCCCAAATCTGCATTTTTCACTCAAGAGCGGAAGATGAAACCTCCGGTTTCGGAGCCTCATCATTTCCACCTGCCCTTTAATCAGCATTTCCTGCCAGCCCCACTGCTCTGCCCTCCGAGTTCAAGCTGTTATTTTATTTTTATCACAGAAGGGGGCCCGCGGTTCAGCCTGCTGGATTTGGCAATTTATAAAACAAATTAAAAAGCTTGGCAAGCAAACAAGAGTTCGGCCAGGAAATACTGACAAAGCCTCAGCCTGCCCCAGGGGTGAGGACAGCGGGGAGCCCTGCTAAAAAATCCTAAAATCACCTTCAGACAGCAGCAGGAGCTTGTTGTGCAGGTGGGGACTCAGGTCCTGCTCCCAGCTCTGGCAGTCCATGAGCAAACATCCAGCAGTTCCCATTCCTCTTGGAGCTGGAGCCTTGCACCCCTGGCCGTGCCCTCCCAGCCCTCCCAACCCCTGCTCCAGTCCTGGAGGGGTTTTCCTCCAAGCAGAGATGGTTTTTTTGTGGATGGTGAGTCTCAATCCCGAGGAAGGGTCTGCCCTTGGGCAGAGGGATGTGGAAACATCAGCACAATGCGTGCTAATTGCTTAAAAACGTGGCTGTTGGATAAAGGGGAGGAGGAGAAGTTTGCCAAGAAGGGGTTTGGCAGCCAAGGTGCTGCTGTGGAGCTGGAGGTGAGCACTGCCACCACAGCCAGGAGCCAGCAGATGCCCAGGACTCATGGGAAACACCCAGGACACGGTGACAGTCCCACAGCCTCTGGGAATGCACAGCCAGGGATGGATCCAGCACAGCCAAGGCTGGAGCTCCAGCTCAGGGCTGAGGAGGTGGCAGGAGTCCTCCAGCCACAGCAGGGGTAGGAGCCACCCCTGCAGCCCACAAGAGCAGCCTGTGAAGCCCCAGGAGCCCCAGCCCTGTGCTCCTGCAGTGGGCAGCACAAGCCAGCAGCACCAGCCCTGCACTGCCTCACTGCTCCCACTCCAGCAGCACATCCAGCCCTGGCTGTGGGAATCCTGCATCCCCAGCTGGCAGGATTGGGCCCAAAACCTCTGCAGAGCAACCTAATCCCCCTTCTTTAATTGCTTTCCCCCTCCCTCTCGAGATGCAGCTCGATTGTGATCTTAATTAGGGGAGCAAGTACCTAAAAAAGAAAAGGGCAGCAATTAGACTCCAAGCACTGTTACCAGGATTATTTAACTCGACTGGGCTATTCTGAACACTGCCCTCTAATCACAGAGGCTGCAAATAAAAAATATAAATAAATGCCTTTGTCAGGCTTTACAAAGGCAGCTTGGCGCTCTCCCGACAGCAGGCAGGATGTATCATTATTATTACAATTATTCTGCTCCAATGATAAAATAACCATTAGGAAAACTGAACTCATTAGCAGGTTCTGACCCTCTTTCTTCTACATGAGCTGGGAGAGATTGATGGGAAGGCTCTGGCCAGGGCCTGCCTTTTAACACAGCCTCTAAAAGGAAAAATAAATCCCACTTGCACGGGAAGGTGGCCTCTTCTCCCACTGACCTTTGGGTGCTTTGATTAATTCAGGGGGCCAGGGAATGACTGGAGGGCAGCAGGAGCAGCAGATGTGTCCGTGGGCTCGGCCAGCCCCGCCAAGGTGGCAGGAATTCATTGTTTATTGCTGACATTTCCTGGCTGAGCCCAGGGTGAGGCCAGGCTGAAGGAGCTTCTATTTATACCTGTGGGATGAGAGGCAAAAACCTGGTGATGAATCTGAGCCCTGCTCCCTTGCCCAGCCCCTGTCCTTGCAGGGCCGTGCTGGGTGGCACAGCCGCCCTCTCCACAGCCTGGGATGCTCCAAGGAAAAAAGTTTCACATCCCAAGCTGTGGAAAAGTCACTGACACTCCCAGAAAAAGCTTCAGCAAAGCCTGGAAGTGATGATGGAGCACACTCCTTACTCTCCCAAGGCAGGTGTGACTGCTTTAGAAAGCCCAGCAAAGCTCTACAGCAGGAGAAGGTGAGGTGTGCACACAAAAACCCCACTATAGAACTAATTAAAAAGAAGTCCAAAAAGCCTTAAGTCCCTCTGCTTATCAGCATTGCTGCTCCCAAGATAATCTGCTCACGGATTTTGTGCCAGGGAGATCAGAGTGGAGCAGTAAAAAGACTGCTGGGGATTGTCTGGATTAGCTCTCCCTTACAGAAAGCACAGGTTCAGTAACCTTCAGACTGGGTATTTTTTAATGCACTATAAAAGATAGGTCCCTATTCTTCCATTGCTTTAATTTTCCCTTGCAATGGAGATAATTTTAAAGGTCCTGAAAGGCAGCAAGTAATTCTGTGCACTTACAGCCCCATATAAAATGTTGGTAAATGACTCCTCAGGAGGAACAGAAATTATCTCCTGCCATTTCCGAGCCAAGCTGCTGAAGAACATTTTGGTGGGTGGCTGTGTGTGTGCTCCTGCCTCCCTGAGCACATCCAGTGGCCCAGGATGGGGCAGAGCTTGAGGACTGGCTCCATGAGCCTGGAAAACCCTCAGGGGTTATTCCTGGAAAACAGCACCACCAACTCCTGCAGCTGGGGCTGAGCTCCCCCAGCACCCTCAGCATTCCAGATCCACTCAGGATGCTGCTGTGCAGCCAGGGGTGGATCCCAAAGGTGCTGAGCTGAGGAGCTGGGGCCAGCCAGGTGTCCCTGGTGGCAGCACTGACCTCTGGCATGAAGCTCCAGCCTCGGCATGGCTGCGGGATCCGGCGTGGTGGAGGCGGCTGGAACGGGGCACGGCTGGAAGCTGGCATCACCATCAGCTATGCCAGGAAAACAGATCCTCTGGGAGGGTTTGGGGCATGTCCCAGGGGCAGCACAGCACATTGGGGCATGAACATCCCCGTCAGCACCACAGGAGTCAAGAGGGCACAGCCTCAAGCTACGTCAGGGAAGGTACAGGATGGATATCAGGAAAAAATTTCTCACCGAAAGAATAATAAAGCACTGGAATGCTCTTCCCAGGGAGGTGGTGGAATCACCATCTCTGGATGTGTCTGAAACAAGACTGGACATGGCCCTTGGTGCTGGAGTCTGGGTGAGGTGTTAGGGCACAGGTTGGACTTGATGATCTCAGAGGTCTCTTCCAACCTCACTATTCTGTGGTTCTGTGACTCTGATGTGCTGCTGGCAGGGCAGGGCATTCCCAACCCTGCAAAAAACCCCAGCAGGGACCAGATCCAGCACACAGGCAGGAGACCTTCCCTCCTCAGCACATCCACAGATGTGGCTGAACTCAGAAGGATCAGGAGCAAGGAACAAACACAGCTTTTCTCTCTTGCAATGCTCCCTGCCTGGCCGGGGGTTTCTCACTTAAAATTTGCAGCAATTAATATTTCTTCTTTTTGGAGACATGGAGCCAGCCCCTGGTAAGCTCTGGAGCAGGGAGCTGCTTCTTCATGAGGTTTGTTGATGGATGCTCATCAGCTCTTCTGTCTTCTCCAGGAGGAGTGTTCAGAGGAACACTTATCTGCTCAGAACAGTTCAGAGATGCAATTATGTTTTACAGCACTAAATGGTCCCTGATGTCAGCAGCAATTAGACTTTCAGCAATTTCAGTTTGGAGATGGCCTTCAAATCTCTCCCGCTCTCCTCCTTTAATGAAGTACAGTATTGCAATTAACAACCCCCCAAAACTGCCTTCAGTGTTAAATACAAAGAGGAGAGATCTGGGAACCCCTTGGGAACAAGGAGTGTCTCTCTGTCTCTCCTCCTGCACCCTGGAACTGGGAAAGGGAAGGGCTGGGCAGGCTGTGGGAGGAGGAACCTCGTTATCCAGCAGCTGTGTGGCTCCTTCATTAGCAGAGGTGCCAGAGGCCACAGCCCAGATGCTGCTGCCCTGGATGTTGGAGGAGGGATGCCCAGGCAGATCCTGCTCACCCTGGTGTGCCTTCCTCTCCTGGTGCCCCGTGCTCACCTCCAGCACTCTGGGGTGTCCCTGCCCGTGGGCAATCCCTGGGAGGAGGAAGGCTCCTCGGGGGACCAGGATGTGCAGCCTGCACCTGCATCCCTGCTGGGATGGTCAGCAGGAAGGCGTGACAGCTCCCCCACACCAGCACATCCCAAATACCCATCCATCCCACAGGAAAGCAGAGAGGAGCTAATCCAGAGTCACCCCTGAGACACCTCAGTGACACTGCCCAGTGCCTGCTCCGGCACAGGCAGCTCGGGCTGTGCTCTGCTTGGCAAAGCCGTGCTCTGCTGAAATCTGTGGTGGTTTGTTTAGTTTCCTGAGCGAGAAAAATACTTCTTTGGGCCTTATCTGGATTGAAAAGACGATTCAAAGCTTATAAATAGCAGTGGCAGCATATGCTAAGGAGCTGTGTTGCAGAAGTAAATACCCTGCTCGTTCCTCGCCGTCTCCTCTGCCTCCCCCTGTCTGGCCAAAAGCACTGCCAGGTGACTTGCAAACCCTGCACCCCTTCAGACCTTCCTCTTTCTTTACATCTTCAAGCAGCCAGTAATTAATATCTCCATGATGGCTTTGCCTGCCTAATTATCTTCTTTGCTCAAAATAAGAGTCTTCCTAAATAACTTGCGTGGCGCTGCAGGCGTCACGAGCCGCCGCGCGCCAGGACCGGCCTCTCAGCTGCACTGGGGAGAAGTGGTTTCCATGCTGCTGCTGCAGCTCCAGAGCTCAGGAGGCTGCTCTTCCACCAATAAAACCGGGCAAGAGCTGGAACTGGATGGGTTTGTGCACACAGGAGCAGTCCCAGGAGCAGGATGGGGCAGCATTTCCAGGGATGGCGGCTCCCGCTGCAGCCCGTGGCTCCCAGGCTCTCTCCTCACCTGGAAACCCAGAGCCAAACACATTTGGAGGAGGGAAGGAATTCCAGTGGGACCAGAGCCTCCTTCCAAAGCCAAACAGCAGCTCAGGGAACGGGGCATTTCTCCAAGGGCTGGAAACTTAATTGCCTGTTAAAGGAGGCTGGCTGCTCCCTGCAGGGCTGTCCCCTGTGAGGTGGCAGTGCCCCCTCTCAGGGCCTGTCCCTGCCTCTGCCCATTCAGGGGATTCTTTAAAACCCCTCAGGTACCAATGCCTGCCACTGCTGAGGAGGGGAAGGTGCAGGCAGTGGAGGGGGTTTGGGTGAAATCAGTGGAGATGGGAGGCGAGAGGCAGCTCCTCACAGGTGGCACATTGCCATCTAGCTGGCATTTGCTTATTTTCCCTGCAAACCGAGTTTCCCTGGCACTGTGCTGCCCGGCTGGGTGGGAAGCATCCCCCGTGGCTGGGGACCCCAGGGAGCTGCTGCTGGCACAGGTACCAGCCAGGGGAGCCAAAAAGGAGGTGACAGCCAGGTGTCTCCAGGCAGCAGGAGCCAATTCCCCCCCCCAGACTCCTGCCTGGTCCTCTCAGCTCACAGCAGATGCTGGTCCAACAGCACCAAACCATCCTTCTGCAGCAAATACACATTTCCCTCTTCTCCTGCCTCATTCCTTCCACCTCCTCAGCAGCTCTGCTGGGGACAAAGCCACTGCAGGAAGAGTCCTGCTTTGCCAGGGCAGTGGTGAGTCCCTCTGCCAGGGTCTCCCAAGGGCCCTGGGGTGGCAGTGGGTGCCCACCACAGCCCTGCAAACCCTCACAGCAGCCCTGCTGGGAGGGAAGAGCTGGCTCCATGAAATTCCCAGTGATCCCAGAGCCAGCCCTGATGTCTCCACTCATTTTCTGCTGTGCTGGTTCCCTGCCTGCTCCCTGCCACTCGCTGCATTCAACAGGCTGCTGGGGAGGTGAACAGAACCACAAACCTGAGCCTCCCATGGCTGTCCCAGCTGTCCTCCCACCTCAGCCAGGTCTCTGCCCACCCTGGTGGGATTCCACCTGCTTCCCTCAGCCTGGGGGTTCTCACTTTTCCAAAGCACCAATTCCATGCACGCACTCACAACCCCCCTGCCACATCCCTGCTCCCTGCAGGTGCCACACCTGGGTCAGACCACCCTGCCTGGATGGCAGCAGGCACTGCAGCTCCCACGGGCTCCACAGACACTACAGGGTTTGCTGGTGGGGTCTGGAGCACAACTCAGCAAAGGATTAAAGAGCAGGGTGCAGCCAGCCAGCCCAGGTGAGCTGCAGCAGCACCTGCCCTGCCCTCTCCCCACAGCCCTGCTGGGGTTCTGGAATTCGGGCTGGGATGGCAGCTCAGGTCCTGCTGGAAAAACCCCACAACACCCAGGCTGGAGCAGTAACTCCAGGCAGGAAGGAGCTTGGGGAAACCCAGACAATTGCTGCATTTCTCCAGGCAGGGGCAGCTCTCCTCCTCCCACCCAGCAGCATCGCCCTGGCACCGGAGGAGGGGAACCCACAGGCAGGTGGGACAAACAGCAGGGAGCCATTCAATCCTCCTCCTCCTCGGCAAAATCCTTCCCCCTGCCCCTCTCCAGGGCTGGGAGCCTCTCTGAGGAGTGAGGCAAGATGGCAAAACCTTGATTTATGTGTGCTGCACCCAGCTCTGACAGCACCATCCCCAGAGACCCCCTGCACCCCGTGTGCCCCCCAAGGGGACTGACACCCCCGACAACCCAGTGCAGGCACAGACAAGTTCTCCAGGGGAAATTTAGTGCAGGTGACTAATGCAGCAGCCCTGAATCACCCTCCAGAGATGTGGGGGAGCTCCACACACTCCCCAGCCTGGCTGATGGCTCCAGTCAGGCTGCAGGATCCCCTCCCTGCTCCCAGCCTGGGGAATGGCTACGGCAGCTCTTGCCTGGATTTACAACTTGGCTGCTAAACACGGGGGAGTGACAGTCCCACCCTGCACATTCATGCCAGCCAGTGTCCTCAGGGTGTCTGGGCCACCCCGTGCTGTCCCCAGAGATGTGCCACCAGCACTGCCACCTCCCTGCTCTGCTCCTGGCACCGCTGTGCCTTTGCCAGCCAAAACCCCACCACACCCCTGGCAAAACAGCCTCGGCAGTTTTGCCTGACACCTGTTACGCTGCAGGAAACACTTCCTAACAGCAGCCTGGGTGAGAGAAACACCCGCCGGCCCCGGCACGGAGCCAAGCTGCTTCCAGCACCCAGCACCCAGGATCCAGCACCCAGCACCCAGGATCCAGCATCCAGCACTGCCCAGGGATAAATGCAGAATGCAGAGCCCTGGGCAATTTCCCTGCGAGTCACCCAAAGCCCCAGGGCTTTGGGCCACACTCCCCCCTGGCCCTGCACTCCGCTTTCTCCCGTTTCTCCTGCCGCGCTGAGCAAAGACGATGGGATAATTAGAGCAGCTAATGACCCAAAGCCGGTTAAAGTCCCCGTTAACTGCCCGGCTGGGACAAACGCGGCTTAGCGGAGATGTTCTCCCTGGTAGTGCCAGAGCTGTCGCCTCTCCACGGAGCCGTGACCTCGACACCAGCATGGGGACAGAGAGTGTGCTAGCTTGGGGTTGGCACCCAGCACCGGCCTCTGGCAGGGCTGTGCCCGGAGGGGGACACGGGGACAGCCGTGCCACCCTGCAGCAGCGCAGCCCTTCGGGGAGCCCTCCCTGGGGTCACACTCCGGGGTATAAATGGGATAAATGGCAGCAGCCCAGCGGCCGGCAGCGATGCCGAGGCAGGGCTGTGACATTGTGCCAAGGGAAAGCCACCGGCTGTGACATTGTGCCAAGGGAAAGCCACCGCCTGCCCGGCGCTGGGCCCTGACCGACTCAGCCTCCCCTTCCCCCAGGACGAGCACGCAGCAGCACCCGCTCCCTTCTCCCCGGCATCTCCCGGCTCCAAACTTTGGATCCCCTCGGTGGATCTGTCCCCGAAGGAAGGCTGGGCTGAACCGAGCCCTTGGCGTTTCTCTACCTCCGAGGGAAATCGGGTGATCCCGGGGGCCCAGAGCCAGGCAGCGGCTGCCTTGCAGCTCCACGGCACCGGCTGGGAAGGACGTTTTGGGTGGGGAGGGGTTAACCCTTGCTGCAAACACCTGCATCCACCACGGCCAGAGCCTTCTGCTCCAAAGGCCCCCCGGTCTCCCGCAGGGCTCTGCGAGGAATGGAGGGATGACACGCCAGAGTTTGCCGAGGGAGAGGGCAGAGCTCTCCCGGGCGATGTCATTCCCGACAAATCTCCCCGCCGTGGAGCCGGGCGATGCTGGAGCTTCTCGCCAGCTCATCAGCAGGGTGGCTGGAGCAGCCTGCACCACCGAGCCGGATTAAAAGGGTCTGAGCCCAGCCGGAGGGCTGGAGGCACGGAGCCGAGCAGGGACGAGGCAGAGAAGTGCACCAGCCACGACAGCAACTGGTGGCTCTTGGGAGACTTCCCTACTTTGGGTTCAGCAGCCAGCCTGGCTGCGGCACGGACACTCCCAGGGCCCCCTCCACCCCGAGAGCCTCCCCGGCCACACCTGGGAGCTCCTCACCGCTGCACTGTGATCCAGGGACCGCCAGCACGGCTGGAAGGGTTCCCCAGGATGGACAACCAGCCCTAACACCCACCCGTGCCCTCAGCACCGGCGCAAACTCCCACGGAAACTTAGGAACTCACTGCAATCGTCGGACTCGTAGCCCTCGGGGTCCACCAGCTCCTCGGGCGCTTGGCTCTTGGCCGGCTGCTCCGTCGTTCCGTGGGCTCCGAAGAGCTGGTCCACATCCTCCTCATCGTCGCGGGGAGGCTCGGCGGGGCTGACCGAGGGCTGGCTGAGCGCGGGGCGCAGGGCGCTGCTGCTGCTGCGGCCGACGGCGGCGGGGAGCCCGCGGGGGAAGCGGGGGAAGTAGTCGGAGATCTGCTTGATGGGTTTGATGGGGCCGGGGCAGACGTCAATGGCCATGTGCTCCTGGATACTTATGGTCATTTTCTCTCCTTTGCGGAGTGTCATGCATGCGGCTGTCGCTGCCGAGCCCCCCCCGGAGAAGCCCGGACCGTGCGGGAGAGGGAAGTTTCAGCCGGGGGCTGCGGGGGCAGCTGAGGAGGAGGAGGAGGCTCCGGCGGGGCCCCTTAGGTGGTTGTCGCCTCAGGTTGCCACCTGAGCCTCGGTGGCCGCACGCATGCTGCTGCTGCCAGCCCCGGCGCTCGCACGGCCCCTGATCCTGCCAGCGCTGCCTGGGAATAAATGAGCGAGACAGAGAGACGGATAAGAGGCAGGGGGTGGGCTCTCGGGTGATGTCACCAGCTAGCAACAAAGCGGTGCCCAGCAGCGGAGGAATGAGGGCTGTGGCCGGCCTGCCGCCCCGGCCACACGGCCACCAGCGCGGGCAGCCCACCCTGCCCCTGCCCCAGCCCAGCCCCGGCCGGCAGGAGCTGGGCTGAGGGGGTGACAGGAGGTGGGATTTGGTTCATCTCCCTGGCAAAGCAGGGCTGGTCCCTGCCAGACCCCTCCGCGGGCTGAGGTCACCGGGCAGGGTCAGGAGCCAGCGTCCTGCTGTGTCACATCCCGGCGTGATGGGGAGAGGGACAGGGACAGCCCCCAGGGACAGGGACAGCCCCCAGGGACAGGGACAGCCCCGCAGGCTGTGCCAGGGAGATGCTGTGCCACATCCCGAGCCAGGGGCATGGATGGCACCGCTGCCCACTCCCTCCACAGCCCCGACACAGATCCCTGCTGCCCCAGCCCACAGCAATGTCCCTTCCAGAGCTCAGCACCGGCTGGATGAGCTTCTGGAGCTGGGAACACACCGGGGATTGAAGCAACACCTGTGCCCTGCTCATGGCCTGGGTGGCAGAGCCTCTGCCAGCCAGCGTGTGGCTGTGCCATGGAGCTGGTACAGCACCTCAGAGGGGCCAGGGACGGGCTGGGACAGGGCTCAGTGACACCGTGGCCATGCTCAGCACCCCTCCTGCCCCTCCCTGGGCATGGCCCCTGCACCAGCCAGGACAGGGACAGGCTCCTGCCACAGGCTCCCTGGAAATGCTGAGCTGTGCTTTGCTCAGGGAGTTGGTCTCAAAGTGCTGTTTTTACTCATTCCCCCCTGTGTTCAAATCAATAAATCCATGGCTTCACAAGCTGCTGGAAGTGGACTTTTCTGCAAGGAGTGCCAGAAGAGAAACGCTGCGAGAAAATGATGCAAAATCCTGCCCAAGTAACTCACCCTGCCCAGGAAAATGTGTCTGAAATATTTCAGAGGAGCAGCCTCTCTGCTGGCTCAGCTCTGGTGTGAGCCTGGGACACTTGGAAAGCTCTGGTCACCCCTCACCATGTCCAGGCAGGCCCACCAGGTAACCTGGCACATCCCTTAGCCATGCACACAGAGCTGCAGTCTCCTGCAGCCTGGCAGGCAGGTAATTATTAAAAACAAAGCTCTGTTCTTCAGAGGATTTCCCCCAAATCCCAACAAAATGACACCCAGCCTTTCTGTCTGCAGCAGAGTTCAGCTTTCATTCAGATTTTGGTAAATGTTAATGCAAGTCTTTGAGTCATAACACACTGACACCAGGCAAACCAACCTCACTTACTCCTCACAGGCAGGTGAATGTTTCTCTCCTGAAGCATCCAAACTTGTCACTGCTCTGTTCCCAGACATGAGGCACACCTGAGGATGATCCAATGACCTGGGAGAGCAGGAGACAGCTCACTGCTCCTCTGTGTCCCTGTCACTCCGAGGTGGCTCCTGCCTGTTGCAGGTCTGACAGCAGATCCAGCCTCAGACAGTTTAACCCCCTAACCACAGCCAGGGAATAAATTCAGAGGGAAATGCCACCTGCTCTGCACGTGGAGGCTGAAAACCTCACGGGTGGGCTGGTGCTGGGTGGAAACACCACGGCAAGCACAAGGAGGTCCCTCTGGATCTGGGTGTGTTCATCCACACAGGCTCCATCTTTGGGTGCAGCATGCAGGATGTGGTGTGGACTCAGACAGAACGAAGCAGAAATTGGGCCTGATGCCCAGAAAATAGCAGCAATTTCCTCTAAGAAAGGGCAAATAAATAAATAAATAAAATCAAGTTACATGTGAGAGCCTAATGCTGTTACTACCATTACAAAAGCATCATCGTTTCAAATGCTTCCTCAAAGACCCAAATAGGCAAAGATTGTTTTATAGGACAGGAAAATCAAGGCTCTGGGAATCAAGCTGAACCTCTGAGCTCTTCCCCCTCCTGCATGCACAGCCCACAGCTGGGATCAGGGCCCAGCAGCACCAGCTGGGAGGTGCTCAGCTCACCCAGGGATTCAGAAGAGCAGCAGGGGGACAAAAAAGGCAGAATTGAAGCAGACAAACTCCCTGAAGCAGGGGAGGTGTGTCCCCTGAGGGAGACCCCATCACCAGCCCTACAGACTGAGAGAAACAAAATCCAAGACTCACTGCTCACAGCCCAAGTGGGACTTTGCAGTCCCTGCCTGTCCCAAGCCTACAGAAAGCAGCTGGAGCCTTTTCTTAGCCTTTAATGAGTCCCAAAGCAGCTTGGTCTTGATAAACCACACTTCTCCTACCTCCCCACCCTGCCTGAGTGCTTCCTCCTGGGCTGCACAGCCCCACACGTGCCCAGGGCTCCCCAGATGTGTCACACAGCACAACCCTGAAGGTGAAAGGGACAAAAATAAAAAGTTGGGCTGGAAGACAAAAGCAGGGCTGGCAGATACAAAGCCAGTTTCCAGGTAAAGCTCTTAATTCCCACCGTCTGTCTAATGCCCTGGAATGTGACTGGGTTTGATCCCTGGCTCTGCTCTGCCCACGCACGTGGGTGGCCTCTGCTGCCCTGGGAGGGGAGGTTGGTTTGCCCACCAGCCCCCCAGGAGGATAAGAGAGAGCTGAAATGTTAAAATGCCAATTTGAAGCCACCCTGTCAGGGTCTGTAGGAAGGGGGGACAGCCTTCAGGGAAGGGGGAGGTGGCCACCACAGAGCCAGCATCAAAGCAGGGATGGGGTGAGGAGGAAAAGCAATTATCTCTGTCAAAATAAATATTTTCTCCCAAGATCCTGAGCTCAGCATCTGTGACATTGTGGGATGTGGGATGCAGGAACTGTGACTCCAACTCCAGCCCAGGCTCTGACAACACCGAGGTTTTACTTTAAATGTTGTCCTGAACAGGGGCAGGAGCACAGGTTTAAATACACCCAGAAAAAGCCTGTGGCACTCACACAGGTTTAAGTACTCCCAGAAAAATCTGGGCTGTGGCACTCATTCTCCCTGTGCCACAGCCCAGATTCCTCCTCTGGAGCTGCCCTGCAAATGGACAAAGAAAAGGAATGTTCCTACAGCCCCCCAAACTGCAGCACACAGATTAAACACACCCCAAAACCACTGGCTGTCCTCAGGACACACTTCAACCAATTTTCTAACAAATGCTGAGCATCAGGTTCTGCTGTTCCAGGTTTAAATCCAGGGGAGCAGGGGCTGATTCCAGTTTGATCCATTAATTTCCAAGTGGAAAGCACAGCAGCAGGCTGGCACACCCCACTGCTTGCCAGGGATTCACCCACTGGTTCTTTATTTGTTCCTCTGTCAGCTCCAAATCTCCCTGAGCCCCCCTGCTCTGCTGGAGGGAGCACAAAGAGATGGTGCCAAATTAAAGCCTCCACCACCTCTGGATCTCATCCTTGCCCTCAGAGAGGTGGGACAGGGAGGGTGGTCAGTGTCCCCAGGGAGGTGACAGGGCAGCACCAGCCCTAGCTGGAATTTTGCTTTTCCCAACCATTGTTAAGCCTGGAAGTCCCCACAGCAGTAGGCAGGAGAAGGGGCCAGCAGACACCACCAGCTCAGTCTGGCTGCAGGGGCAGAGCTGGGGGTTTAACACTGCCAGCACTGCTGGGAGAGACCCCTCCAATCCCTCCTGGGGGGCTCAGGAGTGGCCCTGCCTTCAGCTCCCCTGGCTGGGAGGTATCAAACACATTTTTTATTTCTTCCACTGAGCTTAGCTCCAGCATGGCTGTGTGTGCATGGGAAGGGGGTTAATTGAAAAGCAACATGTGCCTGGCTCGGGGCTCTGTCTCCTGGCTGATGCACAGCTCCTGGCAGCCTCCCCTCAAAGATCCCTGCCCTCCACTGCTGGGCAGGCTTGGCTGAGCCCATCCAGGGCATTGCACTCCTTACCTGGTCCAACAGCCCTTGCATTTGCTGAGTAAAGCAATAATAATAATGGTGATAACTGGGAAACTTGGCCCAAAATAATCCTAAGGAGCTTATTCCAGGCTGTGCTGATTACAGCTCCCCAGCAGTGCTGATATCCCAGTGCACCCTGGCCCCCACTGCTCCTCTGCTTGGATAATATCTGAAGTTATCTGTGCTCCAACAGGCCCTGCTAACAACCATTATTTGACCAGATTTAACCAGCAATTACTAGCTGTGAACAAAATCACTGTGGTGGAATACAGCCCACATCCTTTCACAACACAGACACAAACAAACCCTTGCATTAAGCCAGGCAAGGGCCAAATGCCAGCAGGGAAGAGCCCTCTCCCCTCAAAATATTGCTTAAGTTCCCAGAGACTTTATGAAACACCCAGCCAGTGGTAAAGGTGGATGGAATCCTCCTGGCCAGCGTTTTGCTACCTGCAGAAGGACCTGGAAAGGAGCTGGAAAGGAGGAGGGAGGGAGGGAGGCATCAGCTCTCCCTGCATCCTCAGGATGGGCCCAGAATAGCTCTACTTTTGGTAGGGGCTGATGTTTAACGTTCAGCATATGTTGCCATTTCCATGGGAATCCCAAAATAGTTGGTGTTTTCTTTTGTCATTTCCATGGCCTGGGTTTTTAGGAGTCCTGTGGAATGTCTGCCCTCCTGCTGGGGAGGGGACCTGCTCTGCTCTGCAGCCTGACACCCCCTGCCAGCCCCCCAGGCACCTGCCAGTCCCCCAGAGGGGACAAACAGCTGCTGTAAATCCCAGCTCTGTGGAGCAGAGCACAAATCCACCCAGGGATTCAGCAGGGTGGGTCTGGGCACAGCAGGAGCTGCAGGAAAATCCACCCAAAACGTGCCCAGGATTGGGGTGACATCCAGACTTGGGGCACAGCACTGCCAAGGGCTCAGTCCTCAGGGGGATTTTCTGAGGGATGAACCTTTTTGGAGTTTTTTCCCTCAGATTTCTCTCCTGAACTCCAGAGCCTTGGCAGGGCTTTGCCATCACCAGGCTGGTCAGAGCCATCCTCTCACACGGCTGGCTCTGGTTCTTGTGAGATAAATGCAGACCCACTCCCTTGCAATCAAGGGAGGGGAGACTTCTGTGCAGCATCAACTCCTATTAGACTAATTTTATCTGCTCTCAGTGCCTTCCCAAGCTGGAGTCAACGTCCTCTGAGATTATCCAGCTGACTTGTCTTGGGAGTTTTACCCTGCTCTTACCTCTTCCCCACTGTCTCCCAGCTGCAGGAGGATGACACCATTCCTCCTCAAGACTTCCCAGGCAGCCAGGAGCAAAGCCTGGTGCTCATTTTGCAGCAGCAGCTGATGCTGTGGTGGCTGGGACACGGATGCTGGCCTGGAGAGCTGAGCTGGGGCTGGGCACTGCTGCCTCTGCACCCCCAGCTCTTCCCACTCCATAAATGTCCAGGAACAGAGTTCCCATCAGCAGATAGGGCCCGGCCCCGTTGCCATGGAAATGGATAGACTTTCTGCTCACATTTTGGTGGGAAGAGGCATTTCAGGAGTCACAGCAGCTCCCAGAGTGAGCACAGGAGGAGCCAAGTGAGGGCAGGAAGCAGCAGAGCTCCAGAGAGGCTCCGGGGGGAAACTGCTCCCACCCCATGCCCCAGGAATTCAGAGCTGGATGCAAGCAGAGGGAAAAATGCCACCAATAACCAGCAGCAGAGTGAGCTCCAGGGATTCACAAAATAACATCTTGGGTTTGCAGTATTAAAGAGCAATTTGGCTGCATTAAGAGAGCTTTGTAGCTGCTGCTCTCCCACATCCACGTCAGGCTAATGACATCCTGTCAAAAGGAATCTACCCAAACCCCCCTGTGCAATCCCTGTACCTGGCACAGCTCTGGGGCAGCTCTGTCCTGCCTGCTGCTCCTCCCAGGGCTGGGAGATGTCCTGTCCAGCCCTGGATCATGAGGCTGAACCATCAGCTGTGAGGGAATGGCCCATCCTGGGTGCCAGGGCGTTTTCCTGGCCCCATCCACAAATCCCAGCATCAGGCCAACATGAAAAACAAAGCAACAAAAATGGAAGAGCAAGAAGAGGAGCAAGAAGGAGAAAAGACCCCACAGATCCACAGTGGGCTCAGGCTGCTGGAGAGGAAAACAACCCCAAATTCCCTGCACCAGGCAGGGCTGCTCACATGGGCACCACCAGAACAAACTCACAACAGCACCTGCGGGGCAGCAGGGAAGGAATTGAGGCCACAGCCCAGCCAAGCAGATTCCTGCCTGGAGAGCAGCATTCCATCCAGGCCAGCCTGCAGGATGCTCTCAGACCCAGGGGCTATTCACTGCCTGGCCTTATGTCACCCCACTCAGGACAAAGTTCCTCTCCACTGCAGGGAAGCCCCAGCATTTTCCAGCTCTGTGGCAATCCAGGGAAAACAAAACTTTGGAGCAAAGGAAACCCACCAGCTGAAAAAAAACGGGAGCCAGAGGGAGATGTGGCATTCCTCAAAGCATAAAATTTAAAATTGTCACCATTGAGGGGGGCACCTCCCGGGTCATTTAGCAGCCAGAGGAGTCACTAGATGGCCCTGCTAGCCCTGTTCATCTGATCTCAGCACGGATATTGAGAAATGCTGCCTTGGCTGCTCTGCAGGAGCTGGGAATGCTGCTCCAGGTCTCCTCCTGTGAGGATGGGCCTCAAGGAGAGCGTGGCAGGCAGGTGGCACTTTGGCCAGGACATGTGGCACCTCCCAGGCAGGTGAAGGGTCCCTTCCTGGTGCCACCATGCCCTGGATGTCCTCTTCCCTCCCTGAGAGTGGCTCCACGTGCCAGGGATGCTGGAGAGCTCAGCACAGTCATGGTGACAGTGATGGGTGTGAGAGCCAGGGAACCAATATTAATGAACCCCGTGCTGCTGGATAATCATGCCATTAGCCTTATTGGATTAGAACATTTGCATAATTTGGGCACGAGCTGCTACCTGCACGGGGACATATGTTTACATGAATTTACATCCCATTTGCATCCCGATCGAGCTGCATCCTGACCAGTCAGGGGCCATTGGCTCCTCCACCCAGGGGGCATTTCCTGCTGGCAGGGATGATCCCAAACCACTCAGGTGCCAACAAACAGCAACATTTCCCCCCTCGAGGTGTTCCTCACACAGGTTGCCCCTGGTTATGCCCCTTACCCATCCCCAGCCTCAGCCCTGGGGCAGGGCCATCGGGTGACTCCTCTAATGACCTGGGAGGTGCCCCACTCAACGGGGATCATCTAAAGTTTGTGTTTTGAGGATGCCACCTCTCCCTTTGGCTCCCATTTGGATCCCATTTGCATAATTTGGGCTACCTGCACGGGGACATCTGTTGACATAAATTAACATGCATTTGCATCCTCAGCAGCTTCCCGGGCTGACCAGTCAGGGGCCATTGGCTTCTCCACCCAGGGGCCATTTCCTGCTGGCAGGGACCATCCCAAACCACTCAGGTGCCAACAAACAGCAACATTTCCCCCCTCGAGGTGTTCCTCACACAGGTTGCCCCTGGTTATGCCCCTTACCCATCCCCAGCCTCAGCACGGGGTCACCCAGGCTGAAGTTGTCCTTCCCCAGCTCCCCCAAGGTCCTGCTGCCCACCAGGTCCCAGGAAAAGGGGCAGCTGAGTCCATCCTACTCACAGCTGTGAAAAGGGATCCATAAAACACTCCCAGCAGCCTGCAAAGCTCAGGATTTAAGAGGCCAATAAAGAGAGGCCAAAATGAACTCCTTTCTCTGGCTCTTCAAATCATGTGCTCTTTGATTTGATTACTTGATTTTATAGGAAAGGGGGAGGGAGATTCAATTATTTGATTCTTGATTTCTTAGCAGGGAAACACGGAAAGCACAGAAATTCTGCAACCACAGAAAGGCACAATCCCTTCAAAGCAGCATCCCAGCAATTGGGTGGCAACGTCAGGTTCATGGAGCTGTAAGAAATCAGCAGTTTCCCCTCCTGGGCTCCTCCTCAGAACCTGCTCCAGCATGAAAGGAGTGCAGGAATAGCTGAGCACAACGTCCACAAAATTACAGGGGGAGAGGTGGCAGCTGCCTGGCCGTGTGTCCCTGGGTGCTCCCCCAGGGCAGAGCTGCTCAGGGAGTCACCAAACCCCTCCACAACCCCAGGAATTGTGATCTGGGAGGGAGCAGGAGCTGCACACTCACTCCCAGGCATCACCAGCCCCGCCAAAATCGCTGCTGGCTCCTTCCAAAGGCTGCCATAAAAACTGACAGCAGGACCAGCCCTGGGGTGCCCAAACCATCTCTATCCAGGCTCGGGGTAACCACAAACCTGCAAATCACAGGGATTTATCTCTGAGTGCTGGCCTGCAAGACGTGAAGAGCTAAAAACCCCGAAGTGCCTTTGGGATTAAACCCACCTGAACCCATCAGCAGCAATGAGAGCAGCAGGGATTCCTGCTGGGAAGGTTTTCCCGGGATGCTGTGAGCTGGAGCAGCCCTCTGTCCCCTTCTCTGGTGCACACAACGATGTGCCACGTCAGTAAAAGCTCAGATGGAGTTTTCAGGGTCTGCTCACCCAAACCAAACCGCAGCTGCTGCTTCCCCTCCTGAAGAGACTGGAAAGAAAAGGAGCATTAAGGAGCTGCTCACCTGGGTGAATCCAAGCCTGGGGGTTGATGCAGAGCCCAGCTCTGTTCTGAGGAAGGTGAGGAAGGCAGCCTGGCCCCCACCCACCACCTTTTCCACTCCCTGCACACCTTCAAAGCCTGGCATTTAGCACATCTCTGCCTCAGCCACTCAGGCTGTTAAACGGGCACATTTTCACTCGTAAAAGCCGTGCCAAAACCCCCTGGGAAACTTTTATCCTTATTTAAGTGGAGTGCATTTTGTTTCACCTTAAAGCCTTCCCCCATCTGGAAACTTCTGGAGAAGTTTCATGAGAAACAGAAACAAACCCAGCAGAGGGGTCGGGGGGACTCTCATCACCTCCAAGGAGGGGCATCACCCCAATTTCTGGCTGAAAAGCTCCTGCTCTGGAGGAAGGGGACTCTCACCTCCCAGGAGGGACATCACCCCAATTTCTGGCTGAAAAGCTCCTGCTCTGGAGGAAGAGCAGAGTGGCTCAGGTGCCAAAGGCAGCTGCCAATGCCTGATGGCTCCGTGCCACAGGAGCCCCAAACCACGGCAGCAGGAGGGGGGAGCTGGAACAGGAGGAGGGAATTGGGTGCTGGAGCATCACAGCCGGGATCTGAGCCCTGAAAATATCGATGGGACACTGGCTGGAGGCCACGGGGGTGTTTGAGCTGCCAGTGTGGCTCACAGCTGGGCACAGCAGAAAATTCAACCCCTTTTTCCCTCTCCTCACCTCTCCAGCAGGGCTGCCTTAAAGAGAGGAGGGAGGGAGGAAAGGAAGGCCAGTTAATGAGTTCTGCTGCTCTTCAGCAGCCTCTGGCCCTGCATCTGCCCAGGCTGGAGCTCCTGGGGGATGTGGAGGTGCAGGAGCAGGGGGCAGGCCCTGGCACAGGTGGGGAGAGAGCCCAGGGAGCCAGGCAGGTGTGATTTACACCTGGGGAGGAGCAGGAGCAGAGCTCAGCCCCTCCCAGATCAGGCATCCCCACGCCACTGTGGGTGGCTGTGCTGCCCCATTAAGCAAAACCCCTTTTCTGCCTCTGGTGTCTCACCCAGCTTCCAAATCCATCAGGACTGAGCCTGGGCTGCAAAAATCTGACTCCTGCAGGCTTCCCTCTCCACAGAGGTAATGCACCAGGCTGCATCTGATTTCTCCTCTCCCCTCCCAGCCCTTTCACCCTCCTTTCCCTATCTTCGAGGAACAGATGCACCCATTCATAACCAAGCAGAGGAAAGTGAGAATTTGCCTTCCCCACTGCAGTGCAGCTGGCAAAGCACAGGAGGGAAAATGATGTTGTGCACGAATACAGAAATTATCTGCACTGATCTTATTAAGCCTGAATGGGGAAGCGACAGGAAAAGAAAGGAGGGAAGTGAAAGGCATTGTTTGGGTGTAGCATCGTTATTGTTTATCCTCTCCAAGCCCTCCATCATCCTAATCCCAGCCTCTCCCACGGTGACAGGTCAGGAACAGAGATCTGTGCAACAGCACCATGCAGAGCCTGCCCGAGGGATGCAAACCTGGCAAGGCAGCACCTCGGGGAAAGCCTCACCTGCAATTCCCAGGCAGCTCACAAACATTCTCAGTGCTGAAAATGTCCCCGTGGCACCAATTAGCACCAGAGCACTGGGATAGGCAGGGGTGAGGGAGAAACAAAGGCTCAGGAACTCCCTAACCCACACCCCCACAGGGATATTCTCATTTATCCACGAACAAATCCCATGCCCAGGACACAAGAGCCGATTGCTCGTGCTACAGGCAGCGCAGCAACCCTGGCAAGTCCAGAAAAACAATCACAAGGTGGAGATTCAGACAGAACACAGCTCACCTGCCATCCAAACCGGGGGAATCTGGCAAGTTTCCTCCTCAGCACTTACCACATCAAGGCTGCTAATTAAACAGGTCCCTCCCAGACAGAGCCTGGAAGATTTACATCCCTCATTTGCATTTCTCACTGTGTTTTTCTTTCCTCCAAGGCATCATTTGAGCGGCCGCGGTGTGATTGCTTGGAGGGGCTCGATTTGGCACCAGTGCCTTTGGAGGATGAAGGGCTGTGCTGTCAGCAGCTCCTCCTGCCCCTGCTCTCCCCCAGCGGGGCTCAGCTCCTCACTGGGGTTTTCTTGGGCTTGGTCTCACCCCTCGGAAATAAGGAATGCTGGAATCAGCTGCTCTGGGTGATCCAACTGCTGTCCCAGGGGCTGGGAATGGATCAGTCTGGGGATTCTTTCGAGGATGAGTCCCTGAAATACCCAGCAGCAGCGCAGGGCTGTTAGGACCAGTCTCAGAGGTGTGATCTCCCCACCCAGCTCCCAAATCCAGTCCCCAAACCCGAGAGCAGAGCAGCTCCCACAGCCCTGCTCTGCTCAGAGCAGAAGTTTGCTGGAACAAAAGTTTGCATAATTGCAAATAACTCCAAGCAGCCTCGGTGCTGTGGGATTTGCCAGCTCTGGAATCACGGGTCAGTCACACTCGGGGGAGGAGGTGTCTGCCAGCAGCCCTCTCCTGATAAGGCTCTGATTAGCAGAAGTCACCAGGCTGATAAGAGGTGGGAGGAGGTGACAGCTGGCACCGTGTTCCTGTCTGTAAAGGCAAGATCCTCATCTCCTGCAGCCCCAGCACTGCCTGAACGCGCTGCTGCCCGAAGAAATGGTCAGGGAGGGTTCTGGATGAGGAACTCGGGATGAAAGCGTCCCACGAGGGGCTGACCCATCACTGCTGGAGGTCTCATTATGGGAGGGCAGCACCAGCCCTGCCCAAAACCTCCCCTGAGCTCTCTGTCCATCCCAGCCACCTGCAGAACAGGCTGGGAGAGCACTGCCCAAGGGGGGAGGAACAAAGGGGTGGGAGGAAGAAAAGGGAGAGGGGAGCTGGTGAGACATCACCCCTCCTCCCCTGGAGGAAACTTCTGGGAGGGGAGCAGAACAACTGCTGCCAAGTTCAATTTCACAAATGAACTCCAGAGGTTGTTTGCCAGTTTGTGTCACTGTCCAAGCCCTCCTGCAGACTCTCCAGACCCAGCAGTGGCCAGAACCACGTTGCCCAATGTGAAAAATGCACATTTTATGGTTGGCTTTTCGCAAATATTAAAATGACTATTATATGTGTTGTGTTAGAAAGTGATGCTGTATTAATTCTCTGAAGTAGGGTGTTAAATATAGTTTTAGGTTATAACAAAATGTTAAAATAGGAACTATGCTATGTAGGATACTTCTTTAAAGAAAGGACTTGCAGTGAGAGAGCAGCCACAGGACACCTGAATCTTTCAGAGAAAGAGAATTTATTGCCCCATTATCAGGAGAAATGAATTTCTTCCTGCCTTGCTCGGGCAGGATGACACCGTCAGGATCCAGAGGAAGAAGCTGACACTGCCCAGCCAGAATCCTGTGCTTGAATGGAATTTATGCATCATGTAGGAGGTGTATGAATATGCAACAGGCTGTTGTTTTTAAGGGTTAATCCTCTGTTAACGTGGGTCCTTTTTTGGGCTTATTTTGCCGAGAAAAAGGTACCCAGACCATCCATAACTCTTTGTTTCTATTGTCTCATATTGTCCTAATCCAAATTGTCCGAATTATTATTACTCTAATTATATTACTATTTGTATAACCATTTTATTACTATTAAACTTTTAAAATCTTAAAACCAAGTGATTGTTGGTTTTCACCCCCAAACACCAATGGTGGCCCATTCGCTCCGGCCACAGACGGCTCTGACAGGGCAAGCACTGCCCTCCCCTCCCAAAATAAAGTGTAAAAAACCACCCAGGGCAGCTTGGCAGTGCCCAGGCAGCGTTTCTGAGATGCCACAGCTGACTCTCCCACCTGGTGCTGTTGTCATGGCAAGCAGAGAGGGGAAGAGCAGCACCAGAGCTGCTCAGTCCTTGTCACGCTCCATCCTTGGCCCGATGGCAGCTCCCCAGCAGAACAATCCCAGCAGCAATTACTGAGGAGTGTCAGAGCAGGGCAGAGCAAAAACAGATTAAAAAGCTATTGGAAACCTTGAGGGTGAATGCTGAGGGAACAGGAGAGGCAGGGCTGTGTGAGCTCAGCTAACAATGGGGAGACAGAGACACTTCTTGGTGGGCCCTGCTTGTGACAGAGTGGAAAACCTTCAGGGAGGGGCTGAGGAGCAGATTTGTGCCCCTGCCAGCACCAGCACCAGGCACAGAGGAGGGGATGAGACAAAAGGTGACTTTCAAGTGCAGGATTCAATTAAAGTCCAGCCACAGCAATCACAATTCCACTGGCTGGGTTATTGTCTTGCCTTGCTGGAGGATTTGGAGAGTATCTACAAAAAAAAAAACTTTTCTACTGTTTCAGGAATGGCAAGGAGCTGTTCCTGAGCAAAAGCTTTATTGTTTCCAGTAGTAAAATACCACATAAAAGTTGTGAGGGATGGAGGTGAGCACAAAAAATAATAAACACAAATGACCAGAGCAGACTAAGCACATCCACTGAGCTCCTCTTGCCCACACTGAGCTGGCTCAAAAGACAGGTTCAGGTTTAGGATAATATTCCAACAAAAGCCACAAAACACAACCAAGAGAACCACCACAAAGGGAAAAGTGGGCTTCAAAATAAAATAGTGCACAGAGCTGCAGATGTTCCTCTGTCACATTCAGTTGTGCCTGCATCACATTGTCCAGGACCAGATCCTTCCCTCAATCCAGGAGGAGTCTTTCCACAGCTGATTGAACAATTCTGGTTCAACCTCAGCTGGAATTACCCCATGGAGTTAAAATACACAGGTAAGAAAGAAAAGATAAATATGGAATTACCCCATGGAGTTAAAATACACAGGTAAGAAAGAAAAGATAAATAAATTTAAAATAACAAAGAAAAGTTTCCAGTCTCACTAGCACCAGAGCAACATCAAATTTAGCTCTGAGACTGTTTTATAAAAGCTGGCCTCAGTCAAAAATCGAGCTGCTGCCTCACAGTGGCACAGCAAGGACTCCCAGGCTCCTGTGCAGAGCTGGCAGCCCGTGGTCTGGGAAGTGAGAGTGGGAATGGGGACACCAGTGACCTGCCTGCACTGCCCTGGAGTGAAGCACCAGGGACCCAAGGAGAGCTAGAAATGACACTCAAGACTTTAAAAGCTCTTTCCAACCCAGTCTAGAGCTGGTGATGAGAAAGGAACAGCTTTAAAAAAGTCTTTTCCCCTCTCCTTCTGCTGTAGAATTAACTTGGCTGGCAGGCCAGGCTGTCTGAGGCACTGCACCAAAGAGCAGGACAAGCCTCACCTGGACTGCCAAAAGCTTGAAGGCAAACCAGAACTCCTTCTGGTGCCTACACACACTGGAAATTGAAGACCCTACTGGGAAATTGAAGACCCTACAGCTCTGAGAAGCAGCAGCCCTGGAACCACACCAGCATTTCAGCAAAAGCTGACAGCTGGAGTTCCTTCTTCAGCTACAGCTGATGGTTTTGGCATTCCCCATTCCACAGATGCAGTTAATGGCCAGGTTAACAACAGACCATGCCATAAAACATCCCTCAGTGGAGAACAACCTCATCCCTTGCTCTCTCCAACACTGATGCTGTGCCCCTCCCACTCAGGGATTTCTTTTTCTGCCATCTCAGGAAGCAAAAGGTTTTGTTTCCATTTGCAAAAGGGCAGGAGCAGATCACAGAGGGAGGCTTGGAAGCATTTCACCAGCAAGCTGCCACAGCCCATGACCTGGGGAGCAGTGGGGGAATGGGCCTCTGTTGGGCCATGCTCACCTGAAAAGCAAGGCAGGGATTGATTTCCCATCTCCTGCCAGAGTGCTCCAGCACCCAATCTCATTTATCTTCACACTGCAGCCATTTGTGAGAACACACACTGCCTGCACACAGAGTGCCCAGAGCAAAGGGAAACAGAACAAAAGAGAAATAACCAGGGGCAAGGCTGACATTAATGGGCACAAATTGCCTTTAACTCTGTGGTTGCAGAGGGAACTTTTTGGAATCCTTTGTTTCTTCATAACAGACAGGTCAGCTCCAAAGCATTTAATAAAATCCACAGACTCCCAGTGTGGGTTTTGTTCAGGCCTTCAAAGATCTAATTGCTCCAGAGACGTGAGGTAATTTGATTTTTCTCATCTGTCAGGCCTTAGAGGGAAATTGTCCATTCTGGAGGATAAGCAGGACCCGGGCATGCAGTTTTCAAGAGCCTGACTCATGATGACACCACCAGAGTCAGCCAGATGCTCCAGACTTCCAGGAAAAAGGCAAAAGAAAGGCTCTTGCTCATGTAAGCTGTGCACGTGGGAGGGGGATCTGCAGAGCTTTACAGGATAAAGTCATTTGAAAGCTTTTATCCCATTTGGGCACCCACAGGCAGCCAGCTGGGCTGAGGTTTGGGGCTGTGCTCCCCCCAGGAGCTGCAGCAAACACATCTCCCCTGACCCCCACCCTCCCATGAGCACGGCCAAGGGGAGTGAAAAAATCCCAGCAAACTCCTTGGAGTGTTCCTTTACCCTGAGCAGAGAGGGAGGGAGGGAACAGGAGCTCCACCAGGCTCAGCAGCAGCTTCTGGTTCCTGCTGGCCCCTCCAAACTCACTCCAAGCAGAACAAAACAACGACAGCAGACACAAGGAGCACCTTCCCCACGGGAGCCACAGGAAAACCCCAGGGCCAGGCTCTCTGCTGGGGCTCTCAGGGGACAGGCAGTGCTGTCCCAGCTGCCACTGCCTGGGGAAGAGCATCAGAGTCACCACTGGCAGCAGCTCCTGCCTGGGGTGGAACCTGAGGAATGGCAGAGCTGGATCCAGGACAGAGCAGCTCCATCTTCAGCCCCATCAGAGCCTGGTTCTGCTGTGGGCTCGTCGTTTGCCTTCAAGAAAAAACAAAGGATAAAAATTTTGTTTGGAAAGCAGCGAAGGGGAGAGACTCCACCAAGCTGTTTCATGTTGCTTTTGTGTGCTCAGTGCCATTTTGAGAGCTCCCTAAAAATAATAAAGAGAACATCTCTGCACCATTAGTCCAGCAGTCAGGGCCCATTAGACTCGATTAAAGGAAGAAAAGCCAGGGGAGGGAAATGTGGAAAGGAGGAGAAATGAGGAGCTGTGCTGCTAGAACTGGTCCTTCAGCACAGGCTGCCCAGGTCTCAGAAAAGCCAAAGCTCAGCTCTGAGAGGTGACAGGACAGATCTGCCATCAGACATTCCTGCCCTCCTGCTCTGGGCCATGGGCAGCAGCCCCAGCTGGGGATGGCCACAGGACAGCCCTGCTCTGCTCCAGATCTGGGCTCCTGTTGACTGAACAAACCTGAGCTGATCCCTTCAGTGCCCTGGCCAAGCTCAGGCTCTGCTGGGACACACTGCTTCTCCTCCTGGAGAGGGAACAGGGCAATCCCAGCACTCAATGTAAACTGTTCAAGGCACCAGGAGTCCCAAAGCAAATTCCTCCCAGCAGCTGCTGCCTGACATCCCTGCTAAGATAACCACAGAACCTCTCCCTGTGTTTACAAAGACTCCAAAATCCACTTTGCACTTCTACCTTGCTGACTTCCCCTGCCCTTCCCTTCCTGCTTTGTTTGCAAAGCTGACACCAGCTCCTGCCCTGGGTGCTTTGTGCAAAATGCTGAATGGAGAGTTGGAGTGAATGCATTGCAGAGGGCAGAGGATGAGGCTGAGGAGGGGGGGACAGGAGGCCAGACAGGCTGTTTGATCAAAGAAAAAAGCACAGACCTCTGCAGTGCAAAAGAAGGCACAAAAATAGGAGTTTCATCCTCAGCAGCAGACTTGTTTCCTGATAGATTGAGTGAAAGAGCCCAGAGAATAAATCTTTGTCATCCCTCTATTTTGAAGGAAGAAGCCTTCAATTTAAAACTCCATAAAGAATTACAGGAGTAGTGAAAGTAATTTATTTTTTAGTTACTTGAGCCTTTATTCGCTTAACTCCAAGGCGGCCTTGAAAGAGCTGGAAATGTTTTGCTTCTCCCACTCGAGGATGAAAATATTTTAATTCCCTCAAACAGGGGAGGGGGCACAGGCTTCTCCTGAGGTTCATATTTACAAATGCATTGTATCTGGAATGCAAACCTTGAATCATTTCCTAATGCTGCCACTACCCCAAGCTATGTTTTATTTATAAGTACAGCAGGACCACTTGGTGCTCTGTGGATCTGAGGAGGCAGAGACAGCTCAAAGCTCCTCAGCCATGAAGGCACAATTCAATTTTTTCACTTTGGGGAAGACAGACAACTTATCCTCCTTGGCAGCAGGAAAACTCAATCCCAAAGAGCTCTGAGCAAAAGAGCAGAGCCCAAAATGTGACGAGGCAGCCAGGGAAGGGAGCAGGGGCTTGGATGGGTGTGGGTGAGGGTCCTTCCTTCATATCTGATCCCTCTGTCCTTCCCAAACTGGGCCCTAAATGCAGGCAGAGGGAGGAGGAGCAGGGATTTCCCACCTCTTCCAGCCTGCTGCCAAACCAGCCCTAGAAATCCACACAAACAAGAAAACATTTCAGCAACTTTCTCACCAAGCACGGGAAAACAAAAGTCAACTCCCCAAAGACTGCCACGAAGCAAGTAATTAAAGACATTACTACCTCATTTGGAGCCTAATTACTGTTAGGACATTTTCTTTTTTCTTCCTACTTGGAATGGAGTAGTCAGACCCACTGAAGCAAAATGCTACCTCCTCATGGTCCCTGAGGGAGCAAAGCAGACATCTGAGAAGAAGAATGGAAGTGAAAATAGAAGTTAATGCTTTAACTTCAAAGATGCCCAGAGAATTTCCTGCCACAACAATAATGCTGGATGGCTCTGCCTGGCTCATGTATTAACAGCTTGAATATTTATGAGCAAAAGTGGATGCCTAGCCCAGCCAGGGAGGCACTGAGCCCACAGAGAGACACCACCTCGTTTCTAAATCCAGCCAATTCCTCAAAGACAGGCATAAATCTCCCCAGATTAAGAGAGCTGGGAGCAGCACTCCCTGTCCATCTCCCTCAGCCTCTCCCAGCACAAAGGAGGCACCCAGGAGATGCAGGAGAAAGGTGCAGGCTGGACCTGGTGACATCTGGGGATCTTGGCAGCAGGTCTCACCCCCTGCCTGCAGACCAGAACGTTTCTGACCCTCAGCAGGCAGTGCCACCCTTGTCTCAGCTCTGTTTAACGTGGCTCTGTTCAAGTGCCAGCTGCTGCACCACTCTTTAAGTATTAATGATTTAGACAACACATTGGCAAGCAGGCAGAGATGGGGAGGCTGTGATTTGCACTCACTCATTAGAGTTTCTCTCCTGGCTGCCTCTCAGAGCTGATTCCAGCAGGAATCAGAGCTTCTCCAGCCCCAGAGCCCATGCCAGGCTGGCTCCCCACTCCTCAGCAGCCAGCTGCTCATGGAACAGCCAGCAGGATTCACCATTTCTGGGACAGATTCCTCAGAAAATGCTGAGAACCCCCTCAACTGGCACCCATCAATGCAGAACTTGCTGCTGCTCCGAGGGGAGATGACTTTGGTTTCATTTACCCCCTGCAGCAGGCCCAAGCTCAGATTTCTTCTCTCCATTAAAAGCTCTCCCTGGGCTAATGAAAACCACTGCAAGATACTGATTATTTCTTTGTTTCATTCTGTTTAATATTCCCCTTCCTTAATAAAAACATCATAATCCACACAAGTGAGGATTTTGCTCTTTTTGAAGGCATCTCTCAGCATCAGCTGTGCAGCCAGAACAAGGTGAGTCACCTGCCCTAGCTGGGAGCAAGAGGGAAAAAGAAGACTGTGCTACTTCCATATGTGCAAATTTAATTTTCTTTAGGATAAAACATTCTTCAGGACAATGAGGGTGTGACCTTCCTCTTGAAAGTTATCAGGTCAGAGCAGGCACCTCCAGGAACTGGAGCTTCAGAAGCAGCAGGAGCAGCAGCCCCTCAGCAAACGGGGCTTTTGAAAGGCTTGGAGAGCAGGTGGTAAAAAAACCCCTAAAAATAATAAAACTGGCAGCCTCTCAACTCACCACTCTTCTGAAACTTTGGCTCACGGGCTGAGGTTGCCTGAATCCCAATGCAGCTCTGACAATGAGTCATTTTGTGACAAACTCCAGGCTTCATTATCAGCCCAGGCGGAGCTGGAGCAGCGCGCTGGAAACCTCCAACCTCTCCTTAAGAGCTCCTTGTCCTCCCCTGGCCAAAACCCTGCTGCTGGCTTGGCCTTCAGGCTGAAAGAGCCCAGGACAGTGAGAGGAGCTGCTTTTGCAGCACCTCTCCCCAGTTCCCTGCTCTGGAGGTGGCCTGGGATTTCAGGATGCTCTGCAAAGTCGCGCTTGAGAGCGGAGTCAGAGCAGAGGTGAGAAAAGAAGTGCAAAGAAAGAACAACACCTGAGGTGATAATATGGAGCAAAAATTGCTCCGGACAGCGTGTTCTAAAGGTGCAGAAAATCATCTTTTAACAGCCCCATCCTGCAGCTGAGGATCAGCAGTTGAAATGAGGAAGGATCTTTGCCCCTCGCTCTGCTTTTGGGGCAGGGCAGAGCTCAGGGAATGTCCAGAAGGCAGGGAGAGGCTGGGACCCCTGAAATCCAGCACCCACCCCTCTTTAAACACATCAACAGCAAGAGCAGCCTCTCTTTGTTGGCAAAGAGAGGCACTCAAAGTGCTGAAGCACCCACTGCTGATTTCCTGCCTCCCTGCCTGGGTTTTTGGGGCACAGAGCCCCTGTACCTGGGCTCTGAACAAAGCAGCCCCTCCTGCAGGAGCACTGAGAAATAAATGACCCCAGACACTACAAAGATCTTCACAGAAGCTCCCCAGGCAGCCAACCTGGCTTAACCTTTTCCCTAGCAGGATCCTCTCTGCATCTCAGGGCCAGCTTTAACTGGGCTCAGGAGATTGCTGCAATTTTCCTTTTTTAAATATCAGCCCATGCTGCCTGTCCCTCCAGCTCTCCCCCCTCCACACGGGGAGATCCCACTGGAAAGATCTGACCCTTTGTGCCAAGCTTTGCAAGTGGAGTTTTTAGCAGGAAAAAGGTTTGGCTTTTTTTTTTTTCTTTTTTTGGCCTCTGAAATAGTGTTTGCCAGGCCAGGCAGCATGTTGGCTCAAAGAGTAGGCAGAGAACACTGAGTACAAACACATTGTCCAGCAGTGGATCCATCCATCCATCAGAGGCAGCACCCAAAGGGTCACCTGCTGTCCACCAACACCCATTCCAACCCCAAGGACAAGCTGCAGCTCCTCTCCACAGGCAGCAGGAATCCACCCTCTCTAATCCTGCACAACAAGAGCTTAAAATAAACCCCCAGCCCAGGGCAGGCTCTAATCCAGGGGGAGGAAGGACAGAGCAGAAGAATCACTTGTTTGGTTTGTCTGGTGAAAAACTAAAGGAAAAGTGCCAGTCCCTGGAAGCTGGGGAGGGAGGGAAGAGCAGAGGAACAATTCCATGCTGCCTGTTTCTAGCAGGAGGAGAGGGGAGGGAGGGAGGGGGACCACGACTCCCTGGTGCACTGAAGGATGAACCTGCTCTCTCTAATCCAATTTCTGCCTCAACATGGCCAGCACCAAGCAGGCTCAGGAAGAACAGGAGAGGCAGTTCAGAGGGCAGGGATGCTCATGAGGGAGCGGGGCTGGATGATAACTTGAGGGGTTAGTGACTAAATTAGTGGGAACTGCAGAGAGAACACATTTGCATCTCTTTCAGCTGCTTCAGGTGTGATAGCAGCCTCTGCTTTCCCAGTCACTTAATTGTTCTGAGGTGTTTGAGGGGGAAAAAAGTGTCTTTCTTCTGCACTGCAGAGTTCTGGGAAGAGCCATGCTTGGCTTTAAGAGCAACCTCACTCCAGGAAAAATGTAACTCGGTCTCATAAAGCTGCTGGACTTTGCTTTGCTTCAGGAGAAGCTCAATCTGTTCTGCTGGCTCTGCAGGACACAGAGGAGCTCCAGAGCTCTGCAGGGCCACAGCCCCAGGCTCTGAGTGCTCCTGGCCGTGGGTGTAGGCAGCTCCCACCCCAGACCATTACTCATGTTGCAGAAAAGGTTTTGCATTCAGGGAAGAAGGTGTGACACTGTGACAGCAGCTGCTAATACCAAAAAAAAAAAGGCAGGGAAACGTGATCCCGGGGCCAGAGCTTTGTGTGCCTCTCCAAAGCTGTGCTCCCAGGGGATTCAGCCCCAAAAAGAGCAGGGATGTGCCCAGAGAGAGGGTGCAGCTTACCAGGGGTGCTGGTGCCCGCGTCGCTGTGGCGCCTGCCCGAGGCTTGGTCACTCTGGCCACTCTCCGTGGGGCTGAGCTCGGCCCCCTGCTCACTGCCCAGGCTGCTGTGGCTCCCCCACAGCTGGGGACACTGGGGGGTCCCCAAGGCTCTGCTCCTGGCCGGGCTGGGTCCCCTGGTGGGTGCTGCAGGGACAGGAGAAGATGTGCTGAGGGCGTGGGAAGGGGTGGTGTGTTTATGGGAAGGAATGATGAACCTGACTCCATGGTCTCAGAAGGCTGATTTATTATTTTATTATATTAAAGAATGCTAAGCTAAACTGTACTAAAGAATACAGAAGGGATCCTTACAGAAGGCTAGAAAGATAATCATGAAAACTTTTTCCAGAGTCCCAGCACAGCTTGGCCCTGATTGGCCAAAGAGTGAAAACAATTCACAGCAGAATCCAATGAAACAATCTCCAAACACATTCCAAAGGAGCAAAACACTGGAGAAGAAAATGAGATAATAATTATTTTCCTTTTTCTCTGAGGCTTCTCAGCTTCCCAGGAGAAAAATCCTGGGCAAAGGGATTTTTCAGAAAATATGAAGACCACGGGGTGTGGACATTGAGGTGGGTCCTACAGGAGCAGGAACATCCCAGCTCCAGCCAGGAGCCCTCAGGAGCAGGGTCAGCCCCAGTTCTTGTGCTCTGCTCCCAGGAAACACCAGTGATCCCAGTGCTGTGGAGCCAGGAGTGAGGAGCTGGCCAGGGATATGGTGCCAGGAGCTGTCACATTCCCATTTTCTGGAAAAATCCCTTCACCCAGGATTTTTCTCCTGGGAAGCCTCAGAGAAAAAGGAAAACAATCACTGTCTGATTTGCTTCTCCTGTGTTTTGTTCCTTTGGAATGTGTTTGGAGATTGTGAGTTGTTTTCACTCTTTGATCAATCAGGGCCAAGCTGTGTCAGGACTCTGGAAAGAGTTTTCATGATTATCTTTTTAGCCTTCTGTAAGTATCCCCTCTGTATTCTTTAGGATAGTTTAGTTTAGTATTCTTTACTGTAATATAGCATCATAAAACAATAAATCAGCCTTCTGAGAACATGGAGTCAGGTTCATCATTCCTCCCTTCACCTGGGGGAACACAAATACACCAAGGAGCAGCTCCCAGCTCCTGGAATGCTGCAGGCCATGGAAGGAGCCAGGGAGAAACCAAGAGCCAAACACTGAAGCCCCTCACACCTCCCACCCTCCAGCCACAAGGAAGTGCAGCTCCTCACCCATTCCTGCCTGGAGCTTTCTCCCTTGAGAGCCTTTTGATCCCACAGGGACGGGTTTGTCATCCAGGCTGGAGGAACTGAGCTCCGAGTCGCTCTCACTGTCACTGGAAACCACTGCAGGAGAGGAGAGGAGAGGAGAGGAGAGGGACACTCATTCACAACCTTCACAACTTCCCAAAGAGCTGCCAGAGGGATCCAGAGGAAACAGGAACAAACTCTGACTGGCTGCTCACCTCCTCCCTCCCCAGAGGAGACCCTACCTGCAGCTCCTCCCCAGCAGGATGTGCTCCTACCCCTTGCAGATGATTTAGAACTCTGGAAGGTGCAGACAGCACCAGTGCTTCTCTCCTAAAGCTGACTGGGACCACGGGGGGGTGGAGTTTGTGGGGTCCTCAGGACGAGGTGAGAGGTGAGACTTTGTCTCCATGTTCTCAGAAGGCTGATTATTATATTATATTATATTATATTATATTATATTATATTATATTATATTATATTATATTATATTATATTATATTATATTATATTATATTATATTATATTATATTATATTATTATATTATATTATATTATATTATATTATATTATATTATATTATATTATATTATTATATTATATTATATTATATTATATTATATTATATTATATTATATATTATATTAGATATTATATTATATTATATTATATTATATTATATTATGTCACATTACATCACATTACATCACATTACATTATATCACATTATATCACATTACATTATATTACATTATATCATATCATATTATATCACATTACATTACATTATATTACATTATATCATATCATATTATATCACATTACATTATACTATATTGCATTATATTATACTATATTACATTATATTATACTATATTATATTTTATTATACTATATTATATTATATTATACTATATCACATTATATTATACTTTATCATTATAGAATGCTGCCCTAAAACTGTACTAAAGAAAGAGGAAGGATTCATCAGAAGGTTTAACAAGAATGAATAATAAAACCCCCTGACTCCTCAGAGCCTCGACACAGCTGGACCACAATTGGTCATTAAATTAAAACAATTCTCATGGAACCAGTCAAACATTCACCTCCTAAACAATGTCCAAGCCACGTTCCAAAGCAGCAATCACAGGAGCAGCAAGGGGATAATTTTTGTTTTCATTCCTCTCTGGGGCTTCTCAGCTTCCCAAGAGAAACTCCTGGGCAAAGAGGATTGTCCAGAAAATATCTTGGTGACACGGGGGTGCTCCTGTGCCACCCTCTGCTGCTCCAGGCTCTGCTCCCACTGACCCTTCCCTTCCCAAGCCCCCTCCTCCTGGTGTTTGCTGCCTCCCACCCCAAGTGACCCCCCAGGGGATGGTACAGGGCTGGTTCCTGCTCAGCTGCCCCTGCTCCACCCTGGGTGATGTGGGGAGAGGGGTTCTTCCCCTCCAAGCTGCATTTCAAGCGTGGCAGGATCTAAGAGGAAGGCACCAGATAAATCCTGAGCACATCCAACCATCCCCATCAGCAAATTCTGTTACCCCAGCATCCCCAAAGCTCCAAAGGGTCATTCCTTTTCCTCAAGGTGACTCTTCTCCTGTTTCAAAGCTGCTTTTTTTCCCCCCTCTGTGTTTTTCTTCCCCCTGAATCCTGGCTCTCTTCCTGCTGCTTTCCACTCCCCATATTTTTCAAAAGGAGCCTCATTTTGCCAGACACAGCTTCCCAAACTGGCAGGTTCTTTCCACTTTTCCATGCAATTATGCAAACACCTCTCCTGCTTACACTGGTGTAAAAGATAACTCGACTGCCAGCTGCTCTGGCTAAAATAAAAATGGTGTTTTTTCCCAATTCCTGGGTTTTTGTGGTGGTTTGATCTCAGAACAGAAATGGGGGGGGCTGAGGAGGAAAGTAATGGGGGAAAAAAAAAATCTGTTTTTTGTTTGAGGGATTGCACTTCTCCATCTGAGCAGGCAGATCCCAGCTCTCCTGGAGCCACCTCAAACAGCAGGTCACAACTCCTGCTGAAAAGCACAAAATCAGCCCATGAGGGCTGTAAAGCAGGAAACTCTGCAACCTGCAGCCTCTCCTGGGGGGAAAGGAAGCCCCAGGGATGTCTTTTAGACCCACCAGGACGTCTCCAGAAGCTCACAGTGCTGTGAGAAGTGATTTTCTCTGAGACTGAGCAAAGCCCAGGGGTCACTGGCAGTGCCCAAGCTCAGGGAGGGACGTGGGTGCAGGGGAACAAGGTGACAAGCACGGGGTGACACAGAGCTGTCAGCTCAGCCCTCTGTGTCAGCCCAAACCCCTCAGCACTCCCCAGGGCAGGAGGATGGGAATCCCTCCCCTTGCAGAGAGCAGGAGCTGTCAAATATTCCTGCCAAGCACCTCTGCAGGCACTCCTGGATTCGAGGATCTGTGCTACACAAAATATTTCATTTTAAAAAAAGAGGAATGAATACCTAAAGTAATGCTAACATCTCTGAGGATATTGAAGTTGGCAGGCAGTGTTATTGCAAAGCATTATTGAAGTTGCCCTGGCAGGCAGCTCCTCACACACACCCTCACAGCCTTTCCCTGCAGGGAAAAAGGCTCTTTTAAAAGCTGGGGGGCTGCAATGCTGGCTAAGAGCCCTCAGAGCAAAGGTTTGTCTAAAAAACCTCTTCATTACTACCTGGGAACTTCAGGTTCAGGAAAAACACCTTCAGAACTCCCTGGGAGAGGTGGGGAGTTCTATATAAACACTGCTAAAAACAATCCATACATACCACAGTGGTTTTTTTTTTTTCCCCTATAGAATCCAAGTCTCAGCTGCAAGACTCATTCTGACCATCTTATTGCTCAGTTCTCTCAGAAAATGAAGTCCTGTTCCACTTGGTCATCTTTTTTTTTCTTTTTTTTTTGCTCTCCTGTATTCACAAAATCCATTTCCTCAGAACAGCTCCTTCCTCCATGAATCCTCTGGCAATGCTGGGAGCCAGGATTTATTTGGAGAAGGCCCCAGTGAATCAGTGGAGGTGACTTTAGCTGCCTGTCCTCCTGCCATTCAGCAGCTCAGAGAGAACCAGCACAAGAGGAAGAAAATATTAATGACTGGAAGGCACTCTCCCTACAGGACCAGCCCTGTCTGCTCTCATTTCCTCTGCTGCCAACAAGATTGTCTTTTACTCACTGCACCAAAGTCTCCCTTTCAGGTAATCCTTCATCCAAACCTTCTGCTGGCACTTTCCAGAGCCCAGAAGTATTAAATCTGGTGTTCCAGCAGTTGCTGATATATCAATAGGAGCTGTTGGACAGCTGTTCCTTCAGAGGATGGAACAGATTTATCCCTATCTCCAGCTGACTGGAAAAAAAAGCTCATAAAATGAAATCTGCTGAGATAAAACTTGCTAGAAAAGCAATATTTCCACAGGGAATGGGTCACTCAGTGAGAGCCTGGAGCCCTGCAGCTGCTGGCAGAGCCCAGCTCCCTCCACACGTGGCTCAATCCCCAAGCCAGGGGCACCCAGGGGATGCTGAAGGACAATCCTGGCTGTTCCTGTCCCCAGAGGCAAATCAGGACGTGTGGGGAGGCTGTGCTGAGGCCAAGGGGAAGGAGCACTTGGCTGGGGCTGGGATCTGGTGTTAAATGTGTGTTTTTAGAGCCATCCCAGCTCCCTGGGGCTGCCAGCTCAGGCACACAGAGCCCTTGGCAGCTCCTGCAGCTGTCAGAAACAGCAAAAGCACGTGGGAATCACAGCCCCAGGGTGAGCACAGCCCCTGAGCAGGGCTGCCCTGCAGCACCCAGGTTTTTGGGTGCAGGGAGAGCACCAGCTCCTGGTCACTGCAGGTGGGGGAGTGAGAGAAAATGAGGATTTTTACAGCCCAGGCCCCCCCTGCCAGATCCCAGCCCGTGCTCCTCCAAGAAGGAAGAGGTGACTGGAGCCAGCCCTTGTCCCTTTCAGGAGCAGCACAAGGTGCAGCTTTGCCACTGCAAAGCTGGCAGGTCGGGTGCCCTCTTGGTGGCCTGCAGCCACTGCCCAGCACATCCCTCTCTGCTCCATCCCTCTGCCTCCCCCTGCCCAGGGCTGCTCCCCTGCCTCTGGCACATCCCATTGCTTGGCAACAGGGATGGAACAGGAAAATCCCCCAGGGCCCAGCAGGCAGCCCTCCTGCCAAACAGGATCCCACTTCTGTTTGCTTTCCACCTTTTTCCTGCACAACTCAGAGGCTGGATCAGGAAAGCCCTGCTGCTCTTGCTCCCTCCCCCTGACCCAGCTCAGAATCCCACCCACATTCCAGCACATGGAGCAGGGCTGCTGCCCAGCAAAAGAAATATTGCTGCCATTCTCCTCCTGACAATACATTTGTGCCTTAATTAATAGCAGGGTTTCCATGGCAACTGCTTGTTTATAACAGAAAAACTGAAGGCACCAGCAAATCCCAGTGGATGGAGCACAGGAGAAACACTGGGTGTGCAAAAATAAAATTTCTGCCCTCCACCCTCCTGCAGTGGGAGCAAATTCCCAGGTTCTGACACTGATCCCTCCCTTCTGAGGGGGAAAAAGGGACATTTGAGGTTTTGTCCCATCTCTGCTGCATGGCAGCTCCTGGCATGGAGGGTGTGGCAGGACTGGGCTGGCCCTACCTGACTTGAATCCCTGAAGAGCTCAGAGCTGGCTGAGGGACCAGCAGAGGGGCTGGACAGGGCTGGCCAAGATGATGGAAAGCCCAGGGAGAGCAGCCTGTCGGAGGCAGGAGTGTTAAATGCCAGAGCTCATTCCCAGGAACATCCTGCCAAACAAGCTCCAGGGCTGTGCTCCCAGCTGCAAGGACGTGTCTGGGGGAGCCCGTACAAGGTGTGAGCTGACAAATGCTATCAGCCAGGCAGGGGGAACCAGCTCAGCCCAGCTCCAGCTGCAGATTCACCCTGGCAATATCATGGATCCACATCTCCTCGGGGGAAGGAGCTGCCCTGCCCACGGCAGAGCTGGGGGATGACAAACAGCAGGAGTCCCAGCACTGGCAGCTTCAAAGGAGGTGAAAGGAGGGGGGAGATGCACAAGTTCCCAGCTCCAGAGATGAATTACAGCCTGCAGTGCCCACTGAAAGCTGGCCAGAGGACAGGCAGCCTCACAGAGAAGGGCAACAGGGAAAGAAAGCACCAGAAAATAAAGCCATAAATTAATATTACCCAAGCCGTAAAGCAGCAGCCAGACAAACATCAGAGAGCAGGGACAGAGGCAGCTCAACACCCACACCAAAGCTCACCAAAGGTCACTTTGCTGTCCTCCCCCTGCTCCTGCCTGTATTTATGGGGAAGCCTTCTCCAAAAAAGAGAACTCAGCTGAAAAGCTGAACTAAGCAGCAGGCCAGGCCTGGGCTCAGCAGCTTCAACTCTGAATGTTTTCTCCATCGTGTGAACAAAAAACAACCTCATCAATCAGTCCCCTTCCAAGCATCTCCTGGAGGGAAACACAACCATCTATCGTTGATCTAATTTGTCTTTAATTACAAAAGTTACAGTAGGGCTGGGAGTGCTTTCTTAGCTGGGCCCTGAAGAGCAGGTTTGTAAACCCAAGGCTCCTGAGGTTTCTTTATTAAAAGGTTATTTCCCCCTGCACTTCTGCTAAGTGGAGGAGTGCATGCAGCTGGCTCACTGGAGAGGTCTTCTCCAGCTGAGGGGATCTAACAGCAAAAAACAGAAGGGGAGAGGCCAGACAGTTCTGCTAATGCACACAGAGAGAAAGGAAATCAAAGCAGAGCTGGCAGCAGCTCTGATTCTGCAGCACTCACACGCTGGCAGAGCAGCTCCTCACCCAGCTCACAGTGACCTGAGGAACCTGCCCAGCAGAGCAGCAGAAGTGAGGAGTAGGAGGGAGGGAATGAGCCCAATTTTGGGTCAGCCTTGGCTGCACAGTGCTGGCCACCACTGGCACAGTCCCTGGGGTTCAGCAGGAGCAGCTCCTCAGGCAGCTCCGTGGCTGTGTAGTGAAGGAGAAGGAATGAAAAACAGTGGGGTGAGGGCTGCAGGAATGGAGGGAAGCAGGGCTGGACAGAAGGACAGGCACTCCAGGAGGACTGGGACTAATCTGAGCCACCAACGTGCACTTCAACACCAGCCAACCCTCCAAAACCCACACCACGAAACTCCAACATCCACGTGGGGAACACACCACACCTTGTGGGACAACACCTCTACCAGAGAACTTCCCTGACTGTTGGGAAGCAAGAGGACAAGCCAGATCCTTCTCCCACCTGTTTCCTGGGTGGAACAACCAACCTTTTCCCCTGGCCCAGGTGAAGGAGCGGCCGCTCCCGACGCTCTCGGGCTCGCCCTGCCAGGGCTGGCTCTGCAGCTCCAGGGCTTTGCTGCTGCTGCTGCTCTTCAGAGGCACGATGTACTTGGGCAGCCCTTTGTAGAACCACGCCCCAGACCTCTTCCAGACCTGCCAGAGACACAGACAGGACACCTGAAGCTGGGTTTTTACAGCAGAATGAGCTCCCTGCCAAGCTGGGCCCAGCCGCTCGCTCTGATCCCAAATTCCTGCCCGGATTCATCCCTGTCCTCCTTGCACAGCTGGAAAAGCCCAGCTGGGAGGAAGCAGCAGGTACAGATGGAAGGAGGAGCAGAAGGTGATGGCAGAAGTGCTGCCTCGTGCTGGACCTACAGCACAGCCCCAGTGCTCATCCCACAGAGCAATTCAGGCCAAGCCAGGTCGTGGAAAGAGCTTGAGAAGCCCAGAACAAGAAGAACTCTCAAATAACCTGAACCTGCAGCAGGAAATGCACCTGGAGCACTAAACTGTAATATCTGCTGTAAGAACAGCCTCTCCTCTCCAATTTAGCTTTAATGCAGCTTATGATGAAGGCACTCTATTAAGTATATTTAATATAAAGCCTGCTGTAAGCCAGGGGAAGGGAGAAGGGTGGCAGCTCAGACAAGGAGAAATGGCCTCTTACAAACCTAATTCTTGTGTGCCTTCCAGCAGCCTGATAATGAGCTAATGGCACAGCCAGGGCAAAAAATAAGTTAACACAGTAAAAATATCATTTTTTACTTCTTGCACTTCTGCTCAGAGTGAAGGAGATCATCAGTGTTCCCACTCCAAGTTCCCAAAGCACTTTACACACAGTTTCATCACGCTGGCAGTGGGTGCAAATGCAGATATCCCTAATTGCAGCAATACATTTGCAATTTGCCTTTAGAGCTTAATGAAGGCAGAGGGCAGTGACAGAAGCTGACATTCAGGAGGACACCTGTAGTGACAAAATCTGACATTCCAAAAGCAGGACAGCAGCAGCACCACTACACTGATGGTTGCCTGGCTCCCAGAGCCACCAAGAGAGCTCAGATCTCTGTGTTTGGGGTCCTCAAAGCCAAGTGCAGGTGATCTGAACGCAGAGGGGGAGCTGGGAATGTGGTTTTTAAAGAAATCCACCCAGCAGGAGAAGAAAGCAGAGCAGTGCTGTGACCCAGCACACGTGCAAGGGGGAGGCTCGTGCATCGCAGCAGGGTCTGCAAAGCAGCAGGTGAGAGCATCCTACAGCTCCACCAACGTCCTCCTGCTGGCTAACCACCCAGCAGGGGGGTGAGTCTGCCACCAAGGAAAAAAGCTGGGAAGCCAATTTCCCCCAAGACTGCAAGTTGTAATTCTGCAGAGGGGGTTTGGCAGGCAGGACACCTCAGCAGCCCCTCCTCTGCCGTGCCAACAGCCAAAGTGACCCAGCCAGGCGAGGCACAGGCTGACACAGCTCCTGCTGTCCCTCTGCTGGCACGTGGGGACTCACAGCAGTTGGTGCAGTGTGTCAAACAGCACATGGCAGAGCAGCACAGCGACCCTGCAGAAACAGGCTCTGCTTGCTGAGAATCAGGAAATGCAACAGATTTTGAAGTGTGGGACAGATATCTCTGCACAGAGCTCAGGTACACGTGGGCCAGGCAGGAGCTGCAGGCTGGGCAAGCCCAGGGGTCCCTGAGGAAGGCTGGAGGTTTTGGGAGCAGCTGCACCCACAGGGCTCAGCAGGAGAACAGGGACAGAGCTGGAATTATCCATCCCTGACACACGCTGGGGATCTGGTGCACACACACACCTTCCCTGGATGAACTGCTGGGGAGGAAACAGCCCTCTAGTCCAGTCACTCTCTGAACAGACCTTGCAACATCTGTAATTTAATTTGAAGCACTGGAGAGACCTATTATCTTCAGGCTAGCTCCAATTTAGACACACCATAAAACCAATCAGACACAGCAGGGGTGGCAGGAACAAAGGCTGGGCACCCCCAGGCTCCTCACTACCCCAGAGCAAGTCGTTACAGAAAGAGTTAATGACACAACACACCCAGCTCTGGTGTGCTAATACTACTATAAAATTGATTCTCTGCATACATATTCCCTTTAAATTGGTGCTTCTAATAGAGTTTGGTCCTATTATGGCAGCAGCGAAATTGTTTTGAAATCAGCTCTGAAATAGCTGCAGCAAGATGCTCTCCTCTCTCCTGGATGGATTCAGTCCCTCTGCCCCTCCAGCACAGCCCATCCCATCCCAAAGGAGCAGGGATCACACCCTGCTCTGCACACGGGGCAATTTGAGCATCCTTGGATCAAAAGTCCATGTTTTGATCCATGGTTGATGCTGCTGACTGCTATTGATGGCATTTGATTGATGGCCAGAGTGGCCTGACAGCAAAGTCCTTGCTTGGTTTTAAATTAATACATCTGTAACAGAGCCTTGAGACTAAGATTCTTATTTATCAGCAGTTTACTCTTGCCTGGGAAGGGAGGATGTTGCTCCCACCAGTCCACATTAAGGTGGAATTTGTTCCCCACAGCAGTCTGAGTTTGGGTGGAGCTGGAATGTCACCAGGGAGAGGGACATGACAGACAAATGCCTTTTATAACCCTGATAATATTCCCATTAAAGCTGCATCAAGCCATCACTGCAGCTCTGGAGTGACACACGCAGCAGCAGATGGGGATTTTATCGAGCATTTTCAAGAGCAGCCTGGAAATGGGACCTGACACAGAATCACTGGGCCCTGGTGAGACTCATGTTGCTGCTCTGAGCACACAAGTGCTAAAACAAGCTCCTGAACAGGGAAAACATTAGGGCTTGCTGATAAAGAGGTGGATCACGGCTGAGGGAATCACAACAAACACTTGCAGCCTCCCCAGAGTGCTCCTCACCAAACCACATCCCCTAAACAGAGATGCTTAGAAAAGATCTTTGCTGCAAAGCCACATTTTGCTCCACCACCTCCTGCTCCTGCCAGTTCCCACCTGCAGCCCTTTCCTTCACAGCAACCTGGGCTTGGTGAGAGGAAAACCACCCACTTTTACCCTCCCATGCTGACACCAGCAATACCAAAAGGTGGGGAAGCAGCTTCCTGTGGGCTACAGAGAAGAAAAAGGCCCCTGCAGATGCAGGCACCCTGGGAGGAGCCTGCTGCAGGTCCTGCCTGCAGCACATCCCCACACAGCCCCTCTGTCCCAGCTCTCCAAACACCACTGCCAGCGGGGAGAGAGCCAGAGCTCCTCAGCCTCGTTATTTGCATTCATCTGCTTTTCCATAACACAGAGATTTCCAATTACATTATTTACAGCAAGCTGCTGTCGACTCCCACATTGGGCACTTGAGGATGAAGGAAATTAAAAGGCAGTGGAATTACCATTCCCAGCTTTGTTTCTGGAATAGCAAAATCCATCGCCCCCCTGACCCCGACGTTTCTCGAGCTGCAGTGCCTGCCAGCCTTCAACCATTTATCATCCCCCTTTCAATCAGGCCTCTTTTTTTTCCCCCCTCTATTCTAGAGGACACTATTTTGAGTCTAACTACTCGCTGCCACCCCCAAAATAATATGGCAGAGGCTATGGATGAGTTCTTTCAATTGCAAACAGGTGCACATGGCTCCTATTCAATGCAAAGTCACCCAAAATAAACACCCCTCTCCATTCCTGGGGTGTTTTGCCAGGAAATCGTCATGCCAGGCAGGAATAACCCCAAGCTATGTTGCTTTACAGCGTTCCAAGTGGTAGGAGTGGATATTTGAAAAGGGAAGCCCCGGGGGCAAAAGGGGAGGAGATGACTCTGCTCCTCCAGCACAAAAATCTTTGTGTGATAAACTGAGAAATGCAGCCAGCCTTGAAAATGCTGTGTAGTGAAGGAGAAGGAATGAAAAGGAAAGTGAAGCAGAGAGGGCAAATTAAAACTTTTAGCAGGTCCCAGGTAGCTGACACTCTTTTTCATATTCAAGGGAATTAAAAAAAAAAAAAAAGCTTTCCCCCCCCACCCCACTGAAACTGCTTTCATTATCCCTACAATTCTGGATGTGTCAATTCAAATGTAAATGTGCACAAACGCTTCCAAGAGGATTTAATTACAATGATAGCATCGCTAATTATGGATATAGATATAAAAATATATGTATAAGGGGAAATTCAGGAAGGTGCTCTGCAGAATCTGGTGCTACCAGTCAAAATAAGGCTGTGCAGAGACTTAAAGGGCTGGGCAGGGATTTGACAAAACCCAGCAGGTCCCTTTTCCCCTTCAGGCCAGGAGGTGACAGGCAGATTTCAGCCAGGCACAGCTAATTCAGGATGGGCAGTGCCCAGTGCAGCAGGGAACCCTTCCAGCTGTGGATTTACCAGCAGCACTGCTGCCAGGCCAGCTCTGCCAGCTGCTGCTGCCACCAGCCCTTGGCACTGCAGGAGCTGCTCCCCTTCTGCCCTAGGACCTCACTCCCAGGGAGTCCCACTGCAAACCCACAGCTGCAGGCAGGGATCAGCATCCCTGAGCTCCCACAGACCCTGCAGGAGCAGGAGTGACCCAGGGGCTCAGCCCTCCTCACCTGACTGCTGAAAGGTGCAGCAAGAGGAGGGGAGGAGGAAGGGAGAGTCTTGCCCTCAGAAGTGAGTGTGAGCCTGGCTGAATTTGCCTCCACCTTTGCTTGCAGGAGCACTGAGCCCCAACCCACAGCATCCAGAAACACTGCAAAGGAAAACACCCACAGAATCCTGGAAGAACAAAGGAGGGTTTGCCATGGCTCCCTCTGCAAACAGCTGGGACAAATGCCTCTGGAGGGATGCAGGTGAGGTCTGGTTTACTCCAGGATGCACTGCTGGTGGGTCCTGGGGGATGCAGACACAACCCCTGCCCCTGCCCACCCCCCTGCTCTGTCTGGGATGCCTGGATGCAGCCAGAACCCCAGGAAGCAGCAGGCAGAGCCCATCCCTCACCTCCACTCTCCAGGAATAAGAAGGTGCCAGAGCAGCTGGAGGCTCATGGCTCTGCAGCACAGCCCTCCCAGAGGAGCTTCCCAAGGAAACAGAAAGCAGCCCAGAGGCTGAGCTGGGATTCCCTGGGATCTGTGGGCACCCAGCACTGGGCTCTGACTGGAGAACTGATGTTTCCACAGCTCTGGAGTTGGTTTGGACCCAGGCTGGGTGGTGGATTAATCACAACCAAGGCCAGCACTGCAAAAGGGGGACCCTAACCCTGACCTCAACCCTAAGGTGTCACCAAACTTCTGCTGGCTTAATTCCAGCCTGCAGGGCTAAGTAATAGCATGGGAAATGAAGGGGATGAAGAAGTGTGGACACTGTCACAGGCTGCAGCTGTCAGCTGGTGCATGGGATGTCCAACCCCAGCAGCCTCAGATCCTGCTGGGCCACGTTTATTCTGATTTGCCTCAACTTCCTTGGCCAAGGTTTCTCCAATTCTCAGCTCCCAAACCCCCACAATAAAGGCAGGGCATGTAGGGAGACACAGGGGATGGATGATTTGATGTCTGTGTGCCCTCCCAACCTTCTCCTGCTCAGGGCACCAGCAGCAGCATAAATAAAAAAGGAGACAGACTTGAACCCTCCTCAAAGGGAGCTGGAAAATAAAGCAGAAGCTAAGGGTTGAGAGGCAAGTTGAGGCTATGATTTAGCCTAAGAAGGAAAGGTCCATCCATTTTCCTCAGGGATGCACTTTGGCTGTGTCTCAGGGCTCACAGGGGGGCTGCTGGAGGTTATCATACCCTCACACTCTGGCCACACATGACACGTGCTGGACACATTAATATTCTCTGTCCACTGACCAGGGTACTTATTATTTTTTAAGAAATAGGAAAAAACTCACAGTGGTACAGAGAGATGGAAAAAACCAAGAGAATAAAGGAAATAAAGCAAATTTTAGTGCCTGTGTTTCCCTGCAGAGCACAGAGAATACCTGCACCTGCCTCAGTCTCTATTTTGGGATCTCTATCTGGAATTCAAAACATCTAGATGATTCAGTGTATCAAATTGTTATCAAAATCCAGGGAGCTGGAATGCTCTCTTCCTGCCCTACCCACACTGCTGCTGATAATTTAAATTATCAGCATCCACGTATCCCTCATTTTACCTGAACGTGGAGTTTGTGGGTGCTCCCACACAAAAAAAAACCTCCAAGTAAAACCTAAGCAATGCAAAGCTTCCACAACTAATTAAAAAAAAAAAAATTCAGCACCTCCAACACCTGCACAAACACCCTCACTACACTTCAAGAATTGATTTAGCAGAGCACCCAGGTTACACAGCTGGGTGCAGCTCGGTCTGACATAGCTGGACTGGATTGATGCTCAAGGACCACAAGGCAAAGCCCAGAATAAATTGATGGGAACAAGTGAAAATCCATCTGTAATCACAGAACAAATTCACAGACTTCACTTCAGCACAGAGCAGCGAGCCCTGATGTTGGGGGATGCTGGCTGGCAGACAAGAATTGAGGCAGACCATCACTTTATTATTTTTTTTCTTTTTTTTTTTGCAGTGTAAAGTCAAGGATGAAGGATATAAAAATTTAGAGACCTGCATTAGAAGTCTCACACACTGCAAGTTATGGGATTTTGCAGGCAGGGAGGAAAAGAGATTTAAAGGCTGCAATTCTAGTTATTTTTAGTGGGACAAATATTGCAGTTATGCTCTTCATTTCTCAAGCTGTATTAAAAAAAACAGTTAGCCAAGTTTATTTGCCACAGACTGAGGAGGGAAAGGGTGTAAGGGAACAACTTCTTTATGTCCAGAGCTAGAAAAATCCCACAAAGTCAGGCTCCAAGTGTGCTTTTTCCCCTTCACCCCCTCATAAAACAAAGTTGTCACCACTGTGTGTGTTTGAGCCTGCCTGGCCTCCAGCCAAGCCTCCCCAATCCCATTTTCTGCCTTGCAAGGCCCAGGGAAGAGCCCACACATGCTGTGCACAGCTTTGGGGTGGGCAGGTGGATGCTGCTGAGCCCCAGCTCCCCACAGCTGTGTTTTACCTCTCTCTGCTCACTGCAGATCTTGCACAGCCACAGGGGACGTTTCTGGGCTCCAACAGTTTCTATCCCACACTTGGTGCAAACTTTCTGAAACAAGGAGAGAGAAAAAAAAAGGGAGAAAGACAAAAAAAATAGAAAAAAAAAAAAAGAGGTGGTGTTAGCAGCTCCCCTCCTCTCTTGGGGGAGAGAAGGTTGAGAAGCAACAGCTCTGTTTTGCTCTCCTTAAAAACCCAAAGCATGGCACAAATTCCCTGTTTTTCCTGGAGAACCACTGCCTGCAGGAAGATGCTGCAGGACTGTAAGGAACTGGGCTAAATCAAACCCCATCACCCACAGGTGAATTTCCAGAGCTGCTTTTTTATTCCCCTGAATCCTCACCCTCACTCTCTGAGGCTTGGAAAGCAGCTGTGAGCAGGCACAAGTGCAAGACTGGGAATGTTCTCCCTGCTCCTCTCACACACAAGTGTTGAATCCCAGGTTTTCCCCTCCATCTCAGCACACTCTCCTTCATCTGGGGCTGTTTAGCAGGTGGCCATGGCCATGGGTACACACATTTCCTGAGTGTCTCTGGCTCTGCTCAGCCCTTTGTGCTGTCCCTGCTGGCACTCCAGGCCGTTTACAACCTGAATCCCCCAACATTACCTAATGAAGCTGATGCCTGTCAGCCCTGGCAGGGCAGGCTGAATGAGAAATGGGATGAATCCTTTGATCCTCACAGAGGAAAAGCCACTCACCAGAGGAGAGCAAAAGCTTGCTGAGATATACACGAGGATTGGGTGTCCCCAGATTCACACATCCCCCACACCAGGCTGCTCCTGTGCCCAGGGATGAAGCTCTCATCTTCCCCATCCCACTTTTCCTGCCCTCATCCTCATCCTCCCAGAGAAATAATGAACAACTTGTTGAGCCTGGTGCATCAACCCTCAGCATGGTGCTCCCCAAGCCAAGAGGGATTGGCAGATTCAGCCACAGACCCCACCTAAAAGACCCCAAACCCCGAGGGAGCAGCTCAGCCCGAAGCACCCTCCAAAATCCCCATCCCCACACGGATAGCACATTCAAACGCTCCCTCTAGTGGAAATTCCCAACCGATTTTACTCCCAGCCACCAATTCTGAAAAATCCCAACATTAAAACGGTGTTTTCCTCCTCCTCCCCTCCTCTGCAGAGTAGCTGAGAAATCGAGCATCACTCAGAGCCCCTCGGAAGGAGACCTAAAAATCAAGGGCATTAAATGCAGCCCCATTTCTCATTAAACACAAGATGAAGCACTTTCCTCTCCCACTCATCCTTCACCTTTTACTCATGACATCAATCCCCTCTGCAGGGTAAAGCACCCCGGGCTTTGTCTCACTCCTGCTATTGTTAACACATCTGGCTTTGCACACACCTTTCTCTCGCCACAATTATTTCCCAGATAACAAAAACCAACATTAAAAGCATTCTTTCCAAAGCAGGAGGTGGCACTTAGAAGATCCATCAGAAGTGCAGAAGCTCTGTTCAGCAGGAGGGATTTGCTGAAGGTAAATTCTTTGCTGTGTTTCAGGTGCATCATTACAATTCCTGATTTTGAATTCAATGTGCTGCAATGACACGGTGCCAGAGCAGTGCTTGCCAGAAAAAAGATGAACTTTAAAAAATCCATAATTCCCTGACAAATTGCTTATTGCACACAGCACTCCATGAGTGATGGATATCCCTGGACAAGAGGGAACAAGCAGTTCACTCTGTGCTCTGCTGAAGGGTTGTTGGCTGTTCCCTGAGTTCACTCCACAACATTAAAAAGCAGAAGGGGACAAGCCCAGGGCACCCAGGCAGAATTGCCTTGGGCTAGCACAGAGCTGAAAAGTGCAGCCAGTCTGAAAGCATCTGCAAAATGCACCCTGGAAAAGCAGGAGCTCACTTAAATCAACCTGGATATGAATGCTGCTGAACTGCCCAACAAACTCCAGACAAAAGGGAATAAAATAAAATAAATTGAATTTAAAAAAAAAAAATCCGGATTTTCTCTGGGGTTTTCTGGTCACAGCCCTCCTTAGGGACAGGCTCACACTGTCCCACCAGCTGAGGGTCACTCCTGCAAGGGGACAGGGCTGGGAAGTGTCTGAAGCAGCCCCTGCCTCCTCAGCAGTGCTCAGGGTTCACAGGAAATTGGTTGAAAAGCCCCATGGCAACGTGACTTAGCTGGCTCCTGACAAGGTGAGGGCAGAACTGCCACGGGAAGAAGGCAGGAACAGAGCACATCCTGTTATTCCACATGCCTGAAACACAGGAAACAGCCAAGAATCTCCTGCCTGTCAACCACCCTTTACTGCCCACAGTGCACAGAGACCACACTGCTCCCATCCAAACCCAACCTTCCACTCCCCACTGCTGCTTCCTTCCACACCCCTGCCCGAAAAGCTGCTTTCCCCATGGTTTAGGACCCAGAGGCTCCAAGAGTTGTGTTTCCTTCCCCAGGCACTGCCTTAGAAGGAATGTTCTGCACAATCCCAGTGATTTCTGCAGCTTCCAGTGGAGGAACCTGCTCTGCACGAGGGCTGTGTCCCACAAAAGCCAGCAGGGCCACAGAAGGTTGTCCCCCGTGGTCCAACCACCAGGCCATGGTAGTTTTTACTAAAAACAAAAGTAAAAGCAGCAGGTTTTACTCAGCAGAAACACTCCAGCAGGTGCCCTCACCTCACCACGCTGCCATGAAGGAACTCCCAGAGGTGAGTCCCCAGGGAAAATGGGCTTCAAGAGCAGGAAAAGCAACCTCCCAGCAGAGGCAGGATGAGGTGGCTGCCTTGGAGATCATCATCTCCACAGAAATACAGAGGAACCCCTCAGCTGTGGAGCCAAGAGCAGCAGGAACCATCCCTGGGGTGCTGGAGAGCAACAACTCACACAACACAGGCACTCCCTGAGCCTCAGGGCTGCCAAACTTGCACTGGTTTGGAGCTTGAGGATGGACTTGGGTCCTCCTGGAAGGTCTCAGGGCAGTGAGGGCCAGCAAAGCTCACAGACTCTGTTGTGAGATGTCACTGGTGGCTGCACATTCCTGCCCCTTGTCCCACGCTGCAAACCCCAAAAATCCCAGCTGGGAATTGCAGAGGGGGCTGGCACAGCCCTTCCCAGGTCTGAGGGCAGCTCAGGCACTTTGGGATCCTGAGGAACCTCTTGTTAGCACCAGGATCCTGAGGAATCTCTTGCTATCACCAGGATCCTGAGGAATCTCTATCACCAGGATCCTGAATCTCTTGTTAGCACCAGGACCCTGAGGAATCTCTTGCTATCACCAGGATCCTGAGGAACCTCTTGCTATCACCAGGATCCTGAGGAATCTCTTGCTGTCACCAGGATCCTGAGGAATCTCTTGTTATCACCAGGATCCTGAGGAATCTCTATCACAAGGATCCTGAATCTCTTGCTATCACCAGGGTCCTGAATCTCTTGCTATCACCAGGATCCTGAGGAATCTCTTGCTATCACCAGGATCCTGAGGAATCTCTTGCTGTCACCAGGACCCTGAGGAACCTCTTGCTATCACCAGGCTGCCACAGCAAACTCGATGGTCTGACAGCACCAGTGAGAATAAAATCAGCCTGCAGAGCTCTCCAAGGGCCTGGTGGCGTTTCCTGGAGAGTCCTGCTGCCAGGGACAGGCTCGTGTGACCAAACCCACCTTTTTGCAGTCCTGGCAGAAGACAGAGGAGCTGCCCAGCAGCCCCAGCATCTCCCCACAGAGCAGGCACTGCGAGAGGCCGTTCCCCATGGCGTTCTTCCTCATGTTCTCCAGCCTCTCCACCAGGCGCCTGCGGGCAGGAGGCACAGCACAGTCACCGCGCTGCAGGGAGAGCTCCGAGTGCTCACACCACAAAGCACTGGGAAAGGAGCTAAACCTGCCAAGCCTTCTCTATCTCCCATCTCCCTGAAAGCAGCAGGGCAGGCACTGACATCCCATTAGGAGCAGGAAGGCCAGGCTGAAGGCCAAAGACCAAAATGACTGAAGCCATCAGACCAAAATGAGCCTGGCTGTGGCACAGGAATGGCAGGGACTGCTCCCTGCTCCTTTCCAGCCCATTTGGAAGACAGGAGGCACACATGCATGCACAATGTCTGCAGCAGCAGGGCTGGGAGGGGGCAGGAAGGCGGGATAGGCAGTTAGGATGCAGGGTGTGGGGAGCATGCAGAGCAAGGCTGCTCTGCCATGAGATCACTGCTTGGCAGCCTTCAGGCCATCTGCAGAGGGGGACAGCAGCAGCCAGGCCATTCATCAGCACCAGCAGCAGGAGGGAGTGATCCTGCCATCCATGAATCCCACTCCCATTAGTGCTAATGTCCCATCCACCAGGGCCCCTTGGAGAGCAAGGCAAGGGCTGTTTGAAAGTGGGGCTGCCGTGCTGGGGAGGTCAGGCTGCACAGCCAGACAGAGCCATCATTAGTGGATTTATGATCCTCGACTTGGACTCCGGCACAAAAGAGCTCCTGGGAGTGAACAAAAGACATTTCAGAGAATGCCTGACCACAGGAGCTGCAAGGGGAGCACTTGTGCAGCTCCAGCAGCAGGCACACAGGAGCAGGCAGGCCCTCAGGGTCACTGGCTGCTGCTGGGGTCTCCCATTTGTCACAGAAGCATCACTGCCACTGCTCGTTAGCCCTCACTAACGAGCTCAGCGCAGGGAAGCAGAGAAGCAGGGCCTGCTGGACAGGGGCTGGGAGTGCCTGGGGTTTCTGTCTCATGAACACAAACACTGCTGGGAAATGCTGCAGGGCTGCCCAGCTCCCTGCCTCTAAAGGCAGGATGATCACAGACAGAGCTCAGGCCAGACCTCCAGCAGGACTGAGAGCAAATGGGAACCTGCAGCAGCAAAAGGATGCCTGTAAATTAAATAATTCAAGCTAGCAAACCCCATCCAGAGGGCTCAGCCAACTAGAACATAAACTCATTCTCTGCTCCAGGCAAAATCCCAGGGGCCTGGTGCACACAAAGGAAAACCTGACTGCACTGCCAGCAGTGATCCCGAGCCATCCATGCCCTGGGCACAGCCCAGCCCCTCCCAGAGCCCCTGCCTCACTCAGCACCACCTGCATCTTCCAGGGACTGTGTCAGGGCTGCAGCCTCAGCAACCCCCACGGCTCAAAGAAAGCACAGAAAGACTTCAGCGAGAAGGAAAACACGACACCCTCCCCAGCAGTCATCACCTCCAAACAAACAGCATGGGAGGGGAAAATCACTGACCTAAGGGATGCTGTGAGTGATGGAGGCTGAGCTCAGGCAGCTGGGAGAGCCACTCCTGCCTGGGCTGACCTTTTCTGGGGAGGGAAGGGGACAGGGACGTGGCCGTACCCGACGCGCTGCTGCTCCGCCACGTCCAGCTGCTCCGCCTTGCGGATGACTCCCAGGATGAGCTCAAGCTCCTTGGGGCTCAGAGCCTGCATCTTCCTCTGCTTCTCAGTCTGGAATGTGTGCACTGACCAGCCCGTCTGGAGCCTGTGGGAGGGGGTGGAGGGCAGGACTCAGCTGGGGAGGGAAGCACAAAGCCCCTGCCCTGCCCTGCAGGGATGGTTGGGAGGGATGGAGACCAGAGATCTCTGGAGCCAGGTCGTGGAACTTGGGGTTTATTGCAAAGGGCCAAGTGCAAGGGCCCTGCTGGGAGCTGGCCCCAAAGAGGGGGAGAGAGGTAAAGAGAATGGTGAAGAGAGAGAAGGCAAGAGTGTGGTAAAGAGGATGAGAGAGCGAGGTTCCCCTTACAATACCATAAATCTCCTTCTGTGCTGAATATTCTAATTTTCACTGGCCAGTGTAATACAAGATGCAAATCCTATAGCATTTACATACAGACTGTAAGAATCAGTACATTACCATACTGTGTTACATTTGAAACCCTAAAAACTCCTCTTCGGACCCCTTCTGCGAAGCCTAAAAACTATTAGTTGGAAACCCTAAAAACTTCTCTTTGCAGTAGTTTTAAACCCTAAAAACTCCTCTTTAGACCCCTTCTGCCAAGCTTGCAGGGTCTGCTCTACCCTTGGAGCTGTCTGCAAGCAGAGGGTGTTGTTTCATCAAAAGGGGATTACCTCAGCTGGCTATGCCATTGTTTTCCAGTTGTTCAGTAATTAAAGTATCTCAAAGCTTGCTTTCATTTCAATCTCACTTATAGTTTCCATATTCTCAAAATCTTTTGCCAGGCAATCATATTTACAAGGTTTTCCTGTTTCATCTTCCCCTGCCTTGCCCCACAGCCCAGGCATGCAGACCATGGCAGCCTCCCAGCAGGGAAGGCAGTTCCATGCCTACAGCCCAAAGCAGGAGGCTCCTCTCACTGAGCACATTTCCACACTGAGTGCTGTGCTGCCTCTCCCTGCCCTCCCTTCTGCTCCTGTGTGTTTTACCACTGCAATCCCCCATTCCTGTCTGTCCACAAAGCAGCAGCAGCACCCCTGGGCATCCCCTCCCAGAGATGGCTGCTGCTGCCAGGCACCACAAATGCCAAGAGCAAACTCCCAAACACGGGGATCACCTCCTCCCTGCAGGATCCCACATCCCTAATGCCCTCAGCTCAAACACACAACTCTCTGGGCATGCCTAGAAATACAAATTTGGCACCATCCTGCCTTGGTCTGGCCCAGGTTCACACGAGGACTCCAGCAAACCCCCTGTGCCTCACATGCAGCAGATGATGTTTCTCCTTGGCTCACTTGGCAACAGGCAGGAGCTTTCACAGCTCAATTAATTAATTACCATCCAGGAGGGGTTTGGAGGTCACTGGATAAACTTATGGCTACAAGGAGGATGCACTCCTGGGCTTGCTGAGGCTTTCTGCAGGCTGGGGAGGTGGCAGTGGGGTGCCCCCTCAAACCATGGGGTGTTTCCCTGTTTTCTAACCCTGCAGCAGCAGCTGAGCCCAGGGGATCAGGCAAGAATACAGGTGGCACAGTCCCAGCTGCCAGGGAATGAAAACATCCAAGAAAAATGTACTTCTAGAGCTTGACTCATCCCCATCCTTTCAGCCCTTAGGTTGTGCAGTAATTTTAACTTCGGGGGGAAAACGAGAACTAATGACAAGTTCCTAAAACAAAAGGGTGCTGGCAGCTGGGGGATGCCATCAACTATATTTAGGGTGCTCCAGCCCTTCCTTTCACCCAGGGGGATGGACTCCCAGGGGTGCAGGATGAGGCCAAGAGCCCAGAGACACCAGGAAAGCTGTGAGGGCAGAGCTGAGGGTGGAAGGGGAGCAGAAGGAGCAGGAGGAGGAGGAGGAGGGTGGGGAGGACTCACTTGGCTCTCAGGGCCAGCTGCCGGTCGTTTGGGCAAACCCAGGGGCCAGAACCACTGCCAAAAATCATGTCAGCCATGGCCCCAGCCTGGGGAGGGGTGGGGTGGCAGGAGTCACACCTGGAAGAAGCAAACAGAGGTGATCTGCCAGCACCACACACAGTGGGAGCAGCCAGACTCTCACCCACAGACAGTGATAAAAACATCCCGTCACCCTCATAAAATATAAGCTAATAAATACTTTCAGATACCTTGAAGGCAAGGCTGGAAGTTTAGATTTTATGGTATACTCTGAAAAAAAGCAAAAAAAAAAAAGCCAGACACTCTTTGTCAGTCCTGATTTTTCATTTCAAACTAGAGAAAAGCATTGTCTGTAAAAATAATCCCTGCCTCCCCACCTCCAGAGTCCCAGCACTGCAGTTCTGACAGAGAAAGCCACTCCAAAGGACACAAAGAAGCTAGTTGCCTTTTTTTTTAACCTCTTAATGGGGTAACAAACAAAAACCCACGCAACAATCAGCATGAATAGTGGCAAGTCATTTCCTTCATTAAAACTGCCTCCATAATAGCCTGATATTTATAACTCCAGCCTACAACAGCAGCTTGTTTGCATCCTCTGATGCTCAAGACAGCACCTCCTGCAGCATATCTCCTGCTGTGGCTCCTGTCCCTGGCATGGTCACATCAGTGCTCAGTGAAAATTCCACTGAACTGATCAGGAAAGGCAGCAAGAACCAACTTCCAGATGCTCATGGGAGAAACATCCCCCAAAGAGACTCTGCAGCTGAGCAGTTCTGAGTCCTCCCAGCAGCTCAGATGAATGGAAAGCACCAAGGGACAGGCACAGCCAAAAGATTTCAATGGATGCTGAACTAGGCTTGATGTACTGAGCTTTTAACCAGCTGGATTTACTCTCCAGCAGAGCGAGTGCCTCACAAGCCCTAATGCATAAATTCCCAGGTATTAATGCTTGTCCCCAGCACAGACACTTGCCAGCTTTGAAACCACACCTGCTGGGCAGAGATAAGGTGTTTAATGCTGGCTGGCAAGCAGAAATCAGCTCCAATGGCAGGCCAGGTGTATCACCTGCCAGCTGTGCCGGAGTTCCCAAGCAAACTCTATTTTTCCAGCCTCACTCCCCAGCAGTGCTGTAGCCACCCCTGCTATCTGCTGCTGCCACGCTGAGCTCTGTGTGCTGTGCCAGGCACAGCCTGGTGGCCTTGGCCCCCTCACACAGAGCTTGTGCACATCAAACCCTCCCTGCTGTGCTCAGCTCACACATCCCCCAGCACAGAAACACCAGAGAACTGCCAGCTCCCTCCTGCCTAACCCCACCTCAGCCCCCAGAGCCAAAATGAAGCAGTTCCCTCCTCTCTGGCCATCCCAGTTTCTGGGGAGAGCCTGAAAATGCAGTGCTTGCAACAGGCAGGAGGGAAGAGGGGAAATTCCACACAGATTTCTTTCAGTGCAAGGGGAAATGTGTGTGAATCAAGGTGTGGGCTCAGCACAGTCTGACTTCTGCAAAGTGAGGCATGAGGGAGATGGGAGAGCTGCAGGGAGCAGGGCTGAGGCAGGAAGGACAGACAGAAATGTCACAAAGGGTTTTTTAAACCTTTGCCACATTAGTCAAAGTGATGGCTTTTGAAAGAGAAGAAAACCTTGAACCCTGGCACTGCTCTCCCCACTCTGCTCAGTGCCACACACTGGGTTTTGCATTTCCATCCAGCCCCAGAACACCTCCTGCTCTTTTAATCTGACAATCTCCAGCCAGGAGAGAACACCGAGAACACCTTCCCCACTCCCATCCCACAGTGCTCACACCCAGGGGAGCAATCAGGCATGAACAGCACAAGAACACAGAGGCTCCCACCCTCAGGCCTGAGTTAGAAGCAGAGAAAAGCTACAATTGCACACAGAATGGCTGACCTGGGATTTTCCAGAGATTTCCCAATCCTGTGATGTGTGGTTACAGGATTATATGCATATGTGGCCCCCCACACAAATGCATATATTAAATTACTCCTCAGCTGCACCACGAATTCCTCCCTCCCACTCGTGAACACCTGAAGAACAGCACAGCCCACACTCTGTGTCCATGCAGGGCTCCAGGCAAGCAGCCTGTGGTGCCTGGGGGGGGGTCTCTGGAATAAAATCTGGAGCTGGAGATGAGCCCCAGAGCAGAGCCAGGGCAGAGGAGTTGGCTTTGCCAGCAGCTCTCAGGGTGGGAAGCTGTGCTGGAAGCATCTGCCCCTCCTCAGCAGAGCTTTATCTGCTCCACCAGAGCTGAAGGCGAGTCAGAACAGAGCAGATGAGCTGAGCATTTCTCTCAGGAGAGGCTTAAAGGCATTCTCCAGCCTCAGAGCACAGTGAGCTTTGCTCAGCGTGACTGAACAAAAACAAGCAATGTCATGGTCCTTTGCCTCTTGTTACTCAGCATAAGCTCCCTGTCCTCCCCCTTCCCTGAGCAGCATCTGCAAAGAGAAAAGGCAAACAAAACACAGCCTAAAGAGCCACCAGATCCCAAAAGAGTCTTCAGAGAGATTATTCCCTGAAATATTTACAGGATGTGCCATCTCCTCTGATGGGAGTTGCTGGCTTTCCACTTTTGCCTCTGGAAAAAGCCTGGTGGGGACACAGCTCGAGGAAGGAAACAGGGATGGGACTGCAGGGCATGGTGTGCTGGGGAAAAGCAGGGCTGGAGGGAAAAGATTGTCTCTCATGGGTGTGGGAATGATGCCAGAGGAGTGGAAGGCGTGGAGCATCTTGTCTCTTATCTCAGTACAGGACAAGAAGTGCAGGGAAATCAGAAACACCCAGATAGCAAAACCACGCCAGCCTGGGATGTCATTTCCCTGGGCTGTGGTGAAATATCCCCCTCCTGCAGTCTTGCATTTTCTCTCAAAAATACTCCAGTTAGCACCAAGCCATCCCCTCCCTGTCCTCCTCTTCTCTACTGGTGAGAGAGCAAGAGAAACCCACAGCCCTTCACACAGGGTGACAGCAAAGCACCAGCACTTTGTGGTACAGAAAAATATCTCAGTCCAGGCTTCTGCTTCTTACCCAAATTCAGAATTAAAAGGGGAGCTCTTATCAATATTCCGTGACCTGCTTTAAAGCCACTCCACCTGTTCATTCCTTTCCTGTGATGGGGGAAGTCATGTGAGACAAAACCTCATTAAATCTGGGTCCACCTGGCTGCCCTTGGCAGGAGCAGTGCCCTGCAGGGCTGCCCCTTCCTGTGGGGCCAGGGGCATCCTGGAGGATGCAGAACTGAGCACATCCCTGCCTGCAGCTCTGCTGCCTCCACAATGAGAGACAGCAGAACTGAGAACATGACTTCAGCCTGGGAGGGAGAAGCCTTGCAGTGAGGGGAGCAGTGGCAGGCAGGCACAGCCCTTGGACATGATGCTCTTCAAAGAATTCCTGAGAAAGAATCCAGGTTTTCTCAGCAGAACATCAACATGAGCACCATGAATTTTACCTCAATAACAGCACAGACTCAGCAGGTCATAGCTGCCACCTCACCAGCTGCAGGAGCAGGTGCTTAAGGAAGAACAGAAGAGCACAGCACAACAATCCTTCCCCAGAACACCCTCCCAGAGACCCCTGGACCATGCCCTGCCTGGCCCAGCCTGCAGCTCTGTTTAACACCCTCAACATTTCCCTGTCCCAAATTTACCAGCTCGCTTTTGCAGCACCAAGTCCCTTCCCCACTCCTCCACCTCAGACATGTTGACTTCACCAAAGTTAAAACTGAAGGGTTTCACTGGCACTCATGGCACAAAAACCTCCTCAGCCTGCCCCAGCCCTTCTGCAGCTGGGTCCACAAAGCATCAACCCCTCAGAGCCCTGCAAAGACAAAAAATCCTACACAGGCCCACGAGGAGGCCTCCAGTCAGCTTCCATTTGCCTGCCTATGTCAGCTGAGCACCTCATGTCTAGATTAATTTGTTTTCATAGCAAATTAATTTGGTGACTTTTTTTTTTTTTTAATACTTCATTTTGCAAAAATCAAAATGAAGCAGTTGGCTGGAGCCAAGCTCCCAATTCCCAAGCTGTGTAATTACCTCACCTGCTCCTAGGGCATCACCTCCCCCAGGATTCCCAGGTTTTCCCTCCAAGAAATCAGTGTTGTGAAAAATGCTAATTACTTGTGTTACAATTTTTAAAGTATATATTGCATATACATATAGTATATATATATATATATATATACACACACACACACTATATATACTATATGTATATACTATACTCTATTTTACTATATTTTTCTGCATTTGTATAGTATATCATAGTATATTTATAGTATATTTTTATATATTACTATATTTTATAGTATATGTATATACTACATGTATATACTATATACTATACTATATATTTTTATGCTATAACATAAAAATAGTAATAAAAACTAGAGCAATAAGAATTTGGACAATCAGAGTTAGGACAATGAAGGACAATAAAAAAGTAAAGAATTATGAATGTTTGGATGTTTTCTTCAAAAAAGCCTCTCTGCTAACAAAGGATTAACTTTTGAAAGTAATAGTTTGTTGTATATTCATATATTTCACACATGATGTGAACATTCTTTTTAAACTAGGGAGTTTTTTTGTTTATTGTCAATTCCTCCCCCTTCATCTTGTAAATTATGATTTGGCTCTGTGGAGTCTGAAAGGAGGCAGGAGTTTGGTTCTTCTCAATAAGGAGGTAATAATTTCTCTCTTTGGGATTTTAGTGTCTTGTTGCTGTTATCTCTGTATGAAGAATTTCTTGATTATCTTATCCATTCCTTGAGCGAGTCAGAAAAAGCATCTTACATCACAGTTTCTATTTTAACATTATGTTATAGCCTAAAACTATATTTAACACACCACTTAAAAGGATTAATACAGCACAACTTTCTAACACAACACACATAATATCCATGTTAATATTTGCAAAAAGCCAATCACATAATCCACATTTTTCACACTAAAATCACCTCCTGCTCTGCAGCCAGACCCCATTATCCCAGGGAAACCTTGGCAACCCAGGAGTGTTTGCTGGTGTTGCCATGACACAAATGAGGGGCAGGGATTGATAAGATTAAGCCAGCCCAGCAGCAGGAAGGTTATTGCTGCAGCCACCACTCCTCCCCTGTGGTTTAAAATGTCCCAGCTGTATTTCAGAGCTGGTTTGAAGTGCCAGGAGAACCCTAGGGGCTGTAGGAAATGCAAAGTTGGCTTGGGAGCCAGAGCAAGGCTGAATCAGGGTTTGGAGAAGTTTTTCTCACACCTGAAGCACTTTGAGCTCCTCATTCACACCCACATCCAGCAGTTCCACAGCCCCTACAGCAGGAGCCTGCTGTGGGCACCAAAAAAATGCTGGAAAATGATTTTATAAGGGCTGAGCAGGGCCAGGAGATCCCCAGCAGCTCTCTCAGGCAGAGACACACCTGGGCATGGCTGAGGAGCAGCGTTTTGGCATTCCTTACCAACCCCCAGCAGCAGATGGAGAGCTAGGAGACACAGGGAATCCAACAGGATCAGAGCTGGCACAGGGATCCAGTGGGATCAGAGCTGGCACAGGGATCCAGTGGGATCAGAGCTGACTTGCAGCCCAGGCCAAAACACTGCCCAAATAAACACCACAAAGCTTTGCCAAGCTTGGGGAGAACAACTCGGGGAGAACAACTTAATCAGAGAAATTTTCCCCATGAAAGCTCAATCCAAGCAGCATCAGTGCCAGCAAAATGGGGACAACCTCGTTCAGATCCTCATTCTGGCTGGCCCAGCCCAAATCAAACACCAGCTGGGAGGTGTCCTCATGGTGAGAGGCCAAGCTGGTAAAGAAGTGGGTGAGCATGAGGTTTGGGGGGGAAACCAAAAAGTTTCCTCTCCACCAGAGCTGCTTCCCAATTCCAGCAGCAGCAGCAAGAAGACAAACTGCTTTTAAGATGGAGCTTATAAAGAGTTTTTAAAATGCAATGCCCTGGAGGTCCATGCCAGTCCTGTGAGTGGGAAGATAAAATCAGCTCGACAGGAAAGCTGACATCCAGCACCAACAATTCTTTATTAACGAGAGGCACTTGTTAGTGTGGCTACCTGAGATATGGTGAGCTGCAAAAAAAACCCCAAGAAACAAAACAAAACAAAACAAAACAAAACAAAACAAAACAAACCCCAAACAGGTTTTGCCAAAGCAAAGCAGCCTCCAGGTGCCCCAGCACCCCTTGATGCCGGGGAGGAAAGCCAGCACTGTTCCACCTGCCAAGGTGTATCTTTATTTATCAGACTTTGGACCCATTTCCTCCTGATCCCCAGCCAGGCAGGTGCCTTATGCAAAGTGAATAATTCATGAAGACAGCAGGCTCTTTCTGACTCGAGTTCGGGGCAGGTTGATCTGGCATGGGAGAAGCAAATTAGCATCTAAATGGCCAATTAGAGAAACTCATTTCACTATTCTGATATGCTAAAAAGCTCGGGAGGCCTGAGGCTGGAGGCTGGCAGTGTGGCACCTCCCAGCTTTCAGAGAAGCATCAGGTTTCTTAGAAAGAATGGGACAGAGGGAAGCGCTGAGCACAGGCCAGCTTTGTCCAGGAATCCCGTGCAGAAGAGGAGCCTCATGCCAGGCTGTTCCACGGGTAACCTCCAGTGAACCAGGAAAAGAACAGCTGGTGAAACTCTGCTGAGCAGCCAGGCCTTCCAAAAAACTCCCTGCCCTCCGAGCCACAGGCCTGCCGGCACATCTGGGGGATGGAAAAGCTTTTCTCGGCATCCTTAAGGTGTCAAACTGGTTTTAGGCACCCTTTGAACAACACCACAAACGCGGCCGCTCCGAGGCTTTTATCACCCTGGACATCGTTGCTACGAGCAGAAAGAAAGCCGTGGACTTTGACCAGGTGCTGGAGAGCACCTGAGCCAACCTGCAGCACCCCAAAAACCCCGAGGGTGGGCACAGCACGTCGCTGTCACCTGCACATCCAACCTTAATAACCCTCTCCACCCCTATCCTATTCCCAGTTCCAACAATCTCAAGAATACCCCAACACCATCACAAATACAGTCAGGATCTCCTTCCTAATCAGCTCAATCCCCATAACAATCTACATTTGCTCAGGAACAGAAAGCCTAACTTCCTTCTGAGAATGAAAATTCATTATAAACTTCAAAATTCCTATCAGCTTAAAAACAGACTTCTGCTCACTCACCTTCTTCCCTATAGCACCGTTCGTGTGATATCACCTAAAACCCAGGACAACTCATTCTCCCACGGGTGGTTTCTCCCACCTCCCAGAAGCAGGACGTGCTGGTAACTTTTCCACACACCGCTTTCACCTCCCACCTCTGGCTCGTTTCCCTGCACATCCTTACCACGTACACTTAATTCCCTTCAGGAGCCCGAATCCCGCCCAGATTCCCAGAAGGGCTGGGGGTGGGAAGGCACCTGCGGAGCTGCCGCAGCCCAGCGCCGGGGCAGCTCCAGGGACACATCCCGGCCAGCTCCCAGCTGCTCCCGGAGCCTTTCAGCGAACTCTCCCCCGGCTCTGGCTGCCTCTGACCCCTCCAGGCTGCTCCCCATTCCCAGAACCCACAAACCCCGGGCACGCCGCTTTTCCTCCCGCTGCCGGGCGCTGAATCCCAGCTCAAACTCCGCCCAAACCGAGCCGAGTTAAGCCGAGCCGAGCCGAGCCGGGCTGAGCCGCTCCCCCCTCACCCACCTGCGCTCCGGCCTCAGCCGCGGTCGCTGCCGGAGCCGCTGCCCCGGCGGGACGAGGCGGAAACGGAGCCGCACCTGCGCCCGCCCCCGCCCGCCCTCCGCGCGTCCCCTGCTGGTGCCCGGAGCGGCCACCGAGCGGCCCCGAGCGGCCTGGGCACGGCCAGATGTGCTGGGAGAGGCTGGGGGGGATGTGGGCACAGCCAGATGTGCACTGGGAGTGGCTGGAGGGGATGTGGGCACAGCCAGATGTGAGCTGGGAGAGGCTGGAGGGATGTGGGCACAGCCAGATGTGAGCTGGGAGAGGCTGGAGGGATGTGGGCACAGCCAGATGTGAGCTGGGAGAGACTGGAGGGATGTGGGCACAGCCAGATGTGAGCTGGGAGAGGCTGGAGGGGATGTGGGCACAGCCAGATGTGGATAGGGAGGGCCTGGAGGGATGTGGGCACAGCCAGATGTGAGCTGGGAGAGGCTGGAGGGGATGTGGGTACTGCCAGATGTGCACTGAGAGAGGCTGGAGGGGATGTGGGTACTGCCAGATGTGGAGAGGGAGGGCCTGGAGGGATGTGGGTACAGCCAGATGTGCACTGGGAGTGGCTGAAGGGGTGTGGGCACCCCTAGATGTGCCCCAGGAGCTGTGTGAGGCTCCAGACACTGCCAGATGTTCACCAGGAGCAGAACAGCACTGTGGGCACAGCCAGATGTGCATCCTCAAACAGAGCAAGAACCCACAGGAAAAATACACCCAACTATAAACAAGGAAAGGTGGTACCAAAACAAACCCTGAAAAAGACCAAACAAAAAGTTTCCCCAAACAATAACAACAAAAAAACCCCACCCAAAACAGAAACAAACCAAACAAAACTACCCAACCAAACCAACCACAATCCCACACAAACAAAACAAACCCTCCAACAACCCGAAAAAGAAGAAGGAAAAAAATAAACAAAAACCAAACCAACAGAAAATCCACACAAGAAACAAAGAAACAAAAATCCAGCCCCAACAAAAAAGGATCTTCAGAACAGAACAAGGCACCTGCCAGGCCTGGGACAAGTTCAGGGGGCTCAAACCTTTTAAAGCTGAAGGACCAAACCTCCTGAGCAATCCCAATTACAGACATTTGCTGGTAATAGCAGCAAAATTTGGGTTTGTGAAGGGACAGCCTGGGATCCTGTGGTGAGTCAGCAGCAAATCACAGGAACACAATTATTCCTTTGCACCAGAACACAGGAATTTGGGCTCCTTACTGTCTAGATGTCCAGCTGATGCTGTGAGTAAATTTGCCACGTGACAGGAAGGGATGGGGGGGAAATGAGAGAGGGAAAAGAGAAAGAAAGGCAAAATAAATTGTGTTTCCACTGCCCATTCAGAGCTGGCTCTTGAGAGATCTGGAGCCTCTGCAAACCCTTTCACCTCCACACATCCACCAGGGTCAGCTCAGGGACCCTCAGCCACCTTGCACCTGAATCAAGCTCAAATCTAAGCAGATATTTTCCTTTTTGGTTCAGGCAGCTGTTGAAAAATACATCAGAAGGAGCATTTTGCATGAGCACAGAGCCTGCAGCTCTGTGGAAGAAAACTCTTGACGATGACATTTCGCACCAGGGTAGTTCTTCCACACAGTCAATAATATAAATAAATTAAACACACGCTTCAGCCAACTTCAGGAAGAAGATAAATTACCTTATTTAACCAGCTGTGCTGGCAGGGAAATGACACACATCTCAGAGCCTGCATCCATCCTGCTGTGGAATTTGCTTGTCAGGATCCCCACTGTTGCTCCAGAGTCTGCAAGGCTGGGCCTTGGCAGCTGGGTGCCACAGAGAATAAATATGATGTTACATTAAAAAATTTTAAAGGCTAAATACAGGTTTTATCTTTGATAGCACCGAGTCAATTTTTAATAGACTCGTTTCTCAGAAGCCAGGCACTTCCAGTTCCACCCAAAGAACCCTTCAAAGTCTCTCTTTTATCGATGATGGGTTTTGCTGAATTATTCACCAGATCACAGCTGCCAGAGATTTTAAATATCCCCGTGACAAGGACAATGAGGGATAACAACCTCCTCCTGCAGGCTCACCAGTGCTGCTGACAGTGGCACCATGCCCTCAGCTGGTCCCTTCTCCTCTCCTGTGTCACCTCAGGCTGGGACATTCCTCAAGGGATGACAAAGAAAGAGCAGCTTTTTGGAGAGGTTAAACTTGGTCCTGCAGAGGAACCACTGGTGCTTAAAAGCAGCTTTATTGTACAGCACAATGGTCCAAGCTGGGAGAATCCTGGAGTGCTCCAGGATTCCCAGTTTGGACACTGGGCTGGTGAACACCAGGAGGCCAGACTGGTTGGATCTTTATTTCTGAACAGCCATTTCCCAGGAAAACAGGAGCAAGGAGCTGTCTGGCACTGCTTTCCCTTCTGCCTAACTGCCCCAGCTCAGTTCAGCTGCTTCACAATTTACAGCAAAAAGTCCAAGGCTTTTCTCCAAGCTGTTGCTCTGATTGCAATCCTCTGGTTCAATTTGTGTTCGTCCCTCTAATTACCTCCCCTTAATAAAATGTCAATGATTCTGTCTCTAATCTGAACCAAAAAGGTCTTGTTTACAGAGCACACCTGCTCAAGGGTGTACAAGACAAAGCAAATGCTGGAAGAATACTGATGCTTCACAGCAAAATCTGCTGATTTTTAAACCTGTTTTACAGAAAAATTCCCAATTCTGATCCACATTTTGCTTGCATGGGCAAGGCTCAGGTCTAATTCTCCTTTCCTTGTTCACATTGAGCCTGCAGCTCCCACAAGATCATTTCAAAAGCCTTCCTTGGTAGCCCGTGTGTAGATCCATACACAATTTCTGTGGCACAGGAAAATGATGCACATTTGGGAATAAACTGAGAAATAAACTGGAAATAAATTCAGAGAAATTTCCCAGTGTAGTTGTATTCAAAGTCAAAAAGTGCAGCAGGGTTTGCCTGGGGATGAAGCCCTTTCAGGATAACCTAATCTGCTGCCAGCTCCCAGCCCCTGCAGCAGCAGGAGGGGCAGGTCAGCCAGGAGAAATCTGCTCCTACCTGTCCTGGCATTCCAAGGAAAAGCTGTCAGAAGATGATTTTCTTTACAGGCAGCTCAGGCCAGCAGCTCCCACTGGGCTTGAATTTTGGCTGGCGAGTCAGGTTTTATCCTAATAAAATTAACAACAACCAGCACTTGTCATTAGCACCAAGTAATCTCCTTCCAAAAATACCACACTGCCTCCCCAGTCCGGATGAATTATTTACACTCCATCAGTGCTGCTGCCGTTTTCCTTCTCTTCTGTCCTGTGTCACTGTCCCTTTTATCCACAGGCAGCTTTGGGGACCTTCTGGCTGCAGTCCAGCATCAGCAACCACCAGCACTGAGCATGAGAGCATCGGTGGGAGCAGGAGCCTGATGCCACCACCTGTCCCAGTGCCACCAGCAAAGCAGGAGAAAAGATGAAAGGAGAAGGAGGAGAAAACACTCAAAAAGGTTTAAACCATGTGTTCCTCCCAGGGAGAGGACCTGTAAGGGGAGCATTCCTGGAGTTGTGAGGAAGGATTTTTACCTCTGGAGTCTGCCAGGGTCTCACAGCTCTTCCCACCAACCCCCAGCAGCAAGGACAGGGCTGCACCAGCCCCAAAAACCTCAGAGAGATGTGGCTGCCCCAGAAAATGTGCTTCCACTACTCTGGTGGGAGTAAAGGTGGAGAGGGAGGGAAAGGAAAAGGCAAACTGGGCAGGAGGAAGGGAAACGGGGAGAGGAAGGAAGGGCAAGATGAGTTTCCCTCAGCACTTTGATTTACAGGGCTGAGGTGTGTGAAGGGTTTGGGGTTTGGTGCTTCCCCTGCCAATCCTGCAGCACCTCGGGGCTGGGACAAGGACAAGGGACAGGGGACAAGGGACAGGCACAGCCCAGCACCTGCTCACGCAGGGGACAAGGGCAGGGAGCTGCTCCCGGTGACAGAGGCGAGTCCAGGCTTGTCCCCGTGCCACCCTGCCCTGGAGAGCTGGCCGGGAGGGAGGGAAGGCGCTGGCATGGAGGGAGGAGAGGGGAAGGGACAAGGTGAGGAGGAGGAGGAGGAGGGGAAGGGCTGAGGAGAGATGGGGGGAAGGCTCGGAGGGGAGGAAGGTGCAGAGGGATCACAAACAGGAGGGAGGCCACGCTGGGGCTGCTGAATTTCCTTTCCCTGCTTCTCTGCTATTGGGCAGCAGAGGGACCCGGGACCTCCTCCAGCAGCTGGCACGAAGCCACCAGGGAGAAAGAAGCCACCACGCAGGAGTGCCACCAGTGCCACCACCGCCAGCACAAGGGCAGGTGAGAAAAAAACCAGCTTTTCCCAGGAAACCACCCATGGTGCTTTAAAACCTTGCCCTGCCCCCTGTTTATACACAGATTTTCCTCTCTAGCTACAAATTTATCCCAGGGATGGAGCACATGTAACTACACCGAATAAGCAGTAGGAGGCAGAAGGCACCTGCCAGGGAGTTGAGAATTCCATAAACTGCCCGGGATTTGGGATGCTGTTAATATTTAGGGGATATTTAAATATTCACCCTGGCACTGGGTTACAGCACTGATCTATCAGCGGGGGTGAGTGGTTGGTAAAACTACAGAAAAGGAAGGGTAATTTCCAAAAAAAATCAGTGCAAAGGAATAATTCCATTTATTTCCACTATCTTAGTACAAAAAGTGCCTGAAAGTTTCCAGAAATTGTACTATTAAAAAAATAAAATCATATGGTTCACTTTATTAATAGATGGCAGCTTAAAAAAATCCCCAACAACTCAGAATCAATTTCCTGCTAAAACTGAGTCAGGCAAACACAGTGAACTTGATGCCAGTGCAGAAGTGCTATTAACAGCATTAACAGCTTCAATAAATACATTTTACAGGTGTGACAATCCCTATGCTGGCCAATTGGGAAAATATCTATTTCCCACCTAAAAATAAGATTTTTGGGCCATTACTATTTCTCCCATAGATTTGGGGTTTTATTAGGGCACAGCAAGCCGTTGCCTCATTTTATTTTTGTTTTATGAAACAATCAGGAAAGCCTGAGAGGCAACACTTACCTTTTTGCTAACAGCATTTATCATTTCAGCAGCAAAACAGCACCACAAAAGCAGAAAGCAGTGGGCCCACTCCCCTCCAGTGCTTCAAATCCCAGCTCCTGGGAGGAACCCTGACTCAGCCCAAAACACTGCAGAGGGGAATCAGGAAGATGCAAAAATAAACGAGGCTGTAGCATCAGCTGGCAGCATTGTGGGTTCTGCTGGGGCAGGGGAAGGTCTCTGTGCTCAGCTGAGTGAAAGCCTCTGCTGGGATGGGATTGTGGAGGATCCCCAGGCAGGGAGGCAGAGGCTGTGTGTTTGTAGGGTGAACAGGAGGAAAAGGTATGAATTGTATACCCAGGAGCACCTCCCAGCTGCCAGGAATTCCCCATCCCTCCATGGCAGCAGCAGCAGGTAAAGGAGATTCCTGCAGTAATTATTTGGAGGAGCAAAAATTGCTGTGAACTGAATGCTGAAGGAGCCTCTGAGCTGCACCAGGGGTGTCACCCAAAATCCCAACAATTTCTGTACCTTAGTAGTGGTTCCTCACTGTCTGTGTCTCTGTGGAGGAAAAAACATTTATATTTTAAAAAACAAACCAACCTGTTAAAATATGGCTGCAACTCAGACTGCATCAACAATTAGAAGTGCTCCTTTCCACACTGTGTTTGTGCTAATTATTGCTGTTGGTTTATTTACAAACACTGCTAAACTTTCCAGGTATCCACGCTGTACATTGCAGATTTGTGAGCAGCTGAAGGACACCTTGTTTAGAGGCTGAAATGATTTCCAGGCACATGAACTTACCTTCCTTGAAACTGAGTGAGCTGCAAAGTCAGGATGGGAATCCAGCCCTCACCTCCTGGCCTTTGATCCAATTGTTAGGTTGAGTGTTTTATTTTGTAACAAAAATTCATTGTCTCAGACCCTCAGATGTGACATCCTGGAGAAGCACAAGTGAAAGGGAAACAGCACAGCCAGAACAACAGGGCTTCCTTGGAATGGTAGGTGCTGATTAGAAGCTCATTGGGCCAATATGAATTAAAAATCACACATAACAGCCTTGTACTCCCCTACTTCAAACTTTTGTAGTAAAATAATGTTTTTCACAAAGTGTCATGACAATACTTAAGGAGAACAGCCAGCCTCACTGCAGGAAGATTTGAAAGTTAGGTGACATCTGAAAGTCTCCCCAAACTCCCCTGAAAGACACTGTGCTGACTTCTCAAGTTTTTTCTTAATGGCTTCTTAAATCGACCCATTTAAACAGAATTGATGTTTATAAGTGGCTTTTCTCCTGTTTAATACTTCAAAACTCCAGGATACCCAAAAGCTCGGAGAGCCTTTTGCTGGAAGCAGCAGCTTTGCAGCAGCTCCACGGCTCCCCAGACCCCAATAATGTCATTACATGCAACTCTAGAGCTTCCACAAGCACATAACCAGATGAACAATAAAAAAGTAAGCAAAAAATCCCATTAGGAATTAATTAACTGATGTTCAATTACATCCATTCCTGCTCTGCCAGAGTCACTAACAAAATCAGCACGCCTACAAAATGTGGAAAGGTTAAAAGAACAGATTAAGCATCCAGAAAACCACCAGAGCATTTCTCTCCACACAATAGCTTATAATCATCTCTTTTGGTTTTATAAAGTTTAATGCATAACACACTCTAATCTTATATTTATGCTATGTTTACTAATGCAGCATTAGAGCATCTACATTTTAAAAATAAATTCCTGCCTGGTTAAATACATGTTATATTTGAGAGGGATTAGTTCTTCACTTGTAGGATATGCTGAAATTCATACCAGAAACTCTCTTTAAAAATAAAACTGTACCAGATGAAAGACTCAAACACATTAAGGAGAGGATTTTCAGCTGTCTTTAAAGAACTTTTTCAATGTCTTACTAAACTGACAAATCCACAACATTTGGTGTTGGTTTGGTTTTTAATATAGACAGTTTTATATAGGAAACACCCTCCTAGAATATGTAAACAAAAATAGAAGAGAAAGGAGGGGAGCTGGGACTGGCAAGAAATATTATGTATTTATTTCTAAGTAACTACCACAATAAACACTGAAAAGCTTTGAATGAGAAATAAAGAGACTTCCCTGCAGGATGGTTTTCAGATCATTTATTACCAATAAAGTAAAAGACAAATTGAAAATCAGAAGGAGGGGGTGGGAAACATCACAGACACCAGAACACTTGCACAGAGCTAATCAGAGCTTTGCAAATGTTGGAACATAAATAATTTAAAAGGTATCTCTACCAATTAAAATATTCTTAAGAGGTACACATTAAGTTTGCTTGCTGTATAAAAATCAGGTGCTTTATCCTAAAACCGGAGCGTGAGGGGTATTTTGTGGGTTACTTTGCTTCTAACTAGGAACAGCTAATGGCTACAACTTAAAACAACCTCCTCTTAGATGTGTTCCAAGTGGATTCCTTGGGAGAGCATTTGTGGGGGCAATCCAGGGTCCGTGTTCTCCCAGAATCCTGTGACCAGCAGCCGCTGCTGCGGGGAGCGAGGGATGGAGCCACCCCCCGAGCAGAGTGTGAAACCCCACGGGCTGTGGGGTGAGCTGGGCCTTCTGTTACACCACAAGGACATCCTGGGGCACACTTAGGGCAGAATTGCATCATCTGTTTAAGACACATCTCCCCACTCTTGCAGCCTGAGACCAAAGTGATTAAGGGTGACGCCGCACTGCTCTTAACCCCCGAGCGCTGCCTGCCCGGCCGTGTCCTCTCTCATCCTGGGATTGTTTTGGGAGCTGCCTCTCTGAGGCAAGTACCAAAGGTGAAGGATGTTCTTTGCTGAGCTAATAAATAAGTAAAAAACCCCAACAACAACAATAAGAAACCCCCAAACCATACAAACTCAAGGTTTCCTTCCTGCTGCACTCTTCATCTCCGACTCCTTTCAGTTCCCTGGGATTCACTTCCACTCCATCCATCACACTTGCACAAACACACGCTAAGCACAGCTCAAGAACAGCCTCCCGAGGCTGCCACTGACAAAACTCACCCCTGGGGCTGTGCACTGCCAAGTCCTCCTTAAAAGCTGCTCCAGGACTGGTGTTGCACACCCACACCTCGGGGGAGTTTTGGAAAAGCCATGTCCAGCTCAGACAGGTCTATCAGGTGTTTCTGAGAGACTACACCACACAAAAAACCAGCATAACCCACGCTCCCCAAAGCAGATGCTCTCCACACTACGCTCTGTCAACACAGGAAAGAAAAAAAAATCTGGGAAAACAAGGAAACCTCTCTGTCTTATTTTCATCAAGGCACATGATAAACGAACGCACGTAACAGCCAGACAGACTTTCATAGTATCTGAAGCTATTCCCTTTGGTCCCCAAACTCATCACACACTCAGGAGAGGTTTTTCAGCAGCCTGGAGACAGGCAGAGGCTGCCCCATCCCAGTGACATCCCCAATCCCCAGGACACAGATTTGTGCCACGACAAGCTCAGCTGGGAAGCAGAGCTACAGCTGTGGATTTTGTTATGCACCACAAACCTGCCTGTCCCTTGGTACTTTTACCTCCTCCCAACCCCACCACAACAGTGTCTCACACCCCATCCAGCACCTCCTTGGCCATTCTGGGTCTCTCTGTCCAGCACTTTATCTGAATCTTGCTTTGGTTTACAGCTCCTTAGTGCACACAGCCTGGGTGGGCAAAAACAAGGCACTTGTGGTTTTCTACCTCCGCATCACCAAGATCCAACACACAGGGATAATTTCTGGCCTGGTATTCTCTGTTCCACGCCCTGCTGCAGGCACAGAAACACTCGTGTGTCACACAGAACAAGGGTTCCTCATCACCCTAAGAACTGGAATCACAGTCTCTGCTGCCTGGAGCTGGAGAAGCAGCTCATCCCCCACTCTGCTCAGAACTCCTCTTCTTCCCAATTTACACCTTCACACAAAATGTGAATGCCACACGTTAACATTTTCGTAGGTGTTACATGCAGAATTTAGCCTTTTCCAGCAATTTCCAGGGGATGGTTCTTCTGGAGAAAACACGATCTAAACTGAAACGGCTGACAGCAATACGTGTAACCAAACAACCTGCTGGATCCTCTGCAAGAGAGCAAACCGCCCTTACTTTCTGCACATCACCAAAGCACCAAATGGATCTCCACCTACCAGCCACTACCCCACACTCCTCCTTACCTGTCACCTTTTCCTCTGGGGGAATCACTTCCCGTTGTTATTTTCACCTGATTACAGCGGGGAAGGGGAGGGAACTCGCAGCTTTCGGGAGGCGAAGAGCCAAGCCCCTCGCTAAGTTATTTTCCCACAGAAAACCACGCTCGGGCCACCATGAGGCTTAAAAGCAGGAGTGAAGAGCTGAGAGAGAGGGGCTGGGCCTGCTTTTAGCAAGTGCAGTCAGCACAGTACGTGAGGGGCAGATCGGAGCGAGGGGGGCGGCCGCCCTCAGCCACCGTGCAGGCCGCGGTCAGCAGCCGTCCAGGCCGGGGTCAGCCACTGTGCAGGCCGCGGTCAGCAGCCATCCGGGCTGGGGTCAGCAGCTGTCCAGGCCATGGTCAGCAGCTATCCAGGCCATGGTCAGCAGCCATCCAGGCCATGGTCAGCAGCCGTCCAGGCCATGGTCAGCAGCTGTCCGGGCCGCGGTCAGCAGCCGCCCGGGCCGCCCTCAGCCGCCATGCAGGCCGCGGTCAGCAGCCGTCCAGGCCGCGGTCGGCGCCGAGGCACTCCGAGGTCTCCAGCTCCACGCTGGAGAGGAACCTGCGCGTGGCCTTGCGGCAGTTGTAGTCCAGCGTGGTGGTGTAGACAGTCTTGGCGTGCTTGGGGTAGATGATGGTGGTGCTGGTGAAGCGGCGGGGCCTGTGGCGCGGCTCGAAGCGCACCTCGGCCTTGTAGCTGCGCCACGAGCAGTTGGGCACGCAGACGATGGTCTGGCTGCACGAGGCCACGCTCAGCCCCACGGGCAGGTACACGTCGGCGATGAAGTGCTTCTCCGAGTCGTACCTCACCGAGGAGGTGTACCTGCGACAGAAAGGCCCAGGCTTATTGTGGAATAATCAGGTAAAATCACTGGGTTGGAAGAGATCTTTACGATCATGGAGTTCAACCCAGCCTCAACACCTCAGCTACACCAAGTGCCACATCCAGTCTTGTTTTAAACACATCCAGGGATGGTGACTCCACCATCTCCCTGGGCACCTCATTCCAATATTTTATCACCCTTTCTGTAAAAAATTTTTTCCTAACATCCAGCTTATATTTCCCTTGGTGCAGCTTGAGACTCTATCCTCTGTTTCTGTCAGTGCTGCCTGGAGAAAGAGCCCAACCCCACCTGAGCACAGGCACCTTTCAGGAGCTGTAGAGAGTGATGAGGTCACCCCTGAGTCTCCTTTTCTCCAGGCTCAGCACCCCCAGCTCCCTCAGTTGTTCCTCACAGGGTTTCTGTTCCAAGCCCCTCACCAGCCTCGTTGCCTCCTCTGGACAATCAAGCATCTCAACATCCTTCCTAAACTGAGGGGCCCAAAAAGTGATTACAGGGAGGAAGAAATAATTCTAATATAATTAGAATTACTAATTAGATAATTAATATAATTAGAATTACTAATAACTACAGCAGTGCAATTGTAGCTGGTAGCTAGCTCCATTTCTGTTGGAGACAAGCTCCACTCACAGAAACACAACCTTTAAACACTCTTGACCTCATCCACAGAAATAACTCTGTGTAGTCTCAGGCCAGTGATTCTTTACTTTTACAATAAAAGGACAATGTTTCATATTTGCACAAATGTGTTCTGGCATCAGCATGACTGATGGTGGATGAGGTGGATGAAGCAGGGCTGAGGATGGGTTGTTGCAGAGGATTTGTCAGCTCTGCTCATGGGTTTGTGGGGAAGAGGAGCTGTTGGTCCCGGGGTGGCTCCTCATCCCACCTCACCCAGAACCATCTGCTGGTGTCTTACACATTTACAGGATGAGAAGAGAGCCTTATGTGAGCAGCATTCCCAGGATTATCACTGCCTAGCCCAGCTGCCAGCACTACCAAAACTTCCTCTCAGCCCTGAGCTCTGTGAAAGCACAAACCTCCTGCAAACTCCCAAACCCAGAGGCCTTGATCCACGTTTGTTCTTGGCACACAAACATCCCAACTCCTCTAAGCTGGGAAGCACACGTTATCCCCTCAGCTTTTCTCTGCCAAGAATCACCCAGGAGTGCTCTGCTATCACCCCTGGCACGGGGCACTCTCTGAAGACAAACTCCTGAAGATTCAGCTGGCAGGAAAACACTCCAGTTTGCACACCCAAACCCTCTGTGCCTGGGCTGCAAAAGAAAGTTTTAATCTCCTTCACACTGTGAAAACTCTGTTGGCTTTTCCACTAACTAAGGAGTTAAGTGCCTCCAATTCCAGCCACAGCACAGGCTCCTTCCCCACACCAGGACATAATTCTCCCTACCCTCCCCTGCACTAGGCTTCCATTTGATTTTATCAGCCTCCCTCTAATTGCACAGTCATCAACTGGGAGCCTTCTTTTCTCATTACTGCAAATCATGGTGTTCAAAGGAATAATTCACAGGCTGTGAAGTGATGCAGTGCATTAAAAAAAAAGAATTATGCACTCCTCTGAATGTTACCATTTCTTTCAGCTCGCACAACCAGCCACAGCTGTTAAGATAGAAAGTGCTTATTATAAAACCAGGAGGTTGAAAGAGCAAAATTTCCTTCCCTTAATGAAACAGTCCTAGAAAGATCTTTGAAGGTCTTCCCTCATGATTACCTCCTGGTTAGTCAGCTGAAGGGCAACATTTTGGAGCAGTGCAAGGAAGGAAAAGCAACAGAGTAAAATATAAGAAAGTCTTCCTGGAAAAATAACCAACAAAACAACCATATGGGTGGGATTAAAAGAGGCTGAACACTCCTTTAGCCTGTACAAATGTCCAGGTCCAGGAATGTACAGCGGCAGTGAACAATGGCTCTGCAAATAAATTAACTTGACTCACAGGCACTGATAAGGCCTAACTGCTCCTTTACAGGCTAACTCCTCTAACTCCTTCCAAACGAGATGACTGCAACACACTATTTACCTTATTTCCTTGGGTGGTAAAGGGTCAAACTCAACTCCTTCACCAAAGGATAAAGGACACAATCTTGGAGGGCAGCTGGAGAGAACGGGGCTGGGGGAGAACACGGAACTCTGCAAAAGAAATGCAAAATGTTTTATGTTACCATACTGGTGTACCTTTTATGTTAAAATGCAGAGCATTCTCAGGGAAACAGATTTATTTATCCCTTGGTATGGAGCTGTTGAGGTTCACATTTATATGCAGGAGGATCTGCTACAGGTGCATCCCTTAGGCCTGACTCCACACTGGTCTAAAGCATCCCAGAGGTGGGCCAGGAGCATTTTCTGAAGACGAGGTCCTAACTTCAGCAGCTTAATTCAGAGGAGCCACTCTGGGAAATGAGAGAGGAATGCAACCCCTCTGTGCAGTGTAGTCTGTTCCCTGCATGAAGCCACACTCAAGTTATAACCAACATTTTTTGGTGTCTGAGAGCTCTCTCCACGCTGAATTCACCCCATACCCCCACGGACAGACCACAGAGGAAATTACCATAGGGCACCTCGCCGTGAGCCACCTCCTTGCTCCACAGCTACGCCCTGGCTCCTGTTTGAAGGCATTCAATCCAACCTAATTCACACACCAAGAGTCGGGAAGGATTAACTCGTTCCCGCCGAGCGGTGGGTGATTCATTGCCTGTCCCTGTACTCCTCTCCTGACACCCAGCACCACGAGCTGACACCGAATCCCACAGCCCGAGGAAACCAAAGCAGCCCTGAAGGAATGAACCCAACCCGTGTGTGTTTCTGAAGCCACCTCCGCACGTGTGTTTACAATCGAGGGGCTGGGGGGTTGCGAGCATCTTTCCCTCCTATGGCCTTTTCCAATTTCACAGCAGCAGCCCTGTAGGAAAAGGATTTTCCCTCTAAATCTGCAGTTTCCAAAGTATTTGTACCAGCAGCTCAACATCCAGAAACTATCTGGTGAAAAACCAAATTAACTGAAACCGCAGTTTATGCACGATAAAGTTACTGCTCCGGGTCACTCCGGAATAACGGGAGTTCACTTTCCACAGGGATTTCCAAAGACGAGCTGCGATGCCAGGAGGGAGAGGAGCTTCCCTTACAGCCAGAGCTTTGTGAAAAGTCCCGGCCACCCCGGTTCCCGGCGGGACCCTTCCCTCCCGCTGCAGACCCGTTCCGGGACACGACAGCGGCCGGAGGGCTCGGTCACAACGGAGAGAAACGGCGGGCGGTTCTTACAACCCATTCCAGGCCGGCCAGACCGGGGGTTCCACCCTCCTTTCCCCGCGGGATGCGCGGAGCAGCGCGGCGGGCTCCGAAGGGCAGCGGCTCCGCCGGGGCCCCGCACCTGCCGCGGCGGCACCGGGGGCAGCGGGGCTGCCGGTCCCGCGGTCCCGGAGGCTCCGGAGGGTGCCGGCAGAGCGGGGAGGGGCCGGTACTCACCGCGGCGGAGGGCGCGGGCGGCTCGGGCTCCGGGAGCCCGTTGGCGGCGGCGCGGTCGGGGCTGCCCGAGGAGAGCAGCCAGGGCGGCGGGGCCGGGCCGGGGCTGGGGGGCAGCCCGGAGTCGGGGCTGTCGAGGCCGGAGTCGCCCCGCTTCCTCATGTCCGGGAGGTCGGGCACCTCCCGCAGGCTGAGCCGCCCCACCATGGCCGAGCCGCCGCCGCCTGCCCCGGCCCGGCCCCTGCCCGCGCTGCGCTCCCTGCGCCGGCTGCGCCCGGGCGGCGGCGGCGGGCGGGGCGGCAGCGGGGCCGGGGAGGGGCCACCACGGGGGCGGGGCGGGCGGCCCGGCTCCCACCCGTGTCCCCGTGTCTCACTGCTGTCCCCGTCCGACTGCTGTCCCCGTCCTCCCGGTGCTCGCCGTTTTCCCGCAGTCCCTGCCCTCCTGGTGACCCCATTCCCGCACCCCCGTCCTGTCCCCTCGCTCGGAATTTGCCATTGGAAGGTGGCGGAGTCACCGTCCCTGGGTAAAGACAGACCGGACTCAATGCTCTGGTGTGGTTGACAAGGTGGGGATGGGTCCCGGATTGGACTCGATGATCTCAGAGCTCTTTTCCAACCTAAATGGTTCTGGGATTTTGTGGAACCATGCCCGATGAGCTGCCCTGCACACATCCCGGTCCAGCCGACAGTGCACCATCCCACTGTGCTGCCAGCACGGATTTTGGGGAGCACTGAAAGAGCTGCCAGATCCTGCTGGGCTGCCCCCACCTCCAGTGGTGCTTTCCCCACCGGCAGGGATTTTGGCAGCCGGGTTAAGCCCCCCAAGTTCTCCCTCCAGGCTGCTCTTTCTGCCTCCCCACTCCCGAGCATTCGGGCTCAGGCAGCAGCACTGCTGCTCCTAATTGCATTTCTCAGGCAAAGCTGCCGAAGCTGAAACAAGAGAACAGAAGGAAACGGTCTTTCTAGCACTACAGGAGAGCGAGGGAACCTTTTTTGGAAAATCCTAATGAAATAATTGCGCCATGTCATCAGATTTGGTGGGGGAATACTCTTGTGGAGGGAAAGCAACTCTGCAGCCGGCCAAAGTCAACACTCCCCTGCACAGAAAGCAGCAGTCTGGGCTGATGGGCCCAGCACAAGTGAACCCAAACCTCTGAAAAAAATTCCTTCCCTGCCCCAAAATTAAAAGCAGAGCAGAACTTTCAGCCGTAGGCGTCTGTGGTTTGCAGCTATGCGGAGCTGGGAACTCCGGAGACTTCCTCAAGGAATTTACATTCCTTTGAAGAAATACTATGAGGCTGTTTGTCTTTGTTGAAAAATGCAGATGGAAAGAAAAGGAACATTAAGAATTTTGACTGAAATCTTTGGGGTCTGAGCAAATGTGCTGGACAGGTGTTTTCTTCCTTCTAATTTAAGTGTATCCCCCCCCACCCCCGAAAAAAAGAGATGCTGGTCTCTGCAAGCAATAGGAAAACTGATCAGTCCTCACTCCAAAATCTCCCATAAAAGCCCTTTATGAAATCAGATGCCTTGGAAGGCACTGGAGCAGTTTCCAGATGAACACAATCATCATTTCAGAGCTGCTGTGCAGCTCCTGGGTGAAAACCCACGCTGCCAACAACCCTCCAAGTGCAATTTAGGAGGGGGGAACTTGTGGCACATCCCAGCAGTCACTCTGAGAGCTGTGGGTGCTCCCACAGCCACTCCCACGGGGTTCAGGGTCCAAGAGAGAGGAATCTCAGAGCCTGGGGTAAGCAGAGCTCCTGGAAATCTTTCTGCTCCTAATTTACCAGCAAAAAAACCTCCCACTCCGGCGTGGCTTGACACAAAAGGTAATTTTTTTGTGCCCTTCCAGGTTCTCATTCCCGGCCTTTGCAGCCCACCCGAGGGTCTCCTGCAGCACCAACACCCAGACCTGCCAATCTTCCCTGCTAGGATGAAAAGGAAGTGTTTAAGCAGAATTTTAACTGCTCAATAACTCAAATACTGTTGAGTCACTGTGTATAGGGCTCTGCTTTTTCAGGACGTGTACTCTGCCCCCTCGGAAAGTCTGACCGGTTTTAAGTCTCAAACTGTACCAACCCATGCCATCCCTGATGGCATTGGAAATCTTTTCCCCTGCCTGTTTGTCCACATTATTTACTCTCTAACTGCCCACACACAGGCAGGATGGGGCAGATAAAAGTCTCTTATCAAGATCCTCCTTCCATAAAGGACTTTCCACCAGGCCGGGCGTGCTCGGCTTAATCAGCAACCGAACCACAGGCGATGCCACATGACAGCCCCATAGCTGGGAGAAGCAAACCAAAAGGATCCTGTGCTATCTGAAAACGATAAAACTTTGGAAATAATAATAATAACAACTTTGGAAAGTTATTTCCAAAGGATGGGAAACGCCAGGCTGTGTCACAGAGGAGCTGTGCTCACCCAGCACTGGGATTGAGGGCAGGGATGAGCGCTGACAGCACGTGGCTGGAGCTGCTGAGGTTTCATCAGCTTTTACAGCCCTGCTGCCACCGCCCTCGTGGAGCCAAGCAGAGGCTCGTGGAGGCTTGGACATCGTCACTTGGATGCTCAGAGTCCTGGCTGTAAATCTGGGGGAAGAAAGGAACACCCAGCGTCCGGCGCTGCTCCTGCCCAAGGGCGGAAGGGGCAGGACCGCCAGGAGAAAAGCAAATGAGTCATTAATTCTGCGAGTGAAAGGAGCTGCTCCAGCATCATGCAGAGCGTGGAAAAAGGCACTACCCCTTAATTAATTCCAAAGGAAAAATTAGGATCTCTCAGAAATCGCTCCCGCAGTGGCAGACAGCAGAACTGATGTGATTATTTAGGGGCACAAGGTCGGGAGCGTTGAGCCACCCACGTGGTGCAGGGAGCTGCTGTGGATGTGGATGCTGCCAGAGAAGGTGGAAAAGGCAGAGAGGAGCTGCAGGAGCAGATGGACAGCAGGGAGTGCTGGGTCCAGCACAGTTTGGGTGAGGTCCATCCCAGCCACTGGGATTTGCAGCCATAGAGAAACACCCAGCAATGAGCATCAGTTAGAATTTAATTCACGTTAGTGTCACACCCCACGTACAGCCAGAATTACACCCCAGCCTGAAACCATAAAAAGTGGCATTTTGTACAGAAAACACATAATCATCCTTTATTCCCCAAAGCTGTAAACTCCAAAGAGCTAATGCACAAATAGAGACCTGCCAAATCTAATAAACACCCAAGAGCCAGGGGCACAAAACTCTTACACCAGAAGTAGGAAACTGTGGATTTGCTCTCAGAAAATGGAACTCCAAACACTCAGCCCTGTAGCGTTCTTCAAAGGCTGAAACTAAAAATTCATTTCTCCTTTTATTTCCTCTTATCTACAGAATGAAATGCAGAGAATGAAATGGGGGAAGCCTTTGGGTAAGACACGATGATAACTTCAACATCGTCTTCAGCTATTCATAATTTAGTCAGAGACTTAGCCTTAGACAAAGCAAAGAAAAATTCATCTAAAATAAATTATTCATCCCCTCGTGGGAATAATGAATCTCTGCAAACCCATGTTCCCTCCTCTCCAGCTCTGCAGTGTGGTACCTCGTGAGCCATCCTGCACATGCACCTTGAGATAATCTGTCCTTGGGGAACAGCTGCTCAGAATCCCAATGTGCTTTCAACATTCCTTCTTCTGTCACCTAATAGGGAATCAGGAGAGGAAGCAAATGAGGCAACAGCAGATTTGTAAAACTGGAGTGATGAGAAACTGCTGTCCCTCCCCACAGGTGTTCTTATTGCTGCTCTTCATTCCCCATCTCAGCAAACTCTGGGTGGATGGAACTCATGTTCCTGGAGCCTGATCTCCCCTCCTTGATGTGCAGCAGTGATTTTTACAATCCCTGTGAGTACAGCCCCTAAATAAATACAGTCCTAAGGCCCAAACTTGCCCTGGTGGGGAGCACAACTCTCCCAGGAAGGCATCTGACAGCGTGGCTGCTCCTCACCTGCCACACTGGTACAGGACTTCCCTTTCCTGCTCGTGCAAGTGAAGCTTGAGTTAAATAACACAGGCACGACTGGTTGACCTGCCCCACACCCACGTGGGATGCACTCATGGTTGGGCACATGCCTTCAAAGTCTCCACAAAGGGTACAGAGGAGTTTGGAAAGAAATCCAGCAGTTGACAAGGTGAGGCCTCTGTGCATGGAGACTTCTTGGAGAAGCATCCACTGTTCCCAGCCCTGCTCCACGCTGGCTCTGTGCCTGGGAGCCAGGAACTGGGCCATGGGAAGAGGGGCCTGACTTATCCAAAATATTTCACTGCTGGTTCTCCTCCCCTCTGCACTGCTGCAAGCTGAGGCTCAGAAGAGCAGGAGGAGGAGGGCCTTGAAGCCTGAGGCTGCTGAAAGCCTCCCGTGCCACCAAGTGGCCCTGGCTCCCTGAAAGAGCCAACATTTCCAGCACCTCTCCCTGCAGGGCAGCAGAGGTGCCAAGGTGGCACATCCATGCTCAGGACACTCCAGCTGGAGTGAGAATGAGGGGCTGGAGCAGTCTGATATTGCTCCATGAAGGGGATCTTTGTGGAAAGAGGGAGAGATGCTGGCTAGGAAGGATGGGAACTCCCACTGGGAACAGCAGGTGAGCCCAGCACACCCTGGGAAAGTACCAAGCAGCTGGAGAGGGCTCCACACAGGTCCTGCTTGGCCTTCAAGCTCTAACAGCCACAGAGGCTGGTTGGCAGGAGCTTTGCCAGGGTGCAGAAGGCATTAATTCAGCCCTTTCCTCCTGTTCTGAAAAGGATTTCCTTGCTGTTTCATGGTGCTTTGTGCATGCCTGTCCTGGGAGCAGGGGAGAAGTCTGCCTTGGGGTTCCCTCCTGGGCATCTCATTGATCCAGTGGAGCTGCAGGTGCCTGGATTCCCAGCTGTTAAAGGGTTGGGGTTTTGGTGGTGGTGATGGGGTTGGTTCCCCCCACCCCACAATAAATAATGAATCAGAGGAACATCTCTGCAGCAGGGAGTGAGCACTAACACAGAACTGAGGCAAAACCCTCAGTGCTGCAGCAGGAGCTCAGCCAGGGTAAAAGCTGTGACACCAAGTGCGTCTCTGAATCCACCTGAATGGTTTCTGTAGCTGCTGGTCTCCACTACAGGTGCCTCTGTTTTCTCCATCACGTGGACCTGGCAATGCCCTGGGTTTCAGTCCTGCTAAGCTGAGGGCAAACACCTTGGTCAGATTCTTCCTCGGTCTGAAAGCGTCGCAGCGCGCGATGGTTGAGAGATCACAGGGACTGGGAGGGACAGCACAGGGGTGTTTCAGCAGCACGCTGTAAATCACAACCTGACCAGCTCTGCTCCCCCTCCCTGCCACCAGCCCCGAGGCAGGGAGCTCCCCTGTGCTCCCTCAGAGTCTCTTCTTGATGAGTTTCTCCAGTTTGCGGATGCGGGAGGATTCCTGCTCGGGCGTGGGAGCGCTCAGCGAGAGCGAGCCGGAGCCGTCGCCGCCGGGGGGAGGAGCGGGGAGGCGCAGGCGGAAAAGGTCCAGCATGCTGCTCTGCTCACTCCTCTTCAGGCCCTGAGGGAGCAAAGGACAGCACTCACTGACCTGGGAGCAGCTGCAGCAGAGCCCATTTCAAACCTCCACCTCCTGCTCACCCACCACAAAGACCTCTGGATGACCACGAGCAGAGCAGGTATCAAAATGTGAAATGAACTGGAAACTTTTTCTTCAGCAGCAGCTCTACTTTCAAAGTAAAGATACGCTTGTCTTACAGTGCTTCTCTCACCCCCCAGACCCTCACACTGAAATAAAGTCCCCAGCAGTCCCAAAGCAGCACTAGAGGATGAGCAGAAGCCCTGCACAGGTTCTCACCTTCATGTCGAGGATCTTCTGGAATGTGTCAGTGCTGCAGTCAGCGAGGAGCTTGATGTAATTGTCCACAAACACAACTGGGGGCTCGTGTGGAGCCATCACCACCTGCCAAGACAAGGAAAAAGAGATCAGACAAATAGCAGGAATTAAAGGCAGTGCTCAGTCAACTCTGGCACAGGAGTGACAGCAGGGCTGGCTCCTAAAATAAAATGTTTCAGGAACAAGAAAGAGGCTGGTTATGAGAGGGGCAAAGGTGAGTGAAGAGAAGCAGAAAAAGGACAGGGAGGAAGTTGGGTCTCTTTCAGCTCAGCAGTGCTGCTCATGGGCTCTGCATCATGTTTCAAAGAGCAGCAGGACTTTGTCAGTGGCCTGTGGGCTGGCAGGCACTGGGGTATTGTTAAAGCTCAAGATTTTATCATGTTGCAGGGGGAAGACAAGCTGGGGAGCTGCTCAGGGGACAGTGCTGGCAGTGGTGGTGACACTCACAAAGTCCCAGGAGATCAGGCAGCCTGGACACAGTCCAGACCCTCAGCTTGGCTGTGTGTCCCTCCTGCCTGGAGGCAGGACACACAGTGACACAGGGGAATGTGACAACACTCTGGTCACTCCTTAGTCCCCAGGACAGCGAGGGCCAGAGCTCTCTGCTCTGCAGTTCTCCTGACATGGCACCAGTGGGTGAGCAGTGCCACACACAGCCACTCTGTCCTTGGGGTGCAGCTCCTCTTGGACACTCTGGAGAGGAGGGATGAAGGATGGGAACCCCGGACCAACATTTGCCCAGGAACAATCATAAAAAACAGGGAAAAAATCAAAATAGCATCAAAGCTGGTAAGATGATCCCTCACTGATGTGCTTTTCTTACATAAGCAGCAAGCTCCAGAGAGCACATATCTTTTGATAATGGTGGGCAGCCAAACCATCTTTCTGGGGAAGATGTGTTTGTCTGTGTGTAAATGGGCAGAAACAGCACCAGACCAGACCCTTCCCCATCTCCAAAAACATTTCCATATGTTTGCACTGACCCAGCTCACCCCACACTGCATTCTGTCACCAAGACATTTCTTTCTTTCCCTGCACTTCAGACCACTGAAACATCACAGCCATGTACACACTTATAAATCCTTAATTTACAGCCCTTGTAAAAATCCTCTGCCAAGATGAAAAGCTGGAGCTTCAGAGAGCGTGGCCAGAGGAGAAGGGGAAGAGCTCAGCAGGATGTGCATGGCCCAGTGCCCTCCTCCCCACTCCCATCTGTGCTTCGTGGGGCTCAGCTCAATGGCCTTGTTTGTGCTGCCCACGGGCCCAAAGTTTGTCTTCCTGAATTACCTGCCCCAGAACAAGGCTGGGAACACACACTGGAGCTCCCAGTGCTGGCAGCCTGTGCTGTTTGATTTGCAGTTCTGCTGACACAGAGCCCTCAGAGGGCCAGCACGGGCTGTGTGACACAGCAGTGCCACTGCTGCTGCACAGCCTGGGCACCACGTGCTGCTTTCCTCTCCAATGTGATGCTAAGGGTAGACAAATTAACTCCATGACTCTCCTGATTCCCACACAAGCTCCAAGGAAAGACCTGCTCTGTACACAACAGGCACCAATCTTCCCTGCTCCCGTTAGCACAAACCAGGAACATTTTTATTCACGCTATTTCTAGGAAAGTTTAGACTACAATTCACTAACATTTCAGTCACCTCACTCCAAAAGCACAGAGCTGGAGAGCTGATGTCTGAATCCAGAGCACAAACTCAGCTGTGACATTCCCCTGGGCATGGGAGCAGAGCCACACTGAGCAGCAGGGGAGGAGGGACAGCTCAGGCTCCTCACCCCCCTGGCCTTGGCTGTGCTTTACAGGAGGCTCTGGCTGGCAGCTGCCTGTCCTGCCTGACCCCAGGTCCCTCTAATTCCCTCCCAGGAATGCCTTCCCAGCATTGCTGCCAGCAGGGGACAATCCCATCACCCAGGAGGGCACAGCTGAACAGCTCCCACAGCTCCTCCTGGGATCAAACCTGACTGCTCACTGCAGCACCAGCTGGGAAGGGCACATTGCTTTGCTTGCTGCTTTTCATGAAGACAACACTCTGCTTTTGGGTCATTTTCCAGGCACCAGGTCTGGAAAATGAAAAAGGGCTCTGGTGAGTACAGTAACCCAGACATGTTTGCACTGGCTGTTACACTAGACAGTAAACAGGTGACTCAAGCACAGCTTGGCTCCCCTGAGTGAGGAGTCTGCACAAAGGCCTGGAGTAACCTGAACCCTGGGCTTTGCCCCACAGCAGACCCTCAGGGATGCAAACTCTGATTTCCACAAGCTCCTGAGGGAACCTGATGCCCCAACTCTCCAAACTTGAGCCTTTGGTTGCCTTGAGAGGTGAGGGTGAAAACTCCAAAGTGGTATTAGGAGAGAGTGGGGGCAAACCCAAGGGGAGTGAGCCAGGTCTGTAGAGCAGCTGGCAGAGCCCCCAGGCAGGCTCACAAACCTCATGTGCAATTGCAGATTGCTGCATTCAGAGGAAGGGCCCCCTGGAATTCACTGCTGTGATTCCCAGGCCAGCAGTCTGGCTGGCAGGGTATCAACAGGCTTGAGTTACCTTCAGGATCATTTCAGCCCGAGTCATGCCTTTCACCACTATCTTTGTGTAGCTGGCAGGAGCCTTCCTCACCACTTGGGACCCAATGGAGGGCAGATCCAGGAGAACCATCTTCAGAGAGTGAGTGTCCAGCAGCAGCTGCAAGAGTTAACCACACTCTGTTACTCAGGCTCCTTCTATACCAAAATCCATCAGCTGCTGTAACCCAGCATCCTTAAAAGTTTAACATCCTTAAAAGTTTAACAGCCTTAAAAGTTTAACAGCCTTAAAATTTTAACACTTCCCACACTGGAAGAAGTCCTCATAATTGCACTGCAGGAACAGGAGGGACTGAGCCATGTAATGACACTTCCAGGAGACAGCATCACCCCCGTGGCTACAGATCAGCATCGTGGTTGATTTTAACAGAGCACTGCTCTGCTGACTGGAAATGACTTATGGCAGCCCAACATCTGGCACATCAGGCACACATTTCCAGTCCTTCCCCCCAACAGTATGAAGTGAAAGAATCCTGGTTACCTGGAGTGCACCACGATTTAGATACTGAGGTCAAATGAACTCACACCACGCTTCCTCCTGCACCCAGCCACACACAGAGTCAGGTTTTCTGCATTTACTCAACCCCTTGATTGGGGTTTCTTTCCTTAAAGACTGTCACACAATACAGCTACACTGAGAACTGCTCACAGCCTGGATGTTGTTTGTTACTACCCCAGCAAATAAATAAGCAGCAGCCATGAAATTGAGCCCAGACAGACAGCACTGTCTTGTGACAAAATGCTGTGGGCTAGGGCTCCTTAAAGCAAAATTATCCTGAATACCACACTCCTCTGATTGCACAAAGTGTGTCTGAAGAGACAAGACCAGTGAAGAACAGAAATCTGAAATCAGACCAGAGGAAAGAGCAGCCCAATTTATTTAGACAGCAGTGAGTGTGAAAGCCTGCTGGGCTGTCAGCACACCCAGAGCATTTCCTGAGGAAGGGAGCTGGTTCTGGAGGCACAAAAACATTCTGGGCACTGCAGAACCCCCAGCAGCGACCACAACAATGTGAACACTGGCCTCAGCACTTGTGGGAATTCAAAGGAACACAAAGGAGTGGCTGTGGAGGAGGAGGAGAGGCTGCCTGGAGTCTGCACCCCGTTATCTGCAGTGTCCTTGCTGGTGCTGCCTTTCCAGGGCTTGCATGAGAAGAACTGATGCCACCAATCTCCTGCTGGGAGCCAGGAAACCACAGCACAGATGAGCAGCTCTGTGCCCCCCAGGCTGCTGGAGTCCCAGCTGGGTTCCTGTGTGCCTACCAGGGATCCCAGAGAGGGAGAGATTCCAGGGCTGGGGAATTCACATCTTCCCCACATCAGCTCTCTCGTGGCTAACAGGAGTTCTGCACACTCTGTAGCCTTTCCCACAGGCACAGCTCCTGTCCCCTCACCCCCTTTTCCATTCCAGGTCCCTGGCATTGCTAACTCACTGCCAAGGCTTGCTGGGATGCAGAGTTGTTAAGTCAGAGAGGAAAACACAGAAAGCAAAACCCCACAGGTCTTGTTCCCTGCACTGAACACTGAACACCTCCATAAATATCACCCCAGTATTCATATCCCAACTGCAATTATCAGCAAACAGCAGGAAAGGCTGTGTGTAGAACCAGAAAGGCCAGGAAAATGTATTCCCCAGCAACATTTGCACCAGGGAGGAGAAGGTGGCATGGAAAGATGCTGGTGGGTGACCAGGAGGGTTCAAAAGATTTTAAGGGAATTGGGGTTCTACTTGCTGCAGAGAGAGAGATCAGCTCCTGAGGCCTCTGTACCCCTAGCCCCAGGGAGGTGTGTCCCACTTCTAAGGAGATGGATTCACTGGGAATCAGGCTAATCAAAACCCTCCCAGCCTGCTTTAAAGAAGCAAATTGGGCCTGTTATTCCCATACAGGAATATTGAAAGCTTTTAACATTAGACACAAGCCCACTGCTGGTTAATCACTTGAGAAGCTTATTTTAAAAAAACTCCCTTTAATCACTCTCAGGTTATTGCTCATCACACAAGACAAACAGGCACTGAGCTTCACTCATTTGCTTTCCATTAAGGATGAGGAAGGTTTTGATGTAAAGCTCCTGTTTCCTTTTGCAGACAGTGCTCAGAACCATCTTTGATGCCTAAAACCCAAGCAGCTTTGAAGGCACCCATTTGAAGTTCACAGCAGTCCCATTAGGCATGATTCTGCTTTTTTTTTCTTGCTTTTCCTTTTTTTTTTATGAGCCCACAGGAGCAATAAGCTCGATGTGCAGGGGACAGATGAAATCCTGCCTCTCCCAAATCCCCACCTCACAGAGCAGCAAGGTCCAGCCCATGGCAGGGTGGGAGATGCCTCAATTTCTTGAACCCAAAACCCATCAAATATGACAGCCAATGCACCTATTTCTCCTTACCTGCTCTGCACCCACCATGCTGATAGGTTTGCACTTGAAGAGATGGTTAATGAACTTGGGAATGAAGGAGCTGCAGGAGAGGTACAAAATGACACAATTACATAAGAATATTTGCAGTCAGACACTCTTCTGTGGGGACAAAGCATGCAGAACCAAACCAGGATGGCTTCCACAAAGACACTCCCAGTGCCAGCTTCCCAAACTGATTCCAGACATGTTAAATATACTAAATAAAAAAATCCCAACCCCATGGCACAATTCTTTTGCTTTAATCCCTCCTGATCTCAAAGTTTATTGAGAAGCTGCACACACACACACACACACACACTCTAGAGGTAAATAAATTGCTATAAACTAAATATCAAGTATTGCAGTAAAAAGGTCAGCAAACAAACTGTTTTATTTATCAGGATTAGTCTCACTGCTCGTGAGTGGATGTATCTTGACTGCATCCAGAACCTACATTTTCCTGCACACAAGTAATTCCATAACATGCATATTACACACTGAACTTGAGGTCCAGCCAAGGCTGGAGGTCTGCTGGGCCCTGGACACTCACCCAGAGGCACCCTTCCAGAAAGCTCCTGGCCAACACAATCAAGACAAGAAAAAGTTTTGTGAAAAGGAAAACAGCATTACCATGGTTTAGTGTCATGGCCTTCAGACTCAGAAAAATGACTGCCCAGCCAGAGAGAGCTTGGTGAGGATGGAAGCCCAACATCCACCACTTCAGAGCATCAGCTTTGGGTTCAGCTGATTTTTGTCTCTTGATCTGAGGCTTTGAAGCAGTTTCATTGCAAAAGCACTGGATGGCCACCTGCAGGACAAGCTCCTGCCCCTGCTCCACCAAGGAGCAGCACCAGGAAAGCTCAGGAGTAACAAACTCTGTCAGGACCACGCCACTTGAACAAGCCTTCCTCTTGCTGCCTTGTTTTTAATGTACTCTGCTTCTTCCACATGTCCTCCTTTGGCTGAGTGCCTGCAGGGCTCACATTTCCAGGACTTGCCCATGACCTGGTGGCACCTCCTGGGTTTTAATGGCTCTGAGAGAGGATCAGGCAGTCAGGATCTGTGCTCTGGACTGAGGCTGTCCCTGATGATGATCTAAATTCAGCATGGTTTCCTCCTTGCATCTGTTAAGCTTTTTGTTTCCTCCCCACAAAGCAAGGAGCACAACAGCATCTTGTTTGTCCTGCCACCTGTTTTCCAAGGCAGGACATTCATTTCTCATCCTTCCTCATGGAAAAGTGACAAAAGTGCAGCTCAGGCACAGAGCAAGCCAAGCTGCTGAGCAAACCCAAAGGAATGGCTCAAGGAGAGCCCTGACAAGCAAAGGTTCCTTCCCTCAGACACAGTCCCTACTTCTCTCAGAGAATCATTTTATCCTGGAGAGGGGTCAAGGAGAACAATTTCAAGCTACTGTTGAGAAGCAGCTTTGAATTTGGCCACCAGAGAAACAACCTTGGCAATAAAACAGAAAGAGGAGGAGGAAAAGAAGTCCTGACTCCTCCTGCACAAAAGCATCACAGTGGAGATTTAACCTATCTGTTTTAAAAGTCCATTTTTCAGGTCTATAACTAATTCCCAGAGGGCAATTAGAGAGTGATGGGCACAGCTGGAGCTTAGGTGATCCTAGAAAATGATAAATTGGCAGCAGCTCTGGATGCAGCAGCTCACTGCTGGCAGAACAGTACAAGAAATTAATTGTGCCTTTGATAGTGCAGGTAGATCCAACTGTCCCTCCCTCTGCAAGGTCAGGCATGGAGCTAAAGCTCATGTTGTGTATGAGAAACAGGGTGAGCCCTTCCTGCTGCAGGGTGGCACACTGGCAGCCCAAGGACCCCCTCCCCTGTTGGTTTTAATCTTCTTTCCAACATAACCACACAATCTCCCATAGACAGCATTCTGCCTTGCATGAAACAATTCCCAGGCCCCTCTGGATGGCCACCCACCATCAGTGCAGAGGGGTAAAGTGACCTTCCATCCCCACATGCCTCTTATTTCACGCTGCCTTATTGGAAACAGCTTCCCAACTCCAGCAGGACAGACAAGACAAACTGCAAGAGCCAAGGGCTGCTCTGGAATTTTTTTTTCCCTTTGTTTTTTTCTTTTTTTTTGGACTAGCAGAGACCATCAAGAGCAGTTGCACTTAACCAAAAGTGCCTCTTGCCTAGGCTGGACTCAATGCCTGGTGCTCCCAGAGTGCAGCAGGCAATCCTGATGTGAGGAATATGTGCATGTTCAGGGCTAATGCTCTGCACGAGGCTCTGTGCTCTGGATGCCTCCACTCCCTGCACAATCACAGCTAGACTGGGTGCCAGAATTCATTTACAGCTTCAGCTCTAAAACTGAACCCAGCAAAGCCCCCCAGAAGCAGGTAAGTCCCCAGTGTAATAATGAAGCAGTGCAAGAGAGATGAGGAACCTGAAGCACAGAAACCACAGCATCTGGGAGCCTCCCATCCAACGGGAGTGTGGCTCTGCCAAGGATTTTCCTAATCCCCTGCACTGATGATGCATCAAACACAATGCCTTGCTGACTGAGGCACAGACAGACTTGCAACCACAGTCTGTCTGTCTGTCTGTCTGTCTGTCTGTCTGACAGCCTGAGCTACTGCAGGACATCCCCCAAAGGTTCTGGGGTCACTGAGTCACTGCAGCCGAGGAGGGTTTTGCTCTACACCACCCTCCGAGCTGGTGACCAGCCCTTGCCCACGCTGAGCTCAGCCCTGAACCCTCCAGGAGCCTCCACATCCCAACCTTCCTCCACCAAACTCCTCTCACTTTTCCTCTGGAGCTCCTGGGAGGACAGAGCACCCACCAGGCCCGGCTGCTGCTCACGGAGGAGCCGCTGCCCTGGCCAGGGGGAGAACTGTTTGTTTTTCCTGTCTCTCAGTTCTAATCTCTTCCTCATTGAGGTCAGGTCACAGACTTCCCAAACACATCCCAGCAGAGCAGCTTGGCTGCTGTGGGGTTTGATTTCAAAGGAGAAGGTGCAGGGAGAGCTGAGCCCCCCACCCTGCTGCCAGCGCTCGCTGTCCCCGGGGAGCGCCGCTCGCACATCGCTCAAAACAAAGAGAAAATGACAAATCAGCTGAGAGGATTGATGCAATTTCTGATGGCCATTTTTCTTCTCTCCAGACTTGGCTCAGATCCTGCTGGTTTAAATTTAGTGACTTTTGCTGCCTTCTCCCCTGTGGTCCTGTAACTCAACACTCACGCTTTATACAATCCATTAGAGCTGAGAAGTGGCAGCTCACAAAGACACAGGCATTAACATGTGGAGAAGCACAAGGCCTGTTAAAGGATTTTCAGCATTGTGGGGCACACAAAAGGCCAGGTATTTATATTGGCCCAGCCAGCATATTCCATTAGAATGCAGAGTTTCAAAAACACAAATATTTGTAGGTATTAAAAGGCATTTTAGGGAGATTGGTGCTTCCCCTACCACTGGCTGATTTTCCTTAGCACCAAGTTGCACAGAACCAGCAAAATCAACTTTCAGGAACCCATTTTACCCTTCTACATCTGATCCATGGCACAGTGAGTTCAGGACTGTCTTAATTTTAATGTGCTGCAGATCAGAGCTGCAGTTGTCTTGAAAAAATGCTTTGGAGAGGAGCAGGGGCTTCTGTGCTCCTGGATGAGGACACTCAGCTTAGATGGGAACTTCACTCAAATCTCAGAGCTGTTTCATCTGGAGTTTGCTTGGTATGTGCCCAGCAATAAAGTTAAAAGGGAGGCAACTAAGCTGAGGTATTAAGAGTGTGCTGTGAACAGCTGAATAAATGGGGGGTTTTATTTATCACATAAAATTCAAGTGTAACCACACAGACGGTTTTCATACAATAAATTCTCACTGAGACAGCGTTTCAAACAGTGATTATGGGCAACATCACAACATGATTCATCAGGAACTGCTCCTTAAAGCAAACTCATGAGTGCCCTGAGACAGAGAGGGGGATGAAACTCTCAGGAGAGCCTCCCTGCTGAGAAAGCTCCCAGGATAGCTGCTGCATCCCACCCTGCTGGGGCAGGAGCTGCAGCTCAAATCTCCAACCCACACAGCCCCTGCCAGGCCACAGGGCTTATTTCAGGCTGATTACCTTATCAGAGATGAATGAAACATTAAGGTATTTTAGAGTGACACATGACACGCACGCCACTGCCCTCCAGTCCACCAGCAGGGTCACATGTGCCACCAAAAGCAGCAGCTACAACTGGCACAACCCTCCCAAGGGTTTTTCCTGGGGCTTTGCCATGTGGAGCTCAGCTGGCCACAGGCAAGCAGGGAAGAGCTCAAAGTATCTTCCCAAAGAGCTGATTTTTTACTTCAGACAAAGTCTGGATGTCCACCCTGAGTCCAGCAGCAAGGGGCATTTCTGTCTCATCTGCCACTTCTGTCATGCTGCTCACCTTTAAGTGATTTGCCAGGAAGATACTTCAATATCCCCCAACATTTAAATGTGAATTTCCCCTCCTGACTGAGCTCTTTTTTGCACAGAAAAGCAGCTTTCAGATTGTGAAGGTAAAATATACTTTTCACACATGCCCTCCTTGCAGGGCTTATTGTAAATGTTATTTTGAGGCAAATTTCTCAGGACTTGGAGCCCCATGGAAGAAAAGTAGGTTTTCCCACAGCAAGAGTCATATCTGAAGTCAGATATTCAAAGTCTTTTAAAAGTGCCCAACCCAAAACTTTCTGCACTTGGCCAACAGCACCCAGTGATCATCACACTGTTTTATGGGATGAGCTGAATAAAGTGTCTCTGTTGGTAACTCACTTTGCAAATTTTATGCAGAACTGAGTGAAATACTTCCTGGTGGAGGCCAGGTTGTCACGGATGATGGGGACATTCTGTTTGATGTGCAGGATCACTGAGGTGACATAAGGACTCTGGTCACCAACATGTTCCACATTCTGCCACTGCATCTGCACAGAGGGGAAAAAACAACCAAAAATGACTGGTTAATTCATCAGCATTCAAGCAATGGCTAAGGGAAACTGTACAAACTTCCTGCCAGGGGATCTCTAAGGAATCATTTAGAGACTGCCTCTGCAATTCAAGGTCAAGTTCTTCATCATTAAAGTGATTGGGCAAAACCATTCCACAAGGAGACCCAAAGAAAAGCCAGAGCAGCTCTTCTTGCACCAGAGCAGAGACTGTGACCAGGAACCCACACAGATGGGGACTAGGATAGGATTAAAAAAGCCTTTGGAGCACACCAGGCTGCTTTAATATTTAACAGTTTCCAGTTTGCTGGGATGAAGTGCCCATATAAATCCTGATTACAGGCATTTGAGAAAATATCTGCAAGCTTGCAAAGTCTGGATTCCTGTATGGCAGCCAAGACTTTAATACTGGTGAGACTGATGACAGATAGATGGAAGAGGTAAAAAGTCTTAAAGTCCAAAGCACTCTACACCAGTGCAGCTCACTGAAAACACTGCTGGTGTACAAGCCAGGATGCCCAAGTCCAGCTCCTCCACATGCATGTAAAAAGTACAAAACAAGAGGAGTTACCCAACCTCCCGTTTTGTTTTTGTTGATTCTCAGCAGAATTGCAAGAGAACAGCCCCTGTGAGCCAGATGTGTGGCTCCCTTGATTTTCTCTGAGCCTGGTTTGCAGTTCACAGGGTACTCCCAATTTAAAACAAGTGGAAAAACCAACAAAAAAAAAGAGATTATTGGTCTGGCCCGGCCTTGTGTATGTATCAGAGTCTCACTGAGGAACACAAGCACCCAGAAAAGCACACTCAGTTCTGCTGCTCTCAGAACTCTGCAGTGTCCTCCCAAAAACTCTTTGGAGATCTGTTCCTCATGCTGGAGATGAGACAGGAGGAAAACTCATAGGAAATCAGCAGAGGAAACTGGGCACATATGGAAGATGAGCTTTTTCCTTTGAGGAGCTGTTTGTCCTTAAACTCGTTTTCCCAAGCTCTGGATTTTGCATATAAAGTTTTTTATTCCTGGTTTTAATTTAATTTAATTTAATATGGCTACTTTGCCCCCTGCAACTCAGCTGACTCAACTCCATCCAAACAACACGCAGCCTAAGTGACTTAGTGGGAAAGAAAAGCCAAATTCTTTGCAAAACCACAGTGTCTGAGTCTCCACAGGTCCCACTAAAGCTGCCTTTATTCAAACCAAACAAACCAAGCCCAGCCTGCTGCTCTCCCATCAGCTGGGTGGCTGGAAGGGATATCTCTCTCATCACCTGCTCCACAGGTTTTCAGAGTCACAGAACATCCTGAGTTGGAAGGGGCACACAAGGAGCACCAACTTCACCTCCTGGGACTGCACAGACACCCTAAAAATCCCACCCTGTGTCTGGGAGTGTCCAAACACTCCTGGAGCTCTGGCAGCCTCGAGGCTGTGACCATTCCCTGGGGAACCCCAGCACCCTCTGGGGAAAAACCCTTCCCTAAAATCCAACCTAAACCTCCCAGCTCCAGCCATTCCTTCAAGTCCTGTCCCTGGTCAGCTGCTTCCCTACTCCTTATGGTACTGATCACATCCAAACAAAATATTCTGTGCCCTTCTCCCTGCTGGATTCACACATTTCCCTTCTTGACAGAGCAACCCTCACCCAACTCACCATCCCCACAGAGTGGGAACAGCCAGAAAGTGGGAAGGGACTGCTGAGCTGAATTATTGCACCAACAATGAAACAGTAGCTTTTTCATTTTGTTGGTCATCATTCCAAAAGCAATACTTTACAAGCAAACCTTTAAAGCATGACCAGTAAAAATAGCCCTTCTGTGTGTGTGTGTGTGTGCATTGTGGGTGTGTTTCACCCAAAAAAACCCACCCAGTAGCTGCAGAGAAAGGAACAGCACACATACTGAAAAGTCATCAAAAGAAATATGAGCCCAACTCTGCTGGTAAAGCTTTGTTCCTGTCCTTTTAAATTTATTCCTCTTTTTCCCTTGTCCTGTGTTTTTCTTGGGATATCCACAGAGTTTACATACACAAGCTGGAAATGAGTGCAGGGAACAGGAGCAGGGAGAAGCCCAGAGGCACCTGCAGGCTGGGAGGACACAGGAGGAGCTGGTGCTGCCTCCTGCTTCTCACAACAAAACAGGGTTGGGGTTAAAACAGGCAGGAGGAAAGAGAAACCCTGAGCAGAAATGGGGAAGGGCAGGGGCTCCGGGGTGGCACGGTGTCCCCAAAGAGCCACCAGCTCCCTCCCTGTGGCCAGCCCTCCAGCAAAGGGACTTTGGGATTGGGAACAGGACGAATGAACCTTCAACTCTCCCTGTTCCCAGCAGCATCCCAGTGCCAGCTTCTCCTGGCAGGCTCCAGCCTGGGCACCTGAGAGGGGCTGGGAGGGGCGCGGGGAGCGCCGCTGGCCCCGGCTTTGGGGACACCAGCTGGGCTGTCCCTCTCTGCCCTGCCACACTCTGCCCAGGGCTCACACACTCTCCTGAGGGCTTTTAATTAGCAGCTGGCAGCTCTGCTTGCTCTGCTCTCAGGGGTTTTTCTGTGTGTGGAGTGGAGGAATGATCAAAGCCCCGCTCTGTCCACTCGGCTGTGAGGACACAGGGAATTAAATTGCAGCTGGGCCAAAAGGTTTTAGGGAAATGTAAAAAGCCAGCAAGAGGTTGATGTGAGGCACTAAAATGTCCCTCAGCCCCAGTTCCAGGCACAGTTTTACATAGAAATCAATGCTTAATTCAGCATGGAAATCAAGCCTTAGCCAGTGCAATCCATAAATTTAATTGGGGTGAAAATATCCCGTGCAGATGAGCAGTTCCCTCATCCCAGAAATTAAAAAGGAAGCACACCAGGCAACGGGAGTGCCTGCTGCAGATCAGTACAAACACATTAACAGCTCTTGGTTATCCACAATTTCACAACAGGGGGTTTAGGGCAAATTCTCCTCCCACCCACATCCCAGCTCCCCGTCCTACAGTCCAGTTTAATCATCCTACACCTGCTGTAAAGTCTGAGTAAGGATTATCACCTACAAATTGTGCAATATGGGGCCTTCTCAGCGTTTACCACTTTCTTCAGAACACACCAAGTAAAGAATCATGGAAACCAAGCAGCATTCCCAGCTGAAAGCAATATTCCTGATGCTGTTTTCTGTGTTAAATCTCTCCACGTGGCCTGCAGCCAAAGTGGATTGAGAGGTTTAAGCATTTCATAATTTACCTCTGTAGTTCCTGAACATTTTTGCAAAGAAAAAAATCCAAAAAAACCCCAAAGCCAGACTCCAACAAAGGACTGGGAATGTTCAATCCTGGAGGACACCAGAGTGAGGGAAATGAAAAGAAGCTAAACAAAGGAAGAGCCCTAATGGAGTTTGGATCTTGGGAGAGTAAAATTGGAATGGATCAGCCACACAATCTTTATTTCTTTAATACAGGTTGAAATTTTACATTTCCAAATACTACCTCTGTGTTTAAATAATTACATGCATTTCTTATTGGAGTGTCAGAGTAATAAGCCAGCCCTGAAGGAAAGGAAGGAGGAAGGTGAAGGGGAAAAAACCTCTTGCACCAAATCCAGGTCTAATAAAATCACATAAAAGCAACTCTGTCTGCTGCAAACAGAGGAGTGTGTGCACAAGTGACAAGTATTTATTTAGCTAATTTCATAACACTTAAACTTGTTTATATATCATCAGTCCCATCACATGTGCTGCATTTTACCAGTGCTCCAAAGACAAAAATAAATGGCCTACCAGCTGCTGCTTCCTCAAGGCTGTGGTTTACTTGGGTATAAACAGTGAGGGCTAAGTGATTTAAATATTCCTGTACTCTGGAGCTTCAGGAGATCTGAGGGGCTGCCACAGCACACAGGCAACACCTGAAGTGCTGAGCCCTTCCCAGTGGTGTTATTTGACTGGGCAAAAAAATCCTCTTTCCATTTGGAACTGTACAAGCTCTATTACCAGCTGCATTCTACTTCAAATATTAGCTGGGGGTGGTGGGGCTGGTTACAGCTGGAATACATCATAAAGCAGAAAGCTATTAAAATTCATGGCAGCCAGACAGTGTGTTGATCCTACAAAAATGGAGCTCTATGTTTAATATTTCTAATTAAAAGGGAAAAAAAAATAGTTCAATCCACTTTTGTTGTCTTCACCTCTGTCTAAAGCAAGTCTGGGTTTTCACAATACTTTGGCAAGGAAACACAGCTCTGCATTTCAAACATATAAAAGCCAGCAGTGTAACTGCAACAAAATCCTTAAGCTCAGTCCTAGGGGCCTCTCCAGGAATGGCTCCACATGTCCTTGAGAGGATCACAGAAGCAACAAGGCTCAATCTCAATTCCACATCACCTCCAGTGGAGCACCTCCATTTCAGAGCCCCAAACAAGCAGCCTGGTAAAACCCCCTGCCAAAGGGGAGAGCAAAACCTGAAGGTGTATTTGGAATTTCACCCTGACAAAAGTTTTTCCAAATCTGAAATGCTCTCACTGGCATTGGGAGTGGAAAGAGAAAGCCCTGAGTACTGCCTGAACGTGTCTGTAGGTTTTAATGTGGTGCAAAAAGCCTGAAAGCTCTAATCTGAATAATAAGAGGGTTTGGGGTGAGGGGTGTAGTTATAAATACAGCAATGGCTGCTGTAAAAAGTAAGAAAAAAAAATCAGAGTAAAAGAATGAAATCAAGCAATCAGAGCACACAAGAATTCCACGTGGATCTTAAGGTGATCTCTTCTGAAAATCCACCCCTACCTTGCTCATAGCAGTCAGGGCAGGGTCACAGGCTGCATCCAGGTCCTGCACTAACAGCTGGATGCTGTTGGAGATCACACTGCAAAAAAAGGGAAAAAAAAAAAAAAATAATCAAGGATGAGTTTTAGAATCACACTGAGTAAGAGAGTGCCAGAACTGGAGCCTTTGACTGTGAGAGGAGGAAAATCCTCTACTGGCTGACAGCAGCACTGTGATGTGAATGCACACAGCTACAGCTTGTAGTGAGGAGGAGCTGGGAAACCCTGCAGGGAGCTGCACAATGGTCTAAAGTGGGCTCCAGGGGAGCCAGGATGTTTTCACAGTTGACCTTTCTCTGTTTTAACACAAATAAGGGGTTGGGGATCAGAGGTGGCAGATGAAGAGGAGAAATCCCCAAGTATCAAGCCCAGACTGGGATTCAGCTTCACATTTAATCCAGTCTGTGTAACACCAACATTTTATCATCTCCATTTCTTCACAGCCAATATTCTCCTGCTCACAGGAACTCGCACAGAGGATTTCAAAAATGACATCTGCATGAGTTCTGTGTCTCCCATGTGTGAAGATGAAGGCAGATGTCTTATTTACACTATGTCTAGGACTGCTGCCATCCATTGTTTGAGTTCCTGAGACATATACCAGACTAAAGGACACATTAGTCAAACACATTTCCCTCCCCCCTCCCCCTTTTATTTTTTCTTTTTAACAGCATGATATTGCTTTGAGACATATTTGATGCCATCCTATTATGATGTACACAGAGGTGCAGCTGATCCTAAAACAACAGCCCAGCAGCCCAGAGCCCTCAGGGGCACAGGGCCAGCACTCCCACTGCACACAGCTTCTGCTAGGAGCAAGAACTGATTCTGGTTCACTAAGCACAGCTTTTAAAAACAGTGTCAACTTGAAATCTGCCACAGAAGCGTGTTTACAACCTCAGGATTGCATTTGTAAGACGTGGGTTTTACTTTTGCTCTTTCTCATGGTGGTAGCACAGATGAGAATCACAGGACTGGGAGAAACCTGAGCAACCTTCCTCAAACCATCTTTCCTCCCCCTCGTTGTCTTTGTGAAGTTTTGGACACTGCTCTGGGGCTCACTGTTCAAAACACCTGGCAGTGTCCACCTTCCAACTGAGATGTCATTCTGACCTGGGTTTTGTTCTTCATCACAACCCAGAGGAGCTGCCTGTTCCCTCTCCTCCACCTCCAGCACATCAAGTCTGGAACAGGATGCAAAGTAAAAGACTTCCTTCAAAGCAACTCATCTGTTTGTAAAGGCAAACTCATCCAAAATAAGTTGGAAAAATTAACACGGGAGGTGAAGTGACTACAGGCTTCAAGTTACACCATCTAAAACTTGCATTGGGATAAAAAAAGCCTGTGACTGTTTCTGCTGGTGCCTCTGCTTCTGCTGGGCACTCCAGAATCCCCTCCCTGGGGGACTGCACCAGGCCAAGCAGCCAGACTGAAATAACCACCCTGCAGGGCTCCTGCTGCCACTGCCTGGCAGGGAGGAGCTGTGCTCAGCACCAAGGAGCAACACAAAGCTCTGAGAGGATGGAAAATGCCCCCACCACCTGTGTCCATGCTCAGGACGCTGTCAGGGCTGGCACCAAGGGCAGGCTCTCACCTGAAAACCACAAAAGGGGGAAAAACTCATTTGTCTGCACTTCAGAACAAACTCCTGCTGTGGAGGGATGTGGTGCAGCAGGAGATGTGCTGGGAACACAAAGGATCACACCATGCTGAATGAGAGGGGCTGGAGCCTGGTTCTGCAGGAAGACACTTCCCATCCTCACCCAGGCAGCAGAGGGTGACTCCTCACACCATCCCTGGCATGCACACGAGGGATGGATCAGGGAGCTGAGGCCACAAAGGAGCAGGGCAGCAAGCCCAGTGAGCCCAGCACTGCAGGGGTTCTCTGAGTGCTGCCCATCATCTCACAAACACAGCAGCAGGGAAATGATGGATCTCTGGGTTTGCATTACAATCATTTTTCTCTTGTGGAACATCAAGAAGAAGCTCCCATAATTTCTCCAACTTTCCTAAAGAAACTGTTTTGCCACCCCAAGGATAAACCCCTCCTTTTCTACACATTTGGGGTGGTTCTGCACTCTCCTTTCTTTGAAAGAAGAAACACTTCCCAGAGTGCATAAACAGCATTTTATCACTTATTTTATGACTGCCTAACAAGACATCAAATCCCAGAAGAAACCCCTTGTTTGATGTTGAATGAGCCAGTGAGGTTTATAGCTCTGACTTCCACTGACAGAAGGCTGGACCAAGCCCTCAGCTGGAACAGAATGAAAGTCAATTAAAAGCCTTTGGTACAAGATATATCAGCCCTGTCAGCTGGACTTTAAACCTGTCCAAGGCAGCAAATGTGAGCTATACATTAAACAACTTCCAAACCACTCCACACTGGCTGTCTGGGACCCACCAGCTCGTGAGGCAGCCACGGTGGAAATCCAGCAGGCACCTGAACTTGCTGGTTCCTGCTGGCAAAACTCACCCCCCAGCTGTCCATGCTAAGAAAACCCCATCTTATGGCACATTTTATTTCTCCTTCCCTGCTACATGGCTTGCTTTGGCTGAGTGGACACAGCAACCCTGAATTTCAGGCTGGGATTCACTCTTGAAAAGGTCTGAGAAGAGCCTGGAGGGAAGGGAGTCTGTGCAGCCTGGAATGGAGCCTGGGACCACGTGAAAGAGCTGGATGGAGATTCAGTGGGATCCTGTCCACTGCAGCAGGAGAGGAGGAATCACAGGAAGGAAGTCTTCTAAAAAAATATCTCAGTGCTATCTGGGCTGAATCTTTGTTCTAGGGAGAGGAGGAGCTGGTGACAGGGATTATTTTCCCAGTCTTGCCAAGATATTCCTTTGTCTGATAAGAGGCAAAACAACTTTTGCCTCAATTTTCTTGTCTCAAAAAATGCATTCAATCTGTCTGTCAGGGGTGGAGAGGAAAGGATGTTCGAGCAGAATATTTTTAGCACTGCTACATGAAAAGTTATTTTAATGAATGATAATCTTCTCTCAATTATAATCCCCAAATATAAGATTGGATCAGTCTTTTATGTCATCTGAAATGGGGTTTGATCATACTGACAAGGCTGCTGATTACCAGGGGGAAGTTAAAGCAGGAAGGAATGTACTGAAATAGCTTCCTTTCTTGAAATGTAACAGCCACCTCGCAGAGCTGCCAAGATGCAAACCATGTTTCAAATGGAAACTCACTATTTCCTTTCCCTTTTCCAGTGCTCTCGTTCCTTTGGCTTGGACCATGGGGAGCAGCTAAAGCCTGAGCTAGTGCTGCTCTTGGAGCAGCCTGAGGATACCATTCCTGAGCAGGGAAATGCCTGTGCCCATCCTGTGACCCAGGATCCCAGGATTGTTTTCACTCCAGCACCACCTGGCTGACAAAAGGGGATGTTTGACACATTGTGGGAGGAGGCACGTGCTGGACATACATGCTGAACGTGTCCATCTCTCCTGTCAGGTTGATTCTCTCCATTAGGCTTGTATCCACCTTTTCTTTGAGCTTCTCTTCCAACTGTTGGGAAACAAAACAAGCAACAGGGAGATCAGGTTTCCAACTGGAAATAATCGACCTGGAAAGGTCAGCTTCTTCAAACTTCATCTGTGACCAAACCACATCCAAAACTCAACTAGTGACACTGGGAATCTTTCCTTCTTGGCATCCCAGACCTGTTGATTTGCCAGGATGGCCCATGGTGGCTCCATGTCCTCAAAGAATGAAAGCTCCAAGGTCAAATACGTAACTCTAGCACGACATGCTACCCTACTAGCTTAACACTGTGGCATCTGTCCTGCTAATAAAGATGTTTCTCAACACTCTGCCTGTGCCCAAACTGCAGAGGAGGAGGAGGAGGATTGCCAGACCTAGTGGTGGAGAGGCCTGGATAGAGCCAAACATCACAGCTCATTGCTGACCCATGGCATTTTGGAAGCACCTGAATGTAACGAGTGGCGTGGCTGCAAATCACATCAGCATAAATTCCTCCTCTCTCCACTCCACATTGCCCCAGTATTTCATGCAAGTATTTTCCCAAAAGTATTTTGAATTATTGTTGGGCTTGTTTTTATGAAGGGGAGATAATGAACCAAGAATTTAAAAAAAAAAAAAAAAAAAAAGGGGTCCCCAAGCCAAAACAAATTATGTAACAAGCAGAAAAGGATTGAACCCAAAACTGATGCTGCAAAGCAGGATTACAAGCAAATTACTTTCCTCAGAAAATCAATACTTTTCTTTCTTTAAAATACAGAATGAATAATGCAGAGCTCAATAATCAATGGATTTTTTTTTTTAGTATTTTGGCTGTCCCAGTCTCCACAGCAACACAGAGGAGGGGCTGGTGCCTCCTCAGAGGAAAGCTCACCTGCTGGGTGGTGGCCAGGCAATATTCTGCAGTACTCAGGATGCTGCAAATGAGGCAAAGTTCTTCTAAAGTGAACTTTGCCACTTCAGAGCCTTCCTTTTCTTTCAGCAAACTTGTGATGGTGAGCCCACCACTGCTGCTGGTTGTCCTGGAGGGAAAAAAAACCAAAAACCAGGTAAAACCTGTGAGGTTTTTGAGAGTACAGACACTCAAAGTGCAAAATTACTGCTGGATTTTAATGCCATAAAAAGGCTTTATGACCACAACTCTGTGCAACACAGGACATCAAACCCACAACTGCTATTTTGGTGAAGGAATTTCTTTTCCAAAGAGCTTTGTACCAGGTCTTCAAGCAAAGGACAACTCACTCATTGACAAGAAAACAGATCAGGATGCAAGTGGAACACAGCCTCTCCCAGGTAGCTTCACCTTCACTGCCAGTTATCCAAAATCTAATTAAAGATTGCAGAAGGATCTCAGAACTATCAGGAAACTTGTCATATTTATCTCTGCAGCACTAAACAGCTGTCCACATGCATTTGAGACTTTGGCAAGCTGTTTTAAAAGCTGATGGTATCAACAAAGTAAATTATAGAAGATGTGCCTTCCCCTCCTCTGCCTTCCAGTGAGCAAGGTTCATGTACCAACAAAGACAGACTCAGAGCAGTTCAGAGGCAGGAAATTCCCTACTTCTCAACTCTTTATAATCCAAATCCATTAAAAAAAAATAGGACAGTGATATTTATCTTGGACAGCAAAAATGGAGCACTCAAAAAAAAAATGTGGATAAAGAATGCAACTGAGGTCTGATGGAGAACACACATTAAATTTATCTTTCCACTTGTCTGGATGGAACCCTCTGCCCTTCCATCTGTGAAAGGTTTTACTGGTTTCAGAAAGTCATTCTGCTGCTCCCAGGTTTACAAAGGAAACAAACTGAAGATGTTAAAAGGCAAATAAAATGATCTGCAGTGGAGTTTTGGCAACATCTCAGGAGCACCTTCAGCCTGTACACTGATCCATCCTGCTGCAAACTCATTAGGATTTCCTCTCCTTTCACTGGATTTACATCTACAGATCTTATTTATACAGAGATAAAATGTTCCAGAGCAGAGAGAGGTACAGGGAAGCACTTCAGCATCTCAGAAATAAACCACCCTCATTATAAATTACCATATAGATGATGTTGGCTAGGGCAGCTGGGAATCCCAGCAGGAGCAGCAATTCTGAAAGCCAGGACCCTCTGAAGAGCCTTGGGCTGGCATTTCAAAAGGAACTTCAAGAAGCTGCAAATCTGACTGCTAATCAAAGCCAAATATGAAGCTATTCTCCAGAGGCCCTTAAAAGAAAAACAATGTGTGACTGCTCATTTGCTCTCTGGGCAGGAAACTGAACTTTGGAGAAAACCATGCAGTAAATGGGGTGATCCTGCTGCTACCTGGGTGTTTGACAGGGAAATGAGTGCTCACCAGGAAGCATTTCTGAATTATCTCTACAAACCATCAGCTCCTCAGTGCAGGGGGATGTGTGCAGCTCTGGGGGGGCCAGACTCACTTGGGCAGGTTTCCAGAGAGGATTTTCCAGGCGTATTCCCTCAGGTATTTCTGGAAGATGGTGGTCAGGGCTATCATGGGCTCCCCAGTGCTGAGCTGGGAGCACTGCACCATGCACTTCTTGTAGTACACAAAGAGGTCAGCACAGCTGGGCAGCACAGCTCCTCCTTCATCCACGTTGGGCTTGGGGGGACCCTGAGCCTTGAAGTCAGCCACAAATCTGTCAATCAGCTCTCCCAGATTCCTGGGGAGGGGAATAAAAGGATACTTGAGTCTGCTGAGGGAGGAATTGGAGTGAAAGGAGAGAATAATGCTTACAATGAGATGCTCTGTCTTGTGACAGCAGCAAGTTCAGGTTTAGCAGCTGGGGATTCCCAGCCCTTTCTTATCTCCACACTCCCAGCACAAAGCTCACACAATTCCACAGCCCAAACCTTTTGTGCTCAGGAGTTTTAGTGGCAGCTTCAAATCTGTTCTCCAGCCACACATAAAAGCTCCCAGGTCTGCCAGGGCTCAGTTCAGCACATTTGATGCAAGTGCATTAAGCCTGTGCTCAAGTTTCATTCCTGGCACCAGGAAAAGGAACAGTCAGGCCTCCCATCCCAGCAGAGCTCAGGGAATATGGATTTTGAAGGGATGTGCTCAAAATGGTCTGTCCCATTTGCCATTGCTTGGTCCCATTTGGACACCACCTGGTTTTGCACAACTTCACACATCCTTTAAAGAAGTTTTATTTAGCATGAGCACAAAGTGCACTTCCTACTCAGACTCTTTTTAAAAGCACAAAAAGCCCTCTCATTGTCTCCAGGGATTCATTACAGCCTGGTCCTTACTCAAATATTTCACTCTTCAGGCAACAATAAACTTCACTCCATCCTTTCACCAGGACAAAAAGGTTTTTGAGCATGGCAGAGAGCCAGAGCCATCAACACAGGACCAGAGAATCTTCTGATCTTGGGGAGTTCCTCTGCTCCTACCCCTCCAGAGACAGCAGATCCCTGTCCAGCCCAGCTCAGCTCCATGGAATAACCTCTGCCAGATGAATTCCAGCAATAAACCTCCTCCCCCAGGCACATTCTCACAGCCTTCCCCAAGGAAGTTTGGATTTTGGGAAGTAGCTGGGCCCATCAGGTGAGAGGTACTCTGCTGAGCAGGAGTTCCTGGAGTTTATATTCCTCTGAGGGTGCAGGGGCTGGGCTGTGCCATGATCCAGGGCTCTCAAGGAGAAAACCAAATCCTCAGGAGAAAGGCTGAGACTCTGCAGCACATTCTCACCTTTACCAGTGAAAGGGGAAAAACCCACCAAAATCAACAACTTTCCCCCAGCTTCCACCCCTTTTTGCTTTCCCTCTTGTGAGAGAGAAAATTCCAGAGATTCAGAGAAACCACAAGTCAGAGAATGGAGAGAAGAGAATGAGAGCACCCACAAATCAGAGAGTTCAGAGAATCCACAAGTCAGAGAATTGAGAGAATGAGAGAACCCACAAATCAGAGAATTCAGAGAATTGAGAGAACCCACAAACCAGAGAATTGAGAGGACCCACAAATCAGAGAATTCAAAGAATTGAGACAACCCACAAATCAGAGAATTGAGAGGACCCAAAAGTCAGAGAATTCACAGAACCCACAAGTCAGAGAATGAGAGAACCCACAAGTCAGAGAATCCAGAGAACCCAAAAGTAAGAGAATTGAGAGAATGAGAGAACCCACGAGTCAGAGAATTGAGAGAATGGGAGAACCCACAAGTCAGAAAATCCAGAGAACCCCCAAGTCAGAGAATTGAGAGAATGGGAGAACCCACAAATCAGAGAATCAGAGAACCCACAAGTCAGAGAATTCACAGAACCCATAAATCTCTTCCCTGATAAACTCAGAGGCTGCTGCCTCAGAATGGATGAGCTCCTACCAGGAGTGATCTGCTGGGCCAAACTCATCTCCAGAGATGTGCTTGGAACACCAGGATCTCCATCATGGAGCCAGGCTGTTGCAAAGACAAGAAGCCCCTTTTTCCATGCCTGTTGCTCAAGCCCTGCACACAGCTCTGATTCCACACTCCCAGCTCCTCAGCTGTGTTACAAGCACTGTAAAAACATCAGGCTGCTCCACTGATGTGATAAATCTCCACGCTGGCAGCAGCAATTGAAGGCTGAAGTGAAGCATTGATTGTGTTGGGCCACAGAGAAGCAGAATTTACCTCCCTCTGTAGCTGTAGCAGAGCCAAACAGATGGCTGCTGCAGCCTGCAGATTCCTGCAGCTTCTCAAGGAAAGAGGACGTGGCTCACTCCTTGTCAAACCCAACAGCTGCATCTCCACCTCTGCATCTGTGCTGGGCTCCAGCTGGGCAACAAAGTGGAGCTTTCTTAGCAGTCACCAGGCACTTGATTTTTTTTTTTTTTTGCCTTCTCTTGGTCTCAAGACAGGGTCAGGAATGTCAATGGCTTTTGTTTCTTTATGTTTAGCCCACATGTTCTCCTCTTCTCTGAGGCAAAGTGAAATGGATCTGCATTTTCCTGCCCTCCCAAGGTCTTGTCAAGTGGGATGCAGGAGAAAATGCAGCTGTTCAGAAGGGCTGGGAGAGCAGTGCTGGGGCTTCATGCCTGTTCTGATCCCAACCTGGATAAAGCTGCCCATCACCCCAGGCTGTGGGACTGCTCCTGTTCCAGAATGGCACTGGTGCAAGCAAAACATCAGGATATTGGGCACTAAAAGAGCTACTAGATCCTTAAAGCACACCTTGGCTGATGGCAGAGCTTCACATGAGCCTCAGCTGGCCAAACATGATAGCAAGGCCACAAATCTTTGTGTGGAGCACTGGGAGCACACAGAGTCTGGCAGGAAAAGCTGCTGGGAGATGAAACATGCAGAAGGCAGGAGAGCTACAGAAAATGAGTGTTTTCTGCACAGACTCTGCAAAAAAAGGAAAAGCTCCAAGAAAAGTCTCTGGTAGAGCAGATGTGGTATTTCCTAACAGTAGCATATTTATTGGGAGTGAGAACTAGCCAAATGTAACCAAGAGAAAGAATGAAATGAAATCACACAAAGGGAATTCTATTCTGCTTCTTTTCATTCCTGCATTCCTCTTCCTCTGGGTTTTTATTTTCTTTCACTCAACCTATTCAGGGTTGTGCTGGCAATCAGGAGAAGAACCAGGAGAAGAAGAGGGTGCTCAGGAAGCTGGGTGTGCCCAGGGGTGTGAGCAGAGCAGTGGCACTGACACACCTGCAGCACTGCAGAGCACTTCCCATGCTCTGGGGATTTTGGAAGCCTCTCTGCTGATGAGGCTGCAAACACACAGCACAAAGGGCCAGTTTTCCAAGCACTCAGACGTGCCTTTGAGCAGATTTAAGGAGGGCTCTGCACACTCTCAGCCCTGCAGACCTGACAGAGCTCTTCCTCCTCTCCCAGGACAGCTCAGCTCACATCTGTGTGCTCCTGGACCACAAAGGACACCTAAAGATGCACATCCCAAAGGGGCAGGAATGAAATCTGCTCTGCTGGGCAGAAATCTGACATTTACCCTGCAGCTGAGGGTGGAGAGCAGCATCTTTAAACTCCTTCTTTCAGGTGTCTCCTCTTAAACTGCTACAGATTTTGGCACTGTGATTCTATAAAAGGGTATGGAAACAATTTTTTGGCAGAAAATGCCCAGGCTTTTTTCTGCCACAGGTTTAATGTGGCAGAAAAATGATGAACAAAACTATTGCTCTCACTATTTAGAGCTCAAACATACAATTAATGATCTAAGCAACATCTCCTTTTCAGACAACTGCAACAGATTCCTCAAAAGTTCAATCAAAGGAAGAAGAAGAGAGAAAATTGTGAAGGAAAGCAATTTTTGGCAGGCAGGGGCAGCATGGGGAATACTGTGGCAGCTTTTCTTTGAACTCCCTGCAGCTTGTGGCTATAAAGATAATAAAAAACATCTCATGATTGTAAAGGAAAAGGAGAAGGAAAAAAAAAAAAAAAAAAAGAGGCAACTGAAGGGGCTAGGAGCACAGTGGGGTAGAATTACCAAAATGGGGATTAAAATGGCCCCCAGTGAGAAGGGAAGAAATACTCAAAGAAGTCTGTGCTCAGTTGGCTGAGGGCAGGGGGAAATATCAGTTTCCCTTTGTGATATTGCAGAGCAGAACCCAAACCCAGCAGGACACAGCACTGTGCAAGGTTTCAGCTACTTAATGATTTTTTATTTTTTAAGCCTAAAAAGTTGATGGGACGTGGAAAAGCTTTTGCAAGGTGTTTTTCATGGAGTTTGGACAAAATCAGGACACTGCAAGGCTCGAGTTAGACAAAGCCTTGGAAGATACAAGAGCACACACAGATGAGATACACCAAGCAGGCACCTCCTCCTCTCCAGCCACTAATCTGTGCTAAAAGACTCAACTGAACCTTTTTCAACTGCTTCCTCTCCCAGGTGGCACTGCAGCTGTTACTGAGATGTCATTTAAGCCCTGGTGTGAATGGAGGTGCACAGGGAAGTGTGGTGAGAGCCCTGAGAACTTCTCAGAGCTCCAAGCTGAAAGCTCCTTTCATTCAAGGCTTTTTGCTGCAAGTCAAAGAGGAAGATGAAGAAGGGTGCCAGGGATTAAAGCCCCTGACAAAATCCCAATCTGTGAGCAATGAGAATGTTACCTTACAACCTTTCATCTAAGGATCTCAAATAACTCATTCCTACAAAGTAAATCTTACAACCCCTCTGCCATGAAGCCACATGTGTATTTTACAGAAAACCCAACCCTGTCATTTGTGGAAGACATGAGATGAGAGGAAGACACATGTCTGCAGTGGGAATTGCAGAGGCAACAGAAGAAATTTCAGGAACCCTGAGCCTCTTTCAGAGGAAGGCAGCAGGCACCACTCCTGCAGCCCTCTGCAATTCCACACAAACCAGCTCCACAGCCCTCTGAACACTCCTTCTGTCCAAGCAAAGGCCCCACTCAAAGCTTCTTGAACCACAAACACTGCTCCTGCTGAAATCAGGCAGCAGAGCTGCAATATTTTCATTTTCTGCAGCTTTTGTCCAGAACCCAGCACGACCCAACACACCCAAACCCAACAAACCCTGAAACTCAGGCTGGTTACTCACTTGTCCTGGGACTCAATGTACACATAAAGGTGAGGCTCAAAGCACTTGGAAACAATGCCATGGAAAGGATTGTCAGGGACCTTTGGCTTCTTTGGCTGCAAGGAAACATTTCAAATGTTGGTTCAAACCTGCCTTGAAGGAGCTGCAGTGCAACAGCACAGAAGGATAGAAATCTTTTAGAGATATTGTAACACAGAAATTTGCTGTCAAACCATCAAAGCATATAAATGTTATTATATTCAAGTCTTCCCTCCTTCTTAGAGAGCTGTTAGCAAGCCAAGGAATTATCTTTGCACTTGTAAAATATTCTTAGCCTTAAAGAGAAGGCTGCTCCATGCTAACAGATTTCAGCTGAAGAATCTTAATGCAGTTTGCAAATAAAATCTCCCTCAATCCTTCAAGCAGTAACAAGGCTCCTCCAGTCCCCTCTGAAATCAAATGGAGCAGTTCTTTGGAAGCAAGATTAAAGAATCCTTACATTTTAGAATATCAAGGGCAATAACTCAGAGTTACAGGCTTCATCTGAATGAATTTTATTTAGATAAACAGCATGTAATTACTCCAGGAGCCAGAATTATACAGGCCTGCTTTCACTGTGAACCATGTTCCTGGGGATGCAAAGATTTCTATTTTTAAATCACATTTAAAGCATTAAGCACAGGTGCCATGTGGGAGCCACCCTGTTCACCCTCACTTGATTTTAGTGCTGCACTCAAACCATGGCCAAGCACAGCCACTGGAACAACTCCCACATTTCAATTCCTGCCTGTTTCATACCAGGCTGGGCAGGACCTTTAAGCTCTTTTTTGCCCTACAGCTAGATTGTTATTATTCTTTTTTACTAATAAAAATTTCTCTTGCTCCTTCCCAGCACACCAGCAGCTTTCCCCTGGCTGCAAAGAGGGCTGCAGTGACTCTGGAATGGAATTCTTGCTTCTCTCTCCACAAAAAGCCAAGATCAGCTCCCAGCCAATGAAGATATGAATTTTTCCAGCTGAATTTCTTTTTTTTTTTTTTTTTTTTTAATGCAAGAAAAGCCAAACAAAAGAAGCAAAGCCTAAAGGACTTTATCTCCTAAAGATGGCACAAAGAATTTGGTAGAACTATCAGAGTGTGACAAGGTAAACATTTCTCAGCAACAATTCAGCCCCAAATAATGAACCCCAGCTTAGGGCTGCAAACCTAAAGTGAGGGAATGGTTTTATGGAGGCCAGACCACCTCTGTGAGCCTTAAATGAAGAATTTAACTTTGAAGAGCCTTGGGACAGAACCATTACCAGGCATCCTCCACCCAAACCCCTCTGGGTGCAGGATGCACACACTCACTGGAGCTGGGAGGGAAGAAATGGCTGGGAATCACAGAAAGCTCCCATCTGCAAAGGGCTGGCATGGCAGTGCCAGCACAAGCAGCAGATTTACCATGTTTACCACTCAGCTCCTGCAGCAGGCCTGGCTCTCTGGTCTCTGCACCACGCTGCTCCCAGCATGTCTGCTGGAAGGAATATTAAATCTTTTACCAGTAGCACTGAAGCTGTATTTGTGAGTGTGCAACCCCGTCCAAAAGCTGCAGATGTTGAAGCTATTTCCTCCTTGAGTTTGATGGAAATAATAAAAGGTTACTGTTGTCACAGCAAGGAGGTCTGCAGCTGGCCCAGTTTCCTTTCATTACTATCCAAAGTAAACAGATTAAATGGAACTGCTAGGATTACCAAAAGAGGGGCTTTTTTAGCATGGATTCCCCCCCCTCAAAATTCTTGTGCTCTCTTTTAGATTCCCAAGTGTCTTGAATTTTCAGGAGTGGTGTCTTGGAAGGGCTCTTTCACTGAAAACCCTTCATCTTCAGCTCTGTGTGTCCCTTCTGTTCTTCAGGCAGGGACAGGAAAGATGAGACTTGCAGCACTTCCAGCCTCCCAGCATGAACCAGCAGCTGCTGGCACTGGGACACTGAAGTGCTGGAGCCCACCTGGCACCCAGCAGGCTGCAGGGCAGCAGAGCCCAGCCCTGGGACATTGCCACAGCCCTGGGACATTGCCACAGGGCATTCCTGCAAGGAAAGGGCAGCCTCAGCACAAGCTGCACTCCCAGGGATGTCTCCTCTCCATGGGTGGCTTCACAAGGTCCAGGGAGCACAGCAGCTCCTCTCTCAGAAGCTCCTGAACTGCTGCATTCTGCTGTTCAATCAACCCAGCCCTAATTGCTGTAATTATCTCTTCAGCTGCCTCCTAACACCACTGGCTTCTCAAGGATGTGCTCTCATCTCAACCCTGCACATCCCAGCCAACCTCCCAGCCATTAGGTACTGGAAAGCAAACTCTTCCCAAAAAATGCACCAGAGGTGTCACCCCAGGTTCCCAATCTGTCTCACTGATAAAATCCACACAACACCAACTGCCCAAGCTGGATTTTAATGGAAGAGCAAAACCTTGCTTAAATCATTCTGCTTCAGGGCTTTGGCTGTGGATGAAGGCAGAGGGGCTGCCTGGCTCTCTGGAAATCTGGAGGGGATGCAGAGCACCAGGCTGAGCTCCCACCCCCTGCTCTCCCCAGGGACAAGGATTTGAGCAGGTCCTGAGGCCCTGGGCACCCACCAGGACACACCTGCACAAGGCCCATTTACAGGGCTGTAAATCCCCTCAGTAGGAGGAGAGTTCCAGCCTCAAGTAACCCACAAGTGAACACTGAGAAAACATCCATCTGGTGTATAAAAAAATACAAGCTTTGATACTGGTGCCAATTAAAACAATTGCATTTACCATTCACCCTTTAATGTTTGCAGAGGGCTTTGGAAGCCCTGGGCTGGTACAAGCAGTGAGGTGCTGCCTGCTTTGCAGAGGTCATGGAGAAAAAGCACTGCAAAGATAAAAATCCCACAAGTGATTTGTCTGGAGTGAAAATCTAAAGCTGACACTTGAAAGTTCAATGAGTTGCCTGGTGACTCCAGACAGTTTGCTTGGCTGACAGGGCAAAATATGAATTGCAACTGTTGGTAGAGGAGCTTCTTTGGGGATCTGAAAACCCAAAAAGCTATTCCATCTCCCTTTGACAGAAATGCTGTAGTCACATTTGGGCTGTTGCTGTAGAGGCTGGAACAGAATCCAGCTCACTCTCACGTGGCAGGATTGTCTCTGCACTATTAACTGGAATAAAGATTGCTTTGGTTTCAGTGAAGTGAGCCAGAGCAAAGCATGGTCGTACTGGGAGCCTGAATGCTGCACAAAGGATCAAAACTGCACTAAATTAATTGCTGTGAAAACAAACTTTTCAAATCAATGGGATGGGAAAAGCTGAGGCCCCACAGGAGATGACAGAGGCTGAGAAGTGGGAGCTTCAAAGACTTACTTTGTCTGTATCACTTTTCTCCATCACAATCTCATCTGTCTCTGCCCCAGCTTCATCCTCCAGAAAGGGGTTGGTGGAGGGAGGTGGCACTTCTGCCTTCTTCTGCTGGAAAAGAGGAAGCTCCTCAGAGAACAGCCAGTTTTGTGCCCTCTGGCACACAGCTGCATCCACATTTTGCTTCCCTGAGCCCTTCAAAGCACTGCCCAGCAATCTGCCTTCTCCCAGCAGAGGGGATCAGATCCTGCCCCCCTCTCCATGCTGCCTGAATCCTCCTTGAAAGTGTGGCATTTTATCCAGTGTGACATTTCCACTCTCCCAAACCCCACTCCAAAGTGTGTGGTCTCCACTGGGATAACCCACAGCAGCTCTGCCCTGCAATCAACCCCAAATTGCTGCTCCCACTGTTTGTCCCCCACTCTGCACTCACCAGCCAGCCATTGATAATGGTGGCCTTCATTTGGGGTACAAAACAGAGCAAGTGACAGCCTGAGTGTCACAGCCTCCAGACATGTCAGAAAGGGGGAAACACAGGATTTTCTGTCATTTGAAACCACACCCTCCCCTTCTGGTTTTCTCACTTCCAACAACCCAGAGAAGTCAATTTAATTAAAGCTGCAAATTTTCTATGAAATTTGTCAGAATAAATAAAGACATATTCCTGAGAGATCTAAATTCAGCCAGGAGGAAAACAAAACCTTACAGGACTTCCTCTTTGAATTAGCAGCACCCACAGCAAATGACCAGTGGGTCCAGCAGGCTTTCCTTGGAGGCTGAATTATCACATCCAGCCAGGCTAAAAGACACCAGCTGCACAGAAAAGCCAACCACACATGCTCTGAGCTGCCAGGGCATCTGGCTGGCAGAGCTCTGGGCTGAGATTCCAGGCAGGAAAAGCTCAGAGATGGCTCCAGAGATATTCCCTGAGGTTTTTTTCCTCTTGGTTCTGCCATTAACATCAACCAAAAGAGACAAAGCAGAAGCTACCAATGTCCCTGCAAGCCAGAGTGACCCAACAATGTGGGAGTGAAATTCCATGTGGTCAATGTGTGGCACCCAGAAATGAGGAGAAGAAGAGACTTTTAGTTAAAATGTGCCACTGACATGTAGAGAACAAACATGACAAGGCATTTAACCACACCATAATCTGTGGCTTCAAACAGCACAGGGCCCCAAGAGGACCAAAAAAGCACACAAGCAGAGCAGTTTTAATTCTTGTGAGCCCTGTGCCATCTTCTCTACAGTCTACACAACTAAAAATCACTTTTCCAATTACAGACCACTGAGCAGAGTCACACTGAACACCTGAGCAAGGGGAGGCTGCAGGTGACACCTCCTGTATTCTCTGAGCTATGTGGGAGGGTTTTTTTCCTCCTGAGAAAGCTGCTGAGTAAAGGAGAGCTCTTCAGAATTACCACTGAGCCATCTTCTCTATGTCTACACAACTAAAAATCACTTTTCCAATACAGGAAAAAAAGTGATACTGAGCAGAGTCACATGAACACCTGAGCAAGGGGAGGCTGCAGGTGACACCTCCTGTGTTCTCTGAGCTATGTGGGAGGGGTTTTTTCCCTCCTGAGAAAGCTGCTGAGTAAAGGAGAGCTCTTCAGAATTACCACTGAGCCATCTTCTCTATGGTCTACACAACTAAAAAATCACTTTTCCAATACAGGAAAAAAAGTGATACTGAGCAGAGTCACATGAACACCTGAGCAAGGGGAGGCTGCAGGTGACACCTCCTGTGTTCTCTGAGCTATGTGGGAGGGTTTTTTTCCTCCTGAGAAAGCTGCAGAGTAAAGGAGAGCCCTTCAGAGATGCCCTTACCCCTGTGCCATCAGCAAGAGTGCAGCCTGAGAAGCGTTTGGCCAGGAGCCCCTCGAAGTTGGTTGTTCTCTGAATTGCAAACAAAAGCAATTTCACCTCAATCTCCTTGGCCCTGGTGCGCATGATCTTGGAGAGCTCTGCCCTGCAAGAGAGAGGGGATATAGAAAAAACAAATGTGGTTTCTTATAAAGGTCTGAAACCTAACACTGCAACTCAGTCCATTCCCCAGAGAGACTTTCATCTCAAAATTCAGGCTAATTCCTAAGAGGCTCTCTACCATAAAACTGCTTTGCAGATCCCATTTCAAACACAGCCACAGTTGCTCTGTGGGTAACAGGAGCCCATCTCCTGGCAGCCACTTGGGGAAGCCACTTGAGGATCCAAGCCTGGGGTCCCAGAACAAAGGCAAAGGTGCCACTGGCACCTTCCTCTGCTTCCCTGTCTGCTTGGCAAAGAGTCTGGCCACCACAGTCAGCTCATGCTATTCCACTTGGCCTGAAATATTGCTGATTTTTACCTCTGTTACGCTGAAAATTGATTTTCACATCACTTCAGTTTCTCATCGTTTTAGTGACACTTCTCAGCCTTTTCACTCCTCACTTCCTTTTAACCACAGACAATTCCACAGAGACATTTGCACCCTGCCTTCAGACACTGACCAGCCTGGCAGGAACCAAGCCAACCTTTTATTTTCAGGAAGCTGGGAGGCAGCAGGAGCTGTGTGGTATCACCAAAGGGGTATTGGGAGAGACAAAGGTGGTACAGAGACTCTATCACCAGAAGGCATGAAAAGGCCCTTTGTTATTAGAAATATACAGGTGGTTATTATTATTATTATTATTATTATTATTATTATTATTATTATTTACATGTTTTATAGAAACAAAGATGGACTTAAGACCTGATTGCCCTTTAGTGTCACTATAGGATAGGAAACAACACGATGCAGACTCACTGCTCTTTCTAAGGTAAAAAAGGGAATTTTATAAAGTAAAAAAGGGACTTTTATTTTTCTGACTCTAATATTTATAGATTTCCAAAGGTGACAGTGGATTAGAGGGTGAAAGTGCTACCATTCCAATGACACTGGACAAACTTAAGAGTCTATTAAATTTCTCCTCCTCCATAAAAGAATGCAAAACAATGTGTTATTTACAGAAAGTGTGTGAGAAAGTTTGTTACAAGAATGTAAACATCAGAAAGCTTAAAAAAATCTTCAAAAATCAGAGCAACACTTTAAGAATCTTCTTTTCCACTACTGCTGAACTATCAATGAACACTCTGGAGAATGATATCTATAAACAATGGAAAGAGAGATAATAATTGTTTTAATTCTCTGAGCTTTCTCACAGCTTCTTACAGAAAACCCTGGGGCAGTTATGTGTGTCTCTGTTCAGAGATGTGTGATTAGCCAGGTGGGGCTCACCTGGTGACGTGGCAGAACCTTGGGGCAGTTCTGAGTGAGGCTGTGTGGTTCCCCAGGTGGGGCTCACCTGGTGACGTGGCAGAATCCTGGGGCAGTTCTGAGTGAGGATGTGTGGTTCCCCAGGTGGGGCAGTTCTGTGCTGCTCAGAGATGTGTGGCTCCCCAGGTGGGGCTCACCTGGTGACCTGGCAGAATCCTGGGGCAGTTCTGTGCTGCTCAGGGATGTGTGGTTCCCCAGGTGGGGCTCACCTGATGATGTGGCAGAATCCTGGGGCAGCTCTGCTCAGAGATGTGTGGTTCCCCAGGTGGAGCTCACCTGGTGACATGGCAGAATCCTGGGGCAGTTCTGCTCAGAGATGTGTGGTTCCCCAGGTGGAGCTCACCTGGTGACATGGCAGAATCCTGGGGCAGTTCTATTCAGGGATGTGTGGTTCCCCAGGTGGGGCTCACCTGGTGACCTGGCAGAATCCTGGGGCAGTTCTGAGTGAGGATGTGTGGTTCCCCAGGTGGGGCAGTTCTGTGCTGCTCAGAGATGTGTGGTTCCCCAGGTGGGGCTCACCTGGTGACGTGGCAGAATCCTGGGGCAGTTCTGCTCAGAGATGTGTGGTTCCCCAGGTGGGGCTCACCTGGTGACGTGGCAGAATCCTGGGGCAGTTCTGTGCTGCTCAGAGATGTGTGGTTCCCAGGAGGGGCTCACCTGGTGACATGGCAGAATCCTGGGGCAGTTCTAAGTGAGGATGTGTGGTTCCCCAGGTGGGGCAGTTCTGTGCTGCTCAGGGATGTGTGGTTCCCCAGGTGGGGCTCACCTGGTGACGTGGCAGAACCTTGGGGCAGTTCTGAGTGAGGATGTGTGGTTCCCCAGGTGGGGCTCACCTGGTGATGTGGCAGAATCCTGGGGCAGTTGTGTGGTTCCCCAGGTGGGGCTCACCTGGTGACCTGGCAGAATCCTGGGGCAGTTCTGTTCAGGGATGTGTGGTTCCCCAGGTGGGGCTCACCTGGTGATGTGGCAGAATCCTGGGGCAGTTCTGCTCAGAGATGTGTGGTTCCCCAGGTGGGGCTCACCTGGTGATGTGGCAGAACCTTGGGGCAGTTCTGAGTGAGGATGTGTGGTTCCCCAGGTGGGGCTCACCTGGTGACATGGCAGAATCCTGGGGCAGTTCTGTGCTGCTCAGAGATGTGTGGTTCCCCAGGTGGGGCTCACCTGGTGACGTGGCAGAATCCTGGGGCAGTTCTGTTCAGGGATGTGTGGTTCCCCAGGAGGGGCTCACCTGGTGACATGGCAGAATCCTGGGGCAGTTCTGAGTGAGGATGTGTGGTTCCCCAGGTGGGGCAGTTCTGTGCTGCTCAGGGATGTGTGGTTCCCCAGGTGGGGCAGTTCTGTGCTGCTCAGGGATGTGTGGTTCCCCAGGTGGGGCTCACCTGGTGACCTGGCAGAACCCTGGGGCAGTTCTGAGTGAGGATGTGTGGTTCCCCAGGTGGGGCAGTTCTGTGCTGCTCAGAGATGTGTGGTTCCCCAGGTGGGGCAGTTCTGTGCTGCTCAGAGATGTGTGGTTCCCCAGGAGGGGCTCACCTGGTGACGTGGCAGAATCCTGGGGCAGTTCTGTGCTGCTCAGATGTGTGGTTCCCCAGGAGGGGCAGTTCTGTGCTGCTCAGAGATGTGTGGTTCCCAGGAGGGGCTCACCTGGTGACGTGGCAGAAGTCCACGGCGATGCGCTCCGTCATGCACCACTCCGCGGGGAACATCCGCCCGTACTTCTCCTCGTAATCCACCAGCTGCCTCTTGATCCAGGCGTAGCGCCGGTCAATCTTGTCCAGCCAGGCCACCTGCACCCCAGGGACAAAGACCTTTCAGCACCACCAGCATCTTTAGCAAATATTCAGAGCTGTGCTGCAGCAGCTCTGCTCTCTCTCGAGCAGAGGTGATTTTTCACTGATTAACATCCTGATCCAGGTGTAGCACTGGTCAATCTTGTCCAGCCAGGCCACCTGGACCCCAGGGACAAAGACCTTTTAGCACCACCAGCATCTTTAGCAAATATTCAGAGCTGTGCTGCTGCAGCTCTGCTCTGTCTCATGATTTCACATTGATTAACATCCTCTGAATGCTTTGGATTATCGGTGATATTTTTGCCTGATGTCCTGGAGAAATGATGATGAGGACTCCATCTTATCAGAAGGCTAATTAATTACTTGATTATACTGTATTATTCTATATTATATTACATTACATCTAAACTGAATCTGCCAAGCACTCAACTCATCTCCAGTGCACACACACCTGGATTCAGCTGGTCAGTGAACCAAAACACTCACACCAGAATCCAATCACCAATTGCCTTCAGGTAAAAACCTTCCACAAAGCCTTCCACTTGTGAACAACACAGGAGCAGTATGAGATAAGAATTGTTTTGATCATTCTTTGCTTCTCTCACTGCTTCTCCCAGGTTGGATATCAGGAAAAATCTCTTCACTGAAAGGGTTATCAAGCACTGGAACAGGCTGCCCAGGGAATTGGCTGAGTCACATCCCAGGAGGGACTGAAAAGATGTGTGGATGTGGCACTTAGGGACAGGGTTTAGCAAGGACTTGGCAAGGGTTGGAATCAAGGATCTGAAAGGTCTTTTCCAACCCCAATGATTCTGGGATTCCAAGTGCTTAAACACATGCCAGACTGAAAATCCTATCTTGTGTGAATTAAGAGAGCAAGTTCTGTTGAAAATGAGGATAACAGTGCTCCTAAATCATGCAGAGATTATTGAAAACTCAATCCAATAATATTTCATTTGATCCCACCCTCTTTGTTTCAGACAGAGGGGTTAAAGTCAGTGGGATGAGAGTGCAGCAATTCCTGGATTCCTACATTCAGCTCACATTTAAATTCCAACTAAAATTCTTACAAGCTGAGCAGGATGGATTTTTTTTTCCCCCTCAATAATTGTGGTTTCTGGTCAAAAAGCAGAAAGATTAATCCAGAAAACTTTGATGGAAAAATGTTATTCAAACTTAGGCAGCTTAGCCTTTCTCTATTCTATGTCAAACATTTGAAATTGATAAAATACATTTTGATCTAAAGGTGATTCTGGTTTGTCTGGGTTTTTTTTTTTATCAAATTCATGAAGGTTATGGTAAACTTTTAAAAAGCTGTTAGAATCAGGACAGGAAGTTTAAAAATTAGCTATAAAGATAAATACCTCTTAGAAATCCCTCCCCTTCAGCTTTCTAAGCATTTTGGGGTGTTTCTTGATTGTTTGGGGGAAATGGTGTTGAGTTTTCAACCCTTTACAGGGCAGGAAATAAATCTAACATTAATTTATTTATTTTCTATATGTGGGGAGAAAACATTTCTAGTGATCTGAGAAACTGAGCTCTAAGGTGGGAGGATCCTGGCAGAGATAGCAGCAACTCCCAGCTCATCAAAATCAGTGTTTCCAAGCCCTTGGGACAAAAACTTTTCACCACAGGAACCTGTGGAAGTGAGAACTTTGGGAATGCCAGCAGAGCAAAATGTGAAATCCAAATGGAGCTTGCAAAGCTTCCCTTACATCTTGATTTTCCTGGAAAAGGACCAGATATTCTGAGAGGTGTTGTTTAATGAATTTCTTGATGATTTCCTGTTTGATCCTGGGGTCCAGGACGTTGGCTACCAGGCAGGCATCACGTAGGACATTGCTGGGCCCTCCAGTCCTCTGTCAAAACAAACAGGAAGAAAATGATTCCAGGTTAAATAAGTGGAATGGGGGATTGTAAATGCAGCCAGGTTTATCCTTTCCTATTATTCTCCTTTCTGCTGCTACTCTTTATTTATTGCTGCATGAAAGCTCAGCTGCTTCCATTTCACTGATCAAGAAGTTGTTCCATGGTAAAGGCAGAAAATTTAGAAACTTTTTTTTTTTTTAAAAAAAGCTGCTTTGGTGCTGCTTCTCACAGACACAGATTTGCCCTTCACCAACTGCTCCAAAGAGTCTCCTCATTCCTGTCCTTGGCACTTGCATGAAGAAACCAGCAGAGCTGGTGGTTTGAAAGACAGAACTGGTGTTTTCTTGGAAGGAAATTCAAATTCACACCTACTCCCCTTACTGTTTGCAAATGTTTGGATGCACAATGCTGGGGAAGCACAGTTGGTGCCTTAGCCCCAGCCCAGATTTGTGTCTGTGCTGAGTAAAGCAGCCACAAACTTGGTGGCACTGTGTCAGCAGCCAGCCTGTGCTTGGCTTCCTCTGAACAAAACTCTGATTTTTGTGACCAACAAATAACCAGGCACTGGGTGAGACCCCAGGGAAACCCCACAGATGAATTGTTGGGCATTCCCTGCCTGGCTGCAGCCTCTTGCAGGAGCTGTGTGCAGAGAGAAGGGAAGGCTGGCACTTCCCCCCAGAGTGAGAGAAATCACCCTCTGCTTTCTGAACAAACTCCTGAAACAGGCAGAGACCAAACCTAGAGGAAAAATGAGATTAAACCCAACAACAATCATCCTGAAGAGTCTGCAGTGACACTTTTCACTGGGAGGAAGAGGGAAAGTGAGAACTTTACCTTTGTGCCTTGGGAAGGAAAGGCTTCCTCGAAGTCAGCCAGGATCTGCTGCCCCAACTCGTTCTGTGCTGCCTTCACCCTGGGGGGGACACAGGAAGGGCTTTGGGGGGGTCTCAACAACCTCCCTGCAAGGTGGCTGCAACACCAGCAGCTGCAGGAGGGTTTGTAAGGGATCAAAAAGATGCTGAAGACAAAATATCCCCACTCAGAAGGTCTCTGTGTCAAAATTGGGAGACTTTTTGCTCCCTGAATGACAATTCCTGAGCCCTCAGCTGCAGCAGAACATGTCCTGGGCTCTCCTGCCCTGCTGCCATTTCATATTTCAATAAGGGCCACTTAATCAGCTATTTGAAAGGCCTTTAATGCCAGTGTGATCTCCACTGAAATTCATTCCTGTTGCCCACATTTTACAGAAATATGTTTCCAACAGGTAAAAAGCTTCACAGTGTCTCAATCTTCACCAAGAACCCTTCACAGCTCCAGGTGTACTGATCCACTTCTAAATGAATACAGCTGGCAGCAGTTTGATCCCATAAATTCTCAGTGTCTTAGAGAAGCACAGAAGAGCAAAAGGGATGAAATGGCAGTAGAATAAACCACAACCTTGCTCTTTATTTGGCTGAGAGAATAAAGCTTCCAATTTCCAGAAATAAAAGTCAATACAGCTTAATTGATACTTCTAGGGAAATGGAAATGCCTACACACACTAGAAAGTGCCAAAGCAAACAGTGAGGCACTTCTATCCCTCTGCAGCCCTTGAATTCTTCCATCAGGTTTTATTATACTGGAAAGGCTTTCAGGTCTGAACTGATCACTCAGACAGTGGATTTTTCCACTGAGATTGATACTTTAGCAAGACTGGTGACATTTACTGTTGTGAAAATGTTTGTTCAGACTGTGGGGAGAAGACTTGGGGTTTTTTTTTGGGTTGGTTTTTTTTTTTTTGTGCTTGTTTAAGACTCCTCAACCTTATCAAGGAATGATCTGCTGCTTTAATCTTCCCATTTGAGTTCCATTAGTAGCAAAAAACCCACGAGATGATCTGACAATGCTGGATTCTTTCCTGGTGCCAAATGCAGAAAATTGATGGCTGAAATATAAATTTATATCAGTGATTTAACTGGGTGTACGACCTGCCTTCCTCAGGATTTATTTATGGGGATTTTGTTGGAAAAGCTTCCTGCCTGCAGTGTCAAAAATAATTCTCACTTAAGCTCTCTGCTTCACAGAAATGTTCAGAGACTCCTCTACTCTTCCAGGTAAAGACATCCAGTTAACAACTTCATAAGTGGGAAACAAAATGCTGAAATCTAAATCACTAATATGTTGAAATTTAATCAGTAAGGAGGAAGCCACAGCTACAAGTTTACCTCTGCTTAAATTCTACAAGAAAGCACTTGCAGCTCATGTGAGAAAGCATGACAGAAAGAAACCTTTCATTCTGCAGGAAAAGAAGTGGGAAAAAAAAAAAAAAGACACTAAAAACAGACTGAAATTTTTTATCTTTTAAATAATCCAGAAACAAGAAGTGTGTAGAATTAGGAGTCACAGAAATTAGTGAGTTTGTATGAACAACTGGAAGCTGTTAGCAGTGATACTCCTTTCCTACTGAGTGGCTGTGGGGACCTTTCTGTTTGACAACAGCTGCAGTGCAGCACAGTGGAGGCACTGAAAAGAGCAGCAGCCAGATTCCTGAAGACTCCACAAATTTAAAAGAGCCTCTGTCAAGCAGTTAAAAGCCCTGTCCACAAGCTTTGTTGGTTTAGGCTCTGGTTCAGGAAAGTACTTAAGGATAATCTTAATGGGGATCCTCATATCCTTAAATTAAGGAACTTGCAGGAATGCCTTGCTCAAGTGGGATGTTAAAAATATGTATTTTTTTAAAAATAGGTCCTGCATAAAAAAATCTCTCTTCTCTCAGGGAGAACAAGCTTGAATCTTTTTTTTTCCATCATATTTTCTAAGAGAGGGACAGGGCAGAGCCAAAGTTTAGGTGTGAGCAAGGACAGGGAGCCCCAGTGCCCTCCCAGTAAAATTCACTTTTATATAACCACACACACAGAAACACTCAATTATTCTCACAATTATGAACACACACCCAGAAGCAAGAAAACCTTTCTGCCACCTCTTCAGAGCTCACCTGCCTTAGGCAGAGCACAAGGGGGGCACTTGATTCAGCCCCTGGAGATTATTGCCCCAGTGGAAAGCTGTCAGCTCTGCAATAATTCAGAATATTCTCCATGCAGTGGGAGCTGCAGCCACAAAAGCCTGAGGGTGTGTGTGGAACCACTTCAGCAGGTGAGCTGGCTCAGCAAGCCCAGATAAGAGATTTAGGATCTCTCAGAGCCTCAGTGGGTTTGATAAGGGTCTCTTTCCCTGGGTAGGTTCCCCCAGAAACTGGGATATCCCACACAGCAGGGAACTGCCTTTTCTGGGGCTGCCAAACCCTCTGGTCATCCAACTATTAATGATTTCTGTTCTCTGACTTCTGTTTTATTATTAGTGGCTTTTGTTCCCTGTTTCCCCTGCCTTTAAAAAATAAAAACAAGAAAACCCACTGCTATGTTTCAAATGACATTCAATTACTAGAAACCACAATTCCTTTAGCCAAAGCTACCAGAAATCTTAAACCAAGCCTGGCAGCTTGCTGAGATAAAAAGAGGCTGAGCCAGCCTGCTTTCCTGTGGCAAACTTATAATTATCTTTCTCCTAAATACTTTCCAGGCTTTTTTCCACTATCTGCTAGGCCTGCAGGACCATTTTTTCTGGGTGGGTTTGGGACCACTAATTGTACCTCCCTCCAAAGACAGAAAACAGCAGAGGATTGAGAGATAAGAAAATATTCCTGTTTACTGCAACAGCTACCAATGCACTGCCTTAGAAATTGTTTTAGGAATGCTCTTAGGAAAATATTTACATTTGGCCACGAACTGTGACATTTTTACATCAATGCTCAACAGGATCAGCACAAGAAGCCAGCTAATTGAGAGTTCAGTCCAGGCTTCCAATGAATCCTTCCAGTGGGGTTTTGGCTTGGTTGTTTTCAAAGGGACAGAACAGGTGGAAAACAACATTAAAAACACATCATTGCTTCTCACAGCATCCAGGAGCAGCAACCTAAATGGAACAGCCCATGACAAAGAGCACATCCAGCACCACCAAGCAGGCACTTCTCCTTCCCATGGTTTCCCATTCATACTTGGCTTCACTCCATTCACACCATGAAAAAAGAGGCTTTTTATTGCAGAAAGCAACAGAATCTGCTGCTTGAGCAGTGCATATAATGGGCTTATTGTATAGAACAGACATTGGTTACTGTCACAGGTCTGTGCCAACAGCTACTGAAGCATTTCTTGCCTTCCCCAACATCCTAGAGGCTTCACTTGTACCATTAAAACAAATCCATGAGATATCAGACCTCAGCAATTCCACAGTCTAAAAATACCCCTGCGAGAAGCCAGGCAAACCTCCTCTGATGTTTCATGAATCACAAAAGGATTTCCAAGCAAAAGAGAGAGAAAACTCAACTCCAAACCAGGCCCTGACACACAGCCACGGGGTCAAACTCCAAAAGCAGAATGATGGTGCCATGGACCTCCCTGCAGGAATTTTCTGCCTGATGTGGAGCAGTGAGGAGCTGCCAGCAGCACCCCAGAGCAGCTCCTTTCACCCCACAGCAGCCTCCTCTATCACTACCAGATGGTGCAGCTCTCCCTGGATAAACACTGGGAGGAAAACCCTGCCGAGGCAATTCTAAAAATAGGAGGAACAGACTTGAGCTTTTCAGATCCTTATCTTGAAGGGAGAATAAAACAAAAGAAGTTTTCCTCCATGTCCTTGCCAGTCTGCTGGCCTGACTCGAAACCACCCTGCCTGCTAGCAGGAGCCTGAACTGGTTTCTGTAACAATCAGCAACTACAAAAGTATTAAATAATCATCCACCAGAAAGGGAAAAGCAGCCAGAATTCTAGAGCAAGGCTTAAATTATATTTGGCCTTAAAATGGCCAATGACAGCAGGTTTCTGCCCAAAGGGCATTACCACTGCAAGCAACCTCTGAGCACAAGGCTGGAACAGACAACAGCCTCAACTCAGAAAAGCACTGACATATGTTTACATTTCCTTGATGTTCATGTTCATTTAAGCAAATGCTTATGGTCAAATGCTTTGTTAAACAAGGCCCCATCCCTTCTCTGGATTGAGAGTGGATTTTTCTTCTGCTCTGTTTCATGGATTCCATCTGTGTTTTCTGGAAGAGGCGTCTGTATCATAAAGAAAATCCAACAGATTTACATGAAAACATTACAAACAAATCATTCAAACTCTGTTTCCATCACTAAACAACACAGGGAGCCAGCTGCTGTCTTAGCAAAGGGAGGCACCCAAAAAAATTAATGACTGTGCCTGGAAGACTCCTTTGAGTACCTCAGCAATGAGCAAAGTCACCTCAGGCAGGGGCAGCACTGTCCCCTAGAACAGGGAGGACCTTGTTCCCTCAAATCCCAAATGAAGCTGTCACATCCCAAATGAAGCCAAGCCTAAGGAGAAATGGTGGCTTAGTGACCACTGAGCCTTCACCTGCTACTGCTGAGGGTGCTGGGGACTTGCACCAAACCTCACCAAACTATTGTAGCTCCAGTTCAGAAAATCAGAACTGTCCCAGCCCAGCAGAGGAAGATTGGCTGGAAGAGAAGCCTCAAATCTCAGCAGAACTGGGCAGTGGGAGCAGGTTTTGGCAGAAGAAACTGAAGGTGCTCAGAATAACCAAGTTTGGCAAAGGCAGAAGGAGAAATCCTGCCTGTCCAAGCCCTGGGGCTCTGCAGGCTCAGTGAGGATCCTGCTGAGGCACAAAGGGGTCCAGACATCACCATGAGCATGGACAGATTTGTGCCTCATGCCAGGCTGCTGGGCTCCATCACTGAGCTGAACAGAGCAGGAGAGAGCACCACCTCAGGGCTCACCACAAACACCTGCATGTGACCATCACACACAACAACCCGCACTTCCACAGCCTCCTCCAGGTGAGAAAATGAAAAGCCAGGCAGTGAAAAGCACAGAATGGGCTGCTCCAGATTTGAGCAAACTCTGTCCAGTTTTAACCTGCTTGTTTTGGCTGAAGGAAGCTCCAAGGACCATGTCCAAGCTTCACATCCTTGAGATTCTGACATTTCCTACCCCTCCTCCCCAGCAGGAAAGGGAGTGCTCAGGGTTTGACCCTTTTACCTCTCAGAGAGCTGTCGAATCTGAGGGATCCCCATGTATTTGTTGAAGTGCTCCAGCACATTCACCACACCTTGGAGAAGGTTGGCAACTTCCCCATATTGTCTCCTCCTGGTCATAGCCCTGCAGAGGAAATGAAAGATTGACAAAGGCAGATTCAATCAAAGTCCTGGGTGGTAATTCCACAGGTTACTTCATCCCCACTGGGTCACACTGGTCCCTATTGACATTTATTTTTCTAAAACACACAGCTCTTCATTAACATTCCAAAGCTGCATTAAAATTTCACTTAAGCGATGCTAAAATAAACCAATCTGGCACAAATCTAACAATGCCTCAAAAAAAAAACCCCAAAAAACCCATAAATGTCAAAAGCAACACTTGGCAAGGAACATGTAAACTACTGAATGCATCCACTTCCCAGTATGGGTCTGGAGGCAGTAAATGTTATTTCACTGTAATGACCTGAGTGAAGCCATTCGTCATCACACACAAAGTGTGAGCTAAAGCTCCTCTGGAGGAGAATGATGCTGAAAAGCCATTAGCCTTGACTTCTCTCTTAATAACTTTCACAGGGAACTGACAGGGAAAAAAAAAAGAAAAGAAAATCAAGTTAATTTATTTTTATATCATCCTTTAGGATAGGTCCAGTGGAGACAGCAGGCTAAGTAAAATTGAATTCTCAGCGTTTCACGACCCGGCGTTCGTGCAGGATTTGCTACAAACCAAGAACAGGCTGTGCAACTTCACAGATGCAACATGTAAAAAAAAAAAAAAGTATTTTCCTAGATTGGATGTTCCTCAAGCATATTAAAAACACCAAAAAGGATTATTAGAAATATTTAACCCCAATTTACACACGGTACAAGCTGCAAGGTTTCCTTAAACTCATGCTGGAATGAAAATTAGAATCGACCTTTACCAAAACCTATTGCAGTTCTAGATACAAGAGTGACAAAAATCCTCCCAAATTCCCAAGAGCACATCTCTAATGAGGATTCCTTAATGAAGCCAGACTCATTCCTTACCACCAAGGATCAACAGAGCAATCCAAGCAATCGATGCTGCAAATTATTAAACACAACACAGGCTGGGGGTCACTCAGAGCAACACAGATCTGCCAGCAGAACTCCAGACTTGGGAGCAAAATTCCCTCCAAAAAAACCAGGCAGGCTGTGCCAGACCCATAGAGATCACTGCACAAACTTCACAGCAAGAATTCCCAGACTTACTCCAGGGAATCCACCCCCCCTGCCAGCATGTGGAGGTGGTTGAGGGTGGTGATGGAGGTGGTCAGGTGACGCTTGGCATGGTCCAGCTGCTTGATATCCCTGGTGATTTCCTTCACCTAGAGAATGAGAAAGGATTCTGGTTGAACATCAAGCCCCAGCAATGGAATTTTCAGGAGAGAAGAAGCCACTCTCTCCTCTTTAGGGCTGCAGAGGTGTCAGCTCAGCAGCCCTGGGGACACCACAGGTTCAACACAGGAAATTCCCAAGCAGCCAGGACCAAGGACAAAAATGTTACTGACAGGAAAAGCCAGTGTCCCCTCCCTTTCAAAGGCCAGAAAGAAAGTGCTGCTCACCATTTGTTCAGATTTTTCAGCCTTGTCTTTAATATCCTTAATTTTACCAAAAAGCTGTTGAATGGCTTTCTGGGCTTCTTCCAGGGCCTGGAAAAGAAACAAGGTCAGAGTGGAAAGAAAATCTGCATTCAGTTTTCACCTTTCTAAGAAATGCACAGTTGCTCTTAACACTCCCTGGGGCTGGGGCACTGGAGGGGAGCAGCTTTCTTACCAAGAAAATACCAGCAGCACAACAAAAGTCAATGTACCACCTTGGAATATTGAACCTGAGTGGCCCAGGGATTCAGCATCCCTTTTATAAAAATGATTTGGCAAAATTTCATCAAGATATTTTATGAAAGCAGCTCTTTCAGGTTAGTGGAATATATTTTGACATACTAAGTGTGGAAAAAATAGGTAGAACTTACTCCTGATCAACACATATTTAGAGCAGAAAAATGAAACCTCCACAAGACCTCTATGCTCATCATTAATTATAAATAAAAAACACACATCTAGAACACTGAGTGCTTGCCCAAACCCCCTTGGTGAATTAGCAGGACATTATCCTGGTGGAAAACATGATGCTGATTCCTTTGGAATGGGCAGCCCAGCCTCCCACACACCTGCAGGAGGAATGGCTCTTTCTAAGCACAGGTAAAGAGGTGGAGCCCAGGAAATGGCTCTCAGCATTTAACAGGATTAAAAAATATTTTAAATATTTCAAATAAGATTTTAGTGCTATTTTCTTGGGGCACCTGGTCCCTTTTATTTATCCAGCCATGGCACAGCCTGAGCTCACACAAGCAGTGTGAAGCACACGTGGATGCAGTGAAGGAAGCCACATGTCCAAAACCCAAAATCCAAAATCACACAGCCAAAATCTGCCTTCTGCAGTAATTCTACACGTTCTGCCTTCCCAGCCTGATAACATTTCCAGCTCCAGCTCCACTTTGTTCCCTGCTGTTAAGTGGGCTTCTATCCCTCTGCTTTTATATCCAGTCCCATGACCAAGGTTACAGCACAAGCTACAAGTTCCTTCAGCAAATAAATTTAACACATCTTCATTTGGAAATGGATGAGGAAACTATCTGCCAGGAGCTTTTGCTGGAATATAGCTGGGTTATAATAAAAGTATAAAAGCTGGAGATGGTTTATAATTCATTTTCCAGAGGAGGGGGGGAAGAGAAGTCTCCTCTGAACATTTTTCTGAATCATGTGAAAGTTAACACTTTCTGGATTGGTGGCACAGATGTTCAATAAAGGACATGAACACACAAAAATGTGCTGCAGGGTGGCTGTGCCAGGCCTGAACAGCCCCCAGCAGCCTCTCCAATTCTTCTGAGAATTAAATTTTCTCCTCCATTTAAAGGCTGGTGGGTGAAGTGCAGAGCAAAGGAGCAAAGAATGCTCTTTTCAACACACAGCTCTGGCTCTGTGCTCAGGCCTGCAGCACATTACTCTGAAATGTAATTAATAAGTGGGTTATTAAGCAAGCAGCAACTGTTTTGTATGGTCTGTATAAAATTCAAGATTCAGCCTGAAATTCTTTCCAGATGCCAATTGCTGTCTCCCTTTGCTGCAGCACTAACAGCAAATGCTGATTTTTCTGCAGGATCCCAGGAATTCAGAGCTTCTTCAAAAGAACTTATTTCTCTAATGGTGATATTTAATAATTGTGACTAAAAACAGCCTTTACAGGGAAGTGGGTGAAGAACAAGCTCCTGCTGCTCAGTGGAAAGCAGCACCCTCAGGGTGGGCAAAATCCCCACCTCAAAACACCACTGAGCAGAGAAAAATGGGATTCTGCCCCTGAGCACTGAAAACTGCCAAAAATAAAACAAACTGGTGTCATCACCTGGTCCTGACACTTCCACCTCCTGAAAGACACAGATGAGACAATGTGTGCTCTGCCCCATCTGATGAATTAAAGGATTGGGGTCTCCTGCTGCTGAGAGAAATGTGGCTGGGATGGGGGAGACCCCAAACAGCAGCTGCTCTTCTGCTCCACTCCTGCATCTCCTCCCTCAGAGAAGGGAAAACATTTCCATAACTGCTAAAAAATTAAAAAAAAAACACCCAGGGAACTCGACTGCAAATTTGAGTAAATCAGAATTGCTCATAAACACTTGTTTCATTCCTTAAAACCTTCTTCCAAGTATTTGCTTAGCCATTCAGACATAAATCTTTATTTATTCTAAAAAAAGAGCTGCATATTCCTTACATGAGTCAGAACACACCAATTCATTATATAATCTATATATGTTTATATAAGGAATATATCATTTGTATAATTTAAATTTGGAGGTGAAAACATTTCTTCAAACATTTGCTGAAACTAACACTGAAAATCTGTTTTTTTTAAAGTCAGAAGGGCTCTGTCAGACCTGGTGTAAAGTTAAGAACTGGATAAAAAAATGTTACTTCATGCATATGTACCATTAAAAAAACCCAAAAGACAGTTTAAAGAAATCAATTAAACTTTTTTTTTCCTGTACACTCTAACCATAGCATCTGAGAGTAAAATACTGTGTGTAGAGGAAACAAATAAAGAAAATTAAGCAATAATAAAGAAAATTAACCAACAAATAAAGAAAATTAACCAATAAACAAATAAAGAGAATTAACCAATAATGGAAGAAAACCATCACCTTCCCAATTACTGCAAAGACAGAGTAAAGCAAATAGAAAAACAAATTTCAAATATAAGATTTAATAAACAGTGTTATTAGGGGATAAGAAACCAACATCTAGGGCATGAAAGTAGGTCTAATTGCTCAAGGTGCAATACAGAAGTTTATTAATGTAACTAATGACTGTTCCTTCAGCTGTAAAAAGAGAGGGGAAAACACAGCCACGTTGAAGGAAAAAATGCATTTCCCTTCACACTCTGCTCCTGCTACAAGGGTGAATCATGAATTTTAAAAGCATTTTCTTACTGCTTTTGTTACTATGTTATTAATAGGTTTCTCTTGGCCAGAAATTCTAGGGAAAATCAGTACCAAGAGGCTAGGAATTGCTTTTATTGCAGTCTGCCTGGTTGCCACGATGGATGGCAGGCAGGATCTCCCAGCTGTGCCCCAGCACTGCCTTCACCTTGCCTCACTCATTTCTTGGTTTCCTCATCAGTGCAACTGGGAAACATGGAAATGCACACACCCCAAGCAGCAAGCAGCAGTGAAGTTATTGCATTTCCTTCCCTCCACCAGCAGTTCATTCTGGGGGCAGAGGAGCAGGAAGAAACAGAGAGACTGGAGACATCATCTGTTGTGGTTATACCAAACGAGGATGTTGAAACCAAGGTTGTGACACACTGGAAAAACACCATATGACTCTAATCAACAGCTGAGCCTGCAAGCTACAATTAACCCATCAGAATTATTTATTCAACTTTGTGCAACCTCTGAGTGCCAGCAGCAGCTGGGAACCACGGTGGGGATGGAGAGGGCTGGGCTGGGAGGCAGAGCCAGCAGTGCCCAAGCTTCTTCCCTAAGGTTTGACCCCAGGCTTCCCAACTGCTCTGGGCAGTGTGAATTTAGCAAAGAGCAGCTAAATGAGTAAATTTGGCAGGGCCAGCCGTGGGGGGAGTGGCTCCAGCCACAGAGTGCTTGGTACAAGGCAGGGATCACATTCCTCCTGCTGTGGTTTAGTGTGTCTGCCACAGCCTGGCTGCAGGAGGGAAGGAGGGGATGTGGCCTGTGCTGCTTCCAGGGCTGCCTGGCAGGAGTGAGTTCCCAAAACAATTCATGGACAGGAACACACAAAGGGGTCCCCCAGTTCAAGGCCACTGAGTGTTCTCAGCCATCCCTGGTTTTCAGTTTTTGTGCTCACTCACAGCAGAAAGCTCAGACACCACACGCAGGAGTGGAAAACTCAGCTCCAGCTCACAGCCTGAGCTCAGGTAAGGTGGGCAGCCAGTGAGCAGCTCTGCTGTTTGCCAGATTCTCCAAAGCTGGAGGGAAAAACACAGCCCATGAATCAGCCACAGCTCTGCAACCTCCTTCACCTTGAGATGTGACAGCAAAAGACTCCAAAGGCAGTGGTGTAAAACAATAGGGAGCAGAGGAAAACCATGAATCACTGAGAGACTGCCTCAAAAATTGCTTTCCTTGGCATTGGCCCAAGCAACTCCTGAGGTCAGACCACACATCACTCCTTGTGTCACCTTTTCACACCAGATCTTCCAAGCAGCAGAAGGAGGGAAGAAAATAACCCAAGAGAGAGGTGGGACCAGACTGTGACTTGTTTGTTAAATTTGGAAGTGATGCATTCTGTAAAGGGTTATGTTCCAGTGACTTACAGTACCAGGCTGACATTCATACACACAAAAACAGTGTTAGCAACAATTTTTCCAGCCAAAAAAAACCCAGCCCAGTGAATTACAGTCAGTCTCTCCAAATCCCTGCAGTGCTGCAGATGGACACAGCCTCCTCCTCCTCCTCCCCTTCCAGCCCAGGTACAGAGCTGTCACATCACCCCATCAATGAGCAGCTCATTAGTGGGTGTGTTAATTTCTAAATACCTCCTTATGCATCCCATCAGGAATCTTGTGCAAGAAAATACTTCAGTACCAGGAAATATGCAAATAGGAATTAAGAGGCCTGTGTGTTACTAGAAAATGTCAAGTGAAGTGGGAGAAAAAGCAAATTTTCAGATGAAGTTTCCTTGCCTGGGGATTAACTGAACTAACATTGGTTTTTTCCCCCCAGTCATGGTTAAAATACCTCCATGGTTTCTATTTGCTTGCTGCTGTTGTGCTAGAAACATGTTATTTTTATTTCATTCTAGCCAATATATAGTTCCATTGAATGTTGTTATTCACATCAGAAAGCTGCCCTCTACCAAGTGTTTTAGAGACACTTGACATCTGCCAAATTCACAGCATCCAAATGTATTTTTAATGTTACAAACAGGGCTGTGGTCATGATGCTGAGAATTTAATGCTCCTGGCCTGGTCCCTGCTCTTGAATTCTGAGTGTTAATGCTTCTTTCATTTGCTGCCACACTCCCAGCCCAGATCAATGAAAATCTAGACCACGACTAAAAATAAAGTTCCCATCCCCAATTCTCTGAGGAGCCTCAGCTGTGGAGATTTCAAAGCAACCCTCTCACACTGGAACCAGCCTCACATTTTCTGCTGCTGAAACCTCACTCAAACGAGTCCCTCCAGATTGGGGAAGGGTGGAAATTTACTTGGATTCTCAGACTGATTGCATTTCAGAGAAAAACCCTCAAGTTTTACAGCCAGGGCTAAAGCACTGCAGCTGAAGCCTGGGCTGGTCTCAGCACAGGACAGTGCCAGCTCATTTCCCTGAGCAGACAAACCCTGCTCATCACCCTGGGCTTTGATTTTAGCAGATTTCTACCCTGGCAGTTCAGCAAATAGTAGATAACTACTACAATTGTCACTGAAGGAGAGTTTTGTGTCATCAGCTCCAATCCCAACCACTCAGGCTGCACAGGACACTTTCTATCAGCAGATTACATCCAACATTGCACAAAGCTTCAAATTGCTGCACCTGCCCCTTCACTTAACCCCAAATCATGCTTAGAAATCAAACCCCACGTTCTCCACAGCTGCACAAACACTGACAGACACAAGGGGTGAGGTGACAGCTGATCTCCAGGTAGTTCTGCCCAAAACCTTGCAGCTTAACTCCTGATCTGCACCCTGGGCTGCTCCAGCACCTCTGGGAGCTGTCAGGTTTTACTGCACAGGGGTGTCTGCAGCACCCCAGATTTTACAGCACCACCAGCCCTGCACAGGGGTGTCTGCACCATGAGAAAGGGGCTGTGGCAGAGGTTTGGGTGGCCTTGCTCCAGTCAGTAATTTTTCATGAGTTTTAATCTGCACCAGGGCAGTGTGGCCTTTTAAATGTTAATTGTGGGCATTGCACAACCTAAACATTAAAGCCTCTGGAGCTTCATCAGGCTTGGGTTTCACCTCATGGGGGGTTACTACAGCTCCATCATTACCTCATGGTAATATTTATAATGAGAACTGGAAATAAAAAGGTTAAAAAATAAAAATTTAAAAAAAAAAGAAAGGTTGATGCTGGTGGTGCAGTTTTTGAATGGCAAGGATTTGGGAAGAAATGGTTTTACACCAGAGCACTGGGGGCTCCTTGGCCCAATATAGCATAAATACTATAAATGTATTCTAGAAATACTATAAAATGCTATAAGTGTATTATAAATACTATAAATGTACTTATAAGTATTTATAAATCTATATGTAACTTCATGGTGGGTTACTACAGCTTCACCATCACCTCATAGAGGGTTACTACAGCTTCACCATCACCTCATGGTAATATTTATAAAGAGAACTGGAAATAAAAATGTTTAAAAAATTAAAAAAAAAAAAAAAAAAAAGAGAAAGGTTGATGCTGGTGGTGCAGTTTTTGAATGGCAAGGATTTGGGAAGAAATGGTTTTACACCAGAGCACTGGGGGCTCCTTGGCCCAATACAGCATAAATACTATAAATGTATTCTAGAAATACTATAAAATGCTATAAGTGTATTATAAATACTATATATATATTTATAAAAATATATATAACTTCATGGTGGGTTACTACAGCTTCACCATCACCTCATGGAGGGTTACTATAGCTTCACCATCACCTCATGGAGGGTTACTACAGCTTTACCATCACCTCATGGAGGGTTACTACAGCTTCATCACGTGGCAGGTGAGCAGCCCCAGCCCTGCCCCACGCCCAAAATTAAACACTATTATCATGTAGCAAAATCTCTGCAGCCACTCATTATCCTCCTTATCTGGGTCAGAATAGCCAAGCTGAGTCCCTGCCCTCCTGTTTGTGGTGACACCCTGACTGCAGGGGTTTGCTGCACCTCCCTGTGCCCAGCACACACCTTGGAGAACCCAGAGCCCCTGGCAATGCTGCTCACCCTCCCTCCATCCTGTGCCTGCCTGATCACAGGGAAAACACCCTCAGTTTATTTGGGAAGACTGTAAATGACTGAGGGACTCCAGCTGATTTGTGGGCTGAGGTGTTTGCACGCTGCAGTCAGTGATATTTGCAATTTCAGAGCCACATCTGCAATGTCAGAGCCACATCTGCAATGTCAGAGCCACATCTGCAATGTCAGAGCCACATTTCAGAGCCACATCTGCAATGTCAGAGCCACATCTGCAATGCCAGAGCCACATTTCAGAGCCACATCTGCAATGTCAGAGCCACATCTGCAATGTCAGAGCCACATTTCAGAGCCACATCTGCAATGTCAGAGCCACATCTGCAATTTCAGAGCCACATCTGCAATGTCAGAGCCACATCTGCAATGTCAGAGCCACATTTCAGAGCCACATCTGCAATTTCAGAGCCACATCTGCAATGTCACAGCCACATTTCAGAGCCACATCTGCAATTTCAGAGCCTGACTTCTGTGGGGTGTAAGTTTAGCAACCACTCAGGTTACACCAGATTTTGCAAGTTGAATTCTTATCCAGGTTCATGTGCTGCTTTGGGTTGGGGTAGAGTTAATTTTCATCACAAGTATGGGGCTCTTTCTCTGCCCCAGTCAGAATCAGCACAGGTGAAGAGTTTAAATGGAAATGGGGGGAAAGGACAGGCACAGCAGGAACCCTGCAAGTAGGGATTTCCAAGAGGAATTCCTGTCACTTTACCTGCTAAAAGCATGGATGCAACACAGCTGGAATGAACATGACCACACACCAAAAATGTGAAGCAACAACAACAAAAAAAAAGACAAAAAAAGGGAAAAAAATAAATTTAAATATCCACATTAAGACACAATCTCCTGCCTGTTTGGAATTCTATTTCCAGGCTGGGTTTCTTGTTTTGTTGGCATCAAAGCCACGCAGGACTGGTCACAGTTTGCAGCTTGCAGTGCCTTCCTCAGCACCAGCACCTTCCTCCTGCCAGCACAAGCACAACCCCATCCCCAGCCTCAGGCTGCAGGACAGGAACAGCCCCTGAGCTGAAGCACAAGGCAAGGTCAAGCTCAGACTTGCTCCTGCCTTGCAGCAGATGGCAAAAGTTATGGCAGCATGAGAATAAACAGCAGCAGTTCTTCCTGGCATGCCATTCACCTGGAACCTTGTTCACTGAACGTGTTCTGGGCTAGAAAAAGCTCAGTGTCACTACAAGGGAAGGACATTGTCCAGCTGTCACAATTCACTAGGGAAATGACTCTGAATGAAACTCACTTTTGATTCATTTTGGCAGCTCAGCTCCTGCTTATTATTCATGGGTTACAAAAGAATATTATGGGACTTTAATCACTCAGCTGGAGCCTTACAGAATCTGTGGCATGACTTTTTATAAAATATATGAAGTCACACAGCTTAAAACCCCATATTTAACCCCAATCCATTCAGTATCTTAAAAAGGTATTGAAATCTAACACCAGTCATATTTCATATGCTCACATTTCAGAATAATGACCCATTCATAAAAATCCAGGTGATAAAGCTTAGCCAGGCAGGAGAGAATGAATGTAACTGAAAGATGGTGCTTACAACATCAGGGACAGTGACACAAAATAGCCCCCACATATTCCAGAGACTTAGGTTTAATTATTTATTAAGAGATTATGACAGCCAGTGCTGTCCCAGCAGCAGGGACACATCAACACCTCCCATGAGAGCCAAGCCTGGCACTGGGGCCAAGGAAGCAGCACTGGAATTCGATGGCTGGAAGTGAGCACGTGTTTAAATAAACAAATCAATGGCAGGGAAGTGCCCAGGGTAGGAGATGTGCAGGCACTGGGTGCCTCAGCTCAGCAGGAAACACAACCTGCAGTCAGACAAGTCACCTCCACATGAGGAGGTGGAGGTGAAGGAGGGAGGCTGAAGCAACAGAGCTGCTTCTTAAGCAGGTCTAAGCACACAGAGCACAAAAGCAGCTCCCTGCCTGCCAGGCTGACACTCCTGCACCCAGCCCTCACAAAGCTGGAGGGGACAAGCCACTGACTGTGGTGACACCAGCCAGCAGCTGCCCTGGGGCTCAGGACACTGCTCAGAAAAGCAGCAGAGAGCCCCACTGGAACTGCCCTGTGCAGCACCTGCATCCCTCTCCATCTTCATCTCCTCCTTCCTCCCTCTATTGATTCTGCAAAGTGTTTCCTGATCTCTGTTTAAAGAAAAGAAAAACCAAGGGAGTATTTCACATATTTCCAGCTATGACCTTGTCAAACCCACAACCTGGGAGCATTTTTTCCCTGCCAGACACAGCCTCCTCCTTCCAGAGGCTCAAACACTGCCAGACACTGCAGCACACCCAGGGCAGGGCAGGCAGAGTCTCCCCACAGCTGCAGAGCCCAGATGTTCATTTTTCCATGCCAGGAGAGAGGACAGCCCTGGCTGACCAAAGGATGGGATGGCCAACTGCACTGTCTGGGCAGCAAGGATGTATTCTTATTATCTGACCACAGCAGCTGCCACCCCTTTTCTTGTACTGCTGGAGTTATGAGAAAGAAAATATATATATCACTGTTCTCATGGAGCAAAACAAAGAAGGAGCCAACCAAAGCAATCCAAGTTATCAGCCAGTATCTTCAGCCATGAGAAACATCCAAAGCTTTTCCCAGCCCAGGCATTTCTGGTTAACACTTAATTTTGTTCTAGCACTAATTGAGCCAGACCCCAACAGAATCAGACAGATTAAGCAATAAACCACATTTTTCTTTGAAACACAGTCCTTGTTTGATGCAACTTCAGTCACTTACACACGTTGTGTGCACAGGGCAGCAAGGGAAAGATGGACCAGAGGTAACAGAAAGAAGATTGCTGGGTTTTATTTAGATTCCAACTATCAAGCCACAAATCCATTTGGGATCTTGGGACTCCTCTGGGGCTCTTGATTCTTTCTAAAATGGATTTCAGCTGAACCCACCTCACCTTTACTCACCCTGGTTGCACAGACACTGCCAAGGGTTAAACCAGCAGCAAAAGCAGAGGCCACTCATTACAAGGACAAAAGCCTGATAGGTGAAGCAGCTTCAGCCAAACAACCAGTAAAGGCATGTCAGCAGCTGTCAGAAAAATTACAGCCAGTCCATGCAGAAGCTCCAGCAATAAACACAACTGAGGAGTGACACATCAAACCATAGGGAGAGCGTTCAACACTCCCTGGAAAAATCTATGGGAACTTTTTATACTGCACCCTAGGGCACAGAGGAAATTATGCCACAACTGGGCTGCAGCTCTCAGCAAGGTCAGCCCACACTCCAGTTCAGCAGCAGCAGCAGCTCTGAGGGAGGGAAAAAAAAAAAACAAAACAAACTTCCAGAGGAAAAATCTGCGTAGCACTGGCTCCCTAGAAACTGTTACAACTGAAGCACAGCAGCTCCTGCATTCCCAGCCTCTCCCAAGGCATCCAAAATAGTCCAAGTCTGGGACTCCCAAGGAAAATTTTGTTACACCCTGCAGAGGAATGTTCCACCCAGGGCTGTTGTTTCCTCCCATAAAAGGATCATTAGTGAGATAATTTCTGAGGTTCGGGGCATTGTCTGCAGATTTTACTGAAATCTTGCACCAGGAAGGGGAAGCCAAATGAGCCAGACTATTTTAAGGCTTTTGCATTTGGAGGAAATTCTAGGGCAAAATTTCAAAAAGGCAGATGCTTTGAACTGGGAAACGTTGTGCTTTGTGGGGAAGGGAGTATTCCTGCCTTTAGAGCTGCTTAAATAACTCTTTTGGGGCCACATCTATTTGATGGCTTTTATTTTTAGACTCAGAATCTGGTTTTTCAAACACCTCGCTGCTAATTTATCCACACATGAGCAAGAATGTTTGGGGAACAGTTTAAAATATTACAGACCAAAAAAAAGCTATTTTCACATGAAAATTTCTTCCTGAAATGCCTTCTCATAGCTACAGCTCACCTCAAAGCCCTGCTCAGCAGGCAGGGGGGCACAGAAGTGTTATCCCAACCATCATCCCAGCCAGACAGGACAGGAGACTCCATCACAGCTGGAGCAGCTGGATCTGCAATCAGGATTTTGGACTTCCCATCCCTAAGGTCTCCTTTTCCTGAAGGAGCATGGAGAGCACATTTCCATAGCTGCACACTCCATGTTCCCCACTGGCTCAGACTGGGATTTAGATCCCTCTGAAAATGTTATCCTGCTCTCAAAAGCAAGGCTGGGCTCCCCTCTCCTGGACAGCTGGGAAGGTGCAGCTCTCAACAAGGCTCCTCCACAAGACAGCTTTGGAAAGCTCCTTGCTGGGCTCAGGTGGTAAATAACCCCTTCTCCTCCAAAAATCCCAGGCTGGCAAGGCTGACAAGCTCAGCTTCTCTTCTAGGAACCTGCCTGGATCACTGGTGTGTGAAAAAGGGATTGGGCAGGTTGGTGATAAACCCCAGGAATTCAAGCAGCATTGAATTAAGTGCCTGCACAAGATTCCCAAGCATTTTTTGGGCAGCTCTGGCTGACAGGAGATGGGAAAGCCAAGGCTGAGCTCCCTCACCTGCCAGGGCAGCAGGGATGGACCAGCACAGGCAGCTGAGGGCAGGCACTCAGCAAACAATCCCCTCCTGGCTTGCTTTGACTTAAACAACTTTTTTTTTCTTCTGTCACAGCATCCAGGGTTTGTGCTTCCCTTGGAAGGAAGTCAGAGGCTGCAAGGATGTTTATTCAAACTCTTATTTACCCCTCAGACAAGGACATCTCCACCCCAACACAGGCAATGCTGGCAAACACTGGCCACAGTACCAGGGCTGGTTAGGAGAGAATGTGACTGAAGGGAAGGGGTTTGTGAAAAACACCTTCCAGGCCCAACCCTGCAGTTAAATACACAGGATCCTGAGCTGCCACTGAAATCCAAGCAGCTACAAAATCAGAGTTCAGATGCACTTTTAATTATGGCACATGCTTTCAAAGGGATGATGGATTGCAGCGTTCCTCTTGGATCTCAGTGTGCCAAGGGATGGAAATCAAAAGACAGGAATTTTCCAAAAATTTCTGACTTCTCCAAAAGCCAGCATGCTGCAAGTTCTGTGCACTACAGGCAGGAGACACCTCTAACTCTTTAGAGTTACAAATGGAAGAAGATTAGAGATTGAATTTACTGATGTGGCTGCCTCTGAGCTTTGTCTCAAACCTCTTGCAAAAGCTGGCTGCCAACTGTTTCCTTCCTGATCAAGGGTGGTTTGCACTTGTGGTTGTGATGATAAAATGCAATAATGATCTTCATCCTGGCCTGCCTGAGGGTGAGGCTCACAGGGTAACACTGTCTGTCCATGTGGATGTGTCAATCCAATTTTGCAGGGAAATACTGGTCTTGAGGATACAAGTTTCCTACAGATTTAGTAAGAATAGATCAGTAAGAATAGAAGAACTTAATAAGGAAAACAGCAACTCCCTTCCAAGCACAGAACTGACCTGCCTTAACAGCACCTTGTTTTCAGTTGTTTCAAAACAATTTCTTAACTTGAACTGGAAAATAAAACCCTTCCTCTCCAAGTGGGAGCAGTCAGGCCTCTCACTCTGTAAAAACATTTCCAAAAATGTCATTGATTCCTCCTGAGAATATGCTGGTAAAACAAAGGCACTTTTCAGCATAGGAACAGGCAGCTGAAGCTGGAAAACAAGGTTTGCACCCCCACAATCTGCTATCAGCAGGGTGGTCATGTGGAAAGGGCTGCTCACTCCCCCACACAGCACCCAGGACACTCAGGGGACACAGGGCAGGGGTGACAACAACAGCAAATGTTCCTGCTAGGTTTCCTCTGATTTTGGGGTGACAAATATAAAATTCCATGTCAAACTGAAATGCCATTCAGGAGCTCCCCAGCACTGTGAGGTGACCTCCTTTGCTGCAGGTCCCTGTGACCTCCAAAATCTGAGCTTGCTGATGCTCCTTGACTGCTTTAAACTTCAAGACCCAGCCAAGTCCTGCCACTCCAACAGTCTGGTTCCAGCAATTCACACCAAAAAAATGCATATCCAGGTGTGAAACACTGGGCTTGGATTAGAAACATAGAAAGAAAAAGCTCACAACACTTCAGAATCAATCTGTTTTTCTTCCCAGAGAAGTAACACTTTAAATAAATGAATGGTTCCAGTATTTGTTAGGATCTCAAAGAAACAACAACTGTGCTCCTGGGAGATTGTCTGGCCTCAGCCCATGCCACTGCAAGCTCTGGCATCTGTTATAAAGTTTGCTTCTACTTTGCAAATCAGCAAAATGAGGGAAACCAGGAGAACCCACAGCTAAATACAGGAATATTTGTGATTAAGTGCAGCTCTAGGTCACTTGAGATATGTCCTGCAAGGACACCCCAGTGAACACCTGAAGGTTTTTAGTTAATCAGGATTTCACTGGCTCCAGTACAAGCACACAGAAGGAAGGGCAGCAGAGACAGCTGTGCCTCCCTGGTGCTTCAGAGCAGGACACTGTGCAGGTCCCTCTGCCCATGCCTTGGACAACCTCAAAGGGATGGAAGAGTGAGAAAGCACAGAGCCAGGACAGAGCTCTGAGCAAAGCTGGCCAATCTCCACAGCACAGAAATGCTCCTGGTATCCCACAGGCACTGACCATGGCACTGCTTGTGCTCATCCTTTGCTCCAAGCTCTGAGGCACTCCAGGCAATTCTCACCCTCAGCTCCTCTCAGTCCCACTCTTTTGTGGTCTTTCAGAGAATTTATCCTCTCAGATGGGCCCAAAAGGCTACACCAGGTCCAGCTTTCCCATCACAGCCAAACTCTGCAAGCACTGCAGCAGTTCCCACTCCCTCCTCAATTTCTGTAATTGCCACCCCACCTGATTGCTGCTCTCCCTCCTGCACAGTAATTACAGGAGCACCACTCCCAGGGAAGCCTCATCCCAAGCACATCCCCACTTTAACAGCACTGCTTAGACACCCATGATTCAACTGCTTCTGCTAGGACAGGTGAGCAGCTCTCATGTTTTTCTACAGCAGGATAAAAGCATAGGCAGGTGAAATAATTCCCTTGAGAGCTCTGTGGCAGAAACAGGATTAGAAACAGATACCAGTTGCTGTGGCAGCAAGGAGTGGGAAATAGAGAGGGGCATTGCCCCATGCCAGTGTTAAGGCTGCTGTTAAGAAGTCACTGAGGAGCCCTGACTGATGGTTCAAGGTTCAATGCCCCTGGTCTAAAACAGGACAGGAAACAGAGCCAAACCAGGTGACCCCTCACAATCAGCTGAGCACCCACAGCCCCTGCAGACATGGCTGTGCTCACCAGTGCTGAACCCCAGCAAACATCTCTGTCAGGCAAAAAACAAGTGAAAACCTGAGGGCTGAACAGGAGCTGCAAGAGGAAGGGGCAGCCAGTGATCAGCACAGTGACAGAACTTGGGACACCCCACCTCAGAGAAAAGGACAAACAGCCTTGCATTGATCCCCACCCAGGATCAAATGTACTTGGACCTGCTCAGAGCTGCTTGTTTGATCACCAGCTCCAGAGTGGCACACAGGCCTCCTGCTTTTGATCTTTAAATCAATTCCTCATTCCCTTCCCTTCAGAGGGAGAGGCAGGTAACAACAGCTGCTGGGTGAGCAGCTCAGTGTAAGAGGCACAGGAACATCTCAGGAACAGCAGCAGTGGAGTTTTGCCTGCCAGAGCCATTCCTCAGGGTGGCATGCCAAGCTGAGAGGCCCTGGCTCTGCTGGCTGCACATACCTGCCTGCCATCCTGTCCCACGTTGGTCTGTCCCCTCACCACAGTTCGGATGTTGTCATCCAACCTCCTGCAGGAAAAACCCCAGAGTGTCAAACCCAGGCTCTGAGAGCCTGACCCAAACAACTGGGGGAAGTCCTCAGAGCTACAGAACCAATTTAAAACAAAAACCCCTGCTCTTAGCAGTACTAAACTCATTATTTCCCCCCTCTCTCTCTATTCAATAGCATTATCTTGCACAATTTCAAAGCCCTGTTGCAAAAATAAAAATCCATTTCCTAATTTAACCAGGGTTTCTTGCATTCCTGTTCCCTTAAGCAATATTGTCAGCTCTGCCTTGCCTGTTTGCATTTCACCTTCACACATATGAAAGTGCTGTCTCACTCATTTCATGTTGGCAGTATCAGCCAGCACAGAAAATTTAAGTATTTCATGCACACTTGTGGTTTTTTTGTACTTTTAGGACCAATAATGACAATTCAAAAATACAGAGTAAGAGTTTTTACAATTTATATTCCAACCCTAAAAGCAATGAATTCTTGGCAACTGACTCTTTTGGGTAGCTTGCTCACTCAGCCTTCAAACTGTACTAAAATTTGGTACTTTTTGATTCTTAGCAGTTTTTCAAAGCTGCACTTTGCAATCCATCAGCTTAAACAGCCTGAAGGGCACATAATAGAAGTGAAATATAAAAATTATAATTGTTTCTGTGCCACTATTAGACTCGAGGCTGGTCCTGTCCATGCCTTTTAAACAAACTAAACCCTGTCAGCTGAGGCACTTTATGAAGCCTTGGTGACAATCAGACCTGAGCTGCAAAGAAATGCAGAAATATTTACCTTATTTTCAACCTGATCTTGTTCACGACTTCATCAATATTTGCCAAAGACTGGAATAGAAAAAAAAAAAAAAAATCAGAGAGAAGTGAAATGGTGAATGTTTTACAGAGGAACAGGTGATCCCAAACACTTCATCACACAGGGGGCTTGGGGAAGAGGAGAGCAATGGCTTTGTTTTACAGGTGGAGGAACTGAGACAACAACTCAGCTGCTTCTCTGTCACATTGCAAAGAGCAGAAAAAGACAGGTCAGGCTCCCCCATCCCTGAGCTCTGCCCTGTCCTTTGTCAGCAGAACGGTGTGACAGTGACCTCCAGTGGGCAGCGGGGATGGGGACAGAGCCCTGGGGCTGAGACCCCCCTGCAGAGCCCAGAGCCACAGAAAACAGGCTGGGAGGAGATGCAGAGAAGGCACTGCTGGGGAAACAGCTCCTCACTGCTGGCAAAGGGAAAAAGCCAAGCCACAGCACTGGAGAAAGCTGCCAGCCAAAACCACAGTGCTGCAGAGGATCTCAGACATGAGAGATGCTGGAGCAGCCTCAAGACACAAACTTCACCTGTAGAACCATCTCTGTTTGGTAAGAGGTTAATCCAAAACTCCCCCCGGGGCTGAAGTTGGGAACACAAAGCAGGGATGTGGGCCCACAGCAATATCATTCTTTGAATCACAAAAGAAACAATTGGGTTCAAACTCTCCTGTGATATTGTACAGGCAAGACCTGCCTGATTTGGCTGAAAACCCCAGGAACTCACCAATGATTGATACATGGCAAGTTATGACATTTACTCCCTTCACACAGAAAATGAATTTATTTCTACAAATCAAAGTAGGGCTTTAACTGCAGCACTCTGGGTGGAAAGAGACCCCATAATGACAGTAACTCTGTGAGCTGCAAATTTAAGAAGTGATTACTGTTAAAGCTTTATTTCCTGTGCTAGTGTTTATAATGAAAGGTTTGGGTACAGGTTTAAACACTGCTTTGGTTATTTGGTATCAGGTTACCCTGACAGTAAAGGGTGGAAGTAAAATCTGAGAGTAAAAAGTGTGGAAGTGAAGTCTGAGAGTATTTGGAGCATTACTTACTTGCTCAGTGGGAAAGAGAGCATTAATATACTCCACAGCATTGAAATCTGCTCTGTCCAGTGGATCTTGGCTGGGAAATACCTGGAAAGAGGGAGGAAAACAAACACAATCAACCATCACCAGTGATTTCTGTAACTTTACACAGTTCCTACAACTCTTAATTCCCTCAGCACCCACTTCCAGCTGTGTTTCACAGTATTTCTCTAACAAGTGGCCAGGAGTAGAACATCCACATGCACTGCAGGGCTGTGACCTCCCAAAATTCCTGTGGCTGTCAGCCTGGATAAACACAGATAACTCACACACACGACTCCACACACAGCCCTGGCACAATCCATCCATCCAGGAATTCCCAAGACACCCGAGCTCTGTATCCCAAACCAGGCTGATGCTTTATCTGCTGTCTGGGAACAAACTGAAGCTCTGCCCTGCTCTTGGCAAGAGCTTTCCAGGCCTCATGGTGACAGACAGAGGGTTTGCTTTCCACAGCCCTGGAATAGGAAATGGGATGAATTAAGGAGTGGCTGTACAAGTTCTCTGGAGACTTGGGTTTGCCACTTTTCACAGAAGAGAAACACAATCTGCTGAATGATTTGGGAGGGAGAAAGAGCAGCTGTGGTGCAAACAGATCTCATCTCTCCTCAGAAGTTCAAACAACACAAACATGACTGCCAGGATTTGCTTTTTGTCCCCCCAGACTGAAGTGTGGTGCTTTCCCTTCTCTGCTAGCACCCTGAAGCTGTGGATGTGCCATCACTGGAAGGGTTCAAGGTCAGTCTGGATGAGGTTTGGATCAGCCTGGGATGCTGGAAGGAATGAAATGGTCTTTAAGGACCCTTCCAACCCAAAGTACTCCATGATTCTATTTGTCCCACTTTTACAGAGCCATCAGCTCTGCACACCATGGCCAACCTCTGGCAAAAGCAGAGCTGACCCCACAGCATCCCCCTGCTCACTGAAAACCTTCACTCCTGGGCACATGAAACAGCATTTATGCTGGTTTACACATTTTGCACTGTGAAATCAGTGATTTTGGGAGATAAAAGCAAATTCTGCCTGAAGCAGCCCTCCTGGGAAGCCTTCCCAGCCACTCCTGTGGCCAAGGAGAAGCAGGCAGCAGTTAAACATGCACGAGGCCATGGTGAGTGAAGAAAATGCTTTGACATCACCCCATGGCAAGAGAACAACTGCAGCATCACACCCAGCCCATCCTGCTCACACCTCACCCTCAATCAATCCCCACATCTCCACGTGTATTAAGAGCAGATGAAACAAGAGGTGAGATGGGAGATAAAGGCTGCTCAGGAGCCCCACTCAAACTGCAGATAGGGATCAGTGCTGCAGGCAGCTGGAGCAGCTGCAGGAGCTGTCACTCCCAGCAGAGTGTCACAACCTATTAATCAGAAATGGCTTTGGTGGGGCACCAGTCCTGCCTGGGCTCCCCACCCCGCTTCCGGCAGGGCAGCTGAGCCTGCTCTGCTCTTTTAACCAGAACTGGGCAGCTTTTGCCCCAAAACTGGTTAAGGAACACTGACAGGAACAACAGGATTATTGGGCTGAGAAGTGCCAGAGAGGAAGTTGGAAAGCTGCAGGTGGAGTCATCCTCAACATCTCCCAGTGCTCAGGATGTGAATATTTTCCTACAGCTTTAGTCTTGGTTAAAATAATTCAGCCAGGCATGTGGTGGGTTCTCCACTACTCAAAAACTCATGTCTACAAGTGCAGAGGATTCTCTCTCTGGACAGGCTCTAGGTGCCCTTTAGAAGCTGCCATTTCATTTACCAGTTCCCAAGGTCACCCCTTGCTCTTCCAGAAGGGCCACCAAAAGTGACCCGCAAGCCTGAACACTCAAGAAAGGGCAAAACTTTATTTGAGTGCTACTTTGTGAGACATTCACTGCTGCTGCCCAGACTCCTGCTCCAGGGAAGAGCCCTCGGGATGGAAGGGTCGCTGCAGGCAGGGCAGGCTCAGCCACTGAGGTCAAGAGCCATGGCTTGACCCTGGGTTCTCACGGGATTCTGAAAGGCTCCAGGTGCCACAAAGAGTTTCAGGGAACACACACGGGAACACAGAATGCCCTGAGGTGTGGGGGACCCACAAGGATTATTCAGCCCAGCTCCTGACCCTGCACAGCCCACCCACCAACCCCACCCTGGGCATCCCTGGAGCGGTGCCCAAACCCTCCTGGAGCTCTGGCAGCCTCGGGGCCGTGCCCATTCCCTGGGGAGCCTGGGCAGTGCCAGCACCCTCTGGATGAAAACCCCGTGTGTTTCACCACAAGCCACACCAGGACATCTCCATTATCCCTATTCCAGCCGAGCCACAGGCACCGGGCTGCGCGGGGGAGCTCCGCACACCACGCAACGCGTCTGCCATCAGCGACGGGGACACGACGAGCCACGCTCAGCCCCCGACGCGGGCCCGGCCGGTTCGAGCCCACCCGGGGCTGACGGGGCTCGGCCAGCCCGGGGCTCCCCGGGCCCAGCAGCGGAAGGCCTGGAGCCGGCGGGGAGGGGCTCGGAGCCGGCCGCGGGCTCTCACCGAGCGGCCCCGGGCCGCGCCCGCACCTGTCCCCTGCGCGGGGGGACCCGCCCGGCGCACCTGCTCGATGGCGGCCTGCACGGCGGGCGCCAGCTCCAGCGCCGCCTCCAGCCCGGCCTCCAGCTCCGGCTCGTCCTCCTCCATGGCGGCGCCGCTTCCGCCGGCAGCGCGCGGGAGGGGCGGGGCCGCCAGGGGCGGGGCTTGGGACACCGGGGAGTTGGCTGTGTGGGCGTGGTTCCGCTGAGGGGGCGGGGTTTAACCGGACGGGGGCGGAGCCTCCGCCCGGCGGAGTGGGGCGCGTCCCGGCGGCGGCGGGAGCGGCGGGGCTGGTCCGGACCGAGCCGAGCCGAGCCGAGCCCGGCCCAGCAGAGCCGGACCGAGCTGAGCCGAGCCGAGCCGAGCCGAGCCGGGCTCTCCCGCCGCCCGGCCGGCTGTTGACAAGCGGCGGCGGGAGACAGAGCCATGTGGCGGACGCTGGCCCTCGCCTCCGCCTTCTTCCCGGGGCTCTTCATCCTCTGCATCCGGTTGCTGCGCTGGGCCGCCCCGGGATGGAGCCTCAAGGACCGCATCCTCCTCAGCGGCAGGTACGGGCGGCAGCGCCGGGAGGTGACGCGAACCGCGGCGGGACCCGCCGGGACCGGGATGGGCACCGGGACCGGGAGCGGGAGCGATCCGGGCGGGCCACGAGCACCGAGTCGCGCCGGCCGTGAGCCTGGACTCGGGGGTGCCGCGACGCTCCTGGGGACGGTCCTTGACTAGCCCGAGCGGGAGGAGCAAGGACCGACAGGAGAAGCAGCACTCCGAGTGTGGGCATCCCCCCCAGAGTGACGGCATCCCCCCCGAGTGTGGGCATCCCCCCCCGGTGAGGGCATCCCCCCCAGTGAGGGCATCCCCCCCGAGTGAGGGCATCCCCCCGAGCACGGGCATCTCTGCCCGGCCGGACACGCACCGCGGAACCGTTGTCGGGGCGGGGATGCTCCGCTGTAGCTCTCCCTCTCTCCCTCCCTCCGCCCACGGGGAACCGGCAGCGTTTCCAGCGACCCACGGGGGTGGAAGGGACGGGAGCTGGCACGATTCCCCCTGGCTCAGCCACCCCGACACGTCCTCGCCATGACGAGGCGCTGGGGTGTGCACGGAGCGGGCATCTACAGTGCCACCGGCTCTCCTGGTGGCAGCCCTGAGCCTCGGCCCCTTTGGGGTCACATTTGGGGTGAGCCCTTTCCTCTCTGTCCGTTTCAGGCTGGTATCAACGGTCCAAGCCACGATGGCAACGGTGTCGGGGATCACGGTTATGCTCAGCTGCAAGAACGTGGTGTATGACAGGTAAGGCAGAGCCCAGCCGGTGCCGCTGCCCCCTGCGGATGTGCCAAGGATGTGCTCTGCCAACGGCTTGCACGGACAAAGGGGAGAGGAAAATCGGTTTCGTGTTCCTCTTTGCCCTGCTTGGGCTGGAAGGGTTGGGCAATGTGCTGGCTGTGCACCCCCTGAACAGTAGCAGCTTGCTCAGGCCGGGGGGGCTCTGCCAGCACAGTGTCCTCAAAGGATGGGCTGGAATGTGGGCTGTGTATGAGAGAAAAATACAGATATCAACAGCTCTGAAGGGGTAGGGAGTCTCCTTGCTGGAAACTGAAATTGCTCCAGAGTCAAGCAGACCCGGTGAGAACTGATTTTAGAGGTGCATGAAGGCATGCCAAAAGGAATCTGAAAGAGTCCAGAAATGGTAAAGTTGGGATGGAGTTTGCTCTGAAGGAAAATCCTGCTGCCCTGTCCTCGGTGCTCTGAGATAAACTGCCCAGAAGTGACTCTCAGGAGGAGTGATAGTGTAATCTGGGTCAGAAGATTTAAAAACAGAGCTATTATCCAGACTAGCAGAGAAGATTGCAGAAGGGAAGAATATAATTATGCTGAGCTGGAATTCAACCGTCACACACTGATTTTAGAGGGATTTTTAGGAAGGGCTGCCACCTTGGCCAGAGCACACCTGTCTTTAACACACAGATATGAATTATCTTACCTTGCTTTAAGGTAGTGATATCTACCCAGACTCCTCACACCTGCTTAACCCAGGCAATCTGAGTTACCTTTTTGTTCTGAAATTTCTGCTGTATAGATAAGGCAGATGATGGATCCCAAAGCCACACAGACAGAAGGTGCTGCCAGCAGCCCTCCTTCCCCCAGAGCTGTCTGCTTGCCTGGGTGTACTCAAGGCCAAGGGCTCTGTGCAAACACTTTGTGGGCAGAGACCTAGATTTTCTTTGAATCTGGAGGAAATTGAGCCCAGTGCTCAGCAGGGAAGACCTTGGAGAATGACAGCAAGACAGCGAGCCAGGAAGCATCACAAAGGTTGCAGTAAAATTTGCCAGTTTATTTACAGAGGCAGACAATCGTTATATTGCTGCTGCTGTAATTGCCCTCCAAAGCCCTGGGCAAGTTTTGCAAACACAGTCACTTGCCACCCGTGCTTCACACCACTTCCATCTTCCCATCTGGTGCAGAACTGCCACAACCATTTTTTTCTTGGGATGGCAAGAGAGCAAAAAGAGGTTTGAGCCCCAAGCTACGTTTCTCCAAGCAACAGCAAAGAGTGGTTTTGTCTATTTTTTTTTTTTTTTTAATCAGTGTGATTCCATGCAGGACTTTTTAAGGAGGCTGGTGTCCCTGCAGAGCAGGGCTTGCTGCTGCCCAGATTGTGCAACCAGGATTCCAACATGCTCTGGGAACAGGCAGCTGCCTGCAATTATTTCCCAACTGACAAACGCCTCATGGGGGTTTATTGCCTATATTGGATATTTTGTGCTTCACTCCCCAAACTCCAGGCCAGCCATCCCTGGTTAACTCTGAGTTCTCCACATGCTTCCCAAGCATTCCCTGGGTTAGGCAGCCAGCTGATGCAGTGTGACAGGCAGGAGAGACCCAGGGTTAGGGGTTTCTACCACCAAGCACCAGCTCTGGGGGTCCAAGGGCTTAGGGAGGAGATCACCTGTGCAAAGGTGTCAGCTTGGTGCTGGACCCCAAAAAATGCTGTGGCTCTGGCTCATGCAGCAAACACCTGGCTGTGGGGCTAATCAGGATCCATCCTTAGTGCTGTGTTTGTGCTTGGCCAGGCTGAGCTCAGTGCCTGGCACAGCCCAGCAGCAGCGGGGTCAGCACTGAGATCCTTCCTCCACACGTACCAGGCACCTTTTCTCTGGCTCAGCCTGTACTTGCTGAGCCAAACAGAGTTAAAATTCACCTCTTTTCAGCTTCACAATCCATTGAATTGCTGCCATTTCAGTCCTAAAGACTCTTCCCCCTCCCAGAGCAAGGTGCTGGGAGCTGTTGTGATGCCTCTGTGTGTGCTCCTCCTCCCCAGGCACTGGCTGGCTGTGGAGTATGTCTGGGTCCTGGTTCCCTACATGACCTATGACATCTATGTCATGTACCTCTGCCACTGGCACAAGAGCCAGGAGAAGGGGATCCTGGAGAAGAAGCACTCGCTGGCCAGCGTGTGGAGCTTCCTCCTGCAGGAGCGGCTGATGGTGACCCACCACCTCTTCATCCTCATCGTGCTCACCCCCATCACCCAGGTAAGGGCTGCTGCAGGAGTCCAGGACCCCCTGCACATGCTGGGTGTTGTCTCCTGGCCACCTCTTTGCAGGGCCCTGTGCTCAGTGCTGCCTTTCTTTACAGCACTTCAGGGGAGAGCTGGGAGACTTCTTTGTGGGCTGCATCTTCACAGCAGAGCTGAGCACACCTTTTGTTTCACTGGGCAAAATCCTCATGCAGGTAGGTCAGGAGGGATGGGGCTCAGGGCTGGGAAGCCCCCAGGAATTTGTCACCTTTCCCTGCCCCAGGCTCCATCAGTCCCTCTCCAGGCAGTGGCTGAGCTGGGGGGTGTCTCAGAGAGGGGCAGCACCACAGCTGTAGCACAGCTCTCCCCTGCAGTGCTGCCTTCCTCCCAGTGTCCCATCCCTTTCCCCCAGTAACCAGCACGCCCAGAGGCATCCCAGAACTGGGGGCTGTGCCGTGGGCTGGTGCTGCTCTCTCCTGCACCACGTTCATTCCCACCCCTGCCCTCCTCCATCCCTTTCCACTCCCCTTCCTCCAGCCCTCCTGGATGCTCACCAGCACCGCCAGTGCCCCGGAGCTTTGGGACGCCGTTCACCCCACATTTACCTCCTTCCTCCCCCAGCTGAAAATGCAGGACACGCTCCTGCACAAGGTGAACGGGATCCTCATCCTGGTGACCTTCTTCGTGTGCCGCATCCTCCTCTTCCCCTTCATGTACGCGGCCTACGGCCGCCAGGTGGGGATCCCGGTGTACCTGGTGCCGTTCCGCATCCCCCTGCACTGCAACATCGCCAACGCCGCCCTCATCGCCCCCCAGCTCTACTGGTTCAGGCTCATCTGCCGCAAGGCCGCCCGGCTCTACGGCGGCTCTCCCGCCCACCGGAGCAGATAACGGAGCTGATAACGGCCAGGGGCTGGCACGGGGCAGCCCCCGGTCCTTCCCTCGGGGAGCGGCGGCTCCGCTGGAAGCGCCTCCCATCCGCAGCGCGGGCCGGGCAGCACAGCCGGGGCTAGGAAGGCTTTCCTCGTGTCCTCCTGCCGGGTGGGGGGGAGCCGGCGTGGAAGCACGACATTCCTGCTGGGATGCAGCTCTGCGGCACCGAGGGTTACACGAGAGGGGTTTGTTCCAGCCCCCCCCCGGCGCTGACACCGGACACCGGCGCGGAGGAGGCAGCGGCCGGCTCGGGGATGCTGGAGCGGGCCCAGCCCCGGCAGCGGCGATGGGGAGCCTGTGCCGGACCTGCAGCACAGCTCTGCAGAGCTTTTCTTGATCTTTACTGACTTCAGCTCTACACTACAGCCCTGTTCGGCCTCTGACCTCCCACGTGCACCTCACCTCCTCCTCCTCCTGCTGCTGCTGGGCTCAAGCTCCACTCAACCCGACGGGTGCTTTTCACTACAAACCTCTGACAGTCCTGGGGGGACTCCTGCTCTCCTGTGCCCCTCCAGGGCAGAAGCTCATGACACGATGGGAATGGTTCTGCTGTCTCAGGGCAGGATGGGGACAGGAGCCTGCCAAGTTCTTGTCTCACCACCAAAACACAGAGCACTTTGCAGAGCCCCTCCTTGTCAGGGGGTGCAATTTTCCCTTCCCCTAACCACAGCTGCTTTTATCTGGCCTGCATCCCCTCAGCAGGTATTTGAAACCACCTGGCATTCCCTGCCCTGCTCTGCCCTCCAGCTGGCACCACCACACCCTGGAAACACCTGTGCAGTCCAACCCTCCAGCCCCATCCCACCCCCATGAGGCTGCCAGGGACAGAACTGGGGCTGCACAGAAGGAACCAGCAACCTCAGAGCAGGATGCTGAGCTGGTCCTTGACCAGCTCAGCCCATTTCCACTTTTAGTCACAGCAAAATGGGTGCAGGCTCTCCAGCCCGCCCTGCCCCACAGGGTGTGTGCAATCAGACCACAGCTGAGTTCATCCCCTGCAGCCAGGACAGCAGTGTCCTCCTGCAGCCTCCTGTGCCTGCTCCAGGAAGGGAACTGCACTGGCAGAGCCCTGGCACAGCCCCCATGCCCAGAGACCTGTGACCACTCTGTGCCTTTCATTCTGTCTGAAACCAGCAGCCAAGCTCTGCAAAACCTGGATCTTTTGGGTGTCGGATCTCATCCCAACCACAGCTGCTGTTCTGGATACAGTGTAAAAAACCAGAAAGGGCCTCTTCGGACCTGTGGTTGTTGCAGAGACTCCACAGTCACAGTAACCACCAAGACCAGCTGATGTTACAAACTCCTGCAACTCCTTACAGATGTTGTATCTCACTGTTTTCATTGCGAATAACGTGCCTTATGTAAGGACCAAAAAAACCCCAGCCAATGAGGCACCTCAGTTTGCACTAACACTGCCCTGTTTACTATCAGGAGACCAATAAAGATTTCCTCTCTGAGTCACACCACTGGCTGGCTCTTCCACATGCTGTTCATTGCTGGGTGGGGGTGTTACATGTGGGGTTACTGCTGCACCCCCACCTCCGGGCAGAAGCTGCACACAGGGATTTCCAAAGGTTCCTGCCTGTCCTGAACTCACCCAACTCGATTCCCAGCCTCCAACTTGCTTTCCAGCCTCAGGCAGCACGTGGCAAAACCAGCAATTCTCCCGGGACTAGGAGAGGACTGGTGGCAAAGCAGCCAGAGGGAAGTGATTTCCTCAATGCTGGAGGCTGCTGTGTAAATGCAGAGAGCCAGCAGGCAAGGCTGCATCCACAGAACTGGCAGCTTGGCTCAGGAACAGCTGTGCCCAGTTATTCCAATGGAAAACCAAAGTAGCTCCTCCTACCCATCTTTATAGGGCTGCTTCCACTGCTTAGTGGGAGAACACAGCAGGGAGGGAATAAACTCAAAAGAGAAAAACAAGGGTTTATTACAGATCTTACAAGGTCCAGATCAGTGCTCTGAGCCTGCTGCCAGCTTGCTGAGCTTCTGCAGGAGGGTGCAGCGCAGCTCCTCGTGCCCCAGGCTGTCGGTGACGGACTGCAGGAAGTGTCCCTCGTTGGCTCTGCGCAGCGCGGCACAGGGCGCCCCGTCGGCCTTGCTGGACACCTCATACTGTGACAGCACCTCCAGGGCCACCACCAGCAGTGGCTCCTCGCAGCCCCCAGCCGGCAGCATGGCAGCCACGTGCAGCAGGTGGCAGAAGAGCTGGATGCAGGTGAAGGACACCTCCTGCGCGCAGGGCTGAGCCGCGGCTCCTGCCGTGGCCTTGAGGGAGGCCAGCAGGTCGGTGAGGCTGGTGCAGTAGAGCTGCACCACGTGCAGCCAGGCCTCTGGGGGCAGCCAGCTGGAGCAGCTGGAGCTGCAGAGGAGCTGGAAGCCCCGCAGGAGGAGCACAGAGAGCTGCAGGTGGCAGGCGAAGGGGCGGAGGTTGAGCAGGGGCAGGTGCTGCACATACTCCAGCGTGTAGGGCACGTGCAGCACCTGCCTCTGCAGCAGCTGCTCCACCACGGGCAGCAGCCTCTTCCACTCACCGTGGCTGCACCAAGGCAGCACCTGGATCAGGGCCACCAGGAAGCCTTTGCTGAAGAGATTCACCTCCTCAGGGTTGTCCACGTTGACGGTGAGCAGTGCCAGCATGGTGTCCCTGAGCGCTGGGGACACGCAGCAGCACTCCATCCACGCCAGCAGCCCGCTGCCCGGCCCGTAGGCTGGCCAGGACTGGGATGTCCACTCGTCCTCAGGGAGCCTGCAGATCTCAAACAGCGTCGCTGGGACCTCGTTCTTGAAGTGGTCTCCATAAAGGTTCTTCAGACGGAGCCCCACGGTCCAGTCCAGGGATGCCACCTTCCTGTGGAGCCAGGCCAGTGACTGCACCCACAGCTCCGAGGAGGGGACGGTCTCTGGTCCCACCAGCTCGCACAGCTGGCAGAGGATGTTCAGAATCAGGTCTTTGGTCTCCAGGGAAGGGAAGAGCTGCTCCCTAGGCTGATGCCAGTACTTGGTGTAACCATCCAGAAGCTTGCAGAGGCTGAGGAGAAGTGGGAATGGGTGGCAGGATTTGATCCAGTGCTCTTCTGAGCAGGACGCTGTTCCCAAAACCTTACTGAGGATCTGCAGGCTCAGCTCAATCTGAGCAGAGTCCGACTTCAAACAGGGAAGGACAAAGGCTTTGGTCACTTCTGCAGGTGACACAAGCGGGGTGGCTGAGCCTGGCTGCATGAGAAAGGCCAGGAACTGAAGGAATTGCTCCTCTTCCCTTGCTGTGGAAAGCTTCCCCCACACTGCCTCCTGCAGACACCTCAGCACCAGGCTGCATGGCCTGCCTGCATCCTCCTGGCTCTCCAGGAAGCTCAGTGCTGGGAAGGAGCAGAGGATTTGGGCGAGGAACTGGTGTGCACCAAGATTGACCACAGCAAGATGACAAACCTGCTTCACTGTGGCCTCGGGGGACAGCAGTGTCAGCCTGGCCACGGAAGCCACAGCCCTGGCCAGGCCTTCATCAGACACACTCTCTGTGATCTGGTTCAAAGTCACATTCAGGTCCTCCTGGAACCCCTCCCTAACAACTTGCACGTTCTGGGACAGACCTGGGCCACCCCAGGACGCCAGGACACCTGAGATCACTTTGTTTTTGTCACTCAATGAGAGCTCAGTGTAACACTCCACGATGGCTTTGGTCACTTGCATCTGCAGCTCTTGGGCCTCCTTGTCATGGTGGGATGTGGCAAAGCTCACCAGCGTCTCCAGCAGTTTCAGAACTAGCTCAGGGGTCTGGAACAGAGCTTTGTTTTCCACCAGGCACTCGACCCAGGCCTTTGAAAAAGCCCAGGTCTTTTCAGATGCAAAAACAGAGCACGTGTCCACGTGGCGGTCCAGCCTCTGTGCAATGATTGCCATGGCAACTGAAGACACCAGGCTGGTGTCCAAATCCTCCAGGACAGCACGGGTGTCCCTGAGGAAGTCCTTGGTGAGCTGTGTCAGCTCTGACACCAGATGTGTCTCACCCTCCCCCAGGTCTCTGGTCTCTGAGAGGAAATCCAGGTTCTTCCCAAGGCTGGTCAGAGCATCCAGCAGCCGGTAGCTCTCGAAGCTCAGCTCCTCAGCTGCCCTCAGAGTGTCCTGCAGCTCCTCTCCCCAGGCCTGCAACAAGCTGCAGAGCAAGTCCAAGCCACCAAAGAGCTCCTCACGAGAGGGTTTGGTCAGGCACAGGAGGTTCATGCTCCTCTCTGCCTCCCTCACCTTCTCTCCCAGCCCACAGGGGTGGTACTGGCTGTCAGTGTCACTGCTCCAGAGGCCGACCATGGCACTGACCTTGGCCAGGTGCTCTGTGATGGGCAGGGGGCTGTCCCCTGGCCCCAGCCCCGAGGACAGGCACAGCAGCTCTGCCAGGTTGGCCAGGGCGTGGCACCTCAGGCGGGGCTGGGTGATGCTGCCTCGGATCTGCTTCAAGCCCTGCAGCAGCACCGTCGGCAGCCCGGGGGCAGCAGGGTCACCCTTGAACCTCTTCGGGGGCTGCAGCCCATCCTCCAGGGAGGGCTCCCCGCCGTGCTGATGGATGAGAGCGCCGAACGCCGACACCGTGGCATCCTCCTGTCCCTCCCTGTGCTTCAGCACCTCCCACCACACGTCCAAGAAGAAGCTGACGTCCGACGGGGCTGTCTCGCTGGAGATGTACTCCACCAAGCTCTCCAGCTGTCCCCGGCACACGCCGGGGGGCAGCGCCAGCAGCAGCCGCACGAAGAGCCGGGGCGCGCCCAGCGCCTTGACCAGCTCGAAGAGGGCGGTGTGGTTCACCTCGGGGATCATCGCGCCCACCGAGAAGAACCCGTCCTCCTTCCAGCCCCACTCCAGCGCCGCGGCGGCCGCGGGGGGGGCGGGCAGCAGGATTTTGGCCCACACGATGGCCACGGCCTCCTCCTTCCAGAGGCCCCGCGGTGAGGGGCAGCGCTCGCCGATCTCGCGCAGCGCGTCCGTGATGGGCACCCCGGCGCGGGGCCAGTCGGCCTTGCGCAGCTCCCGCAGCGGCCGCGGCTGCAGCAGGCGGGCGGCCAGCAGGAAGCCGCCGTGCAGGATCGCCGTCTCCTCGCCCACGGCCCACGGCCCCCCCGGACAGCCCGGCGCCATCGCGGCCCCGCGCTCCGCCGGCTCCATGGCGGCGGCGCCGCGCGATGACGTCACGCCGTCGCTGCGCTGACATCACGCCGGCGGCGCGCCCGCAGCGCCCCCTGGCGGAGCGGAGGTGGGCTTAATTAATTCATTCATTCATTCATTAATTGCCTCGCTCCAATATCAACGTGTTTAATTTGATGAATAGGATTCAAAACCGTCATTAAAACGAATTTAATTGGGCCTAATTAATTAATTAATTCATTAATTGCCGTGTTTAATTTGACAAAGAGGATTCAAAACCATCATTAAAACAAACTGAATTTGGCTTAATTAATTAATTAATTGCCGTGCTCCAATATCAACGTGTTTAATTTGATAAATAGGATTCAAAACCGTCATTAAAACGAATTGAATTGGGCCTAATTAATTAATTCATTAATCGCCGTGCTCCAATATCAACGTGTTTAATTTGACAAAGAGGATTCAAAACCGTCATTAAAACAAATTGAATTTGGCTTAATTAATGAATTAATTAATTGCCGTGCTCCAATATCAACGTGTTTAATTTTTCTGAATTTAAAAATTCAGAAAAAAATCACAGGGAGGAATTTTTCCTGTTAAAGCTCGGAAGTGCCAACATTACCTGATCTTCCCCATGAAATTCATTTCAATTTCGTGACGAAAACCTGATTTAAGGGATTTTATTTTAAGTTTTCATCAGGAAAACAAGCAGTCAGCACAAACCTGGAATGCCTGGAATGATTCCTTGCATTCCCAGCAAAAGCAGAGCGACTTCATTCCAACAGAACAAACTCTGAACTGTTATTTCCAAAGTTTCTCACCAAAAGCTAACTGCAAAACTTATTTCAAGCTGCCCTTGGTACCTCAGCAGACATTGCAGCTGCAAACCCCAAAGCACAGCCTCAGCTCCCTCCTGGAACGTGGAAATCTCCTGGAGAAGGAGCAGGATCCCAGTGAGAAACACCCCAGGGGCTTCTCAAGCCAAATTTCCCCTTGGAATTTGGGGAAACACCTCGGGATGAAAACAAGGATGGAGCACTCACACAGTTTGGCAAGATCATTTCTTTGTTCCTAATAAAGGGATGCACCCCACACCTCACTGCAGAGGGGGAGTAGCCACAGCTCCCTCAAAATCTCCTCTCTAGCCTGCAAACAAAGGGCAGCTAAAACAAACTAATCAGAAAATTAATTAATCAGAAAATTAACGTTATGCATTCACCTTTCTTTCAAGTACAACAACACAGAAATGTGAGGTTTCCTTGACTGATGATCCCTGGTTTTGAAGCCAGCTGCTCCTTTGCTGCACAGCCCCAGATTTTGGAAGGAGATGTGGAAGGCAGAGAGAGATCAGCTTAAATCAACCCAAAATTCCACCACGGGACATCCCAGCACGCTCTGGCTGGGAAGGCAGCACTGGAACAGGATTGGCATTTTCTTGGAAGAGCTCCAAGGCCCGGAGGAGCAGCCCAGGCCATTCCTCCAGCTAAGCTGAAACCTTCTTCCTGTTGTGCTCAGCAAACCACTTGTCACTGTTGTCTGCAGCCATGGCCTGCACAAAGACATGGGGACGTGCTCAGAACAGCAGGAATCATTTATCCCTCCTTCTCTATAAAATAAATCATTTTTAAGCACTAGTAAGGAGAACTGACACTGAAAACCACAGCAAACAATGTGACCATGCCCCGAGAGTGAGGCTGGACAAGCTTTAAAAATTGATTTGTTTTTCTTACCAAGCCTGGGTAATTTGCTTCTAGGAAAAAATCGATTTTTTATGAGTAAAAAATTAAATTTTTAAAATAAAAATTTAAATTATAAAAATAATAATAATAATATGGAAATGTATAATAACAAAATGGAAATGTATAATAACAAAATGGAAATGCATAATAACAAAATGGAAATGCATAATAACAAAATGGAAATGCATAATAACAAAATGGAAATGCATAATAACAATATGGAAATGCATAATAAAATATAATAATAAAAATAATAAAATGTTAAAATTTTCTAAAGAAATAGAAATAAAATATATACTAAAATATAATAAAAATAATAAAATTAAATTATAGAATAAAACTGAAAATAAAAATATATACTAAAATATAATAAGAATAATAAAATAAAAATATAGATAAATGAAAATTAAAATTAAGATAGATAATAAAAGATAGTAATAAAATATAAAAATTAAAATATGAAAATAATTTAAAAAATTTAAATGTATTTATTTTTCATGAGAAAAATTACATGTATCTCTACTCAGGAAGAAAATGAACATACAGTCACTTACATCATCCAACAGCTTGTCTCCATTAGGGTCCACCTGGGACAGCTCTCTGAAGGCTTCATCTCCCACAAAGCAGACTTCATGGCCATCCTGGAAGGAAGCAGCTCAGTTATAACCAATGGCAGGGAGAAATTGAACCCCAGTTCAATCCCTGTTCCCAGTTTCACTCACAGGATCAGCCAGAATCACCACCTGCACCGTGGCTTTGCCAGGTGTGTCCAAGCTGACCAGAGGTGTCAGAATCTTCTGGTTCTCCTTTTTCATCAGGGCTTCAATGCTTGGCAGCTGAAAGCAGAAAACAAACTAAAATCACCTCGCTGCCAAACAGATAAACTCTCTGCTCAGGATTGTTTTGTTAGCCCCCCAAATGGCCTTGCCCAGCTGTGGGGTAGGAAGGGCTGAGGGAAGAGGGGCTGGTACCTCGTCCTTGGCGCAGGAGAAGGCGACGCGGCCGAACGCTGTCCCGTGATCCACTGCCCCTCCTACAGCCCTCAGCTCCAGCTTGCACTGCAGCAGAAAAACCCAGCCTGGCTTGCAGGGACACTGCTCCACTGCTCTCCAGGCTGCAGCTTTTCCTCCAGGGTCTGGTGATTCCAAAACCCCCCATCCCCGCCTTTCCCACCAAGCCAGAGCAAACCACAGCTTGGTTTTTTTTAAAAGCTTCAATTCAATGTAGCTTCAATTAAAACACTCCTAATTAAGGGCACAGTTGCTCTAATTAAGACCTTTTTTCCTTTTGAAATTCTGTTCTCAGGAAACTGGTGGTTTTTCCAAGGACTGACCTGGTTATCAGCATAGCCCAGCAAAGCTCTTTGTTTCTCCTCATCCTTCTCATATATTTTCATCCCAAGCAAGCCAGACCAGTAGCTCACAGACTTCTGCAGGTTTGAGACACCCAGGGTTACCTTCCACACGGGATCTTGAGGATTGCAACAATTTCAAATTAGCTACAAACACGTCATAGGTTTAAACCCACAGTTAATGTCATTAGTACTCTTGAGAATTAACAGAGAAATGATAAAAGTTCTGTTTTACAAAATGCCATCAAAATAAACACACTCTGATACTCCAATGGTAAATCTCTGCTGAACACCAATAGGGGTAAATATTTCACCTTGCCTGAGCTGTTCCTTGTCTTCCAGGTAGAACTTGTATCCTCCTGGGGCTTCAGTTTCAAAGACACCAGAGGTGACCTCTCTGAGGGGCCAGCCCATCTTCTTGGCATTGCTCACAGCCTGGCTGGACACCAGAGTGATGCCCTAGAGAGGACACAACACAATCCATGGGGTGGATGCAGAGACATCACCTGTTTTCACACAGCAAACACAAGAGCTCCATCTGCTGCCAGCCACTAAATCACAAAAAAATTATTAAAATAATAAATATAAGAGTGTTTTCCTGCAGCAAGTCCTTCCTAGCTCAGCACTCCATGTTGGATCTGGCAGCAAACACCAGAGCAGAGGCAGAGCTCCAGAAATGTTTTCTGGACCTTTAAATCTGCTCCTCCATCTCGGAGACAACCACAAAAGCAGCACTGAAGTGCTTAAAGGACCAAACAGCATAAAAAAAAGCAGCTGGTACAACCCACACAACAAATGAGCTTCTAATTATGAAGGTAAATGAGTTTATCATGAGAAGGGTTGGCTGCTTGGGGTGGAACTCACCAGGAAGTCGTTGCCCAGGCGATATTCCCCAATGCCATAATTGTAAGTCAGCTCTACCACAAAGTGATTGTCCTCTGGTCCATAGCCCACCATGGTCTTGCTCCACTTTCCATCATAAGGGCTGGAATATCCACCATGTTATCCATATTTTAATGTCATTAGTATTGAAATGAACCACCAAGAACTGCAAGTATTTGTGTTTCAAGGGGGAGTTGCATTTCTAGAGTGAGATATGGCAGATTTGACCCCGGGCTGTCATTCATGGCCATATGATAACAGCAATTCTACCTCATTAACAGTGCTTTAAGGGCACAGGCTGCTCATTAGCTGCAATTACATAATCACTTCCTTATTGCTGAGTAGAAAAGGGCACCAAACTGTAAGATTCCTTCCACTTCAGAATAAAATGTGTTCCTCTTTCTTCTTTTTTTTCATTCCTTTTTCTTTACAAAAGTCTTTGGGGCTACCAGGAGGGATTTTTAATTCAAGAACCTTTACAGTGCCACACTTACGTAAACAATCAGTGGAACTGGATGTAATTCCTGGTAAGCTGAGAAATAATTCAGTTAAGTACAACCTACAGGTGTGGTATTTATGTTCAATATAAGTGCCACACCTACACAGAGTGGGGCGCTGTAGGTTCCAAGGGAAGAAATTTAATAAAAAGACAAAATAACCCTTACTTTAGTGTGAATAACAGCTCGGGGTGTGAATAACTCACCCGTTGCAGGTGGCCTTGCAGCCCTCCTCGAACTCCTCGTGCCGCAGCACCTGGAGAGCCACAGCACGCTCTGGGTTGGGAGGGGACCTCGAGGATCCATCGCCTCGTTCCAACCCAGAATGACTTCCCCAGGCCCGGGGAAGCGAGCGGGAGTGGGCAGGAAAGGGCTCCCGTCCTGTCCCGTCCCGTCCCACTCCCATCCCATCCCATCCCATCCCCTTCCCTTTCCCCGTCCCCATCCCGTCCCCGTCCCCTGGGCCGCGCTCCGGGCACACGGAGGGCGCAGAACCGCCCGTTCCCGGCCGCAGCCGCCGCCCCCCGAGCCCAGCCGCCGGCGCTGACCTTCATGCCGAGCAGCTCCCGGTAGAACCGCGCCGTGCGGGGCCGGTCTCCCACTTTGAAGACGAAGTGCAGCGCCCTGCGGGCGGCCATGGCGGCGGCGGTGGCCGTGACGTCACGCGGCGCTGCGCGGTGCCGCGGTGACGTCACGGGGCGGTGTCATGGCGGCGCCGTGGCCGGCGCTGTGCCGGGCGCTGCTGAGGCCCCGCGGGCCGCGGGCGGAGCCGGGCGGGCGGCGCGGGGTGCGGGCGCTGCGGCGGAGCCCCGTGCGGGTGCTGCAGCCGCAGAGCCCCCCCGAGGAGCCGCCGCCGCCTCCTGCGGCCGCAGTGGAGCGCAGCGCGGCCGCGCCGGGGCTCTGGTACGAGAAGGCGGCGGCCGGGGACCGCAGGCTGGGGTGAGCGCGGGGAGCGGGCCCGGCCGTGCTGCCCCTCAGAGCCCCGCTGGACAGGGGGGAAGGGCCGCCCTTGGGAGGGATTGGGGTCTGACAGGTGCTGCCGGGCCGAGGGTACCGGGTTGGGTTGAAGGGAGCTCAAAGCCCGTCCCGTTCCATCCCTTACCGTGGGCAGGGACACCTTTCCACTATCCCAGGTTGCTCCAGGCATCATCCAGCCTGGTCTTGGACACTGCAGGGATCCAGGGGCAGCCACAGATGCTCTGGGTCACCTGTGCCACGGCCCCACCACCCTCTCAGGAAAGAATGCCGTCCCAATATCCCATCTAATCCTGCCCTCTGGCATTTAAAGCCATTCCCCATTGTCCTGGCACTCCAGGCCCTTGTCGCAGTCCTTCACCAGCTCTCATTCAGGTACTGAAAAGTGCTCTAAGGTCACCCCAGAGCCACCTCGCCCAGCCTTTCCTCCTAGGACAGGTGCTCCATCCCTTAGATCACCTCCCAGAGGAGCTCTCAGGGGCTGGTGAAGGTCAGACTGAAGGTGTTGTGAGCATCACAGCCACATTCCCTGAATAATTTCTCCACAGAAAAGTGGTGACTATCGCCAAGTCAAAGAAGTTTCGGGATAATCACGGGAAGGTTCTGCTGGAGGGGCACAGGCTGATCAAGGATGCACTGGAGGCAGGGGCTGTGCCACAGACACTCTTCTTCAGCACCGTGGGGCACCTGAAGCAGCTGCCCGAGGCAGAGATAAAACGAGCCAGCTTGGTTAAGGTGAAATTTGAAGACGTTAAGACCTGGTCTGACCTCGTAACTCCTCAGGGGCTTCTTGGTAAGTTGCCTCTGAAATAGTTGCAATACTGCCCAAAGAGAAACTTTTCATATTTAGGATAATGATTCTCTTAATAATCTTTCCTTAAGACATAGCACTGCTGGAAAATAAGTTTTCCTTGCCAAAGGACAAAGTCTGCTCAAACTTCCTTTAGGTGGTGCTTTTCCTAACACTTCCTCCAGCACATCTTTAGTGAGATTTGGGCCAACTCTTTCAGAGCAGGCCTCTCCTTGGGGTGGGTCGCTCATAAACCTGTCACACTTCATTTCCTCAGGCATTTTTTCCAAGCCTGACCCTGCCAAGATGTCCTACCCTGCAGCTCAGCTTGCCAACTCCCTGCCACTGCTCCTCATCTGCGACAACATCCGAGATCCAGGAAACCTGGGGACTATTCTGAGATCTGCAGCAGGAGCAGGCTGTGAGAAAGTGCTGCTCACCAAAGGTAAGAGAAAAGTTTGAGTAGCTTGGGGGTAAGGCAGGGAACGAGGTGCTTGAAGATGTTCCTCAGGGTTCCTAAGGAGTGGCTGAGATCTGAATCCCACCTTTGTGGGGATGCCTGTGCTGTCACTGTTTGTCTCTGTTCCTTCCCAGGCTGTGTGGATCCGTGGGAGCCAAAGGTGCTCCGTGCAGGCATGGGGGCTCATTTCCGTGTGCCCATCATCGCCAACCTGGACTGGGACTCCGTTCCCACCAACCTCCCTGCGGGCATCCAGGTCTGCGTGGCCGACAACAACGACCCCGGGAGCACATCCCTGCCCAGAGGGGCTGGCTCTGCTCCTGCCAACCCAAAAGCTCCAGTGAAATCCAGCCCCAGGGCTGCTCCTGAGCACGAGGAGGAGGAGGGAGCAGCCATCCCAGAGCTGGCTGTGCAGCATTACTACGAGGACTGGGCACGGGCTCCGGTGGCCGTGGTGATCGGAGGGGAGACCCAGGGCCTGAGCCCGGGTGCGCTGGGGCTGGCAGCCAGCACGGGGGGGAGGAGACTGCTCATCCCCGTGGTGCCAGGCGTGGACAGCCTCAACTCTGCTATTGCTGCTGGCATCGTGCTCTTCGAGGGCAGGAGGCAGCTGCTGTGGAGGCACAAGCAGGAGGATGGCAGGCAGAAGTTGCCTGTGCCAGGCTGAACTGTTTGGGTGCTGAAGGAGCACCTCTTGCATTTGGTTCCTTGAGGGTTAATAAAAGAGCAGCTCGGGCTGTTTGGTTTGTAGTAAATGAGTATTTAAGGCTGGAGAGTGCTGGGATGAGTGTGTGACTCCCAGTGGATGTGGTGGCCACACGGTGATGCTAGAGAGAAGGGAAGGGAAGAGAAAGGCCGGGTAGCAGCCCTGGCCTCACCTCAGCCGGTTCCCCCCTGCTCCAGCCCTTTCATCCAGGAGATCCATGGAAAGCTCGGATCCCAGGTCTGTGCTGGCCCAGCCAGGCTGCTGCTGACAGCGTGTGTCCTTCCCAGCCTGGCTGCTGGCTGTGGTTTTGGGTCACAAAGACCAGATGGCTGCTGCCTGAATGGGTCCTGCCTGTGCTTACCCAAATCTTGTGCTCCAGCAATCGCTCCAACCCTGCCATGGCCAGGCTGGCAGGGGTGGCTGTGCTGTGGGGATGTCCCAGCTCCAGCACTCCTGCCCACACTGCTGGGAGGTGCTGGGCTGCTCCTGGAGCTGCTGCCCAGTCAGTTCATCACTGCTGAACACGGGAAGCCCTGAAACGTGCAATACACAGGCTGGGTTTATACAGGCTGAGCTGGTGGCAGTTCCCAGCTCCTGGCACGGTGGGAAGCTGCAGCAGGATAAAAGGGAGGCCCTAATCCTGCCGTGGCTGACTAATGAGCTGAAAGGGAGAAGCCGTGGCTTGCACAACACGGGCTATTCAGGCTGGGACATCAGGCTGGGAACGCCCCAGTGGCTGCCAAAGGGCTCCCTCCCTCCTGGGGAAGGAGGAGGGAGCGCAGAGCAGTGCCAGCAAAGCAGCACCGGCAGGGGCTGTCTGAGCCCAGGGGGAACACGCAATCCCTGGAGCCACCGATCCATGGGGTCAGGCTGTGGGCTCCTGTCCCCTACACAGGTTTCCTTTCCCTGACAGCAGGACCAGCAATCGGTACCTCGGGGGCGAGGTCATTGTAACAGTTTTATTACAAAGTTCCAATCACCATGTACAGTTTTTACAATGTCACTTTTCAAGGGCTCGGCTGTGCTGCTTGGGTTAGGGAGGGAGGGGTTTTTTTCTTAGGGTTTGGGATGGGTTTTTTTGGTTTTTTTTTTTAAAGAACAGCACCATTAACGTTGAGTTTGGGACACACCTACGAAAAACAGCTCGATCAACTAACACAGAGGGGAGAGGACAATTCATACCAGAGAGAGGGACGAGAGGGGACAGGGAGAATACAAGGAAGAGACAAGAGGTGAGGGCAGCCCGGTGGTGATCCTCCTCCTGGCTCAGAGTGGGAGGGACACAGGGAATACCCACCCATGGCAGGGGGATGGAGCCTGACACAACAGCCAGCGCTGCCTAAGGCTGTCGGTGCTTGGAGTGTGGAGTGGGAAACCCACAAGGGAAGGTCTCGCTCCCAGGAGGAAGAGCTTGGCTGTGCCGTGGTCTTTCAGAGGTTGTCAGCAGTTAAGACTTTGTCTTGGCCTTGTCAGGGCACTTTCGTGGGAGAGAAAGAACTGGCCAGGGGCGATGGGGACAGTTTCCTTATTGCTTCCTGGAAGTCATTTAGTCAGCAGGGGTGGTGAGAAAGGAAAGAAAGGGTGGGGGGGAGGAGAAAGAAAAGAGCCCCAAGAACCCCACCCACTGCCTGATGCATACGTTGGGAAGAACACCATGCAAAAAGATTTGCCTGCTAGCTAGTGCCGTGTATAAAATAACGATACTGTAACAGTTCTGGCCTGGTTATTAGAGAATATATCACCATGAAGCACAAGCGAAGTCTCCAAACGCCAACAACTCCCTGCTGAAAGTGCATCTCAAGGAGTTTGCTTAGGAGAAGGATTCACTGCGTAAAACAAGGCACCACAAGAAGGTTGGATACTGGGTCGGGCGTGAGGACACGCTGGAGAATCCACAAGCGGCGGAAGAGAGACCTGGTTTTAAATAACGTCTGTTGGCACAGGGCCCCTTAGATGGGCTCGGGTTTTAGCTTGTCTGCTAGAAAGTCGCTGACAAAGGCTTCCACGATTTCAGGTGTGATCTCCTCCACATCCATCACGTACTTGGCCCTGGCTGACATGTCCAGGATGGTGAGCAGGGGTGCAGCCTCAGGCAGGTTGGTGTAATCCCGCAGGGAGTCGGTCATGTCGTCCTGGAGACCAAAAGAAGGACAGAGGAGTCAACAGCAGAGCCAGGAGACCAGGAGCAGTTTGCTGCTGCCACAGTGTATCTCAAGGGGCTGGGCCTTGCACCAGCACCAGCAGGCAACATCCATCTTGGTGCCTCCTCTGCTCGTGGTTTGTGTCAGAACCAAACTGGGTTGGTTCATCCCAGGCTGGAATGGGACATACACTCCTACAATCCAAAGGCACTGCTCCCAGACTGACCTGCTGCCCCGGCCACCCCAGAGCCTCTGGGACACCCACAGCTCAAGGAAGTGGGGACAAGTGCTGAATGTGGGGACTGCCAGCTCTCTGCCAGCACAGCCACGGCCTCGCTGCTCACCAAGGGTGGATACCAAAGGGACCCAAGTGCACGCCCAGAACAAAGCAAAGAACGGGAAGGGGATGAAGACCTGTGCTTTGAGCCAACGATAAGACCCCACCAGCAGGTCCCAGTGTCTGGGCACACACAGGAGCAGCAGGCTGCTTGCAGGGGGAGAGGGCTGCCCTCCCCTCACCCAAGCAAGGCTCAGCTCTGGGCAAAGGCAATGATTTATCCCTCCCAAGGCTGCGGGATGCAAAGAGCCGGCAGTGGCGCGATTCATCCCCAAGCCCAGGCTGCGCCGCACCCGCAGCGGGGCGTTCCTGCGCGCCCCTTCCGAGGGGCAGGAGTGGAATCCATCCACCTGGTTGGCGGCCGGGGCTCTGCAGTGCTGGGGAGCTCCGCTCGCGCCTCCCCTTCCTTTGCAGGGGTTTCTGGCGCAGCTGGACCACGTGGCTGGAAGGGCCAGCAGGGCTGGGCTCGTCGCCTCAACCGCCCCCACCCAGGTGTCGGGACGCCTCGTCCTTTATTTACAAAGGCGCCGAGGAATATTTTTAATCAATGCAAAATCAGTCCAGACGGTGCTGGGAGAGCGATGGGAGGCGCCTGCTCCGGCCATGGCCAGGCTGCTTTGTGCGTGGGGGCCAGCGGAGCCCCGGGGCCAGCGCTCCCGGCTATTGAGGTGACGGATGAATGGGATGTGCCGGACGCTCCCCATTCTTCGGGCCGGCCGCCGCAGGGCCGTCGGGAGCTGCATGAATAGCAGCAATGTTTCAGCTACAGCCGGCGAGCCGGGCTCTGGGGGAGGGGGGAAGGTCCCGGACCCTCCCAAAATAGCCCTTTCCAACAAGGGACTTATTCAAGGGTGCAGGGCTGAGCTGGGATGCTCAGAGACCCGTTACGGTGGTGGGAGCAGGAGCGGCTGCACGGAGGGGGCCCAAGGGGCTGTGGGAGGTGGCAGTGGGGGCCTGGCTGGCTGGGGGGGCCTGGGTGTGGCACTGGGGACCCTTTTGTCGCAGGGCGGCTCCGGAGGGCTCCGCGCATGGAACACTGCGGCTGTGACGTGGGCGGGCAGGGACGGAGCAGGCGCAGCGGCTGCCACCTGCCCAGGCCCTGAGCAGGGATGTGGGAGGGGAACTGCAGGCCTGGGGTGTTGGGAGCTTTTTTGACACAAAACCTCAGTTTGCCAGACTGCAGCAGGGCAAAGTGTCTATGCAAGGGAAAGGGAGGCCAGAAGTCCTCCAGTTTTCCCGGTTCCCATTCTCTCCAGCCGATCTTTGACTTGGAGCACTGCAGCCTGCACATGCCTCAAATACCATCCCAGCCAAGAAAAATATGGTCAGCTCAGGGAACAGCCAAAATTTCACTAGCTGGGCCAGGCTGAAACTCAAACCCTGCTCCTCTTCCCCTGCCCAGCCACTTTCCTGCCTGCACAGCCTCAGGGCTGAGCAGGCAGCAGCCCCAGCATGGCAGCTCCACTCCCTCCCACCTCCCACTGCCCCACTCTGCCTGTCCCTCTCCCACCTTCAGGAGCATCTCTGAGCAAACCCTTTGCCAGAAGGAATATCCAGCAAGGAGAGCACAGACTGATCCAGGCCTCAAGTCTGGCTTTGCTCTGTGCTGCCTGACATCCGCAGTAGCTCCATGCCTCAGTTTACCCCCTGAACAACAACAGCAGCAGTACCCAACTCAGCTCAGTCTCCCTACCCAGCAGGACACAGCCCTGTGCTCTCTCCTCACTTACCTCACCCGCCACGAAGAAGAGCAGCGGTGCCTCCTCCTCTTTGGCTTTGTACTTGGCTATGATTTTTTCAGCTATGGGCTGAATCAGTTGTTTCGCCGCCTCCGACTCCCCGTCATCCTCTGAATCTGCAGGGCACGGGGTTGTGGAGACAAAACAAAAAGAGGCAAGGCAAAAAAAGGAGGTTAGGATCAAAGGATGCAAACGGGCCAGGCACTGGCAGCTCTGTCCCACGGCACCACCAGGCAGGAAGCCGGAGCCCGGATGCGCCGCACGGACTTCAAAGGCACACAGCTCTGGAGGAATCAGGGAGCAGGGAAACACCAAACTGAAGAGCAACTCCTGCTCCCCAAATACTCCACTGCTCACTCCCTGGTGCTGTTGGTGATGTACAAGGACAAACAGGCACAAAAAAGCTGCTTTGTGGTTTGAGAATGTTTTGAAGACCAAACAAAGGCGCTGATCTGAGGCTGCTGCCACCCCTGCCCACCACCCACTGTCCCTCTGCCTCAGGATGGCTGAGCTGCAGCTTTACTGCTCCAGTCTCAGCACTGTGAAGGCAGCTTTGATTTGACAGAGGTAGGGCAGAAAGAGATGGCAGCATCAATCAAATGCCAGCCACCACTGAAGTTCAAATAGTGAGCTGGAAAGAGGAGAGTCTGCGTCCTTGGGAAGTGTGGAGATAAAAAGATTCCAATCTGGGGACAACTTTTAGGCATTAAAGAAAGAAGGTAGAAGAGAGCCTCTTGTCTCCCCTCGTGGTCCCTGATGCAACCACCACGACAAGTCCAGCCCCAGCTGGGACAAGCCATGCCCATGCCAGGAAAACTCTCTGCCCTTGCTTCACACATTCCTGTCCTCCTCTCCAAGCAAAGCAGGAGATTCCAGAGATGCTGCATGCTGGATTTCAGAGTGTCCTGCATGCAGGGCAGTGATAAACACACTGACTTGGGGGTGTCTGCAGGGATTGTTCTTCCTACAAACATCAGCTGCTGGCAGTGCTCCAGGCAGCCCTGCACACTCTGGCTAACCCAGCCCTAACCCCTCTGGGGAAGGAGGTACATCAGTCAGCATTTATTCAGCACCAGCACTTGCTAAGTCTGCCTTCTCCTGGGGGTGTTGCTGCCTGTGCAGTGCAGGCACTGGTCTGCTGGGGGGTCTCCCAGCAGGACAAAGCTGGCCAGGAGCCCCCATTCCCAGTGCCTGCTTTGCTGCAGCACCAGCTGCATCTCTGCCCCAGCACATCACTGGTGGGTTTCATCAAGACCATCCACCCCCAAAAGCACTGAACAAGAGCCCAAGCTGTTCCCCTGATGAGCTGTTTGCAGCAAGGTGATAGAAAAACTTTGCTCAGAGCAAGATAAAAATAACTCTTTGCAGAGGCCTGCAGCGCCAGCCCCAATCCATCAGGCTTGGCGTGGCCAGCCGGCCCTTCCCGTGTGAGGAGAGGATTTTTGGCTCTGTGCTCACATCCCCTGCTGGGCTCTGCTGAATAAATAACCAGGGTCAAAAGGAAATCTGAAAGGGAAGAAGGAAAGGAGCGAGGGCCACGTTATCAGAGCTGCAGAGGACTGTGTGCTGCTCACAAAGGGCACACGAGGAAGCGGGACACGAGCCCTGCCCTGGGCCAGGCACAGCACCAGCAAGGCAAGGGGGGCTGCTTCAGCACACCCCCCAAACTCCACACAGCACACAGGGGACAGCTGCACCCCCTCAAGAGCTCAGGACCCCTCAATTCCCGCCTGGGACGCTGTGTGCACCCCAGTGCTGCCCACCCAGGGCTCAGCCTGCAGCACAGCTCATCCCAGCCATGCCCTTTCCTGAGTTATTGTGTCCATTGCTGGCAGGGAAGCAATGAAGAATGAGCCATCTGGAGCTCTAGGCCTGTTTCTAACTGCAGGGAAGTTTCATGTGCAGGTTAGCAGTGAAAGGACAGGAACTTTGGGGAAAAATCTTGCCCTGTCCTGCAGCCAGGGGAATTGGGAGAGTCAAGGACCACTAGAGCATGAAAAGCTGCTCTGACTGTCACAGCCCTGTTCAGGGCTCAAGCCCTGAGCTGTGGTTTCAAGCACAGATCTCTAATCCCTTGCACAGACACTTCCTCTGACTCCTCTGTAGCATCACGTGGGCCTGAAGTCCCTGCTCCAGAAAGGCTTTTCCCATCCCCACCACCACCAGCTGTGACAGTGTATTTCTCATACTCCCAACAGCTCATCAGCATTCCTATCCACAGCCACCACCACACCTTTGTTATGACAGCTCCTCTGTGCTGCCAATCGCTGCTCCAGCACATCCCAGGGGGGTGTGTGGGAGCTGCAGGAGCCCCGTGGGCACAGCAGGCTCTGGCAAACCCCTGTGAGCTGCTGTGGTACAGGAAAGGGGCTAAGGGGCTTCCACTGGCCTTTCTGTGAGCACACAGTGATGGAAAATGGAAGTGATACCCCTTCCAAGGCACCTTGTCATCACCAGAGGCAGGTCCCCAGCCCCGTGGCCAGCTCTAGCCAAGCTGGCAGGTCACCCAGCCCCCTTCCCCAGCACAGGCTCTGCTGTCAGAGCAGGGATGCTCCATCCATACCTACAAAGAGAACGAGGCAGGGCCCCTCATTCAGCTGCACGGCGTTGGAGTCCGTCAGCTCCAGCACGGGCTTGGGGTGCCAGGGGAACTCGCGGCACTCGACGTCGTTCAGCACCTCCACCCGGCCCTGCCGCGTGATCACCTCTCCCTTGGGGTCCAGCACGATGAGAGTGGGGATGCCTGCAGTGGAAAAAAACAGCCAAAGCATGAATGGCCAGGGACAGGGTGTGGGGACAAAGGCCTTTTCCTATGGCCTCTGCTCTGGCAGGAGCCCAGCGAGCCTCCTGCCTCTGCGCAGCTCACCCCGTGGGGATGGCGCTCCCTGGATCCTGTTTCCGTCCTAGCAGAGCACTGTGAGTCGGGGCCAGAGCAGGAAGCTGACAGACAGCTCTGGCATTGCCTGCCTCTCCCTGCCCAGCTGCTGTCTGGTGCCCACAGGTACAAATCCCATCATACCACCCAGGGACCCTCCCTCTTGCACCACCATCCCAGTGCACAGATGTGGCTGCCTCTGGAAGAGCCCAGTTCCCAGGAACTCACTCACAAGGCCTGCAGACAGCAGTGGCCAGGAAGCAGGGTGTGTTCCTCCCCAGAAGAACACCATGTATTATTGTCCCCACAGCCCTCCAGCACTCTGCACTAATGGCCCAGCCATTTCCACAGCACATCCCTCTGGAGACTGACAAAGCTGTGCAGGAATGTCCAGGTCTACAGGATCCTGGCAGGATGTGGCTCAGGGGATACCCAGTGATGGTCTGGGCCTTGGGAAAAAGCAACATTTTACCCTGATCTATGGGGCTGAAAAGTTTAGTCATAAAGAAGAAGCTTTGTACAGGAGGTGAACAGAGCTGCAGCAGAGACACGGCACAAGTCACAGATCAAATGTCACTGCAGTGGGGCAGGTTGGACACCAGCTGGTGACCATCCCATCTGATAAAGCACCAGCCTTCCGGCCACAAAACAGCCACGGGTGGGCCAGCAGGAGTGGCTCACATTGCTGACTTCATCTGGAAAGCACACCATTCCTCTCTCATCAGAGAGACAAAGAAACATCCCACAAGGAAGGAAGAGGGGACAGTGGGATCAGGCCCCAAGGGACAAATGAAGTGACCAGTGCCAAGTGCTGCTGTCATTGCTCATCACCTGGGCTTTGCTCTGCTCCCTCTGCAGCATCTCCTTCACCCAGCAACATCCCTGGCAAGCTGAAACACTCCTGCCCTTCATCCCGAGGTTCATTTTAAAGCTCATTCCTCAGAAATACGCTGCAGAGCCCTTCCCTGAGCAGGGGGCACGCAGCCTGTGTGCCCCTGCCAGGCTGCTGGCACTGTGCACTCCCCTGTTTGTCCAACAGTGGGTTACTCACAAGCCCTCTGAATCGGAGGCATTTCTCTAGGAAATACTCGGCCATCTGTGTGTCCCAGCCTCCTGCAGGTCCAGGCAGCGGCCGCATTCCCGGCATTCCAGCCAGGCGCATTCCTGCCTGCGCTGGGGCTGGTGCTAAGCAGCAGTGCAGGAACCCGCCCAATAGCTGAGCTTGCAGATCCTTAGGGTACGCCAAGAAAACCATTCTGTATCACAAAAAGGCTTATTCATTACCTGCTGGTAATTCAGTGTAGCCCCAGGGCAGGGATGGGTTAAACAGACTGGAAGGAATTGGGAAATCTCACGCTGGCCCTGCCCTTACAGGCACAAAGTGCTACTGACACCAGGAGAAGCACTCAGTGCTCAGCAGCACGCAGGATTCGGATCTTGGTCCTTTTAGGATTGCCAACCCCACCCCAAACGCCTGCTTTCCATCCATTATACATGAGGGACAGGCTTCTCAGGTCATCAGGCAGCCTGAGCAGCGCTCCCACCAAGAGGTTTCAAATAAGCTTTACTGATCTGGGAAAATTAAGGGCTCAATTTAGACACAGATCGCTGTGATTCGGCAGCTATCAAGGATTTCATCCACTACTCAAAGCATTCCTTTAGACTTCGCCTAATTTGCATATGCAGATGATTCCCCCGCCCTCCAAAACCCAGCCATTGAACCTCCAACTGCAAATACAAAACTGAATCAGAAAACAGAATATTTTTAAAGATCATTCACATCCTCATCTTCTCAGGCAACCTTTGTGACTACTCCCCTAAAAGACACACCCTGTTTCCAGGGGACACAGACCTGAAGGACAGGGAAACCATCCTTAATGTTATTCACACCTCCTAACCCAAATCATTCCCCCTCCCCTCTGGTCCCAGGCACTATTTGTTATTTTAGTGCCTTTTGGGGGATTTGGTAATTGCCTTAAGTCATAACACCAGAATTTACTTATCAAGAAGAATCAGCGATCAGACACTGCAATGAATATTCTATAAGCTTGGATGAGAATTAGCATAGACAGCCTTGGTTGGATTTTATGCACTAGAAAATGGATTTGGCTCCCACGGGGCCAGCATTTTATGAAAACACAGGGGCCAAATGGTTTGATACCAAACCTGGCAAGGCATTTACATATTTTTACATTAAACCCCAGACCCGACACTGAAATCTCATCTGCATGAAGTCTGTTGGGTGAGCAATCACAATCTAAGTGAAACAAACCCCACACCAACCACAGCACAGGTGGTGCCTTTTATTGCTGGTTTTTCACTTTTTCAGAAGAAAACTCCAGAAATCTCCTGTAGCAGTGATTCCCAGGCTGTGAGGGTGACCTGTGGATGTCTGAGCTAAAGCATGGGGAAGGAGAGAAACAAGTTTTTTGGAAGAAATTGCAAATCCCAAAGAGACACCACAGAGTCCAGGGGGAATATTGGGGAACTTGAGAGATACACAACAACAAGGGGTGATTCCTATCAAAGCACCAAGTTTATCACTGCTCCTCATCCCCTTGGAAGGAGAGCTAAGGCCAGGGGATTTCACCCAGGGCAGGACTGGGAGCTGCCTGCACAAAGGGGAATTATTTCTAAGCAGCCACAACACAAGACATGACTCTTTCTCAGAACAGCACTGCACTGCCCAGAAGCAATTTACTAGAGGTGGTAGGGTACAGCCTCTGAGTGCACATGAGTTATGAATAGAGGCATTCAAAGTAAACCCAAATAAAGGCCTATAACTCAACCTGCATTTTATACTGAGTTTTTAAAAGTTGTAGGGGCCAACACAGGACTAAAATAACAAGAGATTTGACTCTTGCTGATTTCCACGACTCAGGAACTTGAAGCAGACACGGAAGACAAACTCTTGTGTTGTTTCAGTAGCCAGCCTTCAAAAAAAAGAGGGAAACCTCCTCATGTTGTGCTCACAACCCAGGCACCGGGATGGTAACCTGGACACTCTCCTAAGTGCAGCTCCAAAGAGAGCTTTGAGAGAGGCAACATCAGAACCACGAGTGTGGGAAATGCAGATGTGGTTACACAGATCTTATTTTTCATTTAGGTGGAATAACCACGTGTGGTGATGAGCAGAGCCCACGATAGCCAGCTCTGTTTGCAGGAAGCTTTGGTCCCAGCTGGTGTGAAAAGCCTGACTGAAAGAGGCAGGCAGCCTCAAAGTCTGCATGGAACTGAAATTCAGGGACAGAGAAGGGGATTGGGGTGCAGGGGAATATTTACATATTACAGCCAATATTTACATTTTCAGGCCGGCACACAACAAAGAGAGATACCTTTAAGAAGGTTGGAGTTGGAGGGAAAGCTGTTGTAACTGTTTCCCTGGCTACAGCATGCCTGGTGCTCAAGTATCCATGTCTGGACACCTTATTTACAGAAAGTCCCAGTGAAACTGGCAGCAGTCCTGCAGCGCTGGGCTGAAACCAGCCCTGGAGAGGGTTGTGAGTGGGCTGGGAAAAGAGAGATGAATTTGGAAAGCTCTTGCCTCATGGGAAGGTCATTAAGCAGCAAAGTGATGGCTATTTAAAGCAGGCTGATGGTTATTCTTGGGCTAAGGTCAGGGGACAGGGCTGAGTGGCAGCACCTGAGCTCACGCCAGAAGGGGAGTTTGGAGAGGACTCCAAGGAGGGATTATTTCTCCTGTCACTCTTCCCAAAAGCCCTCTGCCTCCTCTGGCAAAACTCCTCCTTCCCTGCAGATCACATGAACATTCTGCCAGCCTGCACCCACCTGGACAACACAAAGCTGAGTCAGGGGAGGTTTAGGTTGGATATCAGGAAAAAAATGTTTTCACCCAGAGGGTGGTTGAGCACTGAAAGAGGCTCCCCAGAAAAGTGTTCACAGCACCAAACCTGCCTGAGTTCAAGAAGCATTGGGACAAAGCTCTCAGGCACAGGGTTGGATTGTTGGGTGTCCTACATAGGGCCAGGAGTTGGATCTATGATCCTGATGGGTCCCTTCCAACTCAGCATATTCTGATTCTATGACATCACACAGAAACAGATGAAGAACAGCCACATTGCAGCGAGACCCTTTAACCACAGGGAGAAACTATTTGTACACACACGAGATCTCCTCACCAGCCAGTCACCTGGCACACCTCTGTGCTGCAGTTTGTCCCCTGCAGGAACAAGGTGCCAGTCCCCAGGAAGGCTGCTGTGAGCTTTTGTCATCTTTGTGACTCTTTGAAGCCACCCAGACACACAGAGTCTCTCCCTGCCCCTGTGAGCAGCCAGGGCTGCTGGAATTCTGGCACTTGCACGTACAGTAAAAGCAAAGCCATGGTTTACATCAAACACTCTCTCCTTTGTAATTCATGTCACTAACATAAACCAGATGCCATCTTCCTCAGCCCCTTCACAGAACGATGGCCTGCCTTTGCATTACATAAACCAGCAAGAAAATGAAATTTAAACCTTTAAGAAATAGCAAAAAATAAATAAATCAGTAATTAGACAAAAAACATCCAAGCCAAAAGCAGCTTCCAAGTTTCCAGGAAGAATTAGGTTGTTTATGGAAGTCCTGTTTCAACTAACAGCCTGCCTGGCAGGTGGTAGGAATGTGAGTTTGTGGAGAGCAGAAACATGAAGCTGCTCTGCCTGGGGCACTGTGCTTTGCTTTGCTGTTTTCTTGGTTTAGTTAAACAAGAGGAGACATTACAAATACTCAACCAAAGGAGGGGGGAGAAGGAGATCTGTGCCTCAGTGTGGCCTTTCCTACCTTGGATGCCGTAGAGTCGGTTCAGGCGTGACCGTCTGGCCTCGTCAGCGTAGGGCACGGCCACCCAGGGCATCTCACTGAAGTACTGCTTGAAGGAGTCCTCTGACCTGTGCCAGGGGAACAGGGCATGGCATGCACAGCCCTCCACTTGCCAGGCTCCTTCCTCGTTAAAATCCTGGCTTGCAAAGCCCTTTATCCCTCCCACCAAAACCCATCAGTTGGGAGAGAGTTAGACCAGATTTAAAGCCCCCAGTCCTTCATGAAGAAGTCCATGGTGTATTTTTCCCCAGCAAAATATTTCAAATTCTCCAGGGCATCTGAATGTCAACCCATGGTGACAGCAGCAGTTCAAGCATCCTTCAGACCCCAGAGGCACAAAGTGAAGCACAGAGCTGCTCTTGCTGACCCCACTCTGTGCTTACCCACTGGGCAGGGGGGAAGGACTCAGGCAGCCTTTCTGATGCCAGAGCCAACCTGCTCTGCCTGCACAGGGTGTCAGGGCTGCCTCACCTGTCTGCACTAACGAAGAGGATCTCAAACTTCTGGCCTGACTCCTTGATTTTCCTGTAGGACTCCACCAGCACCCTCGTGAGGCTTCGGCACGGCGGGCACTGCAAAACAGAAGCATAAGGAGGACATTGTCTCCTGCTCAGGACCAGCCCCACCCCCAGCAGGGCCAGGTGACCCAGTGACCATGAACTGCTGTGACCTCATCTTTGCTGCAGTGCCTGAACCTGCCTGGGGTTTATGGTCTGTCAGTTACCAACAAAACCTCTTCCATTTTTAAAATCTGACCATTCTCCCCCTTACAGGGCCAGCTGAGAATGACAGGCTGATGATCAAAGCATCTTAAATTCTTAAATTCTTCAGCACCAGCCAGCCTGGGGTCTTTACTCTCCCTGAGCCCACTCCAACTGCTCTGCCCAGCACCTCCTACTCACCCAGTGTGCAGAGAAATAGACCCCGATGTGAGAGCCCTCCAAGGCACTGCTGTCCAGTGTCTCCCCATTGTTCCTTAGCAGAGGCCCAGCAACAACTTCACTGAAGGGTTTTGGCCCCCAAGGAAACTCCAGACCTGGGGGGAGGTTGGGATAGGGGTGGAAAGAAGACACAAGATGGTAACTTGTGCATGCAGCTTTAACAGATTGAGAAGGTTCCACTAGAAAAAACATCCCATCCTGAGGATACAGGGGATCCTGTCTGAGGAACCCTGCTGGGATTCATTTCCCAGGAAAGGGGGATGCAGAACACCTCAGGTGTCAGGCACCACCACAGCCCTGCCCTGAGGTGAGGCAGCCAAGCTCTGCACTGCAGCCAGGGTCACCTCTTTCTCTCACCCAAGTCACAGCACCTTCAGCTTGACAAAGCCTGCTCTGGTTTTGTGCCTGATGAGGCATCTTCTCCTTATCAACAGTGTTTATTTTAGCAAGAGAAGGCAAGGTGGTACGTGCTCAGGAATGCAGTCAGAATGTGTCCCTTATGCTGATACTAACCATATATTTTTACACATATCCATACATGTCTTTATTTACAAACTTTAGCTATATATATGTAAAAGATGGTGTGTTTATATCCATATATCTCTAGATATATCTTACACTAACCCTCTGCACCCCAAGGCAAGCTGTGTGTACACAAAAACATGCTCTGAATCATCTGCTGCCAGCTCCCAGAGCAATCAATCCATGTGTTCAGCCAGAGAGGAGGAAACATCACAGATGGCTCAGGCCACAACATGTTCCTGCTGCACAGCTCCTGCCACTGAATTAAAGACTCTGGCAGGATTTACTGCACCAAGAAACAATCAGCCAGTAATAAAAGAAATGGATGGACTACAGCAGATGACTGATGGGTCTGCAGGGTCTGTGAGTAAGGGCACATTTGGGTGGGGTTTTTTTCCCAATTTGGCTCATTTGGTTTTTTTCCAAATTGGAGGAAGATTGATTTAACACCAACTCCCAGCACAGCAAACCTCAGCAAGGGAGAATAACAACACTTTTCTGTTTAATTTCTAAATAATGGGAAATGCATTAACCTGAGTGTGATGTCAGTGATAAAAGTCCCCCTCAGTATTCTGGAAGGATTCTGCTCCCAAGGTATGGAAGGTCTGGGCCCTCATTCTGTCTGTCCACATGCCTCCATTAGGGAAAAACCCAAACTTCATGTTTCAGTTAGCCTAACCTTTTCCTCATTAGCACTCCAGACAAAAATCCTGGAGGGAAATTCTTTGTTCTTTTCAGTAAGCAAAACCAAAACACAAGATCTGGCAGGAATGATGCAGAAAATTTTATGCCGAAAATAGCACAGTGCTTTGAATATTTAATTATGACAATAGTTCTTTGTTCCCTCCCCCCAGGCCATTCAGAATGAACTGAGATGAAAAGGCAGCTGTGTGTCCATGTTTCTGTGGCATAGGGGACTGCAGGTCTTACCTTCAGGGTCATCTCTGATGACCAGGAGGCCGTTCCTGCAAACCACCTTCCCAGTGCAGGCATCGATAAATATTAGGGAAGGAATGTTGGAGACTCTGTACTTGTTCCACAGCTTCAGCTGCAAAAGAGATTGGAAGGGGAGATAAGGAAGGTAAACTTGGCTGCCTGCAGAGGAAGATTTTGGAGCATTAGCATCTTTCAGAGCAGAGGTCAGAGGTGAGCAAAGAAACAGAGCTGGTGCTTCAGGGATGAGTGTGAAGGAATGTGAGGAAGAGCTGCTGGGCCAGGGCCCAGAGAGACCCTCATCATCACCACCATCCCCTCAGGACCTCAAGTGAGACCCCTGCATGTCTCTCACTTTCTGTGGGCTTGTCTGTGAGCAGAGGCAAAGCTTCTCCTCCTCCTGCTTTTACCTCTTTGCAAGTAAAATGGGGATAATACTTGCCATGCTTTGAGCTCTTTGTTTAGAAGTCATGGTAAGCACAAATACTTTTAATGCCACTGCTCTGAAGCAATTTGTAATGCTTCCCTGGCTGTTTCCTCCCCTCCCATTTCCACATTCATTAAACAAACCAGCAACCCCTGCCAAGACACAGCCAGGCTGAGCACAAGGCCAACACACAAAAAAATTATTCTTCTGTAACTGGGGCTTCCCAGGTTTGTTCCCAGGAGCTGATTAAGGGCTTTGACATCAGCTCATCCATCCTGCACTGCCAGCTTTGCAGGCTGATGGCCACATTTTGGGCATCCCAGTCTGGATGGGCCTGTCTGCTGGTCACTGGGTTCTGCAGCAAGCTCAACTCTGCACAGCATCGGTGACAGAGCCCTCTGGGTGTCACACACTCCTGGGCTCACGTTCCCCGGGATATGCTTCTGGAACAGGATCATTTAGAGCTTAATTCATGCACAGAAGCTGGCTGGGATGAGGAGGAACAGGAGCAGCAGCTGCTGGCACAGCCCAGCCTGCAGGTGTGGGCTGGCAGAGTCGCTCTCCCCACCATGCACGGAGGAGCTGCTGCCATCACCTCGTTTTCCTGACATTTCTCCAAGCACTTCCACCCAAACAGCCCAGCGGTGAATTATCAAACTCTCCAACAAAAGCCAAACCACAACCAAGAGCCAAATGGGGAAGGAAACTAATCTCCACCTTCCCCTACCATCAAGCTCTGCTCTGCAAAGCCCCTCGGGCTCCTTGTGTTTACAGCGTGCTCCAGTTTGGAGAATAAAACCCAGGCACTGGAGCAGCACAGAGGGGCCCACCAGTGCCACCAGTACAAGAGCCAGAGAAACCATCATGTGCTGCTGCTCCCAGCAGTATCTCACAGAGAAACTGCACCCACGTGTTCCCAGAGGAAGAAATCTGCAGATTGCTGTCCCTGATTTGCAAAGAGAGGCAAACCCATTTCCTGAGATGGGAATGACCTGGGGATGTAGAGAGGCAAGGTTTTGTGTCCTACCCCCCAGCCTTCCATTTCCAACAGACATATTAATGGATTCACAAACCAAATGGCCTTGGGCATGAAAAGAATAAAGAAACTGTACTCAGTGCCAACCAGCCCCCTCACAATGACGGTGTTCAAACCACAGAAGGTAAAATCCATTTCTGTGAAGTTTAAAGGGTGAGGGGAAAGCTCTTTATAAGGATCACAGGCATTTAACAGGGTGCTGCAAACAATAAGGAAATTACAACTAGCAATCGGATCGTTCTCTTTAAATAGTTGCTTACATTACACTTCATTTTGCCAAGTCCTTTGTATACAGAAGCAGCTCCCCCGGGGCATCACGGTGGGTCCTGGCAGTTTTGCTTGGCTGGGGAAGCAGCAGGGTCTGCACTTTGGAGCCAAGAGGCTGCATGGACTCGCTGTGCTCAGAGAGATGGGGCTGGAACCCCCCAGACAAGGGGATAACAGCAAACCAAACCTGCTCAAAGCATTGCAGCAAGCGTGGCATGGCTGGCTCCAGGCAGTCTATAAGGTCCAGCACATGTGGCAATTCTTGCCAACAGCTCGTCCTGGGTGTTCTCAGGATGTGTAAACCATCAGGACACTGCTCTTGGCTTCCCAGACATCGATGGCACAGGCAATCTGCAATCCAGACACTCTGTCCCCATGAAATCGAGAGTTGCCACTTCTCACTCATCAGTGAGGATCCAAAGGAAAATGCCTCAAGCAAGCATCCAGCCAGGTGTGTGTCAGAAGGGTCAAAAAGCATCAGAAGAGGTCAGTGTGACATCTCCTGCTGCTGGGGGAGCTCGTCCATCACTGAGCTCTGAGACTTGAACCTGAAGAACATCATGTCAGGCTCAGTCACACCTTGGGTGAATGAGAAAAAGCAATTCAAATGGAAAGGTTTTTAAAAGCTCCCAGACACAGCCCACCAACCCAGGTAACACCAAGTTTCAGAGCTTCATACAGGCTGAGCAGCACCTCCTATTTTTAAAAGATTTGCTGCCTGGGTTATCACTGAAACACATCACACAACATCAATGAACAAACACAACAACTGCACATAAAGCAACTGGAACTGGGTTGCCATTTGAAGCCTTCTATAAAAGCCTTGAATTGGAAGTTAGTGGTCTCCCTGCACTAACCATATTAATTCCATCCAGGAATGTGCTGTTTAAAGTGGGAGCAGTTTGGTTTGATGAGTCCCCTGTGCGCCAGGAAAGCTGATGGGGAATGAGAAACGCACGCGCCGCAGGAGGAGCGCCAGGATCGACCACAATTCCCACCACCCTGGCCCTCATCAGCCAGATTCCAGCCTTTCCAGAGCCTGTCAGACATTTGGGAAGGAAACCTGATGGCTCCTTTTACTGCAGGTCTGACCTGAAAGAGCAGAACTTTGATAGGAAATGGGCTGGTTCATTTTAGCCAAGCTGAAGACAGCTCCCTATGGGATTCCCACGCTGTGCCATTATTTTGCACCCAAACTACAGCTCCCAGCAAGGACATCTGATCCCCACCTAAAACCACTAGGATGACCCAACCTGTCTTGTGGCAAACCATTGTGCTAGCTAGCTTTTCTCAGGGTAAAATGCCAAGGATTTGCACATGGGAAGGTTCTCCAAAGGGACAAGCTCAGCTTACACCCACTGGTTGTGGTCCATGCAGAAAGGGAAATCCAGGAGAAAAAAGGCATCCCTGGTATGGGTAGCTGCACAACCACACACCTCACAAAGGATTCTGTGTCAGGCTGGGTGTGGGATGCAGAAAGCAAATTACAACTTGCTGTGAGACTGCGGGCTGATGGGATGATAGCTCAGGCAGCAGGGCAGAGTGCTGCCTCAGCAACTCTGAAAAGCTGTTTTTCCTGCCGTGAAGAGGATGACATAGAAATAACATACTCCACACACTCTAAGGATTTGATCATCCATTTAAAGAGGGGATCTCTGCTCTGCTTCCCAACAGCTGTTGCAAATCTGTGGGATCAAGCCAAAGCTAACACAGATGTGGAAATAATCTACGGACTATTCAGCCTGAAAGCAGCTGATCCTCTTGCAGCACTCTTCTCTCCTGGTTCAGTCCTGCCCCAGTCACTGCTCACCCCAGGACACCCACTGGAGAAGGAGTGAGGAAATACAGCCCCTCACAAGACTCTGTGCAGGCTGAGCAGCCTTACAGAAACTTCCCTGGCTCCTGTGCAGGTGGTTTAGTGCAGCCGTCCAGTGGAAAAACCAGAGTCACCAGATTCCTCTGGTAACTTTATCCTGCACAAAAGCATCACCACGATATCCTGGAAACCACAAACCCTGAGGGCTCCCTCCATGACTCCATCCACAGCCAGCTGGGAGAGGCTTCCAGAGATCCCTCATGATCTGAGGGCTGATCCCCAGACATCGACCATGCAGCAGCATGAGGCTGCTCTCCCCACCAGTACAGGCTCCATTATTCCCCTCCTCCTGAAGACTGGGAATTCCTGGCTGAGAGGCTGGGGAGACATTTGCAGACAGCCACAGTAATTTTTCCAGATAAAGGTGTCAGACGAGAGGTCTCCCCAGCAGCCATGGCTGTTTCTGCGCAGGGCTGGCACCCAGCCGGGGAGGATGAAATCCCCTCCTGCTCTGCTCCTTCTGCTGGGGAAGGGATCCCCCACTTCCAACAGCTGCCAGGTGCTATTTTTGGTTGTGCTGATTGATTTATCAGTCCTGCTCGCATTCACTGGCTCACATAAATCCTGAGCTGCAGCAGTGAATGCTGGCAGAGATAAAGCACAACTGCCTGCAGCACACTGAGCCCTGGCTGCTGGGAAAGTGGTGCTCCCACCCTCCTTGGGGGCTGCATTTCTCTGCTGCTGTGTGAAACCAGACCATAAAGGCTCTCATGCTTCCCTCTTCCATTGCATATGGAGCTGACTCCACCCAGGGATGCAGAGGGCAGACAGGGTCTCTACTCATCTTGCAACCCACACTTCCACCCTGACCAGTGACAGAAGAGAAAGCCAGTTTAAATACTCAAAAGCAGCAATAAATGAACATATTCCTGCTGTGGATGGCTGCTGCTTTGTACTAACACAAACGTAAAGCCACTTTTCTAAAAATTCACTCTTATATGCAATGCAGAATTCTGGTGAGGCATTGGAAAGATCTCACCTTCCAACAGCCCCCTGAGTGACCATGTGAGAGCACAGAGGGGTTTCCATTACAGCACAGGCTCAGCTCTTGCTGGTCTCTCATTCAAGAGCCTCAGGCTGAAACATGAAGCCCGTCTGAGGAACACATGAGCAGCCCTCAGGCAGAAAAGTGTCCTTGGTCCAGGGCTGCAGGGACCAGCAGAGCTCAATGTCCAGCTCTGCCACCAGAGCAGCTCCAGGCTGAGATATCCATGGCCATTCCCAGTGCTCTGGCGCTGCGGGATCCCCTCTGTCCTCACCCACTGACAGTGTTAAACTGCAGCTTTTACATCGTGCCTTAAAGGGTTTACAAGCACCAGGGGCCACCCAGGCTCTGCAGACAACAGGCTGCTCCTCTCCCTGTCGATTTAAATCTACTTCACGCCTGTCCTTATGACTCAAGCTCAGCTTGGACAAAAGCTGCTCTTCCAGCCCTCCCTCACTGCTCCTTTTCCTTCGTGCATCAGGGAAGCCCCTGAGCAGAAGGAGAGCACGGTGAGGGAACAGCACACAGCCAAGCAGTGGGGGGAGACCAGATGGTGCACGCCAAGGTCTGACCCTGTGACACGGAGGAGACTGAGCGAGGCTTGGGATAAATTAATGTCCATTGTGCTCCTGCTCCTCTCTGAAAGCAAATCAAAATCTAATTACAAAATACAATGGTGACAGAGATGTCTGCTCCGGGAACGTTAATGAGCTGAGGAGGGAGGATTTGGAATTGGAATAAACGAGATTGATGTGAACAGCTGAGACAGACAGTGCAGGGCACGGGGGCTGTGGGTCCAAGCAGACCCCATCACTCCCCTCCATGTGCACACTGCCTGCAATGGCTGAAAGCCCAGCTAAAACCAACCAGGCTCCCCTGGCACTCAGCCTGGCAGCACCTGCTGTGGACATTCCAGCAATATGACTCCGTGCAAGCAAAAACCTTAAAAAAAAAAAATCAACCCCAAAGTTCTGCTTGTCACTTCCATCCTCTCCTTGCTGCAGCTCCACAGCAGGAGATTGGCACAGCACAGTCCAGCTTGTGGCTGCCCACATCGCCCCACAGCTGCTGGGGGGACGAGACCCTGGGCTTTTGCTCCTCCTGACCAGGGAGCACAGCAGCAGCAGGTTTGGAGGTGAAGCAGAAGGAAATCCTCTCTGTGGGTTTCTGGCATGGCAGCCAAGGGCTGCTCTTTGTTCCCTGAGGAGCTCCACAGCCAAAGGCCTGGATGAGGGACCTGAGCCAGCCCAACCTCATGTCCTGGCCTTTCCTCCCATCTTCTTCCCTCCTCACCCTGCTCTCCAGCACAGGCTGCTGCTCTTTGCAATTTCCCAGGCTGTGCCATCCAAGGGACAGAGAGCTGAGGGTTTTGTTAGGGGCAAGGCAGCATGTGGCTGGCTCTGAGCACAAGCTGCCTGCTCTCCCCCTGACACACACACAGCCTGACAGGCTGGATCCTCCGCAGCCCACAGCTGATAGGAAAACATTTAATTTGAGCAGAGCTGAAGAGCAGTTAACATGATGTATGGAGAGCAAAGCCCCAGGGCCCTCAGCAGACACAGGAGCTGGCCCTGTTGTTTTACATGTGCAGGTTTCAAAGAGGTGCTGGGATGGCAGCTTGATTTGATCTCAGGATCAGGAGGAAGCAGCATTTGACTAAACATACAGATAACAACACAGGCAGGAAATCAAGCAGGGAGGATGCCACCAGACAGGCTGCTCTATCAACACTATGAGGATGCTTTTCATAAATATATTTCTTTCAAGTGTTTCTCAAATTGTATTCAATAGCCCAAAGAATGCAGAATTTAAGGATGCAGCATTGCACTCAGGACTAAGAAATACACCTCCATGTATATCCAATAAATGGAGTTTTTTTCCTCCATGTGCACACCATGCTTTACCTCTTAAAAGGGGGCTTGCACATGAGCAAGGTATTTAATAAACATTTTTCTTTCTGCAAAAACACAAAAAGCAGTGAGGGCAGTGGGAGTTAAAGTGTATGTGGGAAAAATTTAAGACACATGTAAAAGTATATCATCCATGGCCTCTATAAATTACTCCCCCAAATGACTAACACTGAGTAAGAAATAGCTATGTAAACATAGAAGCAATAAGAAAAAAGAATAATTTCTGTCTATGGGAAAGGGATATTTTTCCATCTGTTTACAGGAAAGGCGAGGGGTGGGGTGGGAGTCTGGGATGTTGAATTGGAGTTCAGGGCCTCCCTTGGTCCCATGTCTCATCTGTCACTGGAAGTGGGACAGTTGCCAGAACATGGGTTTCCTACCCACTGCCTTTGCTGCTACTGTTCACTTGAGTGCTGGCAGTAATCTCAAGGTCAAACACCTTGCAATCCCGGATCATTAAGAAACAAACACTTCTGAAAAGCCTTGAGTTAAAACAGAGTTCCCACCAAACACAAAAGCCTTTTAAATCAGCAGGGAAATCGGGATTTGGTTTTTTTGTTTTGTTTTGTTTAATGCACACAATGAGGTATTAGTGGGGTTTCTGTTTTGTTTTCAGTGGTTAATCCGAGAGGGAACCTTACACAATCAGACCAACAAAATCCTGGAAAACAATGGAGTATTTGTTAGCACTGTAACACACCCTGGGGAGTGAGGGCTCCAGGACGCTGCAGCCAGGAGCCTCCCAAGCAGTGACAAGCCAGCACCAGGACATCCCCCAGACCAGCTACACAAAAGATTCCTGCAAAACTATCAAGACATCACAGATACCCCCTCGTGCCCACTGCTGCTGAGGTACCCACTGGGTGGATGGCAAATCTGCTTTTCCACAGCACCTTTTGAAATGCAATAGCTCACCCATCACATCACTGTGATGCTTCCTGACAAAAACCTCCACTCAACACAGCTCTTGCATCACTGCAGACACTCAGACTGTTTGAAAGCAGCTGATCTCAGGATGCACTGGTTGGTCTGATCTTCCCTACAGCTGCATCCATCTCGGTGTCTCAGAGCCGACAGCACTGAATCTCATCTGGCAGCGCTCCTGGTTTGCAACCCAAGGAGGATTTTCATGCAAAGGTTACACAGCTGCAGAGCTACAAAGGCCACAACCACAGCCCTGGCTGCGGGGGCAGCTCTGGGCTTTGCATGCAACAGGCTCGGCTCCCAGCTCGGGAGGGCGGCACAGCTCAAGGGATTCACTCTGTAACCACAGATCAAAATATGCCAGGAACTAACCAGAGCCAGGTGCTCTCAAGCTCCAGCTGGAAAGAGCAATTCCTGCCAGTGACAGCTCTGAGTAATCCTGCTCCTCCTCTTCTCAGGGTGGAAGGGATCCCACAGCCTGTGCTGGCCTGGAGCAGATACAGTGCTCATGGGGACTTCTCCTTTGGAGCCCCAAGTTCATCCTGAGCAAACATCACACCACCAAAACTGCTCTGGGCAAACCCCCTGATGATGATGATGTGTTTTCAGGGCCTCTGTGCCCTCCTATCACACTTCACCAGCACAGCTGAGTCCCAGAGCTGTGCTGGCCTGAGCCAGCACTGGGTGCCCTGCGGGGAGCAGCATTCAAGTGAGGCATGACATGGGCAGGACAGATGTAACACAGGCTGCTGGAAAATGCTCTTCTGCTGAGCACTTCTCTCCCTCCTGCTCCCCAAGCTGACACTCAGCCCCCTCGGCAGAAAGGCTGGAAATGTAAACCTGCCCCAGCCAATGATCTCTAAATGGGTAAATGAGACTGAGAGTCCCATGTTTGCAACTAATCACCTGCACACATGAAAAACCAGGGCACAACAAAGCTGCCCAGAGCTCAGATGCACCAACACCTCAACTGCAGCACAAACCAGCAGGTGGGAAGTTGGAGAAGCCGTTTCTTCACCCACTCCTTTTGCAGAGCAGCTTTTCCATCATGCTGTGCTCCAGCAAAGCTGGAGAACAGGGAAGGGAGGGACAGGGAAAGGAGCAGAGTCATGGTATGGGCTGGGCACAGAGGAAGGGGAGGGACAACCAGTATGGGGCCAGCAGACAGGGCTGAGGGGTTTATGACACACACACGTGGTGGGGCAGGTGCAGGGCCAGCGAGGGAACCCGATCTGTCCCCGAAACCCAGCACCGAGCCACGAGAGGCCCCCGGCTCCAGAGCCATGGAGCAGGGAGGAATGGGACAGCAGCCTGCAATTCCCTCCTCTTCACTTTAAGGCACTGTGCAACAGCCAAACCAGCTAAGAAGATGAACATGGACCGTGAAAAGTCAGTAGCAAGTCAAAATCTCCACTGATGAAAGTCAGAAAATATAGTTTTCCAAAGAGCCAAGAGCCTGCAGTCAGCAACTGGATGAAGGCAGGACACTGGTGAGAGAGAGCCTTGGCCACCACGTCCCTCCTGCCACCACGAGCATGGCACAGACAGTCATGGAGAAACAAGGAGCTGCTGCTGCCAGGAACTGATGAAATGTGAATCCCACGAGGGTGTTCAGAATGTCAGATAAGATGCAGTGTAGTTATTCCCTCTGCTGACAGCCAGCCCCAGCTGGAGGGGGAGGCTCAGAGACCGCAGGATTCAGAGAGCCAAGATACCCAGCACCAGCTCTGACACTGAGTCTGAGTCAAGAGCAAAGCAGGTGACACAGAGAGCTGGGTGGCAGGAGGGCTCATGTTTTGGGTGAGAATAAGGGAGATTCTGTGCTTAGAAAAAGCAAATTGTGTGTTCTTTTACAACATGCTGAAAACTTCTGTGCGCTGGCATTGACCCTCCTCAGATGGGGCTGTACTTCAGCTGTTACTATATTCAGTTTGTAAAATGCTCTGGGATGATAAAAATCGCTCCAGAAACAGTTACTAAAACTGTTTCCAGGAAATAGATTCACTGAGTTGGAGAAAGCTTGGTGTTTTTACAAGAGCTCCAACTAGAGAAAGACCAAAGATAAGCAGCAAGTTTTGCTTCCTTGTCTTTTCAGCAATAAAAAGGAGCTGTGCTGGGTTTACTTGATTCTGCAACATACAAAACCACCATCAGTTGTTTCCTCAGAGAGCAGCCTGACTTGAAATGGACAGATAACACCCCTCAAATCACCTGGAATTGAAGGCTTTCTGCCTTAGTCAAGCTCTGGATTTGTCTGCTTGCATTCTTGTTTTATCCTGTTGCTTTCCATGATTATTGAATTGTCCAGAAGATGATCCCAGGGTAACTAAATCCATGCTGCAAGAACAGAGATGTTATCCAGGAAAAGCACTGTGGGAGCACAGTCTGTCTTCCCATCCCCACTCCAGCCTCAGTGGAAGGAAGGAACATGTTTGGAGTTGGATGAGCCACAGGAAACGCAAGCAAATCATCCACTTGTGTCCAAGTGCCTTTTTCCAAGGATCTGCCATGAAGTTTCAGGCTCAGTCACCCCTTCCCCACCCCTGGGTCAGAACTGATTGAATGCAGCCACCGAGTCAAACTCCAACACACTCATCTCGTTTGGCAGCCCTGCGGTTCCGCTGTGAGCTCCAAGCTTTTCCCCTCCTCTCCCTCTCCCTCCTCTCCTTCAATTATCTTGCTTCATCTTTATTCTGTTTCCAGGAACACTTAGCAACAGGCTCTTGCAATCAGCCACCGGCAGGCAGGATCTGAGGAGGAGACTGCAGTTGTGATGACCTTTTGCTACACTCATGCAAATTTTAAAGAAAGTATGTGAACAATTTGCCTTTTAAGTATCCTCTGCTTGCATTCAAGGGAGTTAATTCTCCTTCTCTCCTTAGAGGCATCAGAAACACCAGATTTTCTGATTTTACACTAATGAGAACAAAACCTGCGGCTTAATTCCGGCTTACTTTGTGGGATTTTTTTTTTTTTTCTGTATCTCATGCTGTGAGGAGAACCTGAAAGGGCAAAAAATAACATGTGACACCTAGCCTGGCCTAGACCTCAGGTCTGCTCAGGCACCACGTGCTCCTGTCAGTGTGGATTCAGGGTCCATCCCAGCAGCCAAACTCGTCCTGAGAAGGACAAGATGCTGTTGGCTCCTCTTGGTGAGCAGCTTTCACTGCTCACCATCAGAGACTTTCATCCCAGGACAGCCCCAGGGTATGCCAGGAGCCAAACATTGCCTCAGCCTCCCAAGGAACCACAGCTTTTGTGATCTCCATAATTAAAGGCAGCAGATAAAGGCTGGGACAGTGGTTCAGGACTCTCGTTCCCATGGGACTCTCCTGAAGTGCTCCTGCCAAATCCAGGGACTTTGGCAAGTGACATCCTCCAAAGCAACACACCGACCACCACAGGGCTCTGGGAGGGCAACACTGATCCTGGATGGATGGAAATGGGTAAATAACAAGCCTGGGTTTGGAAAACCACAGCAACAAACTCACAGCAGCCCTTTTTACAGCCACCCCAATGGGTCTGGCAGAGGAGAACAGGCAGCAGCCTTGATTTTCATCAGATTTAAATCAAATCCCCAAAGCTTTCCAGCACTTTCCCTGTCACTCAGTAATTTTCTCACATGCACAAACAAGTTTGGAGACAGCCCAAAGCACACACCAGGACAGCCAGTGCAGCTTGCAGGGCACAGGGGCATTACTGCATTTAATACTTTCTCCTTAAAACAAATACCCTGTGTTTGGAATAAAAAAATCCTGTATTTCTTGCAGTGGCTAGAAGCTGAAGGGAGGGAATGGGTGAATACCCAGGTACCAAGGCTGGCAGCTCACCTCCTGCTTTCTGACTGGTTCATAATCAGGGAAAGAATTTGCAGGTCCCTGATCTGGAAAACAAACAAAACAAAAACCTCTCACAGATCTTTGATACTTCAGATGATCTTAAAAAGTATAATCTACTTCTTTTTTTTTTTTTTTTCTTTAAGAAATGAAAAGTCTAAATAAGCACATCATTGATCTGATTGCTGAGAACAGCATCTGGAACATCAATCTCTGCCTGAGACTGCAGAAGCTGCAGGAGAGCTCAAAGCAGCCAAGGCTGCCCTTGAACCAGATGCTGCTCACTCTTACAGAAACGCCTGTGGATCTGTGTGAAAATGATTAAACAAAATTGCTCCCTCTTTTTCCAACTTCAGAACTCAAATCTGTTTTCTCTTAGAGGGCAGATGCTCATTACATATCCCACAGCACATCAAAGAGCAGGAAAAGAAGGAAGGCAGCCACCCTGCCATGCACCAGTGCCCAGGGTCCTGCCTGACCAGCACCCACCACCTCCCCTCCCCAAAACCCTTGGCTTGGGGTACAGAGGGTAAAAATGCCTCTTCAAGCCTCAGTCCCCACTTAGTGACAGCATCAAAGATGCCAATCAGGGGCTGTCTGCTCCAACAGCAGCAAACAGCAGCCATGAGTTTTGTAGGGAATTCTTTTGGGGCTTCAAAAACTCCAGCTACTGCAGCACTCAGGGAGCCCCAAAACTTGGGTATTTCTCCAATATTTCTTCCCCATCAGTGTTTGAGCATTCAGAGCAGAACATGAGGGACCATCAGTCCAGTCCCATAACCCCCATCCAGATCCAACCAGCACCTTCTTCAGATGCTTATTAACAAAATGAGAACATCAAGAGAGCACTGCAGAAGGTGCCAGGGGTCTCCCAATTCCCCATGAGAGGCTTGGCAGGATGTGACCTTACCCTGTGCCTTCAATGCCACACCTGATTCAAACCCCTGTGCTCAGAGGTGAAAGGCAAGTGACCAATGGGAGGCCTCATTCCCAGAGCCCTTCTCGTTTATTTTAGTTCAAAGACCTCAGAAAACTCAAGGCAATCACTCAGCAGCACGGATATTTAAGGAGGAGTGTGGGGAAGTGTGCCTGGGAAGCAGGAAGCACAAAGTCAGCTTCATCCAAGATCCAAGAGAGAGGAGTCACAGCCAGGCTCTTACTTAACAGCTTCTTCCAGGCACCCCACTGCCTCATCTGTCTTAATCTTTGACCACTGAGAGATGAAAACAATTTATCATTCCCTGCTCTTACTGAGAGGTTACAAGAAATAAAACTAAACCAAAGATCAATGTTATAGCCCTTCTCAGAAAAACTCTGCCTGACCTGGACTTTCTCAGTATCCTTTTATCTGGGAGTGTTTTGGCTAAAGCTTTCCAAGGAAAGCCATGAGAGCAAGCCAGTTAAAAACCTGGTACTTTCATGTTTATACAGCCAGCTAAGCAGCACACTACAAAGGCTTTTATTTCAAGTCTCTCCTGACAAGCCAGCATGGATAAATTACATAATCTCCCAGGAATTATGATGCACAGGAGGAAAAAACCTCCAATTCCCTAGGTAAGAACTAAGGGCTCAGAAACTGAGAACTGAAGGAAAAGTCTATACAAAAATCATCCCAAGATTAGGAGGCAACTTTTTTGTACTAAAGAGACAGCAAAACCAGCTGCAGATGCAGACACACTCCTTTCCCATGCCTACCAAGAACTCAGCAGTTCCAGCTGAACACAGAAATACCTCAAAGGTCTCTCTTCTCCCAAATATCCTAATTTCCAAAAAATCCAATCTGAAACAAGCCCCTGTGTTTGACAAGCAGTGCAAGTGCCTACAAGGAGGAGAAGAGATGAGCTTCCCAGTCTGAGAGGTGCAACTGAGCAACGAATCACAGAATAGAATCATGGAATATCCTAAGCTGGAAGGGACCCACCAGGATCATCAAAGCTGCTGTCAATGGGGTGCATCCAAGTACAGCCTGAGTTCCCAGGTTGAACCAGGCTTCACACAATGGCTGTGTACTGAGCTGTGTTGGTTTTACATGCTGTGTGTGCAAGAGCCAGGAAAAATCCATCTTCAATGTCATAACAAACCCTAAGGTAAACACAAAGGCAAGGCCGCTCATGTTATTCAGTTAAACAGGCACATAAAGGAGAAGGCAGCCCTGGCCATGTGTTTGCTCCTGATTTTTGTTTCTCAGGGAGCACACACAAAAATGGGCAGATGCTCCCTTCTCCAAGAACAAACCTGCTGCTCCTAATAAAAACCAAGAGTTTTGCAGAAGAAACCTGCACTCCACAGCCTGTGCACTGCTCTCCCCCACCACTGAGTGAGAAAGGAGCACACCTGGGCCCCCTTGCAGACACAATGCCCCAGGGGCTGCCTGGCCTTGGGCAGCTGGGATAAACACCCAAACCCAGGGAATTCCCAAACTCTGAGAAACCAAAGCAGAGCCAGCAGGTCTGTAAGACTGCAACCCTACAGAAGAGCTTTGTCTTCAAGTTATGAAGTTTATGGTGTTTGCTCTGCACATTATAAACTACACATGTGGTTTTTTAAGGTGATGGGCAAAGGAAGGGGTGTCAGAGGGTCCAGGTGCCCAGTCAGGCCAGGGAGCAGCCAAACGAAGAGTCCACCTACACATAGCTCTACACAGCTGGATTGGGTCTTCTGTGCTTTCTCCAGGAAAGCTGAGCAGCTCCTCCCTCCACTGGGCAGAGCTGGAGCCTGACACATGAAATTCTGGGCACAGAACTGGCGGCACTTTGGATTACTGACAGCTTCAAAAGGACGAGAAAAGCCCTTCTCGGGTATGTAAGCTCTAGCTGCTCAGTTTGCTGAAGGGCATCAGGACAGCCTGAGCCAGCAGCTTTGCTGAACATTTCCAGACAGCCTGGAAACAGTCTGGCAGCCTGGCACCCAGCCTGCTCCTCCTTTTCCGTGCCAACAGGGACACGCGGATACGCAGGACCCGCCTCGGTTACGGCAGCTCCGAGGGGAAAGGATGAGCAACTTCTACAGGAAAGATGCTTCCACAGTTTGTACAAAATTCATGCTTTTCAACTCTGTGCTAGCTTAGGAAAGGAGAGATTCAAAGCTCCAAAGTTAGCTTGTTGGTAAAAATAAATAAATAAATAAATAAATAAATAAATAAATAAATAAATAAATAAATAAGCATGAGTCCCAAATTCTGTTCTGAATCTCAGGGAATCAGCAGGTGGCAGATGGTCAAAGCCAGAACAAGGTTATTTCAGATCTGCAAGCTGAAATATCCCCCTCCATCCCCCCTGCAGATCTACAGGAGGGCCACAGGGAAGATTTAGCACCTGCAGCTTTGGGTTGTTGTGGTTACCTCTTAGCCCATTCAAAAGTATATTACAATGTATTCCCCAAGGGAGTCCATAAATAGCAAAGGATTCTGCTCTAATCCCCTATCTACTCCTTTCTGGATAATATGGCATTTGGACAAGCACTGCCAAAACAAAGATTTATGGCAAAGCTGAGAGTTTGCATGGCCAACACATGCTCTAAAAACTCAGGATTCCAAGGAATAAATAAAGCCTCTCCTAGGATATAGACAGCTCTTCAGTTATGGAAGCTCATGCAGACACAAACTTGTTTGCTGGATTTCTGCTTCCCTCTCCCATACCAGGCAAAGACAAGTTTATACTGATTTTCCCAACACCAAAATGAACTGTTCCCACTGGGTGTTCTTGCTGAAACCACCAGCACACAGTCACTTCCCATTTCTTTACTAATACTTTGTAACATCTATCAGCCATTGCCTATCCAACCAGCTTCAAACTTCTTTTCTGACAGTGACCAACATCAAAGGGAAAAGAACTAAGAAAACTGCAGACTAAAGGAACTATAAAAAGTACAGCTGATGAATGCTACAGTTTTACTGCTTCACTGGAAACACCAGGGAGCTGTGTGCTCTTAGAAGTTCCTCAGCGAATGGTGTATTAAAAAAAAAAACCAAACAAAAAAAAACCAAACAAAAAAAACCAAATAGCAGCAACTTTGCAGTGCTGCTGCAATTAGATTTTGTAATGGAAATGCTGAAAAGCACCTGGACAACAGAGCCAGTGTAACACACACATGTGGCTGTGAGGGGCCGACCAAAGCAGAACCAGTGGAGGCAGAAAATTCAGCACCAAATGCAAGCAAATATATTTTGCCCACCTGAAAATTCAAGCCAGTGAAGACACATCCACTCACAGAGGGACCAGGCAGGACTGTTTCCTACTCCACACTCCCCAGGTGTGATTTTAAATTACTCCCTGCTGGGGCTGTCACACACCTCCCTTGGGTGCCTGCACACAGCCCTGTACAAAGGCACAGATGAACAGCCAGACACAGCAGCAGGGTCTGGGAGGTGCATGCTAGCATACAAAATAAAAAAAAAGAAAAATGCAGTAATTTTTGACAAAGGGGAAGCGCTGCATCCCTGCCGAATCTCTGTGGCTGCCTACACACCCTTTGGATCCTGGCTACTTGCAAGCAAAACATAAAACCAAGGATATTTGTTCAAAACCCACAGGCAGACACTGTGATTCTACTGAAGAAAAAAATACAACTGGCATTCATTCTAAAAACTTCCCACCACTGGGACTGGGATTCAAAACCAGCACTGGGCAGCAAGGCCAAAACACACTGAGAGCAGACGCCTGCAAAAGATTCCAAGGGAAATTAGTTATGTGGGTTTTAACAAAAATAAAATTAAATCCAATGTTTACAAAGGGAAAAAAAAGGCAGCTTCCCTAGGAGACAGTGCTGCAAACACCCTTTGCAGATAAGTCAAGACCTGTCTGAGGCTTCCTTGGATTCCTGTGCCAGTGAGGTTTCCTCGGGTTCCTGTGCCAGTGTGCAGACAGGGAAAAGGCAAAAGTCAAATGCTGAGCAGGCAGCAGCTGCCTCCTCCCATCCTTGGGGCTGGCACTGGCTCTGAGGGGCAGTGAAGGGAACTCTCCATCCATCCACTCCTCTCCTTCCATCAGCCTCAGGGAGCTGTGGCCAGGAGAGGATGAGCTCCTGGGCTTCCACTGCTCTGCTTCTCCCGTCTCATCTCTCTCCAGGAAGAGACATGGTGGGCTAAAGCTGGACGAGCAAGTGGATTTACAGAAAGCCCAAGCTTCCCTTCTTGTGTGCTAAAGTCAGCCTGATTCTGTAAACTTTTCTTTTTCCCTTAAGTAATTTTTCTGCAGCTGAGTCACACACAGCTTCTGCCAGGAATTTTTATAATTACTGAATTAGAGCAAGGTTTTGCCTGTGCACGCCTGACAACATCTGCTGATGGAAGCGAGCTCTGCTCAAACCCTTGCAGAGCCCTGGAGGAGCAGGGCTGAGCGCTGCCCTTCCTCCCAACAGCACCTCTCATGGAGCTCTTGCTGCTCCTCCTGCAGAGAGCTTTGCAGCTCCTAATCCACGTTTGGGGAGGGAGGAAATAAGCTGGAACAAAGTCCAAAGGGTGCTGAAGCAGGGGGAGGAATTCTGGCTGCCTCTTGGCTCTCCAACCCCCTTGCTGGAGCATCCCTGAGGCAGCATCCACAGTTATGTGCCTCTCCATCAGCTGCATAGCTGCAAAGCCATCGTGCGTCACATCTTCCTTGGAGACAGACAACGGTATAGAGTTCCATAAAACCACAGAAGAAAATAACTCCCTCCACCTCCTCCTTCAATGGACACAAGGAGTTATTCTGCAAGCGAGGCTCCAACACACAGCACTGGTCCAGACTGAAGATCAAACACAACCCAGGTTCAGATAAGCCAAAAGCAGACATCTGGCATTAGCAGCCTAAACTACACACTTCCTGGATGATCCAAAAACCTCCCACTTTATGCTACAGGTCAGAAATGCAAAGGAATTACCATCTTCAGGACTGAGCTGCTCAGCCTCCTCCTTGTCACTGTTTGCTGGAGAGTGATGCCTGTCCCCTCCCGGTTCACCCAGCGCTGTAATTTATCCCTTGCTGCACCCAAAGGGCTGCATTAAGAAAACAGTACAGCTGCCAAGCCCTGAAAAGTGAAGATGTGCTGGAAATAATCTGTCTCTGTAGCTTTAATCCAGTCCACTTGCAGGGGTCTTTACAGCATGGCCACATACCATGTGTGCACACAGTCCTGACGCAGTTAGAACCAAGAATAGATGCTCAACTAGAGGGGAATTACTCAGTTCTGGGTTTCAGCTGGTTGTGCATGCACAGCACTCAGCTCTCTTCACTTCACACTTTTCATGTGCTGCTCCAAGGCAAAAACGAAGGCGCCTTGCCACTACAGACTGGGATTCTTCTCAAAGGATTCTGAATTTATTTTCATAAAATCCTAGAGAACTACGTTCACAACACCTCAGGTTTACAGATGAAGAAAAGAGTTACAGAGAAGCTCTGGGCACCCAGTTCCAGAATCAGCCTCCAGCTCCCTTTTTAAAAATAAATAGCACGGAGAGGCATTTTAAATGTTTGACGTACAACTTCCCATGAGATCATCGGCAGCAGGAGCACTCGGCACTTCTGCAACTCAACCCTCACCCTGGGGACCTGGGAAATCAAGTCCCTCCTTGTGCATGAAAAGCAATTTACCCAGCACCATCCCCAAGCCCTGCAGCAGCAGCAGAGCAGGAATTCCCATCTCCTTAAGCAGCACTTTATTCTCTCTTTTTCCATCACTTGCCTCCAAGCCTGTGAAGGGCTGAGGTCCCACACATGGAAGCCCATCCCTCACTGGGCTGCCTCAGCTGCCCTCCAGGAGCAGCAAGGGCAGGGGTGCCATGGAAAAAACCCATATGTGATCCCATAATTAGAAACTGCATTGTAATGTATACAGAGGGATGAATTAAGGTTGCAGAAGAACACTGTAAATTGGATGCACATTTCTTGTTCCATTTTACTGCCTTTTTTTTTTTTTTTTTTTTTTTTGCCCTTTCCCTTATTGGGCTTTGGCTGCACTTCAGATTAAGCTCCTAATAAGGGCTGGAGTTGGATGAGATTTTTTTCAGCCCATCAGATTGCAGCCTTCCAAGCCATTGAAATGAGATTCAAGCTGAACTTGAATTTTCAATAGTTTGGCCTAAAGGGGAGGGTGTTAACAACAGACCTGCCAACACCTTCTCCATACAAAATGTCTGAAAATATGTCTACACATCAAATGCTACTCAGGCTCTCACAGACAAAAGCCACAAAGGCAACATCTCAAATCCACTGCTGACTTGCTCAGCTGGTTCTCCTGCCAGTGAAGCTCATACATTTTCTCTGAAAATCCACAGAACCTCTGTATTCTCTCGAGGAAAAGCGGTTTTCCCCCAGCTACCCAGCTGCTGTAGTTTCATTATAAGTCAGGGTTAGGCTAAAGAGACATCAGGTAAATCAGGTGGACACACAGGATGTAGACACACACCAGTTCACCCAACACAGTCTACTTAAATTATACAGCCCCAAAATTAAAGATACTCCAATGACATGCACAGGCTTTGATCAAGACCTCTGCCAGTAGACATTTTTAAATGAACATGTTTTTAAATTAACACATTTTTAAATGCTAAAGTCTATTTTCTTGAGGACATGAATGCTTCAGCTTCCATGCCACCAAAATTATTTCCATTTCACATTTCCAGGATGAACATCCATGGCTACTTTGGCCAGTGCTGCAGGGAGCAGAGCAGTAAAGGGAAGGTGCTCCTCTCCTTTGATGAGAAACAATAAGAGAAAAGGAATTATGCTTTCTTGAACTGCATCCAAGGGAAAGTATGCCCTGCTGGAGTGCCTGGCAGGGCATCAACAGCAATGGAAATTTCAGCTTTCAAAGAAATAATGCTCAAGAAGGGGGTGGGAATATCATGTAGGAGCTGAGGTGACACTAATCCCATGGTCTGTTTTACAAACTGTCACTTTTCTCCAAGGAAATTAAATCCTCTGCAGAAAAATCCTCTGACTCCAACATCTTTTGGTAAGTAGAGCATAAACAGAATGAAGAAGAGCTCATACTGAGCAGAAAATGGGCTCAGATGGGCTGCTACAGGCAGGAGAGTGGAGGGATAGCAACCTGACCGCTGGAATTTTGCATTTTTCTTTGGATGGTCATTGCAGGATCTTTGAACCCCACCTGGCCAACAAGGCTTCTCCAACACAACAGGGACCCTCTGTCCACTGTGAGGGGAAGGAGAGCAGGGTGGGAAAAAAGCACAGCAACTCCTGCAAAAAGGTCTGGACTTGATTATCAACTTATTTTCTTTAGTGACATTTAGCTAAGCAGTTGGGGAAGAACCCTGTGGTGTCCTGCAGTGGCTCTTCCCAGGGGAGCTGGAATGAGGCTGTTCATTCACCCGAGGAGCTGAAGAGGCTCAGCACAGCAGCAGGAGCTGCTCACACCAATATCCATTTCCCTGTCGGGAGCTGCTCTCACCAGCACAAACAAGAAACACTGAAAATGTGTGAGTGAATGGCACTTTGAAATCAGAAGGTGTCTGGCAGCTCAGTGTCAGTGTGATGAACCCTCCAGGGCAATTACACACTGGTTTGTGTAGCTTGAAGCTCTGAACAAAGTAAATGCTGTGAGTAATGGTGGAGGGAAAAAAAACCCACAAAATGGCATGGAAAGAGTTTGCCCAAGCTCATGTCAGGCAGGACTTTTCTATCTCTATGACACAATGTCCAATCTGCTGAGCTACAGAAGAAGTTTAATTTCTTTTTACAGGTTCATGTTCTCAGCATTGCTCTGGCCATGAATCCACAGCACCAACACTGATGCACCTTCAGCTACTGCAAGGATGATTGGAAGTATTTAACAGCTGAAGGAAAACACAGGTACAGCTTGTGTGCCCCTCATTTTTGGGGGGCATTTTTTTTCACTAAGCAACTGTAGGTGGCACAGGCAAAGCACTGACTTGAGCAGGAGCAGCTCAGGGCCAGGCACAGCCTCATTGACTGCAGAGGGACAGAGCCAACATCCACGTGGATCCTGACTCTCTTAAATTCACAAAAGCCTCTCCAGGGCCAGCCTGGGCTTTTGCACAAGGCAGGTTTATCCTCAGGGCCAGCAAATGCCGTGCAAGACATGCACACAGAGCAGCAGAGGGAAGGCAAAATCTGTAGTTGTGCTAATTGGTGGAGTAATTACAAAGTAAAATACCAAACTAAATACCACAAGTCTGGGAATGAGCAAAGAACCCTTTTCCTTTCTGGGAGCTGCCTCTCACAAATGATTTTCCCCACCAAGAACCACCTCCACGGGCCCAGACAGATGTTTGAGCAGATGACCAAAAAATGTCAGGTATTTTTCTTTTCAACAGATTTGCATCCAGATAGGATGAAAAGCCCTTTCTCTTGAGCAATTGAGTTCTCCCCACATCAGACACGAGCTGGCATGTTCTGAGAATTTGGTATTTCAATCCCAATTAATAAAATAGTAATTGCTGCACCTAAGGGGTTCTCAGCTCCCTAAGAGGAAACACTTTATACATACACAGATTTTCCTAAGCTTTTCCACTACATACTTAAGACATGGATTGAGGGATGAATCACAACTTCAAATTCTTCACTACTAAGCCTGGCAATCAACACTGCCACTTTCTGGCAAAGAAACCCTAAAAGCCTTCACCTGTGATGTCATCTGCTAACAGATTTATGTTCTGTGGGGCACTCCCATCCTGTGGCTCCTTCACTGAGGAGGCAGCTGGGTAACAGGATTTGTTCTGGATAATCCCTGCTCAGGCTCTTAGGAGGGGAGGAAACAGATGAAGATGCACTCAGCCAGTGATGGCAGCCACCACTTTTAGGGAACTCATTATGCCCCAGCCACCTGCCAGGTGTAAATCCCATTTCTAGTTTCAAGGCTGGAGAAGGCAGCACCATGAAGACACAGAAGGGAGGTGAGGGAAGTCTGCACTTCCCCTTCCAGACCCCAAACCTGTGTGTCCACAAGGCAGGAGGCATCAAGCCTGGCCCGTCACTGTAGGGCAGAGGGAACACACAGCCCTACATAACCAGCTGTGGGGAAGGACCATCTCCTTCAAATGCAGTTCTCTGAACAGAGCCCAGCACAACAGACCCTGAGCCACCAGCAGGGCCATAAGCTCTGCCTGGGGTTATTATTTTCATAATTAGAGGGATGGCAGCAGACAGAGGTGGTATTTGGTGGCCTCTTAACCTAGAGACTTACTGGGGTTTATGCAGATGACTCCACTTTTTCTGCAGCAAAGCCTGTAGCAAATCCTCGTGGGGACAAACATCAAACCAGGATCTGGATGTGGCTCAACACAAGGCCACTGCTCGGTCAGCCAGAGCCAAAGAACAACATAAAACATGCAGAGCTCAGAGGGAGTTTAAGTTTTAAAATTGAGTAAACCCTGCAATTCAAATCTGGGCTGTCTGAAGCAAAGTGACTTTTCAGGTGAAACACTACTCCTTGCTCCAGCCGGGTCTTCATGCCTCCCTCCATCCACCTGTTTCTCCCACACTCCAAAACATCTCTTCCCGACCTAGAAGGCTCCTCCCAGCCTACCACATCCCCACCTTTCCACCTGAGGAGCCACTGGTCCCATGCAGCCGGCAGGGACATGCCTGCAGGGAAAGGCAGAGACAGCCACCTACTCTTCTGCCTTACAAGGCAGCAATTAACTGGTTTGAAAACTGCCTCTCTAGGCAAAAACTCATCCTGGGAGCCACCAGGGTGACAAACATCTATTTTGTGCACCACCTAAGAGATAAACAGCAATCGATGCCCTGGATGCTCCTGTCATACACAATAATTAAACCATCAGTTGGGACACAGTGAATTAAAGCAGACAGAGGGGGACAAAGGAATGAAATAGTTTCACTTGAATCCTCACAGCTTAACAAAAGCAAAACCAGGCCAGACCTATTGAGGAAAAAAGCAAAAGATAGAAGAAATCTTATTTAACAGCTGCCTTTCCCAGAGAGAAAAGCAGAAACCCAAATATGCAGCAAACCAGGATCATGCTGGGATCAAGACAGGCACTGAGGGCATTGTTGTGCCACAGGCAGGAGCACACACAGGACACTCCTTTCTTGAACAACAAGAAAACACAGTAAGAGAGGTGGTCTGCAGGTCCCTGGAGACAAGGAGGAGGCAAAAATCACTGGATCAGCAGCCCATAGCACTTTCCATTCCTTTAAGAAAGAAAGGAGTGGAAGCTGAGCCATACGTTAGCACTTAAGTAGTCCCTACCCTCAGTTTCCCACCATCTGTACTACTCTCTGAAACTCCCCTACTCATTTAATTTATTGCTGTGTGTCTCCGCCAGAATCAAAGACCTCAATATCAGCAATCTTGGTGGGAGGCATCCAGCTGCTCCAGCTCATTGTAGGAACAAACCCTATTTGTGCAAAGTTGCATTGAGAAAGCTGGGCAGCAAATCTCCCTAGGAACAACTTCCCATGCTTTCAGATTAGCAGATCAAGCTGCAGGCATTAAGACCTTGCCCCTTCTCTATCTGTGAAATCCAGGGCTTTAGGACACAAAAATGGGTCTTTTCTAAGCCTGGAACGAAGCGATTTTGGAAGCACACAGCACAGCAGCAGCAGGGGGCAATGGCTGAGGGAAGCAGAGCTCAGTCTCGGGGTCATGTCCATGTGCTGTGTGAGATGGGGCTTTTCTGGCAGGCTGGAGTGCTGGGACCTGGAAATCACAGCTGTGGCAGAGGCACAGCCCCACTCTGGTCACTCAGCCAGCCCCTTGTCACCTCTGCTTCCTTGCCCATGGGGTGAAGCCAGCAGGATTTCCCTAAGCACACAGCAATTTGCAAATTTCCAAGCAGAGATTACAGGGAAGAGCTCATCAGAGGGAGCCTGTAATGTAACAGCACAGTGACCTCTGTTCTATGGCCACAAACCTGAATCAAAAAGGGACCATCCTAAAAAATCAGCTCCTAGAGTCATCAGCCTCTCAGAAGCAAATAAGCACAGTTCCCTGCCCTCTTAAAACACCAGATATCAGCTGATAAAAGAGGAGCAATCCTGCAAGCCAAACACCCAGGCAGTACTTGCAAGGCAGGATTTGTAGCCTGGTGCTCTTTGATTTGCTCTGAGAGCGACAGAACAGTAGTCAGAAAAACATGAAGGGGAAGAATATTTCTAATGTTCTGGTGACCCATCTGATGCTGAAAATCCCACCAGACCCAAGACTGTGCATAAGGACTGAGGTGCTGCTGTTGCTCAGACCCTGAGCTGCACTTGGAAGGGCAGACAGAGGGACACAGCAGTCTCCCAGTGGGGCTGGGGACACCACAGACCCCAACAGCTCTTGGACTCACTTGGTTCTCAGGGGCTGAAACAGTCACACAGAGGAAGTTTCATCTGCTTCACAGATCTGACAGCAGATCTGGAAATTGTCATCTCCTTCCCACACTGTCACACAGCTTGGTTCATTTGAAACCTGCTATATCCTGGCTCAGTTCAGCTTGTCTTACTCCTTCACACAACAGCAGCAGCCAAGCAAAGAGTGGACAAACTGGGACCCCCAGTGAGGGGGAAGTGGATGCTGAACAGGCAAGTGGGTGCTGAACTGCAAACACAAGGGCACAGCCCACAACCAAAATACTCCACACACATCCCCAGCCCAGCGTGCAACCTTTCAACCAGCAGCAAGCACAAGGGGATGAAGCTGAGATCTCTGGCAACACCACTATAATCCCTGTGTTTCTCCTTTATTTTGGGAGAGGCAGAATAATCCTTTTGAACTACCCAAGTGGGGGAGAACCAACATCTGTTCAGATTCAACAGCTTGGGCCTCACTGCTTCAGCTCTAACTCTTTCCCAGTGGCTGGGGAAGGTCTCTAGCTTTTATTCAAAGGCACTGCCCTCACGCAGGGCCTTTCAGCAGAGGCTTGCAGAGCACCTCTCAGACATTTAATTAAACCCTACAGCCTGCCCTGGTGAGGAAGGGATTATGAACAGGCCCCCAGCTCAGGCAGCAGCTCAGCAGCACAAGCATCTCTTTCTGTGGTATGGCCGAGGTGTTGGGCTCACTGCAGGAGTGCAGCAGTCCCAGCTCACCGAGCTGCTAAATACACATCAAACAGTCCAGAGACTTTGGAGAGCCAGCAGAGCAGAGCAGAGTGACCAGCAGCATCCTCTGATGGGATGGGTGGGGGCCCCTCTCCACTCTCAGAGAAACAGCAAGGAGATGGGTTTAGAGACAACAAATCCATGTTTTGTTACCCCTCTGCAAATTAAACTATCCATTTCCAGAGTATGGCAATCCTGGTGACCAATTCATCCACCCAACAGCCCTGGGAGCTTCATAAAATGGAAAACCACCTTTTTTCCTTTATTTTTTTCCCCCCATGCTCACCTATGGAGTGAGAATTTTGCTGGCTGAATTACATCTATTTAAACAAAAGTAAGGTCAGACATCTGCCTTTGCACAGTGTCAGCTGCGAGAAATGAGCTAACATCCAGATGCAGTGGCATGTCAGGATTAGCCCAGGCTGGGGCAGGAATGCTTCCATGTATGGAAAAATATTGGAGCAGTGAAACCATAAGCTTGGAGCTGAGTGAAGTGAGAGGCCCTGTCAATGAAATTGCAGGCTCAGGTTTAGAGGATTTAGCAGCTCAGATCCGCCATAAGATCCTCAGTGTGCATTACAATAAATTTCACACTTTTTCCAAAAGGGACTCCTACAGCAATGCTGAGAGTCATGAGGGTGAGATCCTGCACCCCTCTGTTTGCTCTGGAAGCCAGGCTGGAACTGCTGGGTACCATTAATGCTCCCCATGCCAGGCACAGGCTCGGGTGTTGATGGAGATGTTTTGGCTGCTGCTCGCCCATCCCTGGGCTGCTGCCTTCTGCCCAGCAGGATTCACCAAAGCCAGCTCAGAGCTGGAAGCAAGGATGAAGCAGTGGCAGCTCAAAAGCAAATGCTGAGCTGGATCAGCCTGGCTGGGGAAGCAGTGCCTGCTTCTGCCACTGTCATGGCAAGGGCAGTGACTGCCAGGGCATGGGGAGAGAGCCAGAGCAGTGTCCCAGTCAGCTTGACACAAATCAAAGGGGCTCATTTGTCAGCATCCTGAGCTAACACTAATGAAGTCATAGCTATGACTTCATCTCTCCAGTGGGAATCTCTTGGGAACAAGGGAGAACTAGAATTTCTTTCTCTGGCTCGCTCATGCAGTTGCAATTTGTTTCAGTCGCCTTATTCTCCCTTCTGCAAACATTACTTAATTCTCACCCAGATTTTTAAATCCTTGCCCTGAAATGTAAAATAATGTTTCCTTCTCAGCTGTCAAAGCCCAGCCTTGCTGAGATCCCTCCTGGTGGGATCTGGCCCCTTGTGTCAGCTGCCACCCATTCCCTGGGGTCTCTGCCCACAGCTGAGGATGCTACCAGCTATTTTTTAGACCTCAAACATGTAACTAAAATCTGGTTACTCTTGCCAAATCAATTTTAAATAGGGACTTTTGCACCTTTTCTCCATTAAAATATTTTAAAGTCAGACTGGATTCAGCCACAGTTGCAAAGACAGACAAAGTGCTGCAGGAGCACCCTGGAGCTTCCCTCCTTGGCTGGGCAGGATAGATTCCAAAGCTGCAAAAACCACCCAGAAATGAATGTCTCACACCACCCTGCTGCTACAGCACCTTGTCTGCCTGAAGACGCATCCAAGAACTGTCCCAGGGTATCCCTGCTGCCTTCCTCATCACAAGCTGTGGTGAGGGCTTGCTCCCCTCCCGTGCACCACTCCTGTTGCCACAGCTGGAGCAGCATCCATCACCAGGAATGCATCCTTTAGGAACCAGATTTTCTGTAGTGTTTGGGCTCCCCCCACACAGGCAGGGACCCTGCACTCCCACACTGCCCTGTGCCTCATTGAGGGCTCCCATCCCTTTGTTTTTAGGCCAGAGGGGCTTGCTGAGCCCCAGCATGGGTTTGATCAGGTTGCAGATGCTCAGCTACTGCCCTGATGCAACTGAGCACTCACTCACACTAAATAAAGACTGCAAATTCTTTACATATTAATTGTTGGTTGCAATTGTTCTCAGTGCTGACAGACAGACGTGAGAATATGCAGAAAACATTCCTGCATCTTTTTGGTTCCACCCTTCCATTAGTTGTGTGTACTCTATGCCAAATCAATAAGAGACTGCATTTTCCCTGGAAAACTGAGATGATGAAAACGTGACCAGCTATGAGACAAGGCACACATGTTGTAATCTGAAATACTCAAATAATTCACTTTCCCATGAGAGAATTTAACAGGTCTATCTGCTTACTTGTCAACTCATCCTACTCCCAGCTTCTCCATTGACCCCATCTTTAATTTACAACCTACAGATTTAACTCTGATTGTGGTTTTTTGCCTATGGAGCATCAGCTGACACGCAGCAGCTCCAGCCAGCACAGAGGAAGCTGCTCTGCAGAGGGACATCAAGGCAGTGCTGGAGAAAACCCCCTCCCCAGAACACCCCCCCAGTCCCCCATCTGGGCTCCCAGCTCAAGAACAGAGAGGAATTAACATGCCCAAAACCCAAGCTGTAATGGATCCAAGCACCCTCCCCAGGCTGGCAGCACTCCCTCCTTTCCCAGCCGTTATTATCTGGAGATGGCACAAAGTGATCTGTCTACAAAAACATTTCAAACCTATCGTGCATTACACTGTGATGTGCCATGGAACCAGTTTAGAGAGCACATGCAGCTATAAAGTTGTGATTATTCAGTATTCAACCCAGCCTGAAAGCTCAGGAGTCAGCTTGTAGCAGCTGAAAGCGGGGGGCCTGAAATTATCCGTGAATAGTTCAAAGCTGCAGTTAACTCAACATCTCCACTTTCAAAAGCATAAAAATCACAGATTCCTGGAGCGTGTAAGCTTTTCAAAAATTACAAACTACTAACTGTCAAATCAAAGCAGCAAATAGAAATCCACATGGCTGATAAGACAAATAGTTGCATTTTAAAGAGTAATTAAATATCACTTTGGAATATTTTGCTTGGAACTTGTTTCCCTGATAAAAACAATGGGGAGGGGAAGGAGGAGGAAGCAATCCACACACACCAATAAGGCTCTCATCAAACAAATGCTCAGGCAAGCACTGCTCAAATTTGTTTTGCTGAATTCAGAGTTCAGCCTGCTGTACAACAGCCTCCCATGCCCTCTTAATTTCCCTAGATCCCTACATTTCACATCAAACTCTAGCAATAAGGAGGAGGCAATCACTATGTTGAATCTGGATTGCTGGGTAGGAGGGTTGGGACAAGAACGCCCATGGTGTGGTCACTAAAAACTGCAATATTTTCTGATTTGACTTCGATTAAAACCATGCCCCAAATTCCATGCTGGGAGCATGGCTGAAAAAACCAGGAATGCAAAACAGAGAGCTCTACCCAAATACAATTCAGAAGTGAAACCTTACTCCAGTCCCACACATACACCCCACCAAGTTCTGCTTTGAAACACTACAAGTTTGTCCATGAGAAAGGATCAAAAAACCCCAAACCACCCTGGACTCTTCTAAAACCTGAACCTGCCAGGAATGAACTCACCAAGAATTTCACCCCAGCTTTCTAGAACTAAGCAATACTTGTGGGCAACAATACAAAAGGATTGAGTACTGAACAACGAGACATCTACTGCATTTCAAACTAAAATGTTATTGAACCACTTGAAGAAGCCACCATCCAAAGGCCAGGCAAACCTGATGTCAGATTTTGGGATGGGATGTGTATAGAGCCCTGTTCAAGAACCAATCATGTGATCAGCAAACTGCTTGTCCCCACCCTGGAGCCAGGAGGATTTGAAAATGGAAAGATGCCCAAGACTTTCAGAGCAGGTCCTAAAACGTGGGCAATTACCCACTGAAGGATGTAATAAACACCACAGCAGACTACACGTCAGCAAGACTTTTAAAATACTAATTCTCCCCCAGGGAAAGTGCTCAGGCAGGCACCAGTTTGGATATGGGGGGAAATCCAACCTCCACAGATTTTTGCAACTCTTGCAGGACCAGGAGCAGGACACAGTCCCCAGACTTGCAGCCTCCTGACACGGATGGGGATTTCACAGGAGGATTAGGGTCTTGGCATGAGAGAGGACTGCTAATTGCACGGAGGGTGACTGTAAAGCTGTGTAAAACACACAGAGAAATAATTTGGAAAAAAGGCATCAACAAAAACAAGAAGAAGTCAAAATGTTTTGGCTTCGACGTCATCTGCACAATGTGGAAATAGTGAATAATTGGAGTTCGCTGTTGAATGTCTCCAAAATCACAGGGAAAAACGCTCCATTGTTCTGCACTTTCTTTTGTAAAGCTGTTACGTGTTCAGCCTCTAAAGAATGCATTTTTGGAGAAAAGCTATGCACTGATTACTTTACAAAGTAAAGTTCCTTTGCTCAGTCCTGCAACCTGAGAGTAACGAATGAAATTGTCAACCGTGCATTTTTAAACGAACGTTTTCATTTCAACATCTGGATTAAGATGCCACAATGAAAAACAGCACACAGGCTTCCCTCTGCTCCCTTCATACATCTCCCATTCTTACATTTCAGAACCAGCGAAGTTTCAAAGCAAACAAAGAATCAGTTGGTGCTGCTAAAGCCTTGCTTCTTACTCAATAGCCTGATGTCATGAAAAGACCATATTTTTCAAATCTACAGCTCCGTGAGCCAAAGAGTTCATATACATTCCCACCCCAGAAATATAAAGTCAGGGATACAGCTGAAAGTGATTACTTAGATATTTTTATATGATGAAATTCAAAAGCTGCTTCAAGTGATTTACAAAATCTTCTGTAAGACAAATCCCACATCTGTGCTGACCACTTGCCTCCCAGATCTCAGCAGATGGCAATTTCAAACAGAAAAGTTCTGAATCCCTGAAAATCAGGATGTACCTTAAACTGTAATCAAGGGTTTGAAGATTTTTTCCTCCACAAAAAAAAAAAGTTGAGGACAGTCTAATTTAAGGACATTTCTATCTTCTCCCCACCATTCCTTGTACTAAGTCTACACACAAAATTAGTACCTGGTGTCTTATTAGGAGAGACTCCCAGCAGATGATCTTTTCAGATAAAGGGAAAACACTCAGTCCCAGCCAAAGGAAATTTACCAGTGTGAGCAAAGGGAGATCCTCAAATTGTTTTCAGATACTTGACTGAATAATCACAGAAAAACAATCAGCATGTTTTGCATTTGTTTAAATCCAGAACAGAAGCATCTCAGCCTTCCCAAGAAGAATCTGTGCAACACTCAACCAGATGCATAAATACAGCAGAAAAACACAAAACACAAGAGAGGCAAAGCACAGCCCCAGAGCCACTGCGGCACTGTGTGGATGCACCAAGGAAGTGTCAGGAGAAAACTCAAGATTAAAAAGAATGAGAAAGACGACTGGGCCAAGAAACTAACAAGTAAAAACAAAAAGCAAAGGCAAATAAACATCAGCAAAAGATAAACTGCTGCTCCCTCACTGTAGAGCTTTTTTTCCTCCAGCACTCTCCTATCTCCCAATTCCGTGTGGAACCATGGGAGAGGATCTACTCAATGGAGAATGTGGATGGTTCAGCTTTTTTTAGCAGAGATGACCAAGATGTCCCACAGCAACACCCCAGGACAGCACTCCTCCAACAGCCTGTGTGCCATAAGGCCTTGGAAAGCACCCAAATTCACCCTGAGTGTGGGTGGACTCTGCAGCAGGGTTGGTGTGGAGCTCACCAGGAGAAGTCTGGGATCCTTCCTACAGCAGGAAGGGAGACACCTCACTGTGGGTGCTGGGGGACATCAGGACATGTAGGCAGATGGGGGCTGTTTACACTACTGAGGCTCTCAGCAGCAATCAGGATATTAAAGCTGTTATTAAATCAACCCTCCAGAACTTGAGCAGATGTCCATGCAAACAGACAACAAGGGGGTGATGTTAAACCAAAACCACAACCAAAACGAAGACGCTGAGTAACATCTTCTCCCCATTGCTCTGCTCAGCCATACCAGGCATTATCAGAAGATAAATCAATCACCAAAAGCTACCTGTGGCTGCCCAAATGAAGACCTGAACAACCTAACTGAGGGACGTGCACCACGAGCTAAAGGCCTCCAATCTCATTTGGCTCATTCTGGTTTTGTCCTTGAAAAAAACCCACCCAATAATAGGTCTGGCTGCGGCTCAGACAGAGGCATAATGCCATCCTCCTCATTAATCAAAGGCCTTCCCCATGGCCAGATGTTTGCTGACTTGTACTGCTTTCTTTTATTACTGGTTTGGAGGCAAAAATTGCTGTGTGCTGAAGTTAGTCCAATTGAACTGGTTGTCCCTGGTAACTGCACCCCAGCATTATTGAGTTACCGAGGCATTCAACGAAGAGTGGCTGTTTGCTTTGACAATTCCATCTACTTTGCCCAATAACCATCAGAGTAAGATGCTAATTTACTTTTAGGACTGTGGGAATTGTACTGCAAACCCAGAAAGGAGCCTGGGTTTTAAGATCTATCAACGTTTGGTGCCCAGGGTTTGGAAGAAGGAGAGATGTAGAAAAACGCAGAGTACGCCAGAGAAGGACAATGACATAAAAGTCATTAAAAGTCCTTAAAAGTAATATTTTTTAATAGCACTGAGCAAAAAAAGTGATGATTTTCTATAGGAAAGGAAGCCATCATCTCTCCACAAAGCTTTCATGGCCTCAGTAAATAAAGTAACCAACCCACAATGGGAAGAGTTGGCTTGAAAGGACTCCTGGAGGTCTTTGAACCTGGGCATCACCCACATTCAACTTCACTGGGCAGAGCTTCACCCAAACAAGCCCTGTAACCTGCAAGGATGGGCAGCTGAGAGCTCAGGGACAGAGCTCCCAGTGTTCCCACCCCTCTCGCTGTCTCTACCCTGCATCTACAATATCCATTTCTTCCCATAAATCTATATAATTCACTGGGGTTTAGGAGTATCCCTTAGTGCAAAGGAACCATAACTCAAAAGCACTGCCTACATTCCTCTAATGCTTTTGTTTTAAAACAAATTAAGCCCGTGAGGTACTGAACATATGCTCGACATCCCCAGCTCTCGCTGGCATGTTTTTGAAAAATACAAAGTTTGTGCTTTTCTGGGGAGTCAGGTCATTAACCCGACTATTTAAAAAATCAGCCTATTATACAAGGAAACTTCTAACTGCCTGAGCTACAGGTTATAAATCTCCTGTTTAGAAATCTGATATCCTGACATAATTGCCCTTACAACTTACAAATAGGTTCTCTGTTATCCGTAGATTAAGCTTCCTCCAAAGCCACATCACATCTGCTTAGTTTTGAAAATATACAGCACGAGCTTCAATTACTTTACACTCCACACAAAAATAATCCTCAATTTAACTCAGGGCTTCTTGGAATAAGAGTTTAAGACTCCATAATCTTTTTATTTCGTGTTTTCTTGCAATCTAATAGATGGAAGCATTGGCCAGCATGTAAAATTAATGCCACTTTCCACTTCTATGATTTCCCAACCATTTAACTGTAATGCAGTGGAATTTTTAAAGCAAATACAGCAAGCAGAAGTCCCACCATCTAAATAATCTGAAATGTTCTGTAGGGAAATGGTCAGCTACTAATTGGAACCACAGTGTTTTCACATCCCTGTAGGAAGAGGGTTTGGTTTAAAAGAAACCTGAGTTAAACTGTAGTTTCTCTGAAGGTTGCAGCTCCTCTGATTAATGAAACTGCTCAGATCCCGAGCACTTGGGTGAGCTCCCAGTTAGAAGTGTCTGGACTTCAAAGGGGCAAACTGGGGGCCTTGGGCAGCATTATCATCCAGGTGCACAGCATTAAATACTCAAGAGTTTTTGCAGAACTGGGGGCTTAGTGACAAAAAACGGCGGCAAATTAGGGAAAAAAAGGCAAATCCGTGTTTTAAAGCTACATCTCTTTTCAGCAGCAGGGACATCACACAGCACTGCCAGACAACAGCCAACTATTCCTTAAACTCCTTTACCTAAGGAACAGAGCAGGGCTGAAAGACCCATCCTGGACGATGTCATCCCTCTCATCCCTTTCATCCCAACACAGCTTCTGGTGTCCAGACACAGGGGATGCTTGAGGGGGCTCAGCCACCCCCAGCCCTGCAGGTTCCAGCGTTATCCCAATCCCAGCCAAAGCTGAGCCAGAGTCTGCCCTGCTTTCACACCGGCTGCCTCAACCACTCGCCAGAAAGATGTTTAGAAATGGCACTGTGGGGCACCATCTTTTCAATTCTTACTCAATTGCTTCCAGAGATTAGATTTGTAAAGAGGTTTTTTTTTTCTTTCCTTTTAAGCGCTGCAAGCTCGTTGGGAAGCGGAGGCTCAGCCTGTGCCTTCCTTTTCATCACAGTCCGCTCTGTCTGGGTCTTAGCGTGCTTTCTGTCCATTATCTTTCAGATTAAACTCTACGGATGAGAAGCTGTAACTTGCAGAGTACCGAACGCACCGAACGAGAGGAACAAACCCCACGGCACAAACTGGCCGGGCAGCCTCGCCAGCAGCTCCCAGCCGAGCCGGGCTCACTCGCTCCTCCAGCACCGCGTGTCCTCCCACGGCTGCCGGGGACCACGGCTCCTTTCTGTGCCCAAAGCCACGCAGGAGCCCACGGGCACCGTGTCTGCTGCCCACGGCAAGCTCTGCTTTCCCCGGGCGCCCACGGGAGTGACGCCGCGCCCCGAGGAGCGCTCCCCTCACACCTCACCTGCAGCCGCGCTCCCCGGCGGGACCGGCGATGACCCCGATGCCCAGCCCAGGGCTCCCCTCGGACCGGTACCGCGGCTCCCAGGCCCCGCAGGAGCCGGCGTCGCCCCGCGGGACAGCAGCCGCCACCTCCCCGCCGCTTCCCCGGCTCCCCCGGGAACTTTCTGGAAGGCGCCCGGCCCCGGCCGAGCCCCGTGGCCCCCAGACAAAGCCCGGGGCGCGCCCCGCCGCCCCCCGCCCGGCCGCGGCCGCGGGGCTCACCTTGCGGTGCTTGTCGGCGAAGGGCAGCGCCAGCCAGGGCATGGCCCGCACCGCCTCCTGCCACTGCTGCTGCTCCTGCTCCGCCGACACGAAGACGATCTCGAGGCGCTGCCCGCCGGCCGCCGCCGCCTCCCCCCTGAAGCGCCCGTAGAAGGCGGCCAGGCTGGCGCCGAGCTGCGCGCAAGGGCCGCCGAGGCTGCAGCCGAAGTAGAGCCCCACCAGAGAGACCCCGCGGGCGGCCAGAGCCGACACGGCCACCTCCTCGCCGTCGGCGGCCACCAGCACCTCTCCCAGCAGGTCGGTGAGCGCGCCCGCCATCCCGCTCCGCTCCCGCTGCGCGCCCGCTCCGCTCTGCGCCCGCCGGCCGCGCACGCCCCGCCCCGCCAGGGGGCGCTGCCGCGCCGCGCGGCCCCGCGCCCGCCCCCGCCCCGGGCAGCGCCGCCCCGGCCCGGCCCCCCCCGGCCCCTCAGAGCCGCCGCCGGCCCAGGCCGGGCACGGAGCGGCGGCACGGCGGGCCCGGGCTGCACGCTGTGCACGGTTAGGTGGGGTGTTGGGGGGAAGTTCTTCCCTGAAAGGGTAAGCGCTGTCGCGACTTGCTTGGAGAGCTGTGGGTGTCCCGTCCCTGGCGCCTCCGAGGCCAGGCTGGATGTGGCTCCGAGCAGCCTGGCGGCCTGTGGGAGAGCTGTGGTGGCACACACAGGGTCGCACAGAACCAACTAGGATGAGAGAAGACCTTTGAGTCCAAGCTCTGACAGAACACCGCCTTGTCAAACAGCCCATGGCGCTAAGTGCACATCCAGCCTTCCTTTAATATCCAGGGATGGTGACTCCACCACCTCCCTGGCAGCCCATTCCAGTGCCCAGTCACTTTTTCTGTGAAGAACTTCTTCCTAATGTCCAGCCTAAACCTCCCCGGTGCAGTTTAAGACCGTCCTCTTGTCCTCTCGCAGTTACCTGGGAGCAGAGGCTGATCCTCACCTGGCCACAACCTCCTTTCAGCGAGTGATAGAGAATGATAAAGTCACCCCGAGCCTCCTTTTCTCCAGGCTAAACATCCCCAGCTCCCTCAGCTGCTCCTCGCAGGACTCCTTCCATAAGCTCCCTTCCAACCCAAACCATTCTGTGACTCCCCACTGGCCCCATGAGGGCAGATCCAGCCTCCTCAAAGCCCACAGATTTATTCCCTTCTTTGTTTCCCAAATCGAACATAAATACATATTTACCCCTATCAAATGCAGACAGAAAAACCTGAAAGCCAATCCAGAAGCATAAACATAAATTGGGCTGCGTTGAGTTACACTGTCTGGCTGGGATACAGAAAGGAAATAAAGCAGAGACAGCGACATGCAAACCAGGCTGTAAAATGTATTTGCTCTTTGTAATCAAAGTCTGCAATCTGCAAGCCTGCAGAATTCACTGCGGGATCCTCAGCTGCTCCCGACTGATGTCCATGCTGCAGAAGAGCCCCAAAACAGCTCACTGAAATCCTACTATCTACTGCAATAAACACCTTCATTTTTACAACCCTTCCTTATTTGGTTTCTCGTTACTGTTGTTGCTTTCAATTGTATCTAAAATCGTTGTGTAGCATCCAGAGCCATTAGGGGATGCTTTATAAATACAATTAATTATCATTATTCTTATTATTACAGCTTTACAATCCCTCTTTTCTCTTGCCAAGACCTGCTCCCTTGAGGTGGTTCAAAGCAGGAGAAGTTTTGTCTTGTTTTTTATTTGTCCTTCCTTATCTGCCTTAATTAAGTATCTGGGTTCTTCAGGGCAGGGAAGCTGTTTTTTAAGTCTGCAACCCTGAACTCAACCAACCCATGCAGCAAGATAAATATTCTGCTGTAAAAATAATATTTATGGCTGCAGTTAATACGTCTGGCCCTGCTTTTAGTGAACAAAGCAGGAGGAAGATGCTCTGAAACACAGAAAAATCAAAAGCATTTCTCTCTTAAGGAACAATAAAACAAAATGAGGAAACAACTGTTAATGAAAACAATTCACAAGGTCAGGTGTGACTCACTGACTGAAGTTACACCATGAGGGAGCTTAAAATGTGGTGGGTGAGGTGCTGGTTCTGCAGCAGAATCACAAATTCAGGATGCCCATTTGAGAACCAGCTTGAGACACTGGAATTAAAGAGTCAGGACACCTTCCCCAGGTTTCTAATAAGCAGTTTCTTGTCCATATAGAGCCAGTGCCTATCTGCCTTTTTCTAACTCCTATTTATTTTTCATAAGTAGTAGAGGGGTTTTTGTATTACACCCTAGGGTTGACTAGTACACACTATATTTTTCACTTAACTATTTAGCAAGTATTTTTTCAAATATATTTAGTTTATTATATTATAACTATTATATCATATGTATTAGTTTATTATATTTCGTTTATTTATAAAATAAATTTAATATATTTAAAATATATTTATTAATTATGTATTATTGTATAGTAATATTGTGCTGTTTATATTTATATTTATATCTATGAAATTTTGTTTATTTATTATATATATTATTTCAAATATTTTTTTTCAAGCATATTTAGCAAGTATTTTTTCCCAAAAATATTTGGCTAATGATTGGCACATTTTGGGATTTCCCTGCGTGTTTAACAGACACCTGGTGTCTATTAAACATTAGGACCTTGAAAAAGACAAACCCTGACGAAATGAGGCAGGGTTAAAAGTGCCGAGCCCGAGGAGCGGAGAGAAGAGCGGCAGGAAAAGGGGATCCGTGTCCCCCCCGTTCCCTCCCGGTGCTGCGGAGGGACCGGAGGGACCGCGGGACGCGAGGCTCCGGTGCCATCTGCCGGGGACACCGCGCGCGGCAAGCGGGGACCGCCACCGCCACCGGGGAGGGAGCGGGGAGAGCGCAGCCAGGGAAAAAGGAGGCTCGAAGGGACCTCCTGGAGCTCCACAGCTCCCTGCGGAGAGATTGCAGCCAGGTGTGCGGCAGTCTGTCCTCCCAGGACTGGAGGAACGGCCTCGAGCTGCAACAGACTGGATATCTGGGAAAGATTCTTCACCAAAAGGGTGGCTGAGCCCTGGGAGAGGATGTCCAGGGTGGTGGTGGAGTCATCACCCCTGGAAGTGTTCAAAAACCACCTGGATGTGGCACTGTCACAGCAGAGTTACCCGAAAGTATCCACGGATGGCTCTGATCCTGGGGTACAACACTTCTATAAAAACTGAATTTGGTTGCAAAAGGCTCTTCAGTTTTTAACTCAGCTGCATTCTGAACTCCACGTTGCACTGAGGGCAGTGGACATCAGCCAGCAGCAAGGTCTCTTAGAGGAAAGGGACACACTTCAGACAGTTCAGTGCTTGACATAAACCCCTTGTGTCCTGACATTCTCCTTATGGGGCAGCTCTCAATCATGAGCACATTTGTGGGGTGCATTTTAGCAGCAAGATGTTGGCTGTGTTTCAGATTATGGACATCCATACCCAGAGAAAGCCCGGGGTAGCCATCCTGCTGGGAATCTGTAGGGAAAACAAGGGCTAATTCTGCTCTGCACATGATGCAAGTCAAGTGCAATCCTTCTTCTCACTGTTTTTTCTTCTGGAGTCACATCAGCATTGCTGAGAACTGCAGTGTCCCGGCTGCTGAAACCAGCTCCAGCAGGACAGCCCTTCTGCCTGCTCCAGCTGGGCTGGGGCTGGTCACACAGTAACTCCTTTCAACTGGTCTGTGTTAGAGCATCAGCCTCCCAAAACGCTGATATGGATTCACTGGGGGTCTAAAACAACCTCACGGAGTTTGACCCTTCAAATTGCTCCGGCTGGTGTTGCAATCCTGTTAATATCCAGATTGCTGAGGGCAGCTCGTGGTACCTTTGACCCTCCTCATCATCTGTGGCTCCGGAAGATGAGTCCTGCTGAATCCAGCTGCTGGCAAGGTCCTTGTCCCTGTCACAGAGGCAGAGGCAGTGCCAGGTCTGTTGTGCCAGTGGTGGGGGAGGCCTCAGGGCAACCCTGCTCATCCAGCCAGGTCCCAGGGTGCCCATTCTGCCACTTTCCAGCAGGACTGGGATCCACGTGTAACCACAGAAACACAAAACAGCGCTCCTGAAAGTGACTAGAGTTGATTTCAAACAACTCCAGCAAAACACAGGGAAACGGATTTCAACCACAGCCCTTCTGTGTGTATTTGGCTCTCTGGGGACTAGTCCAGGACCTGGCTCCTGGGACTGGGAGGGAATTTTTCTCCCCAAGCTTGTAAAGATGAGCCTTTTTATTTTCAAAGCCCTTTCCCCCTAGGTTTCTGCCCGATTGTCTCCCTGCTCTTCACCAGCCCGGGGCATTGATCTCAGCAGGGTCACCAGTAAACTTCAAAGGGACTCACACTTGCACTGCTCCTTTAGGACCATGAATGGCACCATCTGAGCCTTATCATTTCCCCTCTGCCTCCACAGGAGATACCGGCAGGGCAGGAGCCCTCCTGCCATCTCGCAGCCAGGCTGGTGACAGTCACACCACCAGCCAGTTATCACCTTTTCCATAACCACTCCTGTTTCTTCAGAGCTGCCCCTGCAGCACCATCCTGCACCCACTGGCCTCAGGAGAGGAGGGAAAGATCATTGAGAGGAGCACTCTTTTGTCCGGAAATACCTGATTTCATCAGGGCACATAAAATCAGAATGACTGTGACTCACCACCACTACTGTACGATTTTTCATGATGTCACATCATATTTGAAGGGACAAGGGGATAAGTGAAACATTAATAAGCCATTATATATTTCGCCTGGTGACACCACAGCTATAAGGCACCAAGGCAGCATTTAAACAGCTGGAAAACCAAGACCCACTTTCCACTGCAATTTTCCATGCGTTAGCAATAGGTTTGGTTACAGCTACTTGGTTACAAGTACCTGCACTTAGGTAAAATTTCACTCCTGTAACAACCCAGCCTCTGACCCAAACCAAATCTCCTTGCCAGGTGCTGGGCAAACACAGCCATTCCAACCTCCTCACCCTGCCAGCTGAACCTCTGGGCACTGCTGGGCAATCCCTGGATCAGGGACAATCCCTGCTCACCAGGTGTTGGTGAGTGGATGGAGAAGGGGAGGCTGCCCAGATCCGGCTGTCCTGCGCTGTTTCCATGACGCTGATGGCAGAGGTGACATTCCTTTGCTCAGATGTCCCGTTCCAGCTCCTGTGTTAGGGGACCCACCTCACAGACAGCACCTTGGGGGTCCTAAGCCGTCGTCCCACAAGGAGTTCCCCCAGTCTATAACCACCACCCGGGGGTCTCTGAACCTCTGGCGACCCCTTGATCAACACGTTTCCTCAGGGGATCCCCATCCCAGAGCCGGCGAGCAGGAGAGCTCCAGATGTCGCTGAACAAACAGGGAGGTCCCCTGCCCTTTGCACAGCAGATCCCCAACCCACCAACACCAGCAGGGGATCCCCAACCCCCAAAATCCCCGCGACGGGCTCTGGGCTCCAACACGTGTGTGCGGGGACTGCCCGGCGGCCGACACGCGGCGGGAGCGCGGCCGTGCGGGTCCCGCTCCCAGCGCGGCCCGGAGCACGGAGCCGCCCGTGCCGTGCCGTGCCGTGCCGTGCCGTGCCGTGCCGTGCCGTGCCGTGCCGAGCCGAGCCGAGCCGAGCCGAGCCGAGCCGCCCCGCCCCGCCCACAGCCCCGCGGCCCCGGGGGCGGAGGCGGCCGTGCCGTGCCCATAGGGCGGGCGGAGGTGGCCGGGCCGGGCGGTAGCGGCGGCGATGGCGGCAGCGCGGTGCCTGCGGAGCGCCCGGCGCCTCCTGCCCGCGGGCGCACGGCAGGAGTGCTTCGAGCTGGCCCGGCTGGCGGGGCCCGTGGTGAGACCCTGGGCAGGGTGAGACGGGGAGGGACACGGGGGACACCCGGGGGACACGGTGCCCTCCCGCCGGAGCGCGTCACCGGCACGGGGATCGGCTGTCCGCATCCCCGGGCGCTCCGGGATGCCCAGGAGGGAGACTTCGGGCCCTGCTGGTCCCGTGCCGCCGGATCTCGGCTGCCTCCAGCCTCCGGGCACGGCTCTGCGACCGGGGCCACGGCGCGGTCCCTCCGCCATTCCTCGTGCCTGGTTGGCGCCCGAATTCTTTGCCCCAGGCGCTCTTGCTGCTGCCCAGCGTGCTGCTTCCCTGCCGCTCGGCTGTGGAAGAGCACTGGTGGGCTCGGGGAGAGGGACTAAGCTGTTAAACTGCTCTGTGAAACCAGCCTGAGCCCTGCCACTGCCACTGCCACTCACCCCTTGGGTGACAAGTGGCACTTTGCTTAGTGCCAGCTCCATATCTGGCCCTTCCAGCGGGCTCTGGGTGCCCTGTGCTCGCTGTCCTGAAATCCTCCCTGGACTGGAGCTGCCGTTTGCCATTTGTCTGGACCCTCTGGAGGGAAATGACCCTTTGGTAGCTGGCACAGACAGTGCTGAGCACGTTTTGCAGAGGCTTCTGCAAAGGGGAACCACGCACCACAGCCCTGGTCCTAATCACTCATGTGTGAAAGTTTGTGCTTTTAGTCTTCTGCTATATCTGGTAAATAAGTACCAACTGTTAAACTTCTCAGAGGCACCGTCCCTGACATCAAATCCCTGACCTGCTGTGTTCATTCAGCAGAAGGAGCCTGGACTAGTTTCAGTTTCTGTAGATGAGCACATCAAGCCCTCTCAGTCCCCTCAGCCATCCTGCCTGCAGCACAGCCTGCTCCTCCACGTGCACAGACACCTCCGACCCAAACCTACAGCTGCTGTTCAATGATCATTCCACGATAAACGCTGTGCTGGGATGATGCTGGAGGTCCAGACCCCTCCTGTGGGGATGACTCACAGCAGTGGGTCAAACATGCCTGGGCCAGCATCTGCGGCACTGGGAGGTCTGCAGAGGAGAAGGGGTTGTTCTGCTCTTCCTCTGACCCCTCAGAGCTGGTTTTCTAGCAGCTCTGGGCTCTTGCCTTGCCAACTGCTGTGTGGGAAGGAGCATGAACAGCTTCTGGGCATGGTTTCCAGCTGTGCCCACCCCTCAGTGGGTATAAATGTCCCTAACTCCTGCCATCTGTTTCAAGCTGTGCCATGACTCCGTGCCCTAGATGCCTGTAAGGGAGACATCCTCTTGCCAAGGGAAAATGAGGTCCGGAGTGCAATCTCTGCTGCAGCATTGTTACACACTGCTGGCAAGGAGCTCACAGACTGGCCTTGGTGTCCCTCCAGGAGGAGAGGATGTTGTGGTTTTGGAGGATAGTTTTCCACAGCTGCACGTAAATGTGGAAAAGCACTGGGTTGTTTTATTTTCGCTTCTCTACGCAGCCTTCATCTTGGAAAAGAGGATTTCTAGTGAAGCCCTTAAGCCTCTCTTAAATAGGGTCATCTGGCAGATTGGCTGTGTAACACCAAAATGCCACGGGGCAGGTAGATGTTGGCTTTGAAAGACAAAGCTACTGAGAGCCTGCTTGAGTCCTGGAGCTGCCTCCCCTGCCCAGCAGTGTTGGCAAGCAGGGATGGGCTCCCAGGACCTCAGCAGAGCCCTGGCCTCGAGGCATGGACAGAAGCACGAGGAAACCTGAGTGTTCATCGTCCATCTCCTGGGGGAGGGGTGGTGTTCCACAAGCCCTAACAGGTCCTCATCCCACCATCTCCTTCTCCTCTCATCCTAGTTCTTTGCCCAGCTGCTGGGGTTCCTGATCAGCGTGGTCAGCTCCATCTTCTGTGGCCACCTGGGGAAAGCTGAGCTGGATGCTGTCACCCTGGCTGTGTCTGTATGTATTGCTCCAATTCCCCTTGGATTTAAAACACGTGAATTATGTGTCACCAAAAAATGAAGAACCAAAAACCCCAGATGTGTAGGAATATATATGTGAGGGCCCTGGGGTTTTTTTTTGGCCCTGAGCACAGGCAGGAGAGGGGAGCTGAGCAGTCAGTGCCTGTGCCAGTGCAAGGCCAGCACCTGAGAACCTCTGGCCAGCTCCCTGAACCCAGCAGACCTGGGCATGTAGCCAGGAGCAGCACTGTTTGTTGTGGTGCTTTAGATCTTCACCCCTTGCTAGAAGATCCTTTAGTTAATGAGACTGTGTAATTCTGAGAAATAGAGAAGGACTGGAAAACTTCCCAGAAACTCGCAGCAGAACTGTCTCCCCACCCAGCTGGGAGGGAGGCAGTGCTGTGGGCCAGCTTGCCCTGTCTCTCCTCCAGGTTATCAACGTGACAGGAATCTCCATCGGTGCTGGCTTGGCCTCAGCATGTGACACGCTGATGACCCAGGTCAGTAGCAGCTCCCCCTTTCCTGTGCCTGGGAGTGTTTGCTGGTGGTGTCTCACCTGCTGTGCAGTGTGATCTGAGCACAAAGGGCAGTGGCAGCTGCTGGACAGAACAGGGCTGGAAATGCTCTGGCTGGAGCCTGCTCCTTCCCCAAGGAGCCCTGGGTCGTGCCTGGGTGCCGAAGGATTTGCAGCCTGCACCTTGCACCCAACCAGCCTGGTGTCTGCAGCTGCAAGGCATGGGAAAGGCATTTGGTTGTCCTGTTGTTGCCCAGCCCCTTTGGCTCCCTGTGATGCCCACCTTGATGCTCTCTCCTGCCCCAGACCTACGGCAGCAAGAACCTGAGGCAGGTGGGCACCATCCTGCAGCGGGGCATCCTCATCCTGCTGCTGTTCTGCTTCCCTTGCTGGGCTCTCTTCATCAACACCGAGAGGATCCTCCTGCTCATCCGACAGGACCCCGAGGTCTCCAGGTCAGGGGTGAGATCCAGCCCCTCTGGATCAGGAATTTGCCATGGAGTGTTGAAATCAAGGCTCTCTGGAGCTCGAGTGCAGCGCTGTTTGGCTTGGCTCTTGCTTTGCTGGATCATTAACTGGGGAAACAACTCTCTTTCCAGGTTAACTCAGCTCTACGTGATGATCTTTATTCCAGCACTTCCTGTAAGTCTCTGCTAAAGCTGTTAGAAGCTCTTTCCACCTTAGAGCACCAGGGAAAGCAGGGAAGGCTTTGCTGTGTGCCTCACAGGGCAGCTTTAGGGTTGTACAACCCTTGTGCCTTACAGGATGTGCATAGGCCAGCAGCTGCTGGACCAAACTGGGGCTCTCATCTTCCTGTGCAATGGCTTTTGCTGTGGCCACAAAATTTGTGATGGACATTGGAACCAGGGCCTCCAGGCTCACTCTTAGCCCAAGTATAAAGGCTGGAGCTCTTCCCACACTCACAGCTGACTCCTCTGAGGCAGTTTGCAGAACCCCTGTGGGATAAGGGTCTGTAGGTTTATCCTTCCAAGCTTTCCAGGCTTTCTCACACTGATGAGGAAGCGTCGGAGATTTCCCAGTTGGAGACTGATCTGTCTTCCCAATGGGAATGGGATGTGCTTTTTGTCTCTCTTGGGTTTGGGTGCTGGCAGTGCTTCAGCTGGAGCACAGGGGTTTTGGAGGAAGGTGGAGGGGGGTTATCTGTCAGTGTTCAGTGGTCACAGTGTGGTGATGAACTGAATCCGACTTTTGCAGGCGGCGTTTCTGTACCAGCTGCTGACAAGATATTTACTGAGTCAGGTATTGTATAACTGGCCAGCTTCTGGCCATGGAATGCAGGTATTCCCAGGAACATGGATAAACTTGGGGATCTCAGTTCACCATGTTCCAGGGAGAGCTGGGCTGGGCAATGTGAGATGAGTCAGCCCTGGCTGAGCTCACAGGAACCACTCTTAGCTGGCTCCATTTCCTACTTCCCAACTTGGTGTTTTATGGGTTGCACCAGCTCCTGAGCTCTGCTTGTCACCTCCTGTGTGTCTCACACAGCCCAGCCTCACCTGGAACAGGAGCTGCCTTCTTGGCTTTCTCCTTGGGCATTGCTGGAGGTCCCTTGAGCTCACTGGATGGGGCTTGGGCTGCCTTTTGGGGAAGCAAACTCCAAAGTTCCTCCTTGGCTTCCAGGAGATCATTATGCCTCAGGTGGTGACAGGGATTGCAGCCAACATCCTCAATGCAGCCATGAACGCCTTCCTGCTCTATGCTCTGAAGCTGGGCATGGTGTAAGTGTGAGCAGGGCTGGGCACAGGCTCTCCCTGGGTGCAGGGCTTTGCTCAGGGCATGAGGGGGTTCCCTGCATGCTCAATTCTGCCACCCCTTCCCTCCAGCCTGCAAAGCTGAGGCTTGAGGGGTCTGTCCCATATCTGCAGCAAGGTTGCTGTGGATGCCCTCAGTCCTGCTGTGGCTGAGGAAGTGGGCAAGGACATCCCTTGTAACCTGCCTGTCTCTCCCCAGGGGCTCTGCCTGGGCTAACATGGTTTCTCAGTACACCCAGGTCATCCTCCTCGTCCTTTACATGTGGTGGAAGAAGATCCATGTGAAGACCTGGGGAGGTACTGTTCTATCTTAATCCTTCAGAGTAGCAGTGTCTTTGGCATTGTCACCAGCACGTGACAAAGGGATTGCCATCCCCTCACAGTGGGAAGGTGCTGTAGCCATGTCCTCGAGGCCTTTACTGTAGATCCAAACACATTCCTGTCAAATATCCTGTCTCAGGAATGGCACAGCAGCAGTTCTGGGCTGATGTTCTGTGAGCTGCAGGGGGGGTTGTTGTCCTCAGAGAGTGGATGTGGCTCCCCTTTAGGATAGCACATGGATAGCACGTGTTCATTCTGCTTCACCTCCTCCTGTCAGGCTGGAGCAGGGAGTGCCTCGTGGACTGGGGCTCCTTCATCTGGCTGGCAGTGCCTGGCATGGTCATGATGTGTATTGAGTGGTGGACCTTTGAGATTGGGAGCTTCTTGGCTGGTGAGTCCAAATCCTCTTTTCCCTCTGATTCCTGGTGGCTGCTGCTTGAGTGTGTCCCCAGAGCCCCCCTGGCCCTGCCAGCAGCAGCCTCCTCACCTACAGGGCTGGGTCTGCAGGACTCTTCAGGTGTTCCCATCCATTCCATGGGGACAGGGGCCTCCTTTTCAGCCAGTGAAGGAGGTGCCAAATCTTTTCCAGGGCTGATCAGTGTGGTGGAGCTGGGTGCACAATCTGTCATCTACGAGCTCGCCTGTGTGGCGTACATGGTAAGGGCTGGGGGTGTGAGACCCTAAACAGCCTGGGAGGAACCCCAGAACAGGAGCCCTGGGGAGCAGGGGTTGGTACCAGGTGATGCTGGTACAGGCAGCAGGTGATGCTCCTCCTGCCTGCACATCCAGGGTGTGCTGCAGATGGGAAATCCTTCACTGCAGCAATGCCAGTTTGTCCCCAATTCCCCACTGGGGAAGAAGAAAATCTCTGCAGGCTCTGCTGTCCCTGCAGGCTCTGCTGTCCCTGCAGGCTCTGTCACTCACCTCCTCCTGTCTCCTTCTCAGGTGCCTCTGGGCATCAGCGTGGCTGCAAGTGTCAGAGTGGGGAATGCCTTGGGAGCAGGGAATGTGGAGCAAGCCAAGACCTCCTGCATCACTGCACTGCTGTGCACAGGTCAGTGCAGCCCTGCAGAGCAGAATAAAGGGCAATTATCACAAAATGCTTCAGTTTCCCTCCCCCAAGGCTGGGGACCTCCCATAGGAACCCAGTCCCACTTGCTTGGACCCTTTGGGCAAGGCAAGATCCTGACTCATCTTTTCTGTTACGAGCCTGGTCAAAGGCTTTGATACTTAAAAATGCAGCTTGGTGTTCTGTCCTCACCCTCCAGAGGGTAGAGGGAATATCTGGGGAGAGTGAGAGGAAAACAGACTTGTCCTCTGCTGCAGTTTCATTTGAGGTCAGTGAAGTCCAGTCCCCACCACGTGGAGCCCCTGAGGTCGGGGCCTGGGTCAGGAGCAGGATGTGCTGCCCTTGAAGCAATTTGACTCTTCCTTTTTTTTTTTTCTTTCCCAGGAGTTTTTGCTGTGGTGGTTGCAGCGTTACTGGGGAGCCTAAGGAACGTGGTGGGATACATCTTCACCAATGACATGTGGGTTAACAACTTTCTTTTAAGTACTGTTGCCTTCTTGGAGGGTGTTAATTATACCCCAGAAGCTTCTGACAGATAAGAGTTCATAAACCCCTATCTGGCAAACGTTCCTCAAAGGTTCCTCCCCATTTCCCAGCATCCCTGGGCACCACAGCTGCTCCTAACACTGGGACACTACCATGGAACCAGGCTGGGATCACAAAACTGGGATCAGCCTTTGTTGATTGATGTTGATTGAGGAAGATATGTGAGAACCAGGGACCTGGTGGTGCTGCTTCCCCTGATCAGTCCATCCCTCTTCCCAACAGGGAGATTGTCACCTTGGTGTCCAGAGTGATGCTCATCTTTGCTCCATTCCACTTGCTGGATGCCACAGCAGTGAGTATTGCAGCATGTGGAGTGACTCCTCTCTGCAGCTTGGGCTGCAAAGCTGCCTGAAGCCCACTCTGGACCTGTTAAAATGATCCAGAGAAGCAAACTGAGACACTGTCAAATCAGCTGCTTGTGTTACCTGTAACACCTCTGCCTGTGGCTGTCCCTTGGCATTGCTGCAGACACCCCAGCTTTTCCTCCTCTTTTCCCCTGGCCACAGCTCCAGCTTGTTACTGGTTTATCAAAGCAACACAAGTGAGCAGCTGGCTCACTTGAGTGGGATGCTCAATAGACAGTAATTCTGGCCTGTGTCCTCCTGTCATATCCTGGGTGAGCCACCTGGGCACTGTGGGGAATCTCTTTGGGATCTGCTCGGTGTCTGTGTTGCCACCTGTAGCGAGACGAGCCCTGCACCACCTGCTCCAGAAAGTAGCTTTGCTCCCTCTTGGCTTGGTGGGAGAGGGCTGTGGGTTTCCCTGTCCCCAGGGCTGTGCCATGCCTGGGAGTCCCCTGGCAGTGACCCTGTGTCCCTCTCCTCAGGCGACGTGTGGCGGGGTGCTGCGGGGCACGGGCCGGCAGAAGCTGGGCGCGGTGGCCAACGCCGTGGGATATTACACCCTGGGCTTCCCCATCGGCATCTCCCTGATGTTTGCAGCCAGGATGGGGGTGTTAGGTACGTGTGCCCTCCAGCTGGCAGGGTTTGAGCTGTGTTGAGTAAAAGCTCAGCCCTGGAATTCATGCCTGGATCTTCCTTTGGTTCAGCAGGCCTGGATTGTACATTGCTGTGGTTGGGGTGGGCACTGAGTTGGTCCCAGTAAATCCAGGCTTAATCCCAGCTTCCCCAGGAGCTGTTGCCTTGAAAGTTCTTGGGCTGGAGTCCCTGGGCATTCTGGCAGGGACTGGCAAAGGCAGGTTTTCCTCAAGCCCTCCCTGAAGTAACTTCCCACTGCTGCAGGTCTGTGGGTTGGGATGATCATTTGCATCTCCGTGCAAGCCCTTTCCTTCTTGGCTTTTGTCATCCGCATGGATTGGAGGAAAGCTGCAGAGGAGGTGAGAATTGTGCTTTTCTCTGGTAGTTCTTGAAAGGTGCTGAGTTAACTCCTGTTTCAGTACAACGCTACAGCCCTCTAGGAGGTGGCAGAAGTGAACTGGAGTCTGTCCTTCTCCTGTAGCAGAGGAGCAATTTGGTACTGAGAATGCTTGTCTTGGGAGAGTGGAGGGTGTTTTGGGCTGGGCAGGACACCCTTGCCCTGAGAAGAGAACTCTTCCCTGTGTTTTTAGGCTCAAGTCCGAGCTGGAATGAAAGAACAAGTGGAAGACATGAACTCCAATGGCACAGCTGCTAACAAAACATCTGCTGTGGGTATGCAGCTGGGCCTGACACCAGGCAGGGAGCCCAAATTCTCCACCCAGCCCCTTCCTTTCCTTCCCAATTGTGGCAACCATGTCTGTCCTGGAGGCTCAAATACCTGGAAGGAGCACAGTGCCTGCTGCTGGTCCTGGGCCGGTGGCACTTCTCCTGCACTGAGCAAGGGGGTACAAGATTCAGCTCGCAGCTGTGTCCCAGTGTCCCCAAGCCTTGGGAAGGGACCCTGAGGACTGTCACAGGTGCTTGTGCAGCCTCCCTGCAGCTCTGTCTGTCCCACAGGTTACACCTCCCTTGACACGGACACCGGGGACACCACGGTCCTGCCCCAGAGCATGGTGATGGGTGAGAGGCAGCCTGGCCCCGAGCTCAGCACTCAGGAGGAGCCTGCTGTGCTCCCTGTCCTTCCCCCTGTGCCGTGGAGGGCCGTGATCCTCCGCCGTGGGCTGGCTGCTGCTGCTGCCATCGCTGTCCTGCTGGTGGGAATCCTGGTCCGGCTCCTGACTGGCAATGGCTAAAGCCAGGGACACTGGGGAGCTGTGCAGGGGGCAGGAGGGCACAGGGCAACGTCCCAGAGGATGGGGAGGGGGTGGGATTCCCCCACAGTGCCTTACAAAAAGTCCCTTTGCAGAGTTTCTGGTTAGCTCACAACGTTTGATCCCACACGCAGAGTTCTTGAAGGGGGTGAGGATGTGGCACCTGGGAAGAAAAAGCTGGAGAGCTGGTTCCTCTCCTGCTCTGCACTGGGGTGTCACTCACCAGAGGTGGGAGTGTATCCTGGGGCTCACCCCTGAAGGAGACAGGGTCCTGGTGCTGCTGTCCTGCTCTCTGGGGACGTTGGACCGTGTCATTTGCTCATTGCAGAGGTTCCTACTCCCCACAGTACATTTCCTCACACACCAGCCTGTACCAGCATCTTGAGGTGGCAACTGCCACTTGCAGCAGCTGTGGAATAAAATGGATTTTGCTGGAAGATGTCAGGGCTGGGCTGTCTGCTGCTGGCCCTGACCCTGCTCTCCCTCTGCAGGGTGGGCACAGGGCCTAAAGCAACTCTTCTTTGCACTTTTGTAAGGTGGGATTTTGATACAATAAAGTTTTCTGAGTAAATGCTGGGCTGTTTAATATGGTGTGATTGTGACCCTGGTCATTGGCAGGACTGTGCTGTTCAGAGGGAAGATTGTGGGTCTGGCTCCAGACACAGTGTTATCACTCTTCCCCTTGGGTACAAAAGCAAGATTTGTTGTTGTCACAATTGCTGAGCACTGTGGAAGAAGGAGGTTGTGTTGCTCAACCCTACAGGGCCATCAAAGAACTGTCCTGTGTCACAATGCAGACAGGCAGCACTGAGTCCCTCCGGCCTGTCCCGGGCTCTCACCTGCACCTGGGTGACTGACATGTCAGCTGCTGGGTCCTGGGAGGTCAATACCTCATAGCCATGTGTGGCACCTCCCTGTCACCCCACAGCTCTCCTGGTGCTGGTGGCCTGTGAATGTGACACCAAGTTTGAACCTGCCACCATCCCCAGCACCAGGGGGAGGACGGGGCAGACCCTGCCCTGCTCAGAGCCCCGGTAGGTTTGGGATGGCAGCGAGGGGAGAGCAGGGAAGGTGTCTCCCTCTCTCCCACGAGTTATCCCAGCCCACTCCGTGCAGGTGGGGGCTGCGCTGGCAGCATCTCCCCTCCCCGCCGGGCCAAGGGCTCCGCATTCGGCCCGGGGGAGCGGTGCCAGTGAAACCCGACACGGCGAGGCTGTGCCAGGCATCAGGAGCCGAGGGGGCGGCTTGTCTTGGCCACCGCGATGGGAGTGAGCGAGACACAGCCCGGCCGCTGCCGGAGGCAGCTCACCACAGCCCTCAGACCCACAGCCCTCAGACCCCACAGCCCTCAGACCCCACAGCCCTCAGACCCCACAGCCCTCAGACCCCACAGCCCTGCGCCGCCGCTGCGAGAGCCGGAGCAGCCTCCAGCCGCTGCCCGCTGGAGCTGAGGTGAAGCAGGAGAGGTAGGAGGGCTGGCTAGGTGGATTTAGGATGGCTCAGCCCTAACGCTGGCTCAGGACAGGCAGCAGGAGCCTGGCACGGTGTGTCCGGGCCCCTTTGCACTGCCCGGACCCTGCTGGGCTCCGCCGCCCGTGCCCTGCCCTGCCCCACTGCCCGCGCCCCCCGTGGGCAGCCCAGCGCCGCCGGCCCCGGCTGAAGTTCAGCCCAGCGTGGTTACACATTGCTCGGCCCGGCGGCGTTTAACAGAGCGCGGAGGAAGGGGCTCGCTCCACTCCCCCGGCAGGGCACCATGAAGCCGGAGAGCTTCCCCGAGGAGAATGGCTTCGGGGAGGGAAGGACCGCTAGCCAGGGCGACCTCACACCCGAGAGCTGCCAGAAGAAACGCCGCTGGATTCCGGAAAACTTCTGGGAGGACGCGAGGCAGCTGCTGGTGCTGGCGGGGCCGCTGGTAAGAGATTCCCCCCAGCACAACCACCCCTGCTCCCCTCCATCCCTAACCTTCAGCTCTCCTCCGTGCTTAGATCCTGATCCAGCTGCTGATCTTCCTGATCCACCTTGTCAGCTCCATATTCTGTGGCCACCTGGGCAAGGTTGAGCTGGCTTCTGTCACGCTGGCCATCGCTGTAAGCATTCCCGGGGCCGGGCACCAGCTCCCTCCTTGCTGACACGGGGTTGAGATATGGCAGGGGAAAAGGACAGAGGAGGTTTCACACTCCCTCTTTTCCTTTCAGCCCCTCTCCCTACCTGAAAGTCTTAAATGCTCACCTTCACTCCTTGCTTTTTTAACTCCCAGGTTATAAATGTCACTGCCATCTCTGTAGGTTACGGTTTGACTTCAGCGTGTGACACCTTGATATCACAGGTGGGTAGGACGTGCTGGCTTGTCCTGGGGACATGGGGGGTTTCCAGCATCAGCTGATGGTGCCCAGGCACCACACAGAGCTCTGGCTGCTCCTGCAAGCTGGGGAAGCTTCTCACCAGGTAACAATCCCATAACGAGGAGATCCATGCTCCAAATCCTTCCCAGGAGCTTTTCAGGGTGGTCAGGGCTGCTCCACACTCTTCAGGGCCCCTTTTCCCCCAGCACCAGCTGATTTCACTGCTGCCCTCTCACCCTGCAGACCTATGGCAGCAAGAACCTGCTGCGTGTGGGGGTGATCCTGCAGCGTGCCACCATCATCATCCTCCTCTGCTGCTTCCCCTGCTGCGCCATCCTCATCAACGTCGAGCAGCTGATGCTGCTCATGCAGCAGGATCCTGATGTCTCCAGGTTGGGTGGTCCCCTCATCCCTCTCTGGTGTGGAGGGGCTGAGAGGAGGGTGGCCATGGCCGTGCCCCTCCCTGACCCCCTCTCTGTGCCCCCAGGCTGACCCAGCACTACGTGAATGCATTTCTCCCTGCCCTCCCGGTGAGTGCCCGTGGGCACCCTGGGTGCCACCTGCACATGGGGACAGGCTGTCCCCATCCTACAGCTCAGCACTGCCTCATCTCATCCAAAATTTCCTTTGCAGGCGGTTTTTGTGTATAACCTGGAGGCAAGATACCTGCAGAACCAGGTGGGTCCCAAAGTTCTCACACCCCCCCTGGCTCAGGGCTCCCTTCCACAGTGCATCCAGGGTTTCCATGCTCACTGTTCCCAGTGACAAGGAGCCTAGGTGCCCCAAAACAGCTCTGACCCTGTAGATCACCCATTCCACAGCCAGCTGTATCCATCCACCTCCCTTCATACTTCCCCACATCAGAGATTTACCTCCATCACACTCATTTTCCAAGCCGGTGACATCACTGGAAGTTTGGGGATTTTTTCTGGGAGAGGCACTGAGAGTGGGGCTGGGGGGACCTTCACACCTCCTCCCAAAACCTTTGGAAAGACCCCCCCCCCCCATCTCCTCCTCTTTGCAGATGATCATGTGGCCCTTGGTGCTGAGTGGGGTCATCGGCAACCTCATCAACGCGGCTGCAAACTACGTCCTCCTCTTCGTGTTCCACCTGGGCGTCATGTGAGTGGCACCTGTGTCCCCTGGGGGGCAAAACAGGGCACCTGGCAATGGCCAGGGAACACTGAGCTCCCAGGGGTGCGGCAGGATGTCTCTTTCCACCCTGAGGGAGGCATAAGCAGGATGCCAATGACCTTTCTCACTTCCTCTGCAGGGGCTCTGCCTGGGCCAACACCATCGCTCAGTATTCACAAACCATTTTCTTGTTCCTGTACATCATAGGCAGGAAGCTCCACGTGAACACCTGGGGAGGTAAGGACATCTTACCCTGCTCCCTCTGCTTCCTGCTAACTCAGAAGTGTCCATAAAACTTCTATCAGGTGCTCTTGATAGAAGAGATATTCTGCTTATCCTGATGGTGAAATATTAACCCCAGCCTGTGGTGCCCCGGGTACCACAGTGCTGCTTCAGTGGCACTTTTCACGCACCAGCACAGGCAGAGCTGTGTCATCAGCACTAAACATTAATTCTGCAGAAATGAAACTTTCTGCTGAGGCTTTGGAAGGTTCAGCCCCAAAGCCAGATGAGCACAGATGTAAGCAGGAGGTTGTCCTCAGACACAGCTCCAGGAGGGATGGGCTGAGGGTTGTGCTGCTCTGTGGCTCATGGGGCAGCAGCAGAGAGGCTGTAGGTGGACACTGAGCTGCTGGAGATCCTGTGGAGTGCTGGCTCTGAGAACAGGAATGGCACCTCCAGCTGCCCTGGGTGCTGTGCAGGATGTAAACGTTGCCAGCCTGTCATCCATCAGGTGTCGTTTCTCCTCTCAACAGGCTGGTCCAGTGAGTGCCTGCTGGAGTGGGACAGCTTCACCTCCCTGGCCATCCCCAGCATGCTCATGATGTGCATCGAGTGGTGGACCTACGAGATAGGGAGCTTCTTGATAGGTCAGTGGAGAGGGGAGCTGACAGGACAGGGCCAGGCTTGACCCAGAGCAGCACCCACAGCCAGCACTGACCCGCCCTGTCCCACAGGCCTGCTGAGCGTTGTCGAGCTCTCCGTCCAGTCCATCATCTATGAGGTGTCTGTTGTGGCTTTCATGGTAAGGGCTGGGTTATCACTGCACACCAGGGCTCCATGGGGGCTGTCCCCAGTCAGGCACGCAGCAAAAATCTGCTCCAGCAAACCATCTTCCCCTCTGCACTCGAATCTATCCCTGCTCCTGCCTCTCCCTCCTTACAGAGATGCTTTGAATCAAATCCTGAACTCCATCCTGCTCTCTGCTGGGTGGGTATCCCCCTGTCACCGTGACAGCCCCATTGTCAGACACATGTGAGCCCTGTGCTTGCAGATCCCCCTGGGGCTGGGCACAGCTGCCAGTGTGCAGGTGGGCAACGCGCTGGGCGCCGGCAACATCGAGATGGCCAAGAGATCCTCCAACACCAGCCTGATCTGCACAGGTCAGTCCATGACAGCCTGGAAAGCCTCTTCCTGGCCTCTTTCCCACGGAACAGGGAGTGTTTGCAGTCCTCTGCCTGCCTCTTCTCCCCCTGCTCTCCAGCCAGGCTGGGCTCAGCTCTGTGCTCTGTTTTCAGGGGTGTTCTCTGTAATTGTGGGGTCCATTTTAGCTGCCGCAAGGAACGTGCTGGGATATGTCTTCACCAAGGACAAGTGAGTGCCCCCAGCTCCTGGCCTCGGTGTGTGGAGGTCAGTACCCAAAAGTGATCCTTGGCTTTCCTCCATCCCCAGGGAAATCATTGACTTGGTGGCGTGGATCATGCCTATCTACATTGTCTTCCACTTGTTTGAAGCCATGACTGTAAGTCCCAGGGAATGCTGCTATTTTCCATGGTGCTCAGCAGCAGTGTCATGGATCAGGCAGTTGAGGGTCCCTCAGGCTGCAGCTGAGCACCAGTGCCCACACCAGGACCCTGCAGAACTCCTGGGATCATCCCTTAGAAAACATTGAGGGCATAAAAGGATGGTGACCCACAGGACAGGGCAGGGACACAGAAACAATGGGCAGAGGCAAGGAGCTGGGTCATCTCCTGAGCTGGGCCAAGGTGATGCTCCCTGCCCCAGCCCCTCTCCCTCTCCTGGCAGGGTGCCTGCAGTGGGGTGCTCAGAGGCATCGGGAAGCAGAAATTTGGTGCCATCATCAACGCCGTGACTTACTACGGTGTGGGCATGCCCCTGGCAGCTGTGCTGCTCTTCGTGGCCAAGATCGGCGTCATGGGTACTGACCCCTGGGCACTGCACCCCCTGACCCCCCACGGGCAGCTGCAGCTCCACTGGGGGCTCACCAGCTCACCACAACCCTCGTGCCTGGCTCTGTCCCTCTGCTGACCTGCCCCTGCACACTGTTGTGGACTGGGATGGCTCCTGCAGCTGCTGGGAGCTTTTACTGGGAAAAAGTAACCCCAAAGCAGGCACCCATGAGCACCCTGTGTCCCCACTGACTTGGGTGACATTCCCTTTCTGGACCTGCTGTCCTGGGATGCTGGGTTGGCTCTGGCTGATGCTGTGTGCCCTCTGCAGCCTTTTGGATCTCGATGCTCGTCTGTGTCTTCATGCTCTCCACCACCTTCCTCACCTACATCTCCCGTGTGGACTGGGAGAAGGCAGCCAAGAAGGTAATCCAGGTGCTGACAGCACATCTCTGCACTGGGAAGGTCCTCGGTGCCCCGCTGGGATTAGACAGGCTCAATCTAATGTCCAGTGCTCCAGAGCAAAACCCAGCACTCCCATGACATCCCTGAATTCAGCTTCCCTTTTCACAAGCACTCAGTGGCCTCAGGGTTTCCCCCTGCACCTCTTTTGGGGACAGAAAGCTCAGAGCAGATGGGGTGACCTGGGCTACCTCAGCCCTGAGCATCACCTTGTGCTTCAAGAGCTCCAGGGAGGCCCCAAGAGAGGCAGCACAGCTTTGCCAGATGGGAATTCCCAACTAAACCCAACACATTCCCTCGCCAGGCTCAGCGCCGCGCAGGAGTGACCCCACCCCAGGAGCTGCCGAGCCTGGGCCCCGAAGGCTCCTACAAGGATCTGGATATGGCACCAGCCCCCCAGCCCCACACTTACCTCCCTGCCAGGGCCGTGCTGGGGTCTGTCGGTACGGCAGGAGCTGGGCACTGCGTGCAGGGGAGGGTTTGGTGCAGGAAGGGTCCCAAAGGGTTCAGGAACGAGCCCACAAAACGGGGGAGTGTCATGCTGGTGACATCCTCAGCTGCTGGGAGAGCAGCAATTACAAGCATGGGTTCGGGAGGGTGGCAGAGGTTGGCAGGGGGACAACCTTTGGGCAATCCTCACCTGGTCCCACCTCTGGGGGCAGGACCTGGTTGAGATCTCCACTGCTCCTAACGTGCCTTCAGCCCTATGACAAAACCCTCCTGAGAAACCCCTCAGTCCCCCCCAAACCCTGCTCTCCTTGCAGCAGGATTAGATGTGCAGAGCGACGTTGTGCTCACGAGCGTCACCAAGACAGAGGGACCCACGTACCAGCTGGAGCTGCGGGAGGCCACCTCCTCCCTGGCCACCCCCGTGGTCACCAAGCAGCTGATCCTCCGCCGTGGGCTGGCCGTGGCCGTGGCCATCGCCGCGCTGGCCCTTGGTGTCACCGTGAAGCTGATTGTCAGCACAGACTGACTTGCACCAAGGACTCTGGGGACTTGTTTTTGGGGTGAAAGCCTTTCCTGAGGGACAGGCATAGCAGGCATGGAGGAGCCAGAGAGAAGGTTGAGTGCATGCCTGTCTTGCAGGAGCCCAAGGCTCTCTGTCAGTGTTCAGCAGCATTTGTGCAGGTTTTGGTTAGGAACGGGCCCCGAGGCTGCTCTGGCACCCAAAATGCTGCTCTGAGCTGCCTGACACACACTGAGTGTGTGGGGGATCCCCCCCAGCCCACGCTGTCACCACTGGAGCTGAGCTCAGCCCAGGTCCCCCTGCTGCTCCATGACAAATGCCCAATAAAGAGTAAACCCAGCTGGAGTGGGACTGGCTCCTTGGGGTGGAGGCTGGGGACAGAGCAGGGAACATCCACACATGGGTCTTACCCTGCCCCAGGTGGCCTTTGCAGTAAAATAAAGGTTTTATTCAGCAAGGGTCAAGGGCAGCTCTCAGTTACAAGTCTGGAGGTAGAAGATTATCCATAAACTCATAAACCCCTGAAATTCAGTTACAGAGGAGGTGGCTGTGGCTGTTCAGCCACTCTGGCCAAGGATGCCCGAGACCTGGGACTCCAGTTGCAGCAGTGCCCCTGTCTTTGCCCCAACAGCCCCAAAACCAGCAGCACAACAGTCCCTGGCACTTCTCAACTCCTTGGAACAGCATGGCCACAGCTCAGGTGGCTTTTGCCACACCTTGGAAGGCCTTTGCACACCTTGGATGGCTAGAGGTGGTTTCCTGCAAGGAGCATCACCCATTCAGTCATGAGGCCCTTCACAGATGAGATGCTGCAGGTTCTTCGAGTCTCCTTTCCCTCTGCTCTGGGGACAACCAGCCTGGACTGTCCCCTGCAGTGAGACCCTCATTTCCCAGGCTTATCGCTGTGATGAGCAGCTTCCTCTGGGGATCAGGTGAGGTGTTACAGAGATAACAGGCTCAGTAACGACTGGCTTTGTTTAGATACCCTTGTGACAAACACTCCCACGTTCCCAGGAATTTTTAGAGGAGCTACTGTTTACGAAGCAGGGTGGATGCTTCCTTCCCTCTGCCACTCACTGCTCAGGCATGATCCAGGGACTAGGTCTGGATAGATTCCTGTTTCAACAGGAGCTGGAGCCTTTAACTTGGGGTGTCTCTGATTGGGTGCATTCTTTTGTCTTCTACCTCTTCAGTGCATTGGCTGCCTTGGAAGGAATGAAATTGCAGCAAAGAAAAGTTCAGCGGTAGGACTGCAGGGAGCGAGCAGTGGGTCCAAGGGCTGGCTGCCCATCACCCCTCTCAGTGGGGGCACAACACCTGGAAGGCACAGAAACAGGGATGAGTCCTCCAGGGAGATAGCAGAGCTCAAAGGAATGGGGTGATGTAGGGTTAGGAGGGGCTCAGAGGACAGAGCTGGGAGCACACACCCACAAGGACAGCAGAGACCCAAACTCACCTTTGCCACCAGGGCTTTCACAGCTGCCAGCAGGGCCGAGATGAACTGTCCCACCCTGCTCCTGTGACAGTGCTTCAGCAGGAAGAGCTTGGCCAACTGCATGATCTCCTCGCTGCCAGGTGGGTACCTCACTCTGTTCACAACATCCCACCTCAGGTCCTTGACCAGGCAGGCACGGTGGTGGGAGAAGGTCTGGAAGCTGTGCCTGCCGTGGTAGGCGCCCATCCCGCTGTGCCCTGAGGGACACAGCCAGGCAGCTCACACCAGGGACAGGGACACCTGCCTTTCTCAAACTCACTTTGACAGCCCCCAGACACGGGGAAAGCTTGGTCATGCTCCTTCTCAGGGCAGAGGAGCAAAGAGCAGCTTTTTTTAACTTAGCAGCAATCAGCAAGGACCTGCTCACCACCTTGAGCTGCTGCTTGTGTGAACCCACCCTTAAAAGGTTAATGACACTAATTATCTCCTCCCAGGGCCAGCCTTGATTTTCCTACAGAATTCTCACAGGGGTCAGGCACAGGAGGAGCTGTGCCTATGATTTCAAGGAGTGGGACATGAGGAGGACACTCAGCAACACCCAAGAGCTCAGCCCTGTGCCCACAGCCAGGTGAGCTCTGCCACAGGAGCCTGACAGCAGCTGTGGAAACTCATTCAACAAATTCATCCCACACCCCAGCACAGGAGAACCAGAGCTCACTTGTATGCCAGGGGGTTTCCTCTCTCACCGAGAGGCCTAACAACCAAAACCAACAAGAGGCCTAACAACCAAATGAGCCTTTTTATAAAGCAACCCACCCCAGAAAATAACACTAACGGGCAATGCAGCTGGGAGTTCCTGAATTGCCAAATGGGCAGACAGCTCCTGGGTGGGGCCAGAGGCTGCTGCCGATCAATGCAGGTGCGTGGGCTGGAGCAGGGACTCACCCACACCGCCGAAGGGCAGCTCTGGGAGCACAGAGTGCATGATGACATCGTTGGCTGTCATGCCACCGCTGGAGGTCTCTGCTATCACCCGTCTGATCAGCTGCCCACAATGGGAGAGGGCACAGAACAAATCAGGAGGGGACACAACACCATGTACCACAGCAGGGAGGGTTCAAGGTGGTGCTTCCATCCCCCTTTATGGGAGGCACAGGCTGTGCCTTGTTCCATGAGAGAAGCCAGTTTACACCGCTTAAGCACAGGATCTGCCCAGCTGGAACAGCCACAAAATGAAAGGGCTTCAGCCCAAGGTGCTCCTCAGCCCTCCCACCCAAACTGCCTGGGGCTGTTGTTCCAGGGCAAAGCCCTGACCTGGATTCCTGAGCTGGCACAACAGAGCCAGGAAATGGGGGCAGGAGACAGGGCAGGAAGCAGCACCCACCTGTGTAGGTAGACATGCACAAAGCTAGAGCCCTTCAGCAGGAGATTGGGAGCTCCAGCAGCTCTGGGGGCTCTCATGGCCCCCAAATGCTGCAATTTCTATAAATTTCCTTTATGGAAAAGGAACTGACACAGACCCTGCAGAATGCTGTGTCTGGGATCAGCCATGGTCAGGATCCAGCTGTGCAGAGACACTTCCAGGAGGGAGCACAGCCCAGACCCACCTGCTTGTTGTTGGAGAAGACATACAGGGCAAGAGGCTTCTCTCTAAGGTTGATGAACTCAATGGCTTCCTCCACGCTCTTCACAGTCACAATAGGCAGCACTGGCCCAAAGATTTCCTCCTCCATCACCTTTGACTCCGGGGAAACATCCGTGAGGATGGTTGGTGCTGAGGCAAATGGGAGAATGAGAGAACAGCATGAGCAGGACACAGACCTGGCCCATCACATCACCTTGGGCTGTTCAACATAACCCAAGTAAGGCACAGACAAACAGACCCCACAAAGAACCCACTACCACCTCCCCTCCACAGCAGCTGCCAGGAGCACCTATGAAGCGGCAGGCCTCATCAGTCTCTCCCCCAAGAGCAATTTTCTGCCCTTCCAGCAAGCCCAGGATCCTCTTGAAGTGACGCTGGTTGATGATCCTTTCATAGTCTGGAGATGACTTCACGTCCTCCCCATAGAATTCCTGACAAAAGGGAACAGCAGAAACAAGAGTGCTCAGCACACCTTCCAGCAGCCACAGCTCCAGGAAATCACACCTGGGACAATCCCCACAGCACAAGGGACTCCTCCCTCACCTTCAGAGTGGCCTTGATGTTCTCCACCACCTTGCTCTGGATGGATGGGTCACACAGGATGTAGTCTGGGGCGATGCACGTTTGCCCACAGTTCATGTACTTGCCCCACGTTATCCGCCTGTGGCAAGGGAGAAAGGGACATGCTTGCTCCATGCTCACTCTCTTCCCCACCCCTCAGCCCAGCTGCCAGCACCTGAGCTGGGCATGCTGGCCCAGAGATGTTCCCCTGCCCTGCTGCTGAGGGCCCATCAAGGCTGCAACAACCTGACCTGCAGGCGACAGCCAGGTCACAGTCCTTGTCGATGTAGCAGGGGCTCTTCCCCCCCAGCTCCAGGGTGACAGGGGTCAGGTGCTTGGCAGCTGCTGCCATCACAATTTTGCCCACTGCAGAGTTGCCAGTGTAGAGAATGTGATCAAATCTCTGGGTCAGCAGCTCGGTTGTCTCAGGAACTCCTCCAGTGACTACAGCATACAGATCCTGCCGAGCAGGGACATCAGGGTCACCCCAACCCAACTCATCACTGTGACACAGAGGAACAAGGGGACCAACATGGGGCCACACTCACCTTGTCCAGGTACTGTGGGAGGAGCTCAGCCACCAGCCGAGCTGTGTTCTCGCTGACCTCCGACGGCTTCACCACCACAGCGTTGCCTGCAGGGCACACACAGCATGGACACTGAGCCATCAATCCTCTGTCCCACACCCAGCCAGGACCCCCCCCCAAGGCTGTTCTGGATCCCCACCTGCTGCAATGGCCCCGATCAGGGGCTGCATGACCAGGGCAAAGGGGTAGTTCCAGGCCCCGATGACCAGCACCACACCCAGGGGCTCGTAGTTGATGAAGGCCTCGTCCCTCAGGGTCAGCAGGTCCTTTTTGACATGATGAGGGGCTGCCCAGGATGGCAGCTTCTCCATGGTGAGGGCCAGCTCCCCCAGCACCCCCAGGATCTCTTGGGTGAAGGCATTGGGCCCAGTCTGTAACAACAGGGAGTTTGGGGAAGGGATGGAAAAGGCACCCCCACCTCCCACAGTCACCGTGGCACCCTGGGGAGTCAGAGTCCTCCACTTGCACAGCGGGGGACATGACAAAAACCATTTGTCATTGCAGAGGCAGCCCTTGGCCTTCTTGCTTTATCCACTGTCCATGCACAGCAAAAGTGAGGGACCCCCTGACAACACAGACCTTGTTCAGATCAGCCTTGAGGGCTCTCATGATCTCCTTCTCCTTCTCCTGCACCATTCTCTGCAGGGCCTTCAGCTGCTGAATCCTGAACTCCAGCGGGCGGCTCCGGCCCGACCTGAAGGCGGCCCTGGCCCGGCCCACGGTCTGCTGCATCTTCTCCATGGCTGCTCAGCACTGAGGAGACACCGGCGACCCCCAGCTCACCACAGGGCCCTGGAGGGCTGCTCAGCCCTGGGAACACCTCCATGAGTGTCCCACCCTGAGCAAGGCTGGGAGATGTTGTCCTTCTCATGAGGCGTTCCCGCTCTCAAGCTGAGTGCTGAGGGCTCACAGCACCCAAGCCCTGTTCCAGGGCACCTCTCAGAGCAATCTGGGGTTTGCTGATTGATCCTCTTCTGAGGGTGCTTTCTCCAAGCCTCAAATCCACCAGCCACTCCACCCTCTGCTCACAGGGATGATCCCAAGGAGCCAAAGCACAGAGATGGCCATGGCCTGGGTGGGCAGCCAGCTGGGAACAGAGCTGTGTGCCCGGAGCCGGCCTGCGCCCATAACCCTGAGGCCCTCGCTCGTCTCCACAGAAACACTGCAGAGATTTCACCCTGCACCTCCCAGGAGCAGCATTTCACTCTTTAGTCAGGACCAGAGATCTGGTCCTGCTTCCCTGCCCAACCAACCAAGACACCAAAATCCCCTTACAATGATTATATCCCGCCCTCCCCAACCCACTGCCACAGCTGTGTGATACAGCCCAAAAAAAGCAAGTGACTCATTAAAAAAAGAAGGAAAAAAAGCAAGTTACCTTCAGAGAAGCTTCTCTCTCCACCAGCCTCCTGTGGTGACTGCAAGCAGGCACAAGCCCTTCCCCTGCCATGGCCAGGGGTGATCCCTCCTCCCACGGGAGAGCTGGCCCTGGCCCAGGGCTCTTGCTGGGCATCATGAGATGCCCTTTACCCAACTCTGTCCAGCCCTGGGTGGCTGCTCCCAGCCAGGGCAGTGACTCAGCCCTGGTGTGGGATGGCAGAGACCACGTGGCTTTGCCCACGCCTGGCCCACGTGCCACAGCTGCTGTCGGGACATAGGCTCGGGATCTAAAAAACCCCAACCAGGCAGGTGGCAGGCAATCCAGCATGGATCTGAGAGGGGGAAACATGCCAGCTCCTCTACTGGCTCATCCCACTCCTACCTGGCTCCAGGAGCTCTAGAGGATCCTTGCCAGGGTGCCAGGGATACCTCACAACACCTGTGTGCCATGCAGACAAGCCATGGCCAGAGCTGGGACCAGCAGAGCAGGATTCCTCAGGAGACTGCAAGGACTTACCACACTCAGTTTATTATTTAAATTCTCAGTGTTTATTTAGTGGCTTGCAAAATGTATCATCAAAAAGGCTTAGCACATGGATTTTCACCAGACATGAAGAAATCCCACTTATTGCACAGTAAATATAACTTTCTACTCTATGGTAATTGCATTTAGTAATATTTTTTCAGTTTGCTTTAACATTAAAAGTTCTAAGGCTCTTTCACCTTCAATACCTTCAGCATCCTTCCCCCAAGCTAGAACAAGCCCCACATAATCCCCCAGTGCAAGATTACAGAATCCTGAAAAGCTCAAACACGAAGGAGCACACACACTCTTCCAGTTATTGTTTTGCCTTGGAGGAACCTGATCAGGAACAGCTTTGTACTGTCTTTAGCTGGGATGAAGTTAATTTTTGTGTTAGACACTAAGTTTCTTCATAGAAGGACGGTGCTGTTTTGGGTTTGTGACATTGGGAGTTCTGGTGTTTGTTTTCCCAAGTCACCACCAGGTGTGATGATGCCCTGCTCTCCTGGGGACGGCTGAACACCTGCCTGATGAGGGGAATTAATGAACAAATTCCTTAATTTGCTTTGATCTGCCTGCAAGCCCAGTTTTCACTTCACCTTTTAAACTATTTTTATCTCAACATACAAGTTTTCTCACTTTCTTCCAATTCTCTTCCCCATCCCACAGGGAAAAAGCAAGTGGCTGTGTGGGGCTGGGCTGATCCACAAGGTATCTGTCATTCCCACTTCTCTGAACAGGCCTGAAAGTTCTTTTGCTCCAGCATGAGACACTCATCAGCACAACACAGGCAGCACAGGCATCACCTTTGGCATTTTCTAACTGCTAAATAACTGCTAAAGGCACATGATGAAACACAGAGCCCAGCAAGCAGCCCCTGAGCAGTTGTGGATAATCCTGGATTGCAGAGATGTGAGAATGTTTCACCTCAATTAAATGGCAAGGGGAACCTCACTGGGTTCACTCACAGCCACCACTCTTGGCCAAATGCATCGGGCAGCACAGCTGGTCCCAGGCTTGTCACCAGGAGGGTGGGTGTTCAGAACATCCCCAAAACTGCAGGGAAAACACTCTCAACCCAAGGACTGCTGAAATTTCAGCTCCTCTTGGTCAGTGAAGGAAGGTGAGTGGTTTGGTGCAGGACACTGTGTGTCTCTGGAAGCTCTGCATGGCACGGGGTGGAGGTAGGGACTGGAATTTCTTGCTCTGTAGTCCTCCTTCGGAGAGCTTGTCCCCACTGGTCCCTCTGTTCCAGCATGGCTTTTAAGTAAACAGGAATCTGAGCCTTCTTGTGGTTAGTGCCTCTCTAAGGCTACTCTGTGTGCTCGACAGCTCACTGAAATCACCCAGAACAAAAGAAAAGAATGACTTCCCAGCTTAAGGAAACAGACACAAAGCGAGCACCCAGAGTATGATGAGCACATGGCACCTTCTCCTCTCTTCATCAGTTAACCACCTGTGAAAGCAAAACACAACACCAACACCCTGTGAAGGATCTGCTGAGACAAAACCAATTCCCATTCTAGAACAGCCTGAAGCAAAGCCCCTTCAGGCAGGGGGTTCCCCAGCGTGCAGCTCTCCAGCCCCTCAGCATGCACTGCTTATCTCAGATGCCAGGGAAAACATCGTGCTCTGGCTCAGCCCCACATTCACTCATCTATAAAGCTTTTCCCAATCTCAGACTAGGTCTACACACAGGAGAAGAAAAAGGCTCCTACCTCACTGTGGCAGCCACAGCAGTGCTCTGAAACCTGCTCCTCCTTACCACCCACTGGGCCAGCCCAGCCTCTGCACAGCCAGCAGAACCAAGAGGGCTTTTCTCTTCAGCACAGACTGGTGGCTCTGAGAAACCCAAATGATTTCAAGATGCTGTGAGATTCCCCCCTTTCATTGCCCTACACAGGGCCTGCCTCCCTGGCTGCTGCCTCGAGGCCTGAGCCAGTTCTTGGCTCTTAAATCTCCTCCTGGGTTATGTGAGCAGGTTATTTCCCCTGGGATGCTGGGCTCCTGAGTGTCTCCTTGCAGCAGCAACTACACAGACTGAAGGGCAGAGTTCTGATCCACCCTGCCTCCTCCTGTGCCCTCAGGAGCTGCTCCCTTAAGCTCAGTAAACCCCACGGAGCAATCAGTGAAAGCACATGTAGTGTCTGGTTTGTCAGACATGGACAACCAGCACTGATAGGGCTTAGAGATTCAGATCTTGCTCCCCCACCTCAGGAGGCATCCTGAGCCTCCTGCAAGCCTCTGCCTCCTGCAGAGAGGAGAGGACATCCCACCCTTCCGCACTACCCAGCTGGAAACAAGGGAGGAAATGGGAATAATTGAGCTGAGGTCACACAGGGGCTGCAATGGGTGAGGGGGAGCAAGAGCTTGTCACAGACCCCAGCTTTGGGACACAGCTTCCCTCTCCAGGGTGCCACTGCACAGACTGCAGCTCGCTGGGCTGTGAGGCAGCTCAAACGCTGCTGAAGGGAGCCCTGGAATGGAAGCCACACCTAACCAGTCCAAAACTACCAACCTCTGCCTCTGGAGGGAGCATCCCACGGGTGTCACCTACCAGGGAAGAGCAACAAGGAGTACAGCAGCCTGGAGATCTCTCCGGGGATATTCCTATTCTACAGACAGCTTGCAAGAGTGAGAAGGTAAGAATTTAAGGTGGGACAGATATCATAAATCTCAAGAAGAAAAAGAGGCCAGGCTTTATAAAAGGGCTGCAGTTGCAAAGAACAGATCAGGTAAATTGTACATGCACTGCCACAGACAGCAAAGACCCAAAACTCACCTTGATCATCACTGCTGCCACAACCCCCAGCAGGGCCAGCACAAAGAGCCCAATCCGGGCCTTGTTAAACCTCTTCAGCAGGAAGAACTTGGCCCAGTCCACCTTCTTCTGGCTGCTGGGTGGGTACCGCACTTTGTTGGTGCTCTCCATCTTCAGGTCCTTGATCAGGCAGGCGCGGCGGTGCGAGAAGGTCTCGAAGCTGTGCTTGCCGTGGTAGGCGCCCATCCCGCTGTGCCCTGAGGGACACAGCCAGGAGGGCACTCCTCAGGCTCAGCCAGCCTGAACTCTGCCCACCTGAGGACAACTGAGCCTTCCCTTGCAGCACTTCTCATCTGTACTCCAACCCTCTTCTTCCTCACCTCATTTACACCAGTCACTCTGACTGCAGCTAATGGTTTTGATGCACCTTCCCCAGCAGGCTGCACTAAATGCTTCAGTCTTTCCAAAAATACAGGCAAAGGTTTTTCCCTCCTGGCCCCTGTCCTAATGCACTGCCAGAACTTTAATTATTATGAAGACCTGCTGCACAGAGACTCTTGAGCTACAGGAGGCACAGGGATATCCAGACACAAACCATGAGTTGTTGCTCCCTGGGAACAACACTGTGCATTAAGTCCCAACTCTTAAGAAGCTTCAGTAACTTACCAACACCACCAAAAGGCAAAGTTGAGAGGAAGTAATGCATAATGACATCATTTCCAGTCACACCACCACTGGAGGTTTCTGAGATGACTGTCTTGATTAACTAGAAAAAGAAAAAAAAACAAACCAGAAGATTAAAAAGGCTCAAAGAAGAGACCAGACCAAGTAACAGCATACTGAGAAGGGAGCTACATTTCAGCAAAGTTCATCTCCTCTGGCACAGCCCAGACCCACCTGCTTGTTGTTGGAGAAGACATACAGGGCAAGAGGCTTCTCCCGACCATTGATGAACTCAATGGCTTCCTCCACGCTCTTCACAGTCACAATGGGCAGCACTGGCCCAAAGATTTCCTCCTCCATCACCTTTGACTCCGGGGAAACATCCGTGAGGATGGTTGGTGCTGAGGCAAATGGGAGAATGAGAGAACAGCATGAGCAGGATACAGACCTGGCCCATCACATCACCTTGGGCTGTTCAACATAACCCAAGTAAGGCACAGACAAACAGACCCCACAAAGAACCCACTACCACCTCCCCTCCACAGCAGCTGCCAGGAGCACCTATGAAGCAGGAGGCCTCATCAGTCTCTCCTCCATGAGCAATTTTCTGCCCTTCCAGCAGGCTCTTGACCCTCTTGAAGTGACGCTGGTTGACGATCCTTTCATAGTCTGGAGATGACTTCACGTCCTCCCCATAGAATTCCTGAGAAAAGGGAACAGCAGAAACAAGAGTGCTCAGCACACCTTCCAGCAGCCACAGCTCCAGGAAATCACACCTGGGACAATCCCCACAGCACAAGGGACTCCTCCCTCACCTTCAGAGTGGCCTTGATGTTCTCCACCACCTTGCTCTGGATGGATGGGTCACACAGGATGTAGTCTGGGGCGATGCACGTTTGCCCACAGTTCATGTACTTGCCCCACGTTATCCGCCTGTGGCAAGGGAGAAAGGGACATGCTTGCTCCATGCTCACTCCCTTCCCCACCCCTCAGCCCAGCTGCCAGCACCTGAGCTGGGCATGCTGGCCCAGAGATGTCCCCCTGCCCTGCTGCTGAGGGTCCATCAAGGCTGCAACAACCTGACCTGCAGGCGACAGCCAGGTCACAGTCCTTGTCGATGTAGCAGGGGCTCTTCCCCCCCAGCTCCAGGGTGACAGGGGTCAGGTGCTTGGCAGCTGCTGCCATCACAATTTTGCCCACGGCAGTGTTGCCAGTGTAGAGAATGTGATCAAATCTCTGGGTCAGCAGCTCGGTTGTCTCAGGAACTCCTCCAGTGACCACAGGGTACAGCTCCTGCAGGGCAAACGAGCCTGAGAGTTACCTTGATTCAAAGCACTTACACCAAGGCAGCAGCCCTGCATATGGCAGAGGGCAGACTTATTGTGGCCTACTTCATGACAGGGATGAAATAGAGTGGTATCAGAGATATGCTCTGCTCCTTCCCCTGAAATGAAGATTTGTTTCCCATTTTGTGCCACATGAGCTAAAAGAAATAAAAGCTGAGGCCAGGGCTGAGTCTGGTTGTGGAGCTGCTGCCACACAGGAAGAATCAGGGCACATATGACTGCCAGGCTCTCCCAAGGGCTGCCTCCTTCCCCTGCTCCTGCCTCCCACCCTAGAGAAGGCGCTAACACCCTGGAGGAAACTCCACAGGGCCCTGTGCAGGGACAGCAACAGCCTATCTCTGTGACACAGTGCAAGGGATGACAGAACTGCCAGGCAAGAGGAGGAGGAACAACGCCTCTTCCTACTAGTGCAGTTCAGCAGGACATGAAAACCCAGGCCATGCTGCCATGGAACACACAGTGCCCAGTTCTCAGGAAGAGCCAGGCACCACCAGCATCCCACAGAACCTGTGCTGACTTAAGGGCATCCCCAGCACAGCTCCAAAAGAGCAGCTCCTGCAGAGAGAAGTACATACACACCCCTCCATATGGTCATGGGTGTCCAATAGGCTGTCACACTGCAGCAGTGTTATGTAAGCTCATACACAAACACAGGGAGAATCTGTCAATGTACCTTTGGACTCTAACAGTAACTCAACCCTTCCTGTGCCTCCTGCTTATCCTCCTTTAAAGGGAGCAGGCAATGGATTTGGCTCGAACCTGCAGGAGCCCTTTAGAGCAGGACAGATCCAGACAGTCATGTCAGGCATGGGGCCACACTCACCTTGTCCAGGTACTGTGGGAGGAGCTCAGCCACCAGCCGAGCCGTGTTCTCGCTGACCTCCGACGGCTTCACCACCACAGCGTTGCCTGCAGGGCACACACAGCATGGACACTGAGCCACCAATCCTCTGTCCCACACCCAGCCACCACCCCAGGGCCCTGCTGGATCCCCACCTGCTGCGATGGCCCCGATCAGGGGCTGCATGACCAGCACAAAGGGGTAGTTCCAGGCCCCGATGACCAGCACCACGCCTAGGGGCTCGTAGCCGATGTAGGCCTCGTCCCTCATGGTCAGCAGGTTCTTCTTCACGGGCTGAGGGGCTGCCCAGGATGGCAGCTTCTCCATGGTGAGGGCCAGCTCCCCCAGCACACCCAGAATTTCATGGCTGTAGGCGTTGTACCCACACTGAAACAACAGGGAGTTTGGGGAAGGGATGGCAAAAGCACCCCCGCCTCCCACAGCCACCATCTCAGCCCTGCTGCTTCCAAGTGTCTGTCACTGGCAGTGACAAAGGATCCTTGGCCAAAGATGGGTGTGTGAGGCAGAACCCAAAACCTGACTGCCTTTGCAGTTCTGCCTTAGACTAACTCCTCAGAAATGGTGGCAGCAGACCTTCGCAGGCCACAGTGGCACAAGGCCAAGGGGGACAAGAGCAAAAGTCATTCAGCACAGCAAAGGCAGCCCCTGGCCTTCCCACTTTCCCTTCAGGCCCGACCACTGTCCGTGCACAGCTGATGGGAGAAACTCCCCGACCCAGACCTTGTTCAGATCGGCCTTGAGGGCTGCCAGGATCTCCTTCTCCTTCTCCTGCACCATCCTCTGCAGGGCCTTCAGCTGCTGAATCCTGAACTCCAGCGGGCGGCTCCGGCCCGACCTGAAGGCGGCCCTGGCCCGGCCCACGATCTGCTGCATCTTCTCCATGGCTGCTCAGCACTGAGGAGACACCGGCGACCCCCAGCTCACCACAGGGCCGTGGAGGCCGCGCAGCCCGGCTTGTCCCCAGGAGCTCCGGACGCGCTCCCACTCTCCAGCCGCTCCCCCCGCCCCATCTCCAGGCAGCGAACCCGCCGCCGCTCGTCCCTAATCCCGCCGCATCTCCCTGAAGCCTTACGTAACTCCCGAGTTAGAAAAGTTTGAGAAGCGGCGCAGGGCGTTGGTGGCAGCGTGCGGATGTCACCGAGGAAGCCGGGGGCTGCTCCCGGCGGGGCGGAGCGCACCGCGGTACCGAGCGACACCCAGCGAGGACACGGCGGGATGGGGACCCCCCCCACCCCCCGAGGAACAGCGGGGACCCCCGAGCGACACCGGCGCTGAAGCGACAGCCGTGGCGGTGGCTGCGGCACGGTGGCTGCGAGCCGCTGGTTCTCCCCCCGGCCGGTGCCCTCCGCCCCGGGCAGGACCCTCCGCCCCCGCGGCCCCGCCGCCCACCGGGGTCGCCGCCGCCGCAGCCGCTTCCTCTTTCCGCTCACATGACGGAAGCGGAACGGGCGAGGCCGCGGGGCAGCCGCTCCCCCTCCCTGCCCGGTGGTCCCGGTGGGAGAGAGGAAGAGGAGGAGGAGGAGGAAGCGGAGCGGGGTGAAGGATGCGTCCCCGCGGTGCCGCCGCTACCTTGGCCGCCGCGCTCGGGGATGCTCCTGCCGCAGTCCTCCGTGGGCTCCGCGGGTGGAAGCGGCTCTGGCAGTGCCGGGCCGGTTGTGAAACGCTGCCGGGGCGTGGAGCTGCCCCGGGGGCGGAGGGCAGAGTCCCTGCGGAGCCTTATCGGGGCAGGGAGCAGCGGGTGGCCCTGCCCTGCCAGCGGCCTCCTGCCGCGGAGGGGCAGCGAAGCCGGGCAGGTGCTGCTTTGGGGGAGGCAGGAGGAGCCCGGCGGGACGGTGCAATTAACCTTGGTACAGTCGTGGCGTGGGAAGAGAGCCAGAAAAAACGCGGAGAAAGGAGCTCGGGCAAGGTTGGGCACATTCCGGTTAAAAATAGACGTGCCACAACTTGTTCTAGGAAAAGCACGGTGCTGCCTCTCGTGACTCGATTTACCCAGCGCCTTTACTGCTAAAACTCCTCGGTTTGCAGCTGTAACCCCTAAATCCATGTCTGGTGCATCTGGGTGCTCCTGCCCAGGTGATGTGGGCTCCCACCACAGAGCACCCCTTCTCCTGCAAAGTTTAATCCCATTTTCCCGTATCAACACGGCCCTCTGAAGGTGGGAGTGCCTTTTGGCTTCAGGTTGTGCAGAACCACAATTCCCCCCTAACACTAAGCGTGGCTTCTGTGTTCAGTTGGCTTCACTAACACGTCCTGGGCTGTGGTTGTGGCTCACCAGGAACATTTCACCAGCTGCAGCACAAATTTCAGCAGTAAACACCCTGCTGTGGGGAAGAATGACATGAGCAACTGCTAAAACTTGTGTGCAGGAGGTAACATGAGAAGGAAAAACAGGCTGGGCTTGACAGGGCCCTTCCAGGTGGTATAAGGAGAAAAGCTGGGTTTGCATTGAAAAAAAAATGGGTAGAAGTAGGAATGTTCCTTGCAGGACCGTTGTCTGATGGAAATGCTCCCCGTTATCCTGTCAGCATCCTTGCAGGCACAGAATGGAGCTCTGTGCAGGCCCAAGGGAATTTGGATAAGGATTAGTGGTACTGCAATCAGAGTAAAAGCCTGAGCTGTCAGCGTGGAGCATTACATTGTGCCTGGGGAAATGGTGCTGCACTGCACCCACCCAGGCTGGCAGCACGAGCAGGGAGGTGGATGGATTCTCCAGAGCTTGTAAAATTCTCACCTATCAGCCCAGAGGGTTTTCATGTCACAACAGTGCTGCTTGTACTTGGCAGCACACACTGGAAGCAGATATCCCAGCTCCCGTTATCCCAGCGTTCAGTGGGGATAAACCTTTGCAGAAATGAGGCAGCATCCTGGCAGAGAGTCCTTTTTGGTCCTTGTTGGGGACATATTTTGGCCAGCTGGGGACAGGGAATGAGGCTGAAGGGCTTTTTTAGCATTGCAGAGTCTCATCTGGGTGAGACACGAGGATTTCAGGGAAGTGTGGGATCTTGAGTGAGACAGAGGAATACCCCGTGCTCCCCACGCCTGGGAGCTGGCAGTGTTTTCTATTTTAATTCAGTCACTAAGAAACAATAAGGGGAGCTATTTATGGGAAAGCAATGGAACTCCAGAGGAACTGGGAGGTGAGCAGTGCTGGGGGGGCCTCTAATCTGTAGTTACTGCAGCAAGAGGTGTTTTATTGAGAAGCTGAGCTCAAGATTCCCCCCTACCCTCACTCCTTGTAGCCCTACTCCCCTCTTGGGTCAATTAACAGCAATCAGACAGGCTGCCCTGCCCTGGGGAGCAGCCCTTTGTGCTTCCAAAAGCACCCAGCAGAGCCTGGGGAAGGAGGACTTTGGTTTGGAAGATAAACTGTGCAGTATTTGGTTTCAAGAGTCCTCCAAACAATGCAGCTGATCAATAAATGTCCTTTTAGCTGACACACCACACTCACAGAACTTCAAGCTTTTAGCTACAATCCTTAGTCTCTGCTTACATGTCTGCCTAGTCTCAAATTCCAAATGTTTTCTGGAGGTCACATAACCAGCCAGATCCCAAACCCAAACAGCACTCGACCATAAAAGTGGTACAGAAGATGAACAACAGGGAGAGGTTTTTGAGGAACCTACAGGAATCAATGCAGCTCAGTTCATTTATGGCATCACTTGTTTTGAAAGCTGGGACTGATCTCACATTTGCCAGAAGGAGATACTGTGTCACACACAGCCCTGGTCTGTGGGCTGCATTGTGGACAGAGTTCAGGCCATGGAAAATGTGAAAGGGACACAAAGAAACAATGGGAATGATTGGCACAAGGACTGCAACACGACTCAACAGCCCCACTGGCACTCGGCTGGCTTGCAGGCAGCCAGGAGGGGGGAGCCTGCCCTGCACAAAAGCCTTTTGAAAAGGTGTTTGTCCCAAGGAGCAGTGCCAAGGCTTCCTTCAGCTGGGCTCCAGCTGACTTGGAGACCTCAGGAGAGGGGTTATCCCGATGGACTCCACTCCTCTGCAAAAAGGAGGAGCTGTGGGGGCACTCTGGGAAAAGCCACAGTCAGGAGCATGGCTCTGGTCAGATGGGGAAGTTCAGAGTGAAAAGAGATTTGCTTAAAGACTTGAAAGGTATCCTGGACTGTCAAAAAAGATGGTGGCCAGAAGAGCTCAGAGAAGTCAAAGGATCAAAATTTAAATTAAAAAGTCCCCCAAAATAGGAGAGGAAGCAGGAATCAAAAGGAGGCGGATCACAAGTCAGGTCATAAGCCAGCCTATCTGAATTTCAAAGCCTCAACGAGCTTTGGAAGCAGCAGGATCCAGCTTTCCCTGCTCCAGATGAAAAGGAAGTTTCCCTTTTTGGTGTAGCTGGGCATAGCATGGGGACATGGGTGAATAACAAGTTATTGCCTCTGAACCCTGAGGTGATGGGATAATAATTTGATGTAGCTGTACAAGATAACAGCAAGAAATATGCAAAACCCAGGCAGTCCCAGGAACAGCTCCCTCCTCAAAAGGCTCCTTGGAATAACCTGTAGCATCTTGACAGTTAAAAGAACAGGATTTCCTCCTGTGTGTCAGAGGAAGGGTTGAGAGTTCAACTTCTTGCTTATGAAAAGCAGCAAATGTCAGAATCAAAATGTGGTTTAGATTCCTCAGCTGACATTTTGTAAAATGGACAGAGTGGAGCAAATGCAGAACACTCAAGGAGATGCTGGAGAGCTGAGCTAGAAAAGCACAGCAAATCTCTCCTTTCAAGTTCTATCTTTCAAAGGCTGGGGAAAAAAAAAGTATTTTTTAAAAACAAGCACCTGCTGTTCAGCACGGAGAGCCAAAGACAGAGGACAGCTTCAGGATCTTTGTGGAATGAGTTTATGCAGAAAGACAGGCCATGAACATTGGTCTCCTCCTCCTGAAAACAGCCAGCAAGAATGGCCCTTTTCTTCTCCTCCTGTTTGTGCAGCTGTAGCCTTGCTGGCAAGAGGGGAAGGAGAATGAGCTTGAATCCTGAAAGGAAAGAAAGAAAACCAACAAAACCCAGTGAGTTCCTGAGAAAAGCAGCCTATCTCCTAGACTTGTGCATTAAGGCTGTTGCTTTGTTCCTAGATTCATCATTAGCATTCCCAGCTCACTCCTTCCTCATCCTCTTTATGTGCCACTCACAAGTGGAGGGGTTTTTAATAATAAATTGGGGAAAATTTGATAGCACAACTCAAAAATACAATATGCACACAGCAGCTACCACAGCATATCTCAGCTGGGCAGAGGGCACAGGCTGTGAGGTGAACAAAGCCCATTTTTTGTCAACTTTGGATAGAATTGTAACTTCCTGCCAGCTTTTGTCAATTAGCTCTGTATTTGCTGTTCTGGCAGCCCCAACAGCTCCCCTTTGCTAGAGGCAACAAATAAGCACCTTGTTGAAAGATCATACAGCTGTTACCCAGGATCCTACTTAGCATTTTTGCCTTCCAATCCAAGTTTAAAAAAATTGAAGGAAAAAAAAAAAAAAGCAGTAGGGTAAATTGTCTTGCTAAAGCCAGGGAAAAACAAACTCAGGGACACTTTGTGCCAGAGCTACCCAGAGATAAAAAACTCAAGGATGCTGCCCCATCCTGCCCTGCTGGGGGGAGCATTCAGCAACTTCTTTACCCAGACACGTGGAGATTTTTTCCTAAATTTAACACCTCTGGTCACAGAGACACAGAAACTCAGTTGTACCATAGAAACACTTCTAGTGTCAGTATTTATTTTTACCTTAATATACATTTATACAGGCCATAATAAAAAGGCTATTACGCAACAGTTCAGTGAGTTATTACCTAGTTCCAAGAATAATGCATGCAATTACAAAGGAGAGGTAGAAACACCGTATTAAAGACCTAGAAATACAAACATTATATAAACAAACACTTTCAAATTAACTGTTGGAATTTCATACAGATAAATAAGGTAAAAAGTACATTACTCTGTCAAAGTAAAGGAAACACATGGTTATCCCAACACTGAAACGATATTTTGATGTGTAAGCCCTGTACAACTTTGTCAAATAGTTCAGACCACCGTGTTTAAGAGGATTAAAATGATTTTGTCCTGGAGAATGGTTTATTCAAGTATTCAAGCAGTTGAGTAACAAAAAAGTCCCAAAAACAAAGTATAGGAACCATTTCCAGAGAAGCTGATCTGCCCAAATACTTTGCAAATCGCTGTCCTGATGATCTCAGGGGATGCTTGAAATGACAATGCCTATAAGGCTAAATGAAGCTTCCCACCTCTCCCCCAAAATGCACACAAAATAATCCTGATTTTTCACACACTCAATATGTAGAGATTCTACATCATTTAATCAGCATCTCAAACCACAACATTATTTTCTGGTTTGTTTTTTTTTTTTTAATCTTTTTTTTTTTTGCATGGTTCCTTGCAGAACCTTTCAGTTTACAGTATTTATTGTAATACTGCCCAAGAAACAAACTACAGAGAACTGTCATTACACCCCTAAAGACTGCAGGCATTAATGCACATATTGCATGCACAACAAAAGATGCAACCAAATCTATAGAAAAAGCAAACAACCAGCAACTCAACATTGCTATTACTGAGAAAGTCCAGAGCAGTAGTTACTCAAGTATTAGACAAATAGGTATAAAATGGAAAGGTTCACATGAATACAAGTTTTTACACAGTTTGTTTTGAAAGTCTTCTAGAAGCTACATTTGAAATTCCGAAAAGAATTTTATGTACACTGAAATGAAATTCAGCCAAGTCCATTGTGCCTTCTTTCTCTAGATTTTTTTTTTTTAATATAGTTCTTCAAAAATGAATATACAGTTGCTTAGTAAATTAGTGCAAAACAAAATATTTTGGAAGAAGATCATCAAATAGTATCCACATCAGCTGAAAACCCCCTGGGGATTCTGCACAGATGGAGGGAATTTTTTCCATCCCCACTTTTCCCCTGGGGTAAGAGCGTGTTTGCCATCCCTTCATATGACAACCTGAGCCACGTGTACAACAGGTGAGCTCCAGACAAGGCAGCTGAGCCCCAAAAAGCTTCAAGCAGCACTTTCACATGGTTAGGATTTCCCAAATTCACTCAGCCACATTTTACTGAACAGCTTAAAAACTCTTGAGGGAATCTTCTGAGGGAAATGTCTTTTTTGTACCTGATGCAGAAGGATCCACTCTCTAAAAACCTCACGAAGGAAAAACAACAAACCCTGATCATTCGAGTTCAAAGCACACGTACAAGGATCAGTTTGAAATGTGAAGAGAGATTCTTTTAAATTCTGTTGCTAGGAAGGAAAAGGAGCTGCTGGATTGGTAAGGCAAGTGTACTTTTGGAATTTCTCCTCTTTGAATATGCTGCTGTTTCTTTGGTAGTCACCACAGAAATGTAAGAATCATCTTCCACATGGGGCAGAACAAGGATAACAATGAAGCTGTAGTGAAAAAAGTGCAGTATCACTGATGTGGTCCCTTATGTTCACACCATCTGGTCCTCAGGATATTCCTACTGCTCATACACAGCCACTGTGCTGTAGCAGAGTGCAGAAAGCCTTCGCTCGATGCTGGATTTATCTGCAGAGAGAGGCACAACACAGGTGATCACCAGACTTATTTTACAATGAATTAATTCCATGCAATTTTCATTATTCAGCTGAACTTACACTTGTGTACATTTTCTATATCTGCAGGGTCTTGCAGTATTTTAGTCAGTCCCTCCAGCAGCAGGGCTGCCTTGTGGTATCGATAGGTGATATCCTCAGTGTGCTGGAACATCTCATCCAGAGCTGCTGACTGCACCTGCAATCAGCCAGGACATTCAGTTTCAGAAACTCCATTGGGCAAGCAGCAAAATGAAAAATTCAGAATTAATCACCTACAAGTGTCACTAAGAAACTCTTTTCAAGCTTTGATTTAGCTGATGTGTTGTTGTAACTAAGACAACAAATGAAGGTGGAACTAGATGATCTTTAAGGTCTCTTCCAAACCATTCTGTGATTCTGAGAGGACATACAATCTGTGCTGTGAGAATATTCTGCACAAAAAAAAAAATCTATAAAAGCATTTTTTGACATGAATAAAAATGCTCATTCCTACACCTGTATTCTGTTGTAAAGAAATGATTAATTGTGCACAGCACCACCATTATCAGGGTTAAGCACAACATTTGCCAGAATCTTTTGTGTGACACAGACATCCCCTCTCATCACTAAAGTAGTTAACTTTCCTTTGTGGTCACTGGAAATATCAATTCTATTTTCTGGTTAGGTAGAAGAGATCTGTGAGAGAAGCAATTCCTACAGTTCAGGGAAGAGGAGGGACTCACCATTTCCACAGCACAGTTGTAGATGAGTTTCTCTGCAGTTACACTGTTGATTTCATCAATGAACCTTTGCTTGTCCGAAAAGAAACGATTCAACTTTTCTGTCAATTTCTTGCACATTCCAATACAGAATTTGTATCTCTCGTTGAGGCTTTTCACAACTGGGAGAAAAGCAAGAAGAAATTGAAAAAAAAAAACCAAACAAAACCCAAACAATTCAGCCTAAGTTCAGCTTTGCAAAGTAAACTTGTTTAAACTTGCAGTTTCAGTGTTTATTTACTCCACCACTTCTATGACTTGAGTATCTATCACATAATTTCCATTTCAAGTTAATGAATACCCATTTCCTAACTGTTTCTGGCTGTTTACTATGAGAGTTGTGCAATTGTACATATCTACAGTTCTCCTGCAGAGAAGGAAAACAAACAAAGGTTGCAACTTCAACCTTCTGAGTGACGTATCAGCAAAGAAAATTCACAAGCAAAGCAAATTAGATGATGTTGCATCTACCTTGCTTAACAGCAGTGGATGGGTTCAGTTTGCCAGATTTGACCTGTGCTTTGGCAAGATGCAGAGAAGATGCCAGTAACTGGGCAGCTTTCATATACAACACCAGCTGCTCCACTTGTCTAGGGAGAAAAGGGGAAAAAAAAAAAAATTTATGCATCAAAATACCTTTTTTGAATGCATTCAAGCCAGGGGCAGACATCACTTTTTAATCACAACACCCCAGAGGACCCAGCAACAGCAGAAAAGGAAGACAGATGTTTAAAATGCAGCTCCACCCCTCCCCTCCCTTCCCTTCACAAACCCTCTGTCATGGGGTGAGGGGACATCTGCTCATTTAGGAGCTGCAGCAGCAAAGACAAACTGCTTTAAATGCAGACATTTAAAAAAGGAGCACTTATTTGTGGGGACTCTGTGCCCGAGGTCAGTGTCTCACCACAAGTGACAGGGTGTACTTTTCATTTCCTATTCCCCTGGAATTCTCAGCTGTCAAAGGCAAACACTTTACAGGGGTTTTCTGTTGGGTTTTTATTAGTTCAGGAAGAAGGCAGGAAGTAGAACTGCCCTTCCTCACCACTTCAAAATTCTCATATTTCTCCTTGCTTTTGATTTTGTACTAGGGCTGACTGTTTTTTCCAGTGAATCCAATTTTGGACACTTCTCCCCTCCCAAACTCCACCTCAGGGCTTCAGTCAACAGGAAGGGATGAAGGCTCAGATCTGCCAGAAGCTGGTACACAAATTTCCATGCTCAGAAATGCACTGCTGCACCTCAAGCCTGAGCTCAACAGTTTCCTCAGAAAAGTGGCAGACCAGAAAAAAAATTTTCTCTTTGCTCTTTCTGATCTGCCTTCAGTTGTTAAAAAGTAATTCCTATAAAGATTCTCTACAGGAGAACAATTACTCCCAGCAAATAGGGCAGAGTCTCAGTACATTTTTGATGTGTTGGATCTTGACTAATTCTCTCTTTGACTGCAAACTCACCCCCATTCCTTGCTGAGCTGGCTGATCTGATCCACCACGATGCTCTCCTGGATCTGGTACAGTGACACAGCAGAAGTGCACAGGTCTGGGTTCCCCCCTCTCACTGCTGTCAGATCCAGGACACACTCTGTAAATGTCAGCATCATGTTTAGGTGACGCAGTGTGTCTGTGTGCTCTCTCTGTCAGAGGGAAAGATGACAGCAATTTAACCACTCTGAGCCATCAGCCACATTTAAAACTCTTGTTAATCACTGAAAGATTTCTTGCTATGTCAGTTCTGTGCAGTAATCACATTGTGGGAGAGGCAGCATTAGGGATGACAGAACCAAATGGGCCCCAACAGATCTGAACTTGTTCTCTTCTTTGTTAATGAATTCAAGATATTGTAGCTTATACTTTAGAGTCTTTCAACAAAGCCAAAGGAATTGGTACATGGAGTTCTGTGCTGAAACCTGAGGAACTAAAGGAATCACAAGTGGGACAAATGACTTGTTTTATTATCAGCAACACAAAAGTATGCTTGGCACTTGTGTGAGGAGCCAGGAGGAACATTTGGCTTTTATTATGTAAAAGACTTAATACCTACAAAAGAACTGATCTGCCTCACTCTAATTTACACTTGGTTCTGGAATTAAATTGTGTTAAAAGGTGGCTGTTACCAAACTTTACACTTCAGGCTAAAAACTTCAACTGGAGTGAACAACTCAGTGCTGCTCTGTCAGTAAAACACACAATACACATGCAGAGTTCCTCCTCAGAAAAAAGCCTTCAAAACTAATCAAACATATCTTAGCAATGTTTATAATATTTTAATGAATAATACACATCTAAATACATTTCAAATTCTATCTGTGGGAAGAATCCAGTGTACTGGTAAGCATTCATGTTATAAGAGATATTCAATAGGGACCCAAACACCTTCCAGCAAGATGTGAATGAGAAACCAGAATAGCAATCTGTCTGGAGAAATGTACACTCCAAGAATAGCATTCTGGTGAAAGACCACCCCAATTTGTGTTTTTAAAGTGTCACTCCCCCACACATCTTAAAAAAATATAGGACAGTCCTCCCACCAGTAGGATTGAAGTCATTCCCTGACTGTGAGGAAGCAATGAAATGCCCAGAGGGGCTTTGTTACTGTCAGCACCCACATCCAGTGGCATTAACAGAGGCCTCTCTGGGAGGCTCTGGGGGACAAAAGCAGTCATGTTCCTCTGGTTACCTATTCAAACATATGAAATGCCAGCAATAACTACCAAAGAAAAACTGGCAACTACTGATACAGCAATATTTTCAAGATCCTAAACATAAAAACCAACAAGTGAGACAGCACAGAGGAAACTACAAAGCACACAGAGCAATCCTGCATTTACCACATCTGTACCAGCAACATCACACATTAGAAAACATGAAATGATTGATTCTGTACCTCCATTAAAGTTTCCTCAGGCAATTCAGGAGCTTCAAAAGTGATAAATCCCTCCAGGCTGGGAGGGGAAGTGCCATAGGGGATGTACTTCAGGCTGGGAGCCGCCTCAGCCCCCGGAGGAGAGGAGCCCATGTAGATACCAGGAGGAGAGCCCATGTAAACACGGCCACTGGTGGAGCACAGAGACCCTCCAGAACTGTTTGATCCCACTACAAGAAAAATAACACACACATTCAGTCTGGCTCAGCACTGGGGCTGTGGGTGACAGCAAGTGACACATGAGGAGCCAGCAGAGAGACGCCGTGGAAGGCTCTCCTCACTGCTCCTGCATGGCTCTGCAGGGAGTGCAGAGGCTGAGCTGTACCAGTGACAATTCCTCAAGTTCTGGTCTCAAGGCTGATAAGGACTGCAGCTTTGCTGTGGCTCACACTGCCCACCTGAAGCCCTTAACCTCGAGGCTTTGATATTTGGCAGCACAGCTGATGCTGGCTGATATTTGGTATTTGGCTCTTGCCAAACTGCAGGCAGCTCCCACCCCTGCTGTGCTGTTTCTGGGACAATGCATGGCAGCAGGCAAAAATCAGAATTCTGACTTTTCTTCTTCTCCACCTTTGCCATAGAGATCACACTCCCAGTGAGGGAGTAAAGCAGTGTACACAGGAGGTTACTCACTGCTGGATTGTAAGTCTGTGCCTCTGACCTTCTTTAGGGGGAAAAAGGCAGAAACCACCTGATATAAATCTCTACTTTCCAGAGCACTTTTACTGCAGGCCCTGTGCAAGGCAGCAATCAGGCCCCAGAAGTGGACAAGCCCAAGTGCTGCTGTTGAGAAATGTCACACAACTGCCAGGAAAGTCTTACCTGAGGTGGTTCTGGTTCTGAGGACCATGTGGGTGCAGGTGGGAGGGGTGGCACTGCTTGGAGGGGACCCCACAGTGAACATGACAGCCCGAGAACTTGCCCCACTTGCCATGGCTGGAGTTGCCATTGCAATTCCATAGGCTCCTGCTGGAGCTGGGAGAGAACATTTCAGCAAGTTAGTCCTTATTCCATATAATCACACCCAGAAGTAATTACAGCAAATTGGAGCACTGCAACACAATGTGCTTTGATGGAGATCCAAGCCCTGGACTAAGTAAGAAGTTCTCACAGGAAATAAAAGAAGCTGAGTGGACAGTCTTGGTGAGACACAAGCAGTCAAGGTGCAGCTTAATGTATATTGTTACATCCAATATCTCAGTGTTCTGCTCTCAACCAGAAAAGAGCAACAGAGACTCCCTGAGAGCCTGAAGATGTCAGTTTTGCAGCAAAAGATACAGCAGAAAAATTCTAAAGGAGATTGTGACAGGTCTGGAGGCTAAAGATCAGCCCTGTCTGCAGAGCTCCTTCCCCCTGCTCAAAAGGGAGAACTTCTGGTGGCAAGGGACAAGCTCAGGGAGGAGGAGAAAAAAACCCAACCAAACACCCAGAGTTACATAAATTGGCTTTCATATGAAATCAAGGTGGAAAATGAAAAGCCACAAATGCTGAATTAAAAATAAAACCAAACCAGAAAATCCCAAACCCCTCCAGCCAGCACAGGCAGTCAAGATATTTCTGTGTTTAGCACAGAAATAAGTATTTTCCTGTCTCAGTTATTTTTAAAGCTATGCTAAAGAAATGGAACAGATCCCCTTAAACATTAAAAAAAGCCTTCTGTGCGGAGGCTAAAAATTGTCAGAACCAATTCTCCAAGCTGGAAGCAGAACTGTGATCCAGCTGGCATTCCATAAAAACCCAGGCACAGGGAAACAGCTTGGATGTATCACTCTGATCCTCACCTGTATCCATTGGCCTCTCTGTGTTGAGACTGTCTGTACTGCCTTGGTATAACTGGCCCCCAAGGGTGGCCTTTACCTGTTGATCTGATAGCTTCCCAGTACTAACAGACCTGGACAGGAAAACACATGAATTCCCAAAAAAAAAAGGTTATTCAGGAATATTATCCAACTTGCAACTAAGGATAACTAAGATTCTTGGTATTTACTACAGAGAATTTTTCAACAAAAATAGAAAAAGTATTGAAATCTTGCTTGTTATCATGCATCTTCTAAAATAGAGCAAACCATAAAAATAAAGAGACCTTTTTCTCTTGAAAAATTTATATTGCAAATTTTGTCATAGAGATTTTCAAGCAAAAATTCTACAGGCTTTACAGAGGCAATGAAAGTCCAGATTCAGCTAATCAAAACAAAAGTGAACTAGACAGCAACACAAAGAGCTGCAGGAAGTCCCTGCTATATTTATAGCCAGTACAAAATGTTTCTGTTGCACACAGCAAACCTCAGCATCCCCTCAAAGCTTTTTCACCCTCTGAGAGTTGCTGTGTGCAGTTCTGCTGCCCAGCTGCCTCCCCCAAGGATGCAAAGTTTCTCCTAAAGCAAATGGGAGAGCTCTAAGTTATCATTTAAACAGAGAGCTTTGGGGAAATATCTCCTATAAACACCTCACCTACTCAAAGATACCCTTTCCTCTTTCAAAATTAGGCCTGAAATTTGATGAAATGTTCTGTTCCTGGCAGTGCCTACCTGCCAAAGGTGGTTTTGCTGTGCTGCTCTGCTGCCTGTTTGTCAGCTGCCTGGCTGGAGTGGAAGTGTGTGAAGTCCCTTGGCTCAGTGATATCTTTAGGCTGCAGCGGCGTTTCAGCCAAGCCCTGGCGATTTGCCAGGGCCAGCAAGTTGGAGGATGCTTGAGTTTTAGGTATTTTAAAAGGAGCTGTTGCCTTTAAGAATCAAGAGCAAGAAAACACACAAAAAAATCCAAGTTAGAACCCTGAAATATTCTTGGTTTCAGGCACTGTGTTACTGAGAATTGCAAATTTAACCAACCTTGGTGGGAGAGCCGATGATTGTTGGCAGGGGGGTTTTGAAGAGCCAGTCTGAGCTCCTGGGAGAGGATCCCATGTGCTTGGTGGGGGATGTTCCCAGGCTGCCTGGCCTGCTTGGCTGTGGAGAATGACTGTATCCATAGCCAGCATAAGATGGGCAAACTGGGTCTGAATGCTGCTTTCTGAGCTTCTGCTTGTTTTGGTAAATATCTGTGAGAGTAGGAGCACTCTGCAACCTGGCTCCCATCAGAAGTGACTGTGGAGACTGAGATGGTGGGATAGGAGAACCTGTAGAGATGACAAACAATAAGGTAAAACTCTACTTGCAGTGCTTGCAAAATATATTGCAAAAAAAAAAGTCCAAAATTCCAGAGAACAACATTAAACTGCAAATATTGAGATGTGTTTGATCATTGGCTCACTAGATAGCAAGGAGAATGGATTTGGCCCATGGATTATTTCAACTATTGCTACACCACACTGATGAGACCTCCAAGCTGCCAAACAGGCACCATTTCAGGCTGACAGCTGTTCTGGCAGCTGGAGTACATCTGGCAACCTGCACCAAGACAAATAAAGTGGTTGGATTCAGCAGGAATGGCATAAGCAGCACTGAAATCCCAAGCTGAACAGAGATTCTCAAGGCCTGGAATGATCTTCTTGCAAACAAGAGCATGAATGGGATATTGCATGTTAATGACTTGTTTTGTGTGTCATGGCTTCATTTACAGACAAAGGCAGCTCATGTTCCTGCAAGAAAACTAGGAACTAAAAAGAACCAAATTATTCAGATGGAACAGTTTGGGGGCATGATTTTGAGCAGTTGTTTACTATTTAGCCTGTCAGACTAAATCTTTTTTCAAAAGCTGACAGAGGAAGTCCACACTTAGGTACAAGTGCAGTTTCTCCTAAAGCAAATAGGAGAGCTCTAAGTTATCATTTAAACAGAAGGCTTTGGGGAAATAACCCTTATAAACACCTCACCTACTTAAAGATGACCCTCCTCCTTCCAAATTAGGCCTGAAATTTGATGAAATGTTCTGTTCCTGGTGTATGTTTTTATGTCTCATGATAAGGAACTGTGCAAAGTTACAAACAGCACATCAGACTTCAGCATTGTGGTCACAGCTTCCCAGAGGAAATGCCTGCCTGTGACCTCCAAGAACCGATACTGAAGTGAGTTTCACTCATGTTTTAAATAAAAAAAAAAAGAGGGAAAAACTGAACCATCCAACTAGAGAAGGTTTTTAAAAGCTGGCCATGAGAATCTTCTGAGAGGATTCATTTCATAAATCTCTGCTCAAAAAACCCACCCCAAACTTCTTGCAGTTTGCTCAGTAAAGTGCCCAGCTGTTTCAACACATCTTTCCAGCCTTCTTAAGCCCATGTTTTTGCCAGTTGGATTTTGAATATGAGCTACTTCATCTTGATTTCATTCCACTCCATTAGGCAGTATGTTTCAGAACATTCTGCCTGCAGCTCTAGCAGAGGGATCAAGTCTATTTCTCATTAATTTTCCAGCCAAGAATTTGCTTGCCTGAAATCCCTCTGCTTGTCAGTCTCACAGCACTGAGAAGTCTTCACCTGTAGTTGTAGAATAAGTCTGAAATCTCACTGGTACTGCTCCAGTGTTGCTGCCACCCCAGGGAAGGCTCCTGAATTAAAAGTGTGTTCTCTGCTGCCATTGGCAGCAAGGACAGCTCAATTAGTTCAGGAGCTACATTACGAAAGACATCTTCAGTCCTTAGAAAAATCTCAGTTCAGATGACCTCACCTCACCCAAAGCAAAAAACTGCTTCCCATAGCCATTAAAATGCTGAGAAACAGACTTGCTGCAATTTGTGGTATTGTACAAACAGAAATACCACTGCAGTCATTTCAAATTAAGAAGTGAAACTAAGGAGGAAAAGAATGCAGAGAACATATGAAGAAATGAAACATTAAAATCCCTGCCAGCCACAAAACCAGTGCTGTGGTGTGTTGCAAGTTAGTTTGATACTGGCAAAAGGCACTAAACCAAGAGCCTGACAAAACTCTATCCAAAGTAAAGTTGCAACAAGAAAAGCAAACACAGAGCTTTGTATTCTCTTCACACACACCCCTTTTCACTTTTTAAGAGACCATTTCATATCTAAGGATTCACTCATTCCTTTTGTTGAGCCAGCCAATGGCACAGCAATTATCAAGGCCATTTTTGAGACACATCAGAGAACTTATTTCATATGGATGAAACCATTCCCAGACACGGCTATTCCAAGAAATGAAGGCTCTACCATGCCCAGATGGTTTTGGACAAGTGTTTAAATGGGAGAAAAACTCACAATACAGTTTCAATATCACATCATAGAAAGTCAAAATAAAAAGTATTACTAGTATTTTAGCTAGAGAAGAAAATGAACCCAAAATGTGCACAGAGCAGAAGAACAAGTTGCTGAATTGCATATTCTTATATCCAATCCTTCTGGCATTACAGTGCAATTCCATCTTTAACAGTCTCAGAACATCTTCAAGTCCTATTTCTTCTTGATCTTCTTTTTTTTCTTTTCCCTGCTGGCATGCCATAATGATTTATGACTTGCAAAGCTTGCTGACTGCTTAGCAACAGGAACATCAGATGCCAGCTGATTTCCCAAGGGAATGTGGAAAACGTGTTGCATGCTGTGCACTGGCAGCTCTGCCTCCCTTTTCTGAGAACTGGCATGACAGAGCTGGTCTATCAAAACCAGATTCTCAGAAGCATGTTACTACCATTCATTATAAACCAGCCCTGGTTAAAGACAAGCTTCATCAGAGTTGTTGTTCCATCTTGAGAATAAGAAATTTCAGTTGCTGTCTTATTGTGTAGGGAATTAGTTATGGGGAAAGGAGTCAGCCAGGCTACAAATGGGCTGTTTCCACAAAAACTCAGTGTCTCCTATTAACCCATTCTAATGTGTGTTGGCTCTCCTACCCCTTCACAAAATGCTCTAGAAGCTCTATCAAAATAACACTGATTGCACTGTCCAAAGTCACTCACCTGAGAAGTTTCTACTCCTTGATTCATGTCCTTGGAGTTGTCCACAACAACAGTGCCCAAGCTGCTCAGGTATGGTTCCAACTATGCAAACAAAACAAAAACGTGGATTTACACTTTCTACTTCACTTACAAAGATAAAACAAGTGAAAACCTAGTTAGTTTACTTCTATGAGCCATTTAACAGGAATTATTTCTGCACACATGACCTGGCTGGGCATGTCGTGGTTTAACACTAATTTCAAGCAAGAATCAGGAGTTCTGAATGACTGCTCCAGATAAAGCTTTACCAATTGCTGAGCATTTCTGTGCTTACCTAGTGGTGAAGGAGAGTATGGTCTGGAAGATCCTGTGGACAGCCTGCGCCCCACGGCCTGGGCAGGGTCAGCAGGCACTGGAGAGCACGAGCCCATCTTCATGAACCCCATGGGGCTGGTGTTGGAGCGCCTCACCACCCCGGCTCTGCAAGGAAAAACAGTGCTCACACACACTGTGCTCACTGGCTCCTCGAGATAAGCTTCAGAATCCCCCCTGAGGAGTCTGATCAGTTAAAGGAAATACTGGGGTTTCAAGGGAAAGCTAAGAAGTTAAGCTTTCCATACTGACAATATTCAAGATTTAATTCCCTTTGTTACCACACTTTTAAATGCTGAATGCCATAACAGTCTGTTAACTGGAGAACATTAAAACAGACTTCCCTTAGCACACTCTAATCTTCAAAAAGTTGGTCATCAATTTTTTTTATTTCCCAACCAAGTATGTGGCCACATTTCTCTTCACAGAGAAAAGCAAGGCACAACTTCCCAAAGATTTTCTGGGATTCACATTCTCTGAACCTCAGAGAAAGAAAAAACAATTCTTATCTCATTCACTGCTCCTGTGTTTTGGAACAAGTAAAATGCATTGAGAAAGATTATTTACCTGAAAGAATTTGCTTGATTGGATTCTGGTGTGAGTGTTTTGATTCATTAACCAATTGAATCCATGTGTGTGTGTTGGGACTGTCAGCTGACAGTAACAAGATTCTAGGTAGCTGAGTGCTTGTGCAGATTCAGTCTAATATAGTATAATAGAGTAATTAATTAGCCTTCTGATATCCATAGAGTCAGATACATCATTTTCTCCCCTTCATTGGGGGTGCCCCGCTTTTACAATACAAGTATTACTTTAATTCCCATTTTTTAAACAGCAAAGATTCTGACAAAGTTTTCATATTGTGTCTGGAATACAGATCAGTTAACTGAAAACAGATTATTTAAGGGAAAGTAATTTCCCTGAATGTAGCAACTATAATCAAATCAGGGATCCTGGAAAAAATGTGCAAGAAACCCTGGGCTTTGTTTTTGTAAAGATCTCCAGAGTTCTGAGTAGTCTATTTATGAGTCTTTGACCTTCACCAGCCTGATCTTGTACACCACAAGGCAGAGAATAAGCCTGGCTCACTAGAGCTTTGTAATGAGACAAGCTGGTTAACTGGCATGCCAAAAATTGTTTCCTTGATATTCTATGGAACAAAGCATTCATCTCATCACTACATGTGTGAAAACAAAACAGAACTTATTACTGACATTTCAGTTCATGATGTAATGCCATGCAATACACAAAGAGCAGCAAAAAAGCAAGACTTCATCTTTTTACCTTCTTGGGCTGCATTTTGAGTGAAAGAACAAGCTCAATTTGTTTTCATTAAATATTTCAAGTGCCCATCCAACAATCTTGAGACTGTGAAGGGCTTTTATTTGCTATCATTGAAACATCTCTTTAGCATGGAAATAAAAATGACATTATCAAGAAAGCAGGGACATCTGCCAGGGTACAAACACCAACCAGACCCAAGAGAAAGGAGTTAAAAAGCCCATCCTCACCTGGGTGATCCGTGGGGGTTCGACACGGGGCTGGCAGTGGAGGAGAGGTTCTGCTCTATGCGCTGGTAGTTCCGCAGCTGCGTGGGAACCGGGATCGGCGCTGTCTCGCTGCGGGGGGACACGGAAGGCTGACAGTGCCTGAAGTTGGAAGGTGTGGAGACAGGAGATGGAAACAGGAGATGAATACAGGTAGGCAGGTCTCACTCTGTCAGAACTGTACTGTAGGAATTTGGAGAAAATCTAGGGAACAGGCAAATGAACTTCTGTGCTCCCTGGGTGCGCTGAGATCTCGGTTTGTCCTAACCCGGCTCCGACGCTGCGCAGAGGAGGATCAGGAACTGCTCAGGACTGCCTGCCTTCCCTGCACTGCCTGGGATCACACAGAGCTGGGACTCAGCCCTTGGTCACACATCACTGAGATCTCCAGATCCCTCTGACTCCCTGCCAAGCCGCCCGCTGTGTTTACCACACTTGAAAATAGTGTTCTAGGAAAACCCAGGGACAGGAAGTTCAGAGCAGGGCTGGAATGTGGACAAAAGCCACCGAAGCACAGGCAGAGATATCCCCAGAGACATCATGAACTTGCAGGAGGAAAACATGTTATGTAATGTAAGATCCAACCCCTGGCAGGGGGAGCCAAACCACACACCTGAACGTTAATCCACAGATTCCAAGTGCAGATTGCCCAAGTTCAGCTGGAGTGTCAGCGACCTGCCTCAGGGTGGATCCTGACAAGGGACTCAAACCACTGCATATAATCAGTAACCAACTCTTTTAAAGGAAAACAGAATTCAACTGAAACAATTTCAAACAAATGGGCCGTGTGGGAGATAATAATTTTACTATCTGGTCCTTTATAGACCATGTCTTTAAAGAAAGATCACAAATTCTTAGAAGAAATGTGAAAAGAAATTCTCTAGAAGACAGGCAGTTACAAGACTCACTGCCTGGCTCCAGCTGAACAGAAATCTGGGGTTTTTACTGTAATTGTCCTATTCTCTTTGCTACCACTTAGAATGAAATATTACTTCCTAATAGGCACAGAACTTCCTCAGCAAAAGAAAATAAGTTGGTCCTGCTGTTGCCACCCAGTTTCTGGATCCCACAGAGTAATCTGGAAGTTGGCTGTGGACACACAGTCAGCAGAAAGCCTGAAAACTTCCAGGCAGGGAGAAGGACTCCCAAGTGGAAACCACAGGAAGGCTGTGGGCAGCCTGCCACGACTACACAGCACACTCAGGGAGCACAGGGAGCCTCTCCCCAGGAGAGGGAAGCAGATGTTATTTCAACTGTGGCAGTGACACTCAGGAGACCATGAAGGCACTTCAACTTTTAAAGAACTCAGCACAGAAAATGCCTTTCCCTGCTCTCTTACAGCTCTGCAGGTGAATCCAGGCAAGCTCTTGAGCTGTGAGCTGACAGGAGGCAGCAGAGCTGTGTGAGTGGGGTGCAGAGGCACAGTGCTGGGCTCCCCAGCTCAGGCCCAAAGCTGAGCTCTGGCCAGGCATCCTCCAGTCTGATGTGGTTTGTTCCCAGTCAGAGAAAATGCAATACACATGTGTGCAGAGCTGCATGCAAATCTTGTTTCTCTGAGATCCAGAGGATAAACATGATAATAAACCACAGGAGAGTGAACCACCTCGACCTAATCTGCCCATTCTGGCTGGAGACTGTCTGTGAAGACACAGCATAAAGCAGCACAACTATGGGCAAAATTAACTCAGTTTCATCAGTTAATCAGAAAGATTCACTGTTTCACAAAACCTTTTGTAGAACACACAAAAAATGTAGAGAAACAACCTACAAACAATGAAAGAATATTTGCCAGGAAATAAAAAACCAAACCCCAAACCAAAAAAAGCATCTTGTAGAATATCAGACACACACTCTGCTTTTTTCAGACCATGCCCCAGGCAGCCCCAAATGCAGTTACTGAATTAACTCAGCCAGCAATTAAACTATTAGAGTACAGAGTGTGAACAGCAGGCACCTGTTTCTAATCATGTGACCATTTAGCTCTTAGTAATGTACAGATAACACAACTGGCATATTTCCATAACATTTCTAACTCTAAAAACCCTGCCTGACACAACTTAAAAAAGGAAAGAGCAGTGTATTTCTACTACATTGCAGATGGCCAGTTCAGGGCAAATGGGTCTCTACAGGCAAAGCATCCCCATTATGTGCCCTTAAACATAAAATATGAGGCTAAAAGCTGTACTGACAGCCCCTGTCAGCACATTTCCCCAACTGCACAAAGATCAGCACAAAGTAACAAACTTTTCTTGTGACAAGCATTTCTAAACAAATAATGCTGACTTGCAGCCCTCTAGCACTGGCACAAGCCAAACATGCACCCAACATAATAGCTGTATTCCCCAGTTAGCCACTCATCCTCTTTCTGTTTGTACTGAAAACATCATGAAATTCATCACTTGAACAAATTCTGCTTAGACATTATGAGTAGTTAAACACCATAATTAGGCTTTATATTTTCCAAAGTAACACAGAAAAGATTTCAGGCCCCACTGATGGAAATCAGTTCTATTTTAAGCCAGCAGAAACTGAAGCCTACAGCCATAAGGAAGAAAGGGGACTAATTACCAGTCCTGCTGATGGAAAACCTGCAATACATGTTTAGCTCCTTCATGTGACTCTGGCATCTTGTGAGACACAACCATGAAATTCACAATAACCACTTGCACAAAAGCCACACCCAGTGACCAGACAAACCAAGCCAGCCACGAGACACAAATCCACTGCAATCTGGGCTTTCAAAGTTCCTCTTCTCTCACAACCACTTTGTAAAAATCTATCTGCATTCAACATCTTGACTCACTCCATGAAGGTTGTGCTGTGCATCCCAACACCAAAAAAGACAAGGCAGTTATTTCCCTACATTTCTAGTTTTAAACAGCTCAAAATTTAAACAAAGAATGCTCTCAGCTCCTTGAGGAAATCTTTTGGGGATGCACCAGAGAAGGCATGAAGGGTAGAGAGCCTGGAGAAAAGAGGTCTGGCTTCTATTTTAGTGCAGTTTCACAATTAAAAAAAGAAAGAAAGAAAGCCAAACCCATAAAATAGCAGAGAATCTAAGGCCACACCACACACCTGTTAGCTGTACCAGAGGCAGCACTTCGAGAAGAGGCTGTGGATGGTTTCTGTACAGTTCCTGAGCTTCCAGAAATAGTTAATGGTGACTGCCTGTGGGAACAAAAACCACTGTCAAAAGACAGGTCCTCACACCAGAGAAACTCTACTTGGCAGCAAAACTTCCTGAATTCAAGCTGTTTAGATACTCAAATTCAATTCTTGTTTATCTTTCAGCAAGTCCACAGAGCTATGACAACCCCAAAGCCCAGAACCCCCTTCTGCAGCTGCAGCACCAATTTTAGAAGAGGAGGTTTCTTTTGGAAGAAGCTCAGCACACCTACCCTCCACACATCAAGAACTCACTGGAAGCCCGCCTGCCAGCTGCTCCCAAAGGCATATCATCTGCAGGAGGGAACACATGGAAAACCCACATCAGCAAGCAGAATCAGAAAAAAAAAAAATTAAACCTTCCATATTGCTGTTGTAGGGAAAAACATTTCTGTGAATATATGAAAGTTTCCCACAAAAGGTTTTGTATAAGAAAATATCTCAAATGTGACCCCCCCCCAACAAAAATGGAACTGGGGAAGGGATTTCTTCACCAAGTTATTTTGCTGTTTGTTTGTGGGTTGTTGCCATATTAATAAGAATTTTGAAATAAACTCCATTGTGTAGGAGTACAAGGTATCAGCACTGGGATGTTTACAACAATGGATGGCAGAAACCCTTCAGGCAGTCATTTAGTCAAATATTTACCACAACTGGTGGCATCATGCAGAAATCAGCTGACTTTGTGCAATTCAGGTTGGGACCATGTCATAAATCTGCTACACCCAAGTTTTTCTTTTCTCTAAGCCCAGGCTGATGTTTTACCTTTCATGTTAGAAGTGTTTATTACCTACCCCTCTTATTTAAAGCTCTAGAGCATGAGCTATGAATGTTCAGTGAGTCTGGAGGAAACAAAGAACTCCAAGAGAATCCTTGGTCTTTTATCAGCAGTTGTTTACAACTGAATCTCTTCTTCTACAGCCAAGCCCCACTATTTTCCATGACTTTAAACCACCTCTATTGCATATTTGGCTGCTCAATTGAAGATAAAACTGTCCCAGATAGACGTGCAGTACCAAAGAGTTTCCTTCCAAAGAGGAATCAAACTACATAAATTAATTTCAATTTGAATTCTGACACATTTAGAGCAAAGAGAGCCAAAGAACAACAGGAGGTAAAAGTGTGTTATGAAGGAAAATTGGATTGAGATGTAAAAATAAGAAAGGTTCTTACATGAATGGTCTGAAGAGATATTGTGTGGGACAAGAACAAAGTCATCTGTGTCACAAGAGGAGTTCTTGCTACTGGTACTGGCAGAGTCTTTAGAGACTTGAAGATAGTTGGGAGGACCCAGTGGAGGGGAAGACAAATTTTCTTCTTGAATGTGCTGCATGTCTGGCAGAGACTGGAGGGGGGTGGTGGGAAAAAGAAAAGTTACAAAAACCCACTGTAAATCCAGTGATTCACCAAGTAGAAATGCTTTTGAACTATGACATTTCAAATACTGGATAACCCTGTAGTGTCAGTTTGGACAGTTCTATACTGATCAGGCTGTGAGTTTAAACAACTGGGATTTATTCAATCATTCCTGGTGATACAGATGTACCTGTTCCAAATGTCATAAAATTGAAGTCACTGGTTTGTAATAAGGGGCCTCAGCCAAAAGAGCCAATTCAAAATTTATCTGTAACAGTCATTACATTGCAAACCATACCAGAATATCTGAAGATTTGCTGCTCTAGCATTTGGTATTCGTATGGGTTCTTTTTACCTTAACCAAAAACAACAAAACCCCCACAAGATACAACACAAGGAACAAGAGAGCACCGAAGTGTTAATGGTATTTAAGAAAAAGACAGGGGTGCTCCTTGCTCTTTGCTCCTAAACATGACAGTTGACAGTGTTCAAGTATTAAAAGATTTTAAAAATTCATGAATTCTTGGCTAAACACTACAGAAAATATTTCCTGGAGGTTGTTGTGTAACACAGAACTTACTGGAGGAGAAGCAAAGCGACAAGGAGAGCTACCACAGGAACTGCCAGAGACTGAGCCTGGGTATGTGGGCACTGGTACAGGACAAGCTAGAAGAGAAAAACCCAGAGAGGGGAAAAAAAAGTGACTAAGACTTCAAAAGGCTGAATTTCAAACAAATTTCCTCACTGCTTCTCATTCATAAGCCCTTACACAGCTTATAAGAACAGCACATCCTCAATCACACGAGGGTATTTAAGTTCAGTGCAAACGTCAAAAGAACAAGTAAATAAGTATCACATTTCACTCTGGCATAATACAAGAAAGGATTCAACACTCAGGCTCATAATAGAGCACAACAACAGGCAGGCTGAGGAAAATGTCTCATAAACACTTAGTGTGATATTTGGCAGATCCTTCTCCCTCCCAGCCTGCAACATTCATCATTCACACAAATAAGTGAAAAAAAAAAAGAAAACCAACTAACTACTTACATTTTTTCACTGTTGAAATGTGATCCAGGAAAGGGTGGTTGAAAAATGCTTCTGCAGAACAAGAAACAACCACCATTGTGAGTAGATGTACAAATGACAGAACTTACAGACTGGATTGCAGATGGTGATAAATGGTTGCCTTCCCAGAATCAACACTGCAGAGCCAGGGGGTGAAGAGCTTATAAAAGATTAAAGCTGTCTATGGTATGTGCTGCTATAGAGTTTGGAAAGGAAACAAGAATCAATTTAATAACTTCAAACATCAGTCAGCAAGGCAAATCAGACTGAATCACTAGAAGAAATCTTGTGACTGCACTTAAAGCCATGTACACAAGAAACCTCCCTGTACTGCAGAGGGAATTATGTTCTCTGTGGCAGTAATTCAGTTTTAGTCTGCTCTTCAAAACAATGAGCATTTTTCACATCAGACACTGAAAGTATTTTCAGCTCTGCCTTTCCCAAGGATTGACATTTATTTTTGAAGCCATTAATGCTACACCTTAGGTGGCAATAAAGAAAATCACAGCAGAGCCATTCTCCTTTCCACTTCCCAATAGCAGAACATGACCTGTGCAGACAGTTCATGGCATAAAGCAGAATTTGACACCACTTCTTTAAAAATTTCCTCAGTGAACTTGTTGTTGTTACGTTAGAAATACTTTGCTTTTGTTGTAAATGGATATGCTGAAGCACTTTTAATTGAGCACAACCAGTTGGCCACTAGGTTACATGGAAAGTTTTGTTCTGCAAGGAGCAGTGTTCAGCTGGTTCAGGGAATCTGAGGCTTGGTGGGAGCCAGCTGCTGAGCTGGGTGAACTTTAATGTCCTAACACTGGAGGAAAACAATGCTGTGCCTCAGACATAAGCAAATAACAAGGAGAAAAAAAAAAAAAAAGAGAAAGAATCTGAGGCCTGGAGTATGTCCCTTCCTTCAGCAACACTTTTGCCCATGACCCGATAAGGGAAGGAATCCAGCTGTAATGCCTGAACAATGCAATTATTCACTTGAACACAGGGATCAGGTGCTCTCCAGTTTGGTACAACACCTGCTGTTCTGCTTCATATTGCTGGAAGATCAACAACATTTCCAGTGCTATTTTTACTTTAACAACAGGCAACTGGGCTCTGCTAGAAACTCTCCCTTTCAGTCCCTTTGCTAAGCACATTCCAGAGCAGCCCCTTTGAGGCCCTTTAAGTGGCTCAGCCAAGGAAAACATGACTTTCAGCACTGCCATTCTGCTTTCTATTTTTCTTTTGAAGCACAAACGCTTTCTCCCACCACCACAAGTGATACAGTGAATTTCCCATGTTTGAAGAAACTGTAGGGATCAGCACACCCAGAGTGCAGAGTGGAATCAATTACTCACAGTCCATGTTTGTGAGGTATTATTTCTCCTACATGTAGAGATTTATATACTGACCAAAATAATTGGTGACATTCTACCCAATTATCATGAGCTTTTTCTGGATCTTAACCAAAAATTTTAAGATTAATATTTCCTGGCAGCTATGATAAAACTGCATTAACAAGTAGTGCTATAAAATTTAAATAAGCAGCATGAATATCATGACATACAAGATGCAGCTAAGAAGAATTAATCAAGATGTAACTGTTTAATAGTGTGTTTTAAAGCAGGTTCTTCCAGTACATGGAAATCAGAAATGTTTGCTCCCAGTCTGATGCTAAAACACCAAAGTAACAAAATAAGACTTCAACATAAAATTTAAGGTATAGCAGTAAATCCTTGAAGGAAAGGGCACAATTGAAAGAATTAAACTGATTTATATTTCACTACTCAAAAACAAAGTCATGATTTATGTGCATCACTTAGTACTGACAGTAGTTATCCAGTGATTTGTTTTAGCTACTCTGCCTTCTTTATGAAAACAGAGAAGAAAAAAAAAAACCACTTCACTTCTCATGTAATTGGCTGTGGACAAAAGGTCAAGATAATTATTCTGGTCACATGAATACAACTAACAAGGAAAGTCAAAAGAGCAAGAGGAAAAAAGAAATACATACCAAAGTCCATTCTGTCCTTTTGGTTCCTCTGAAGCAAACCCAACAGCAGGTCAGCCAGGTAAGCTGATGTTTCCCTAGGAATGCTGCACACAAGAGGAAGTAAAACATGCATTAAATGTAATGCATGCATTGAATAATGCATAGCACATTGAATTTCAGGAAATCAGCATTCTGCCATGTCCTTAAGTCATCACTATCTGTGCTTTACAGTCCATTTAGTTTCAGCTAGGTACAAAGCAAGGTGCAACATGATTCACAGGTATCACACTACATCCTTGCAAACATAGCAACAACAAATATTTTTATGAATCCCAGGCACTCCCCAAGATGAAAAAGTGTTCAATCAACAAGTGTAAGTGACAGGAAAGGCCATGGTGACATACCTAGGAATCAAATTCCTGTTCTTTTCATAAAACATTCTCAAATCTTGAGGACTATTGGCCTGTCAAATAAAAATGTACATTAATTAAAGCTTGGCTTCATGGAGGAAATAGCTTTTGTTCCTAAGCACACATACACAAAAAGGAGACTTTTGCATATGGACATTAAAGCAGGAAACACCAAGCAGAGCAGTGCCTTCAGCACTGAGGCTCCTTATTTATGTATTTCCTCTGGATTGAACACACTCATCATGCAGACTAAGCATAAACAACTTCTCCCTTGGCATTCTCAAGCCTTTGCAGCACCAACACTCAGACATCACTTGCTTCTGCTTTCCTGACTAGAAGCAAGAGCCCCAGGAATGTCCTTCAGACTGAGAAGAGGGAAAAGGAAAGGAAATGTTACCTGAAAAGGTGGTTTTCCAACAAGACACTGATAAATCACAGTTCCTATGCTCCACAGGTCTGCTTTAGCATCATAGTGTTGAGACATAATCACTTCAGGGGCCTGGAAAGAACAGCAAATTCTCAGAAGGGAAAACAACAAAAGGAAAACCAGAGCAAAATGAATCTACTGTCAGAGATTTATTAACTGAGACCACTTCATTTTAAGAGAAAATTAACATTTTCATGTGCATCACATGGCTTGAGAGCTACCATCTCCATCTAAAATGAAAGCTGAGTTTCAAAACCACAAAAACTAGAAATGCTGACGTTCTGAAGAAAGCATCTAGCATTTGGCATGTTTAGGAACATGTTATTTACTTGGCTTCTTGCAGTTCTTCTTCTGGACAAAGAACCACTGAGAAATGATTGATGTCTCTCTGATTATAACAATCATGGTCTCAAAATCCCAAGGAAATAAAAAAAAAAGGTAGTAAAACTATGGAAAGGGGAATTGCACTCTGTCCCTGATCCTTGTAAAGCAACATGAGGCATTTGCCAATCTGCAAGCAGGCAATTATTTTGTTTTGGCAGGACAATGTTTGAGACAAGCAAGATAATGTGAAATATCCCTTACCATGTACATAGGGGAACCACACAGAGTTGCAGCCATCATGTTGCTGTGCAGATAACGAGCAAACCCAAAGTCAGCTGTATAAAGAACAACCTTGGTCAATGAAGAGAAAGATCATTTTCAAATTTTTACTGTCTAGAAATCACCTGTCTCTGACTAAAATCTGCTACAATTAACAGAGAGATTGAAAAAATACAGGTTTAATATCTAGCCAGCTACATGGAATATTAGAATCTTTGTCATGCTGAAAGAATAATGTATTATCTTTCAAATGAGCAAGCCAAGAAGCAGCAGTGACATCATTTACACAAACTGCTGCTCAGGCACCTCCCCAGCTGCAGAACAGCCTGTCTGGCATCAGCAGGAAAGGATTAAAGTCACTGGCTAAATATAAATGGCTCATTAAGAGTGATGAATATACAATCTGCCTGCAATGAAATCACATCAGGTACAAGCTGAAGAAGTCAAGTTTCAGGTGCCTGAATTTTCCATGCAGGTAAAAGCACCTGAAGCTATCAAGTAAGGACAGCAAGGGAAGAAGTTTGGTCTCCCCTGGGCAGTTTTTGAGCAAAAGCACAGGAATGAACTTGTTTAAAACAAAGTAGCTTCAAATAACAGACAACAAGGAGTGATTAAAACTCCTGAAGTGGCCTCTGCAGAGGAGTTTGGTAGTATCATGAATATTTGACATCTCTCCCCTGTTACAAGGCCACACCTCCCTTCAGCCATGCCAAAAACAGGTCATAACCTTCATTTCTAAAGCTCTCAAATAACCCTTAGGAGGATCTACCACTAAAAAAGAAAACAGCTGGAAATGCAATTGGAGTCTTGCACACACCGAATTTTGAAATGGGTTAAAGGCTACTCCCAGTTTCAAAAGTTAGATTTATACCTAATTAAAGTAGTTTAGTACTAGAAACATCAGCTAAATAGATTTGTCCTGCAGATTTAATCAAACAGGTCTTTATGATTCAATCTTTTTTTATCCTGAGAACGCAGCACAGCATGAAGCTCATCATTCTTGACTTGCTGTCTGATTTGCATCAACTGAATACACTCCATATCCAGGACTTGAACTGGAGAGACATTTCTGAGGGGGGAAACAAGCCAAGAGTGCTGATTCCCCCTTCCAGAGAGGGAGGATGTACCTATTTTGATGCGTATACCACTGACGCTGGATTTCCGGCGGCTGGCGTAGGACAGCAGGATGTTCTGGGGTTTGAGGTCCCTGTGGATGATGCCTTTGCTGTGCAGGATCCTCATGGCTGCTGCAATCTGCTGCAGGAACACTCGGATGGTGTCCTCACTCAGAGTCCCTTTAGCTGGCAGTGACACACACAGGAGCAGAGGGGAGAATAAATATCAATATCTTTATGTAAAAGTCCGAAAACATAGTGAGTTATAATCTAATCATCATGAATTACAATCCAGTCTCCAGTGTTTTTCTACAAATGTAAATATTCTCAACAATATAGACATCACCATAGTTTTAGAGCTCTGAATCATCTGTTTTTCCAGTCGTTTATTCAACTCGGTAGCATCGTAATTGTAAAACTTCTCAATTGCCATTAAATCCCAAATTAAATGTCATTAAGACTCAAGCTGCACCAAGAGAAATTTAGGTTGGATATTGGGAAAAAGTTTTTTACAGAAAGGGTGATAAAGTTCTGGAATGTTCTGCCCAGGGAGGTGGGGGAGTCCCCATCCCTGGGTGTGTTTAACAAAGCCTGGGTGTGGCACTGGGTGCCAGGGTTTAGGTGAGATGTTGGGGCTGGGTTGGACTCAGTGATTCTAAAGTCTCTTCCAACCCAGTGATTTCCTGAATTCTGTGAAATCCTAAACTGGCTAAAAAGGCAAAGGAAGCAAGAAAATAAAAGAACTTCACATTAAGTACATCCAAAAATCATGTTAAAACCTGAAGCCATACAATTTGTTCTTTATGGGGATGCTGAGAACTACTCTGCTCAGAAATTTCATCCATGATAAAACTTATTTTGAAAGGAAAAAAAATGAGATGTACTTTTGAAAGTCTCTTCTGAAGGTATTACCTCATTCTGCAGCCCAAAAAAGCACTGAACACAGGAGCTGGATTTCACTGTCTGAGTCTTTCCAAAGGTTTTAATGGCAAGTGAATTATGCTTTTAATACACACAGTTACCATAACAATAGCTGTGCATAAAAAAGATTCCTTTAACAGGCTGAGATACAAGGGCAAGTAGAATATTGTCATCATGAAAAATATGAAGATTAACATCTCTGCTCAAAATTTTGGTTGGAATAAGAATCCATTTGTCATGATTTAGAAATTCTGTCCTTACTTTGGGCAGAGCCATGGAAGATCTCTCCTAAGCCAGCACTTCCTCTTTTTCAGAGCATTATTACATAAGTAAATCAGTGTTTTTAAGTTCATATCTCATAAAAGAAAAACAGGTGGAATCCAAACACTGGGAACAGCCCCCAAAATGTAGTTTCAGAAATAGAAACCCACACATCTTTTCAGCATGCTGCTGATGGTTAACTACAGCTTCTCCCTCATTGACAAATAAGGGAATGTTACATTCAGCTGTGGCAAAAAATAAAAAAGCATTTTCTGTCTGTGTATTATCACATTCATTTACCCATATTTAAAGCACAAGCAAAAAAATCTCAGAGAAACACCAATGGATGTGAGGAATACAGAATAAAAACACATAAAGCAAAATAATAGGGAAATACAGTAATCAATTACCTTGTAAGTAATCTGCCAAGTCCCCACCATTGCAGTACTGTTAAAAACAAAGGGTTTTATTTAAAATACAAGCACTGAAATACCTGCTGTATCATTTCTACTGTGTAATCTTTTAATGAAAATTAGATCCCTTCCAGCTGTTTGCCTTAAAATTGTTTTTTCAATTATTTGTAATTAATAATTTGAGGTGTCACCCTTGATCAATACTTACAGTATCATAACATGAAACTGAATAATTTATGAAACAAACAGTGTGGATAAATTTAATGGGGCACAGGAAATTCATAATTTACTTTTCAAAATAGTTTGTTTTAGCAAGCCATGGTTAGTTTGCAACTGTGCAAATGAACAGTTTTGTCTAAAAGTCTTTGAAATCAACCAGAAACATACATGTTAACACATACCTCCATGACCAAAAAGACAGAATTGGGCATTTCCTAAAAGAGGAGAAGAAAAGTGATTTAAGAATGTGAGAATACAAAGTCTGTACCTGCATTAACCAAGTGGAACATGGGATTTTCCCATCACTGACACACCTTAATGTAAAGTCACTGTTTCAGAGCATAGCAAAAATGCAGATTCTCCACTATGAGATCTTTTACATTTCTAAAAATATTTCCATATGCAAAACCATAAAACCACCAGGCAGTACTTCCATGAAGTGTCTCCCTGAGTGAGCCCTTGGCAGCAGCACATCCCTGCCATGCTCCTCATGGCAGAGCTGAGAGCTGTGTCCATCCTCCTCAGATTTTCCAAAGCACTCACCTCCCATGACCTCTCTGCAAGCTGAATTCCCTCTCTTGTAATTGGGGAAAAGTTCCTGAAAGACAGATTGCCTAACTTCTACTGTAAATTACCTACACACTTCACAAATCCAGTTACAAAAATAAATCCGTGCTTAAACCTGACTGTAACAAAAACATTCATCCCGTTTCCAAATATTTATTTTGTGTGAGGGAAGAAAGGCCTGACCTGTCTGTGCTAATAACAAACATGGTTTTCCACAGTCTCCTGCATAAGACAGTTCTGTTGGGCCTACAAAGTTGAAGATTCTAAGAGTTTTTATAAAGCAAAAGTATTTTTTTCTCCCTCTGAGCTGATTAAGATTGAAAGGAAAAAGCACAAAGAGAACTGGAAGGAAACTAAAGGAAGTGTACAGTAAACAGGATGATGCTTTTATTTACACAGTGTGTTACCTCCCTTTCCCTTTAAAAATAAACTTAAACAAGGGCTGACAGATTGAGGGAAAATACGTTTTTTTAAGGCAGTTGAAGGAAAAAAAGTGAGATGGTACCAGACAAGACCAGGCACATCCCCCAGTGGGAAGTGGGACTGCAGACAGTCTGACTAAATCCTGCTAAAGTGTCACAAGAAAGTCAAAAGGGACATGGCACAGCAAAATAAACGCTGTGAACTCAGGCTCCTTTCTCTGTGCTTGCACTGACACTTCAGCAGATGCTCCATCTGACCACTCTGGCAAGAATTACCACCACGGTGCCATTGTCAAGGGCTCACTAACAGTTTATGTTAGAAAGGTTGAAAAAGAGAAATAAAAGCAAAAATGGGTCCAGGCTAGAGAAACCAATGACCCCTAAACACAGCCCAGAGCTCAGGGATGGCACAGCCCATCCCAGACACTGACAACCAAACAACTCCAAATAATGGAAATAATACAGTCCAAGATGAACTGGCTGGTTTAAGGGCAATTCAAGACTGTATTAGCCTGCTTCACTTTTGGGAAGCATTTAGTCACTCATGTCTGTGTTACAGAAATGCATTTGAGGTTCTTTCCAGCCCAAAACATCAAGCACATTTTGCAGATTTGTTTACATTTGGAAATTAGCTTTGAAGAAAGCAAGTTTCTAGGAATGAATCAAATCTGTTGGGAATGGCAGGCAAACTCCAAGCAATAGAGTCTATTAAAGCAGCAGCAGATCACATTTCAGGAAGTCTCAATTGTTCAGTGTTTCTGCAATAGCTGTGGCCAACATGAACCATAATTTACATTCCTATAAACACCTCAAAACCTCAGTGCATACAGCGAAGCAAAAAAACTCATTAGTAATTACTTGCTTTGCAAATTACTGGAAATATATAATTGCTCCTTTCTGCATTGTTCCTTTGCAACAACACCTTCCAAGACAGAAGCCTGAGGATCACTTCACTTAAAGGATAACTGTGATGTGGAGCAGAAGAACCCAGCTAAGCAGCAGAAGTCCATTCTCCAGTGACAAGAAAGCAGCTCAGCTCCTGGATTTCCACCCCAGCTCTGCAATCCCATCAATCACAAAGATGTTCCACGGTGTCAGAGCCTCCAGTGCACAAAACCAGCAGCTTATGGCAGCATGTAATGCTCAGCTCATGACAGACATTTATTACATTTATTCATCACAGAGCTAAGAGGATGTGTTTGCTGGATTCCCTTGGAAACAAAGTCCTCTCAAATGAACTGCTCTCTTCAGAAACACAGAGCTGATGATTTGCCCTGTTCTATCAGCCCTCACCTGTTTGGAAAGCCATTTCTGCAGGCCACACTGGATTGCCCTCAAATAGAATTACTCTTTTTTTTAAAATTTATATTCTTGATGAAAAATAACAAATCAAGTCACCAAGTAAAGAAGTAGAGTAAAGTAAAGTAAAGTCACAGTAAGAAGTAGAGCATGATTCCTTAACGTAGCTTAGAAAATCCTTTTTAAATAAATCAGCAGAGCAGATTAGAGATTCCACAAAGACATTTTCCCAGACTCAGAAGTCCTCTCCAATTCATAGTGAGGAAGTAATAGTTTGCACAGAACTGATACCAACCTCCCCAACCACAACTTGTCCCAAGTTGAACTCATAACCAAACACTTTTCAATATCCCACCAACACAAGCTTTACTTCCAAACAGCTGAACTTGTTCAACCCTTCAGAGCTGCTCAAATTTTGCCTTACAGTTCTTGGCCAGCCTGACTGGGAATGTGATCTCCATTTTGGGAATACATTCAGAACAGTTCTGGAGACACATCTTGCCCTTCTAAATTATTTTGCTGAACAATAAAGCTCTCCCTATCAACATTCCCCAGACTTGTGATTTCTGTTGACTGGCTATGCAGAGCAAAGTGCTCAAAAAGGAAAGATTAGAAAACCAGCATGTTTCAGATCTAACATTCAGGAATAAAGCTGATCTAGCAAGTTATTTTAAACTGCCTCTTGAAACAGATAACAAAGCTTTCAGCAATTTGTATTGATGTACAGATGACAAAATTAGTGCAGCTGGAGTTGTTCTGACCTACACTTCTACCTAGATAAATAAGTAAAACAAATAAGTAAAATAAATAAGCTGCTGTGTTGCAACAATTATCAGTTCTGCCCAGCAACACTTTTATTTGCTGCTGAAAGTTTCCTTGACAAAAACCTACTTTTGCTCTTTTTAGTGTGAATCTAAATTTTACTTGCTAGCCTTAGCAAAGGCTATTAGGAAACCAGTTTACAATTCTGAAAGGTAAACAGATAAACCTAAGAGAAAGAGGTTAAGAGGGAATACATTTGCCACAATTTGCTATGTTTTAATCCAAGGCTTCCACCAGTTGTCTTGGGGGATGCAAAGTTCCAACTTGAATCACAGTCTCAGCAAAGTAGCTCCATTTAAAAAAACATTAATTGAAAAAAGTCAAAACATCCATGGTTACTTCCAAGAGCTGTTCCTAGATCTCTGGAGTACTGGCAGAAACATTCCCTAGATTTCATTCTGGTTCACAAGTCCTCCTTTAGAACAAGCTGAAGGTGTGCAAGGAGCTGAGTGAGCTCCCAAAGCAGAAACTGTGGCAAATAGTTACTCTTTTCACTTCAAATCTGTAGATTTTATTTCATTGCAGTTTATGATGGGAGTCCCCAAAGCAGGAGAGTTAACCTGACAGCTGCTGTTATCTGATTAATTTTCTGCTATGTTCATTTGCGCTATATTGGATATAATTTTTTGGCCAGGAACACACCTTTTTTTTGGCTTTAAATAGATTTGGCAAAAATTCTAGTGATATAGTGAAAAAGGACAGGTCCAGATCTTTAAAGGCTGTTTCTCTCTGTATTAGACATTCTTGGTTTACTTTGTGAGTGCAACACAGCAGTAACTTCAGTGTTCAGCTCCAACCACCCCAAGGACTGAACATTGTGTTAATTCTGACAAAATATTAAATCTCAGACTAAATGTCACTTGACATGTGCCTGTAGGATTCAACCAGGGTGCATGCTGCCAATTATTCACATAAAAGAGCAATCAGCCATGGAGAAATGCACCACAAGAACTGGATCATCCATTTGCTGTTAGTGAAATGCTGTATTTAACCAATATATGGGAGGTGGGGAAAGAGGCTCCTCTGCTGCCCAGCACCAAGGAAAGGCACAGCTGCTCTCAGCACAAAGGTTCAGCACACTTCTGTACTAAAAAATCATGTGAAACAGTTCTGAAATTCAAATTGCAGCATCCAGGCACAGCAGGTAAGCAAAAGACTACGTAGTAACTCTTCTGAAACAGTTCTGAAATTCAAATTACAGGATCTAGGCACAGCAGGTAAGCTAAGGCCTGTGGAGTAACTCCAACTCTTTGGTTCTGTGGGTCACAACAAATTCTAATCCTGGTTGTCTCCAACATTTACATTGGCATCATTCCTGCACTGTCATAACCAACCTTGCAGCTGGCATCAGCTGCCAGGTGGGGTTTCAAAACCTTTACAGTTGCTAAAGGGCAGGATTTTGCTTTTATCTGAACAGCATGTTCTCATATGATTATTTCCATACATACACAGGGGATGGATATTGACAAACACAAAGGCCTTAAGCAAGGAGCTGAGGGGACAAAAATAAAGATATTGAGACACTCTCTGTTCTGCTGGGAGTGTGGAGGCAATGAAAGCTGTGAGACACTGAGATCAGGAGCACACACAGGATGCCTGGAGCAAATATCTCAAGAAACACATGCAATAGTACCAGACCAACTGGAGTCCTTGGGTAAACCAGAGGTATTTAATTCCTGCTGCTAAAACAACAGTTCCTCCCCTCAGCACCCCTACTAAGAACTCCTGGGCTCTCTGTGTACAACAAAGCTGAGCTGTAGGTCCCAGAAAGATTTCTGGCTCCATTCCCACTGGCTTTCTCTGCTTCCAAGGACAGCAGAAGCAGCTGCAGGCTTTTTGTCTGCTCTGTACCAACAAGCTAAGACAAGAAACCATTTTTATCCAGATACTGTTTCTCCAATAACACTCTAGAAATTAGTTCTCCCTAAACTACTGTTCAAATAGCAAACTTCAGACTCCATACAGTGAGGACATTAATTCACTCTCCTAAAATGCTATCTTCAAGATACATTACAGGCTTTCACTCTGAGAGCTGACATTCTAGAGAGGTTTTGAATTAAATTATTTGCTAAAACAGGCACTGTCTGGCACTATGGAAGAGATCAGTTCTACTCAGCACACACTTGGGATCATGAACTGCACAAAACTGTAAACTCATGTCCTAAATATAGAACATTCCAAATAACTTACTGATACCTTCATTCCACTTCAGTGGAATAGTTTATCCAGGGATCTCAGTGCATTCTACACTGGTCAATTAGAGGCTATTTTAGACTCCTTTTGCTTTTGAGAAAGAGTGGCTCCACTCCTCCAATTAACAGGATCCAAGACTGATTTTCTTTTGCAGGATGAATGACATCCCACAGCACCACCATGGGAAAAGTTGCATCCTTAAACCATTTTAGAGATTTGGGAGATTTATATTCTTGAATGACAGACAATCAAACACTTGCCCAAGAAGATAAGTGAAAAGTGTCTCTTTTGCTATCCATCTATCATATCTGAGTTTTTTTTAAGCATTTCACAAAAAAAATCATTTAACTTGTAGAGGTGAGCTATTTTCCAGAACCCTACTGCTGAAAAACATTTGTCTCTCGCAGATGAAGGGTTTTTATTTAAATATCTCTACAAGTTCCCTCAGCCTTAGCACCATGGCCTCCACACCTGGTGTGTGCAGCTCCCCAGCCCTGGGAGGTGGCACCAAGAGTAGTGGAGTGCTCTGCTTACATAAAATGCTTATCTGCAGCTCAAACCTGCCAGAGCTGCACGTCCACCTCGTGGAAATCAAGGGCAATTATCCTGCTGGCTGCAGAACAAAACAGTTTTATGCCACCATTAACACACAGCAGTTCACTGGGGTGTGGCTCCACACGAATGGGCACTTCTAGTAATTGAACTCCAGACACACTAATAACATATCAAATGGTATTCCCAGGAGATGAAGGATGAGCAGTGGAGAAGGTCTGAAAATGTTCATGCACAATCAGCAGAATGGCCCACAAGTTCTTCTTGGATTTAATTAAAACCTCCATGGTGTATCTATCTTTATTATGCTGACTTGTGTGAGTGGTCATGCAACAGGAACACAACCATAAATGAAGAGACATGGAGGAGAGGGAATCTAACAACTTCCTGAGAATCAATCCAAATGAAGCTTTTTGAAATACATAAAACAGGAACTGTATATTTATTCTCCAAAGATGCATTCCAAATTGCTATGCCGGGATACAGCTTTAATCTAAAGTACTGTCATTAATTTATTATTATGAGAGTGAAAGTATTTATCCTTGATCACAACCAATTTACACTTCTTTCACTTAGTTTTGCCACTTTGATTGCACACCATCTTTTCAATCTGAAAACTCAAAGCAACAATCAGCTCTTGGCTTCTTCAGCTACATGATCTGTCAAACTGCATCTGAAACAGGAGCATTTTCTTATTTCAAACTGTCTAAGGTTAAGAAAAGCTTCAGCCCAACAGAACTACAAAAATAAAACAGACTCCCATTCACACTGAGAACTTCCTACTGTGACACAGACTCCACTGGCTCCAGCACTGAAGAAAAAAAATAGCTTCTGTAAACTTAGAAATAGCTTGAAATCCTAAAGTCTTATCTGCTGGACTGTATCACCCTGTTCACAATACCCTGGCAAACAAAAAGGGCAGCACATGCTAGAACATGAAATGCTACAGAAAATTAGTAGGTGTAACAGCCTACTAGACATGTGAATGCCTTGCATAGTGCTCATTCTTGCTGGGTTATAAATTAATGTAATCACAGAAGTTAATGATGTCTGCCACTTCACAAACACAGCAGAAAGGGAAAAGCTTATTTGTGCAAGAGGCACACTCTTTATACCATGTTTTGCAAAGCAATTCCTTCTGCAGAAGCAGCATCCTGCTGCCAAGCTTTGTGTTTGCTATGAATGTGTTTGAAATATATCAAGGTACAGGACACAAGTTTGCCCTTCTCTTTGCTTTAACTGCTCATTTTATTTAAACACAATAGCTGGGGACAAGCAGCAACATCCCCCTCTCAAATGGAGCAGCACTGATCATTCAGGAAGTCCTGTCACCCCTTCCTGGGGTGGAACAGAAAAGCCTAAAAGTTATGGTTATAAAAACCCTTTAGGTAAAGAAACCAAAGACAACTGTAGGATTCTGGAGTCCTTGTGCATAAACCAAAAGAACAAGAGTTTCTCCAAAGCTCAGATGTTAAACCATCAGAATACCTAACTAGTCCACTACCCCCACACTGAGCTGCAGAGCTGACTAAGGAACCTCCATGTATAAACAACTGTAAATGATAAATCTGAAATTCAGCTGCTTACTCACACACCAACACCCTCAGTCAACAATTCCAGTTGCTTTTGAGCTATCTGGACATACTAAATTTAGGATGCAGAGAGATTATTCCCACTTAGCAATGCTCAGGAAAACCTGGTCTCGTCAAGAAGCACAACAGACAATACTTTCCCTCTCAGAGCAGATAACATCATTCAAAATTAAGAATTTTCAAGTTAAGATCCAGGAAAAACAGTCTCTAGATTGAACCTAGAAGTTTTGATGCACAGTCAGTTGCTACATGAACATCTCAGCTTTGTACCCAAAGTCACTTGAGTCCTACAGCCCTAGAAATCCTGAGCCCACCTAATTTATGTCACATGAACACAGATTTCTATAGCAAGACACACATCCACACAAACCAAAAGCTTTTAGCACAAGTAAAGACAGGAAAGACTGAATGTCACAATCTCTATTTTGTGTTGCTTTGACTATGCAATGCCCCAAAGGTGCTTCTCAGTAATTTTTTTTTTTTTATCAGTGTAACCCTGTATTTAAAATCAGGACTGAGCCCAGGAGATAAATGTATAGTTCTTGTTCAAGCAGAACAAATGGCTGCATGAGCTGCCTCATGTCTTATTTAGCTTTGCTCCACACTGGCAGGCCTTAGGATACAAAAATGTACTTCCTAAGCAGAACACACTCCCCTAGACAGGCTGCAGAGCAGCTCCTCCACCTCATCAGGCAGGACCCTGGCAATAAAGAGAGGAAGACAATCTGAAGGAATTTAATTGAAAAGATCCAAGTGCCTGCTTGGCTTTTTTCACTGTACCCTGTTTTTCTGGACACACAGGCAACAGATACATGTGACTGTGGTTTTGTGCTTCCTTCTGTTCCCCCTCACTGACACAGGGCTGAACACCACATTTCTTTGTCACACAGATCCCCAAGATGCTGCTCTTACTTGTTGTTGCTGAATTCCAAACTGATGACAGCAACAAAATAGATCCATTCAAAATAAACCCATTCAAAATCTTCTACTTGGCATACAAGATATATATTCACTATATTTTCATAATTCATTTTAATGGAAAAAAAAAAAAAGCATCAGAATATATTTTACCTGGACATCATAAAGAGCTACAATGTTCTCGTGCTGAAGTTCCTGTAAAATAAAATATTTGTATTATGGAAAAAGGTTGTTAGTGTTACTACTAGTATTATTATTAATTGAATTTGCTGATAATGCTGATTTGGTGATAATCAAACAGAATCTTTTTAAGATGATCAGATGGAATTTAGAGGAAATTCCAGTTGTTTGGACAATATTTAAAGGATAAGGAAGTTGGGCAATATCTTGAGAGGTCATAAAAACATTTGGTTCCAGAACTTTATGTCAGTGACTTGTTACAGAAAGTACCAGAGCACAAGATCCTCTAATGAGCACTGAAAACTGACAAGATTTAATTTCCTACCCTTACACAATTTCTTGTTTAGTGAAGTAACCAACCTGACCATGTTCAAATCAACCTTGCTTTTATAATACAAAGAAAATCAAACCAAATAACATTAAATAAAACTCATGGACCAGCTCATAATAATTTGTAGCTGCTTAAAAAAACTTCTGTTTGTTAAGTACTTGCAGCACACTAATACACCCAAGAATAGTTCTGGTATATAATAGATAAATGAGAATATAATATGTATATATTAATATATAAAGTAGTGATGTATCTCAAGAAACTCAGAAACATGGGAAGAAAGCAGCACTCAGTATTACTGCAAAGCTATGTGAAATGAGATGTGAAATTCAGGGAGCAGGGAATGCTAAATGACCACCCAAGGAGAAGTTTCCATAAAATAACACTGAAAAACTGAAAGATGCTGCATTACATTTCCTCTGCTAGAGCCACACTCCACATTTTAAGGCAATTATCACAAGTCAGAAGTGGGCAGCTGCTTCAGGAATTAAAGTCAGCTCACTGGTTTCAGCTTTCAAGGCACCTTTGAGCAAAAAAGATGAAGAAAGATCAAAGACTGATGCTTCACCCTCAGCTTGAATCTCCTGGGAAAAGGTGCCCCATTGGCCATCCTGAAGGACAAAGTCTTCCACATGTGCAATAAGCAAAGCCCAGAGACTGCTTCCACAACAATTTGCTACTTTTAACTGCAAAATCATGCTCACAACCTGTTCTGAGACGTTTCCAGAACTAAAGATTTAATTTTTTTCTGGTTTTCTTAGTATTTTTAGTTCTAGATCCCTAACAAAGAAACATCACAGCAGCAATTACTGTGACAGCACCCATGACCTGGAATGAACTAGGTCAGAAGTCTCTTTTCCTTTTCAAGCAAAGCAGCTTTAAAAATCACTGCAACTTAACATACCTTTAAGATTTTTATTTCTTTTCCAAGTAGGATTTGTGACTTCGACAAGTTCTTTTTGTTAATACTCTTTATGGCTACTTCCCAATCAGTTTTCTGGAAGTGAACAAAAAAAGTACTGTTAGTTTACCTTTTTTTTTTTAACTTTATTGTCTAAAACAGAGAAAAAGTTGCAAGATCACCCCTCTTCTACCCACCAGTTATTACTACATCACGTGACACCATCAAGAACTATTTAATTCCACAGCTATTAAAATCCAGCTTCAGCTACACTGCATTTTAATGGATTCCAAAGCATTAGAAAAAAGGACAAAACAAAACCTAAGTAATCATATCCCATTTACTGTTTGGTAGCAGTGCTATGGATCTGCTTTTTTACACCTCTCACAACGATCAAGTTACTTTTTCTGTCCTTTAAGGACTTCTCATTTTCAGCTTTTCTGTACTCTGCAGATGAAAACTGCACAGAACCCCCCCTGTTTTAAGCAAGCTTATATATTGTCTATTTATATATTATCCAAAAATAAACTATTTATTTGTGAGGTGGGAACATCTCCATTGGCCTTTAAAGTTTCCGTTTCCTTTTCTCCTTTTTTTTTTTAACCCCAAAATCACTGCACCGTGCCTCTCCAAACCGTGAGCGCTGCCTTAATCCTCCAAAACGCTAAATCTCAAGGGCTGTTTTCTGGAAAGCAAAGCTCTTTAGGCACCAGAATAAACTCACAGCATCAAGAAACCATAACGTAACTATGAATATCCGGGGCGATGAGCAAGTCACGCCAGGAAACCAGACACCTCTGAATTTAAGAAATCTTCAGCCAATCCCAAAGGAGACAATTTTCCATTAGATCCCTCGTTATCCAGCGAGATAAACATGACCCTCCCGACAAACAAAGGGCTCAGCCTCCCCTACAGCTGCAACTCTCCCCTCGCTGCTATGGCAGGGACAGGGGAGGAGCGGTGGGACCGCGGACAGGCCGGTGGGGTCGAGGGAAGGGAAAAAATAAAAGATTTTATGGATGCCGGGGCCGGATCCCGGCTCAGGGCCGCGGGGCAGCCGCGGGCCTCAGGGAGCCGCACCTCCCTTCGGCTCTTTTTTCTCCCCGAACACCCAAACCACGTCAAAACTCCGCAGAGGACACAACCCCCCCACCGCCGCCGCAGCTGTCACCCACCCGAGGGGCTCCTGTCGGCCCCGGGTTGTGTAACCAGCCCCGCTCCGGCTCCGAGCGAAGCCCGTCGCTGTTTACCTTGCGGTGGCGACCTTTGAAGACTACAGCAAAGGCTCCGTGTCCTATCAGGTCCTTCTTGCTGTACTCAAAGTCCCCCACCACCTCCATCATCCCTCAGCGGGGCATGAAGCCCCCGGGAAGGACGGAGGGAAAACAAAGGGGCTCTTCCTGCAGCTACAGCCGCCTCACGGCAGCCGGCGGCGGGGTGGGAGCCTGCCCCGGTCCTGGCTGCCCCCGGCGGCGGGGGCAGCTCCTCTCATAGCGCCGCAGACCCCCGGGCCGGCGGGGCTGCTGCAGGGCGTCACCGAGGCGAGGGGCTCCGTCGGGCATGGGGAGGGGAAAGAGGGGAATCTCAGGGGTCGGGTGTGAGGGGACAGCGCTGCATCGGCGCCGGGACGAGGGGCCTTCTCAGCGGGGAAGGGGGCTCCGTGCCCTGCTGCTGCACGGCCCCATGGCCCCGCCACAGCGGGGGCTGCCAGCGCCGCGGCCCCGCTCAGGGACCGAACCCCAGAGCATCCAGCGACGCGGGGGGAGGCGCGGCCCACGGCTCCGGGATGGCTGTCGCTGTCGCCGCCGCAGCCCTCGCGAGAGGAAAGGAAGCAGTGAGGGTGCGGATGGGGGTCTCTCAGGCCGCCAGCGCCTCCCGGGGCTCCTGCCTCTCCACCACTTCCTCCACAAAGATCCGCACTCAACCAGCCCCGGCCGCGAGTGCCCGGCCCTCTGCACCGCCCCGCGGCTCTTATAGGCCGCAGTGCGCAGGCCCGGGCGCTCGGGTGCTTCCGCCGGCGGCCAAAGAGTGCCTCACCCCGGGTAACCTGGCGGTCCTTCCGCCACCAGCGCCGCCGAGCGGGGCCAGGGCGGGGTCATTGCTCCGAGCCCTCCGGGGATCCCGCCGAGCTCTCCCCGGCCCCGCACTCCTCCCGTCAGGGCTCCGGGGAACCGGTCTGGTTGTCCTCTCAGTGAGGACGGTGACCCAAGTCCCTGGGCCCACCCTTGCTCTCACGCCGGGGCAGAGAGACCAAACTCAGCCCGCACGCCCGGCCATCACCTCAGCCCTTCCCTCGGCCGCCTCAGGCGCACCCGCCAGTGAGGACAACGCTGAGGGGCCACCAGGGGAAGAGGGAGGACCGGAGTTGCACAGGACAAGAGCTGGGACAATCAGGTATGGGGTCATCCCAGGTTTCCAAGGCAGTGGCACTGCTTACATAGCACCTCCAGGTCACACAGTCTCAACCCTGTCCCTGCTCCAGGTCACACACTTTCAGCCCTGTCCGTGCTCCAGTAGTGAGTTAGACTCTCCCTCAAACCTGAAACAAGGAATTTCAATGAATGGAGAGGCAATGGAGGAACAGGCATTCAAAGTGCTGTGAGCCAAAGACACTTCGGGTTGTTTGCTCCCTTTATAAGGAGAACAACGCCTGTAATTTACAGCCCCTGCCTCCCAGCACTTTTAGATCAGCCCGGGGCTGTTTACAGCACGTACAAACATTAAAAAAAACCCAACCAGCCACCGAACAACAGTCACATGGAGCCTTTGACCTTCACCTCCAGGTTCACATAATTATGCTCCTTTCCTCTGTTCCGTTCCTCACCGCTCCCTTCCCCTGTTCTCCATCACACCACCTCCACATCCCAGGTTCAGACCCTTTCAGGCTGCCCCAATATCCCCACGGGCCCCAGTGGATGCAGGGTGTGACCCCCCACGGCTGTGCTGTCCCTTCCCTGACGTGACCCAGGCTCTGCTTTCAGCGTCACCAGATCAAAATAGAGACTGAGCGAATAGCTCTGCAGTTGGGCCTCTCCCCATTCCTCACTTATCTCCCTTGGCTTTCCAACACTCCAAATCAGGAGCAGTGTGCCATGTCAGGACCTCCTCAGCTAAAGACTTCTCCACAATGAACTTAGGTGTAAAAAATATCTAGCAAGAGATTCTTAAGGAAAGATTGACAGTTTTATGAAGGACATTTTAAGCTATGAGAGGAATCCTGAGAAATCTGGTTTGTGCCAAAGGGCTTTAAAACCCCTCAAAACTGAATCTCCCCTTTATTTGGTGAAGTTTTGAGCCCCCACCCAAAATCCACCCATGGCACTACCCTAACAAATCAAGAAAGTGGAGTTGACCAATAATTTCAACAGCTCAAAACACCCCTGTGGAAAGAATAAATGAGATGTAAAAATATTCTAAGTTAATCATAAATTAAAGTGTTGGTAGTAACAGACACTTTGTGATACGCTTCACAGTGTCCCTTTAAACCAGGAAAAAGCCCACAAGCCTCCATGTGTTACATATTCTGATTCATAAAAATAATTTCCCTCAGAACTGGTTGTTTATTGCCATCCACCAATTCTCACTTCAGTATTAATCCTCCCAGCGTCAGCGGTTATCCTCACCCCAAAATCAATGTCACAAGCTACATTTTAGTGAAGCTGAAAAACAAATTCATTCAGAAGATACCTTTTGAACAGATAAAAGTCACAACAGCCATGACTAAGCCACCCATTCTGCATCACACTTGCGAACCGAGACACATTTCCCGACACATTTCCCTTCGGCAGCAGCACAGCCTCATGTCCTTTTGTCCTCCTAATGGGGCTGGAGCCCTGGAGCAGGTTTGTTTCGGCACAGCAAGGACAAACAGCCAGGAGCAGCAGCGAGTTTTGACCGGAATAACTAAACACCCTGCGCTGGGATCCCAGCGGCACCCGAGGGCTCCAGCAGCGCTCGCTGGAGGCTGCGGGATTTGCATGCGGGTCACTCCTCCCAGCTGGGTCCTTGACCGGCGGCTGCGGGAGCTTCTGCGTGTCGGTAACTCCAGCATCCACACTACACAGAACCCACAAACAGCACCTTCACTTGCTTTTGGTGCTGGAACAGTTCAGAGGCACAACGGACTGGATTCACCTTTCCCAAAGAGAGCCTCGTTGCCGGAGATGTTGGGAGAGGATGCAGGATAGCCCCACGGGGCTCGTGCTGCTCCCACACACGGATATCCAGCATTTTAGCCTGTATCCTGCAGCACCCGGGGGTGCTCTGCTCCAACCATGCAGCAGGACACTAACACACCCAGTGCACCTGCCTGATCCACCCCGGTGATCCTTCAAAAACACCAGGCACTGTGTCCTGAGCTGGTTCATTTTTAACATCACACTCTGCAGGAGCTGCAGCCCACTGAGACCACCAGCAACCAGCCCACAGTTCTGCAAGCACCATTCACAGAGGGAAGAAAACAGAACAGCAGTAATGGACATGGCTCTGGGGCTCCTTTCCTTGCTTCAAATTAGTCCCTCAGTTGTGAGCTAGGACTCCTAATCCCAAGAGCAACATATCTAGAAGGAATTAGCAAATTCCAGCTTGCTTGTCTGAGAGCAGAGAAGGATGCTTTCATCTGGCAGCAGCTCCACAGAACACAGACATCACTGCCCTGAGTTTTTTTAATACCTTTCACCCTCAAAAGCACTAATGGACTTCACAGCAAGCCATTCTCTGCCACACCACACCACAAAAATGCAGCCCTGAGGTAGAAACATCACCTGAGTAACGCCTGGGCTGACCCAAAAAAAAAGCAGAACAAGGCTGCTTTTCCTACTTTTCATGCAGAACAGTGAATGAAGTTCATTTTCTTCCTATTCATTGAAAGATTTTTCCTGTCTCTCTCTCTCCCCAGGCTATAAACTTGCACATGGAAATTAAATTACAGATCTGGGAAAATATTCAAGAGATCATCCGAGTCGAACAGGACAGGAACATGTGGCTCCAAGGATCCAGGGAACACAACACACACTCCACTTGCATGGATAAGCAGGACACAGCCCCAAGTAAGAGTTTTCACATGGATTTTAAGGCCTCACTTATCTAAATCAGCTCCCAGAGGTAGGAGTCTGACAGCATCCTGCTCACCTCAGAGCTATCTACTGCATTCCAGGTGTTCTTACCATATCCTTCCTTCCCTTCCTCCATCACACTCAGGATTTCATTAGACAGGTAAACCTTCCTCCCAGGACTGGCACGCTTCCCAGTCCTTATCACTACTGTCCTTCCATTGGGATTTGTAACAAAATTAATGGTGGCATCAGCTGAACTTTGAAAGGAGAAAGTGTCAGAGGGCTCTGCAGGACAGTTTCTGGCTATGCTTAAAATTATTCTTGTATTACCAGTAAAAAATAACGCCCTTGTGGTAAGAAAACCTGTGTGGGATGCTTAATGAGTAACTTGGGAGCAACTGGACTGAACATGGAAGCAGATCCCAGGATTCCTATCAAACAGCACTGGAAAAGCTCAGGCATTTCAGTAGGTTTTCCATAAGGTTGATCCCAGAAAAGCAATCACAAAGCTCCAGCCTACCTCCTAGATTCGTCCTTTAACACAAAGTAACATCTCCCCCATTAATAACGCCATCAACCCAAATTTGCATTTGCAATTGCCCAAATTAGCTAATTAAAGCTCCCATCCCCAGCGTGGCAGAGCGAGGGAGGTCACGCGCTCGCTGCAGCTCCTGCCAAGCAGAGCCAGCTCTGGAGGGAAGGGCAGCAGCTCTTCCTTCCCCAGAGCCTCAGCAGGCACCGACTGCAGCCAGGCCCGGGAAATGCCGCATTCAAATAAAACTGGGAGGGAGGAGTGTCAGGGAATTGCTAAGGAATACAGCTGGAGCAGGGCCAGCTCTTAGTATGCATGGAGCCTGGTGCTGTATGAATGGTAAAAATAGCAGCAGATGCTTAGATAAGAAAATACAATTTGGTTTACATGCAAAGCCATCACAGAACGTGGTTCAAAAATCCACCCGCTATCAGATCACAGGAAGGTTAAAGCTGAGAGCTTATTTTGGTGTGAACTTAGTTACAAGGCCCTCTCTTTCTTCAAGAGGTCCCCCTTCCCCTTGGAAAATCTTTCTGCTCCAGCATTAGAAAGGTGAGTTCTAATCAGGCTTTATGTCACAGAAGCAGAGTCTGAAGGGATGGCAAGAGCATGGTCAAAGGGCACAGTGATTGCTTTGGTTTGGAAATCAGTGGGCAAGGTACACTGATATTTTAGGTACACCTACACACATGTACAGCCAAGCCTAGTTCCCACAGGCAAGATCGTGTCCCTGAGCTCTGATACATCCCTGCCCTCAACACAAAACACACCATGGATTGACAGGGCACAGTGACCCTGAGCAGCACTCCAGGGGAGGAAGCAGAGAATGATTTTTCACTCAGGAAGAGCCACTTGCAACCAGGAGCTGCTGCTTGCAGCAAGTCAGACTTGGGGACAGAGCTGAACTCCAAAGGGTGGGTCATTCCCTTTAGCACAAGCACCCCAAAAAACTTGGAAACCAGGCAGGCTTCTTGGCTGTTACCAGTGACCTGCTCCTCTTTTCCCCAAGAGCAGACTTATCAGCTGGTTTTAAACCACCCCTCCCACATTTACCTCAGTGAATTACAAAAGGTTTTATCCATGCAGATGGATGCAACCTGGCCTTCACTGTTGGCAAGAACCAGCTGGAGGAAGCACCCTAATGAAAGAGCAGGTATGGGATACTGAGATCTTCCCAAAAGATCCCATAGAGATAGATCCCTGCTGACTTGGCTAGCAGGAGGAGATACTCACAGGAACTACAAATTGTTTTCTCAATCATATTAAAGATTTAACCCTTTGTTCCAGCCTTTGGCTCACATGAACACTTGCAGACAAGCAAAAGGCCATTACTGCAGAATCTTAATTCTCCAAAGCAATCCTGCCAGCAGGGATAAAGTCCTAAAATGCATCTTCTGCAGCTGGGAAGCATCTGAGACCCAAACTCCTGTTCTGAGTTGTAGTAATCACTGTATATGAGGGCTATGGAGAATGTTTTGACCTTCATGCTAACCCACTGCAACTAAATCTGACAGTATAATTTCTGCTCCTTATTAATCACATCTTGATTTTTCTCTGTTTCATAAGCATCCTGGAAATAAACACTTAGTCCAGGTCTATTCACCTCATGATGGCTGGAAGCCTGAACTGACTGATAAAAAGGCTCATAAGCAAACTTACAAATACCCAGCTGACAGTGTGAATCCCTCTCACCCACTGGGCAAGAAAATGCATTTGAGAAATTCCAGAAGGAGCCAGCCCTGTGTCATGAAGTATTGCTATATTTTGTGTCGGTCCCAGCCCTGCTGTCAGCATGTATCCAGGGCAAGGGACAAGTGGCACACAGAATTCCTGCTCCATTCTTCCCCACCCTATCCTTCCTTCCCCCCCGAACCAGTGGTGGATGGGAAATGGGCACTCTCTCCCCTGTTCAGAGTCTCATTTTGCCATTCCCAAGAGCTGCTGAAACCTGAAAACTCAGCACAGCTCCAGCAGTCATTGGAACTCCAGGCCTGTTGCACCCTGAACAGATTAGCCAAGGAGTGATCTGCTGTGGGTGCAGAGGATCACTGGCACATAATGCTCAGCACAGTCCACAGGGAAATGGGGCTGTGTGGAAAGGCAAAACTTTACTGGAATAATGAGAAGCCCCAAGTCCTCAATCTCAGCAGATCTTTGTCCCAGACATGCAGCCAAGCACAATTCTGCAATGGAATGATGTGCTGGATTTTCCCATTTTTCTCTCTCTCTGAAGGCCACACAAGGACAACCCTCTCTGTTCCCACTAAAACCCTCCTCTCCACAGGATTCTTCACAGAGCAAGAAAGGGCACGAGCAGTCTCCACCCTCTGCTTGCCCCTTTCAGGACAATAGCTACTGTGAGGCTGAAATTCCAATAAAAAGCCAGTTGAGATGGAGGCAGATGAGATATCCCTCCTGTGATGTTCAGAGAAAATTATCCTACAATGTACAGCTCTTAAAAAGAACTCAAATTAAAATTTCCTTAAATAAATATAAGGAAAGAGTCCATGAGGAAGAGTTGCCAACAGGAACACGGAGCCATGTTTGGGTCGATCTCTTCGTCCATCACCTTGGAGATGTCCCAGGACTGTGCTGAGGGCAGGACCAGCAGCTCCATGTCACTGCTCCTATCGACGCCATCTGGAAAGGGAAAGAGCTGCTGTGTCCCTGTGGTGGGGCACAGCTCTGCCACAGGGCCCAGCAGGCACCAGGCAAGAGCAGCACTGCAGGGATCTGGGGTCACCAGCCACAGTCAAATGGCAACCAGCTCCCAGGAATTTGTCTGCATAACTGGGAGAGGGAGGAAGGTCAGAAAGGAAGACCTGACCAGCTGGTGCAACTGTTCCTTTCCCTCTCCAGGAGTCAAAATATCAGAGTCAAATTTCATCCTGACTGCTCAGATGGAGAGGCTCTGCTTTCTAGTTATCTCCCAGCTACAGTTCCTGCCCTGAGGGAGGTCACGTCTCCCAGCTGGGATCTCACACAGTGCTCTGTGCAAGGAGATCATGCCCTAACCATAAAGCTCTCTCCAAGGGCACTGTGGCTCTGAGGGACACAAGGAGTAGCTGCAACATCCTCGTGGACAAACAGGTTACTCACATCCGCAAACACTTGTCCTTCCCTCCGCTCGCCACCCTCTGTCCATCCGGGCTCCAATCCGCTGCATACACCTGGTGTGATGGAAATCAGTCACCTGTGCTGGGAGGAGGGGTCACTCCTGCCTCCCAAACCCCTCAGCTCCACCAGGCAGCTCACCTCATCCGCGTGGCCAGGCAGATCGATGGCCAGTTTCTTTGTCTTGGCATCCCAGACCTTGAGGGTGCTGTCGCTGCTGCCGCTCACCAGCAGGCGGCTGTCGGCTGACCAGGCGATCTGGTACACGGCCGAGACGTGGCCCCTCAGCGACGTCAGGTACCTGGGGACAAGGACAGGCTGTCAGAGCAGCAGGCTTTGTTCCAAACTTGCCCTTGCCTTCATGTTTCTTCTCCACCAGCAGTCACAGGATGCCCAGCACACTCCACGCAATCAATTGCTAAACAGAGTCTATCCAAAAACTCTCCCAAGTGGGCTCAGAACCTTCTAGAGGATGCCTCCTCCTCTCACCCCCTCAGACAAGAGACCCTTATCCAGCAGGCAACACTTCAGACTCACAGCACAGGTGCATCCTTCCCTCTCTGGCTGAGCAGCCCAGATTTAGAAGGACCTTTAAAATCACTGACATGAAAGCCAAGCTCATGAGCATTAAGGTTTGTTTGCTGCCTTCAAGAGCTCACCAGTACTGCAGCTGAAAGTTAAAAGCTGGATTACAGGAGCATCCAGATACCAACAGCACTTTTTGTAACTACAAGAATTTGCATCATCCAGAACAAGCTGTTCTCTGGCACAAGAACTGTTTAAACTGGGTCAGTCTCCAGTTCCCAACACACACATCTTCAGGAGATCACTGGAGTGGAACATCCCATCCCACCACAGCTGCGCCTGCCCTGGAGAACCGACTCTGCAGCAACAGGGTGTGCAAACAGGTGCCAGGCAGTGCTGTGGCTGAGTCACAGTGGGGCTGCACACACAGAGCCAAGCACAGACACCCTGACACAAGAAAAGCCAGACAAGAGGCTTCCCAAGGGCAGAAAAACACAGAGGCAGCAGAGTGACTTTGTATGAGTTGAAGCTACAGAGATGCTGAACATGCCAGGGAGCTGCTGGCAATGCACTGGGGCCCAGCCCTGTGTGCCCTGAGCATTACACACAGACTCCATACCAGCACCACCTCTAACAGAACAAACCAACTCACTTTCCTGTCCTACCATCCCAGAGCTTTATGGACTTGTCGAAGGAAGCACTGGCGATTATCCGGGTGTCTGGCGAGAACACGACTTGGTTAATCAATGCCTGGTGGCCTGTCATTCTCTCGAGTGGCTTCTTGTCTTCTGCTGGCCTCCAAAGAAACAGGGTGAAATCATCTGACCCCGAGACGAGCCTTTCTGGTTCCTGGCCCTGAAAAAGGGAAGAAAGAGTCCAAGTTTTGTACAAGCCAGGTGTGGAGAGCTTGGAAACACACCAGTGTTGGGGCGTCCACTGCTTTCACCAGTGACGGTGTTAGAAGTGACAGCAGGGACAAAAGGGACTTACCCGGACTTGGTTGTACCTCTGCAGTGCCCTGTCTTTCAGTTCTGACACTGAAAAAGGGAAAAGGAGGGTGAAAGAGAGATTGGCAATCTTTAGATGAAAAGAAATTTTATAACCTTGTCATGCCAATTCCAATCCTGGCTTTGCGGGTTTAGCCGGAGCATTTGTGACCGCTCAATTTGCCAGAGTGACCTCCCCATCCCCCAGACTGCTCCACCCTGTCATGGGCAAGAAGAATCTTGACTTCCAGCATGACCAGTCCTCCCCCAGCCTCCAAGGTGGGTGCTGCACTCACAGGAGCCTCTGACATCCTGGGGGTTGATGGTGGCCTCGGCCGGCTCGAAGGCGCCGGTGCGGAGAACGTAGTCGGTGCTCAGGGCCATGGTGTTCACCCAGTGAGCGTGGCCCTGCAGCGTGCGGCACAGGACCCCCTGGGGACAGAGCCACCCTCAGACAGGGACAGGACACGGCCAGGCTGCACAGCACCCACCAGGCTGCAGGCACACACCCCACACTTTCCAAACCTGCTTGCCCCAGCTGCAGGCAGGTTAAGTAATCAGGGAAAACATAACGCTGTTGAACTTCAGGAATCAGTTTCCCTTGCACAACACCCATCAGCTCAGGTTTCTGCAGGGATGTTTCCAGCTTTTAGCCCCATTTAATGCTCTTAAGGATGAAAACATCACACAACAGATACCCCTTGCAAATGGTGCCAAGCAACAGGTCTGACAGGTCAGGAAGATAGAGCAGCTCTGTTTTTCAGGGCACAAGCTGTGCCAGGAAGAGCAGACAAAGCTACCCCACAGTGTGCCCAGCAGCCCAAGGGCAGTCCCTCACTTACATCCTGGCTCCTCCAGACTTTGATGGTCCTGTCCTGGGACGAGGAGTAGAGCAAGCCATCGCCCCCCCACTTCACACAGGTCACTGACTGCGTGTGGCTTGTGAGGATTTTGTCACACCTGCCCATCAGCGTGTCCCAGATGCGGATGCTGCCATCCTTGGAGGCACTGGCCAGGTAACGGCACTCTGGGTTTCTGGGCAAAGAGATCAAATCCATTTGTGCAGCTCCCCTGAGCTCCTTCCCCACCAGCCCCAGAGGATTCAAGGGTCCAGCAGGCAATAAAATGCAACTTTCTTTTGCCTTAAGATCAGAGAGAGGCCAGACAAGGGCAGAGCACTGACCTACAGAGAACAATGTCTTACAAGGCAGGGGAGAGGCAGACAAATACCTCCTCCAAACCAACTCCTGGCTGCACATTGGAGATGTCAATCCAGGGTAAGCCTGGCAGCTGAGGCCTTGGCAATGACCTTGCTTGCACACCTTTAACCCACTGGCTAGTGAGGTCACCACAAAGTGACACCTTCCCTGGGCACAGGCTGGAGAGAGCCCTGGGCAGGGGATCAGCCTCACACAGGGAGCACAGATCCATGGCATTGGGGATGTGTTGGATGTCCCCTGCCTCTGCCATGCTTCATCTTCAGCCTGTGGACAGAGTGCTTTTGTGCTGACAGGGCTGAAAGGAACACTGTCCATCCACATCCATTGTGGCTCAGGGGACAAACTGAACACATCTGGAAGCAGCTGGCCACAACCCAGCAAGGACAGGGCAGCCACAGCCTTTGCACATCTTTATCACTCTGCACGGTGGCACCAGCAGTGAGGAAGAGCATGGCCCCTTCCATTGCACTGGAATTGGCTGAAGAAAGAGAACTGCAGGCCTGGCAGGGTCATGTCTCTCCCCATTTCCTCATCTTCTTTACAATCTTTTTTTTTGCTAATCCAGTTAACTGTCTGCAAATAGATGGAGCTTCCTACTGGCAAATTCAATTTGCAGGGCTCTGCTCTGAAGGGGCCCTTTTTCTTTTTTATTTATTTCTATAACATCTTGGATTAATGGCTACAACTGTCCCCCTTCCACCCACCTCTCCCAGAGGGAGCTTTAGCTGATCGAAGGGATAAGGGGATTGTACAGTTAATCATCCCTGATGATAAACAAACAGGATGACAGAGGCCAGCAGGATCAGGAGAGCAGGAAGGAGTGCTCTGCCCTTGGACACCACCAGGCTTCCCTGCTCCCACCTCAGCATTGCTGGAGCAGCACATCGGTGTTTGTCCAGCACCACAAAAGCAGTGTTTTCCACAGGCAGGTGTGTCTTTATTCCCAGGGGAAAAGAGACACAGCTTGGCAGTGATTCCCCAGCAACTCCCAGGACTGTGAGCAGCAGTGGGGACTCCTGGCTCCCAGCTCACCTTGAGAGCTGCTCTACGTGGGCTTTTTCCCGTAACAGGAGAAAGGCAAACAGGAGCAATGCCCTTCAGGCCAGGCTGCTCTTTTCCACAGGAGCAAAGGGGAAGGGCTGAGCTGCCCCCTTCACTTACATGTGGAGCGGTTCCCAGCACAGACATGTGATCCATTTGGAGTGGCCAGACAGCACCCGGCCGATCTGGCTGCCAGTGGCTGGGTCCCAGAGGAAGATCTGTGCAAGAGAGGAAGCACGAGGGTCACGTCAGGCCACAGACATCATGTGAATCCCAGAGACGTTGGAGCTCCATTTAGAAAGTAGAGGTGTCCTTGGGATCGTGTTTGCACTTGCAGGCAGCAGCAGGGGAAGGGGGCTGGATGCCTTTCCAAATCCCTGCAGCAATCAGCTGACACCCAAAAGAATGAGACCTGATTGCCCTCCTGTCTGCCTACAACACTGCTGCTGCAAAGTTATCTGACTCAAAAAGGATACAGGTCCCCAAAAAGCCACCATGTGCCAGAGACTCAGGGAGTGTTTGCAGAGCACAGTGAAAGCCACAGCTAAACGCTGCTGATTATCGGATGCTGTGGGTGGGACACATGCTGGTTTTCTCTTGTTGATTCTCTCTCTACATAAATGTTCATCTTAAGAGCCAAGGCATTAGTCATCTCCTACTTAAGAACCTCGGAGAAATAGGGAAAGGGAGGACAAGCAGCTCTCTGGGTTCAATTAAAGGCAGAACAGCACCAAACCATGGCTGAACCACCCTGGCCCAGGACATTTCCTTGGGATTGGCATCACAAGTTTGGCAGCTCTGTGAGTGCTGTCATTGCTCCCAGACCATTCAAAGGTCAGAGAATGCAACTGCCCCTCAGGAGCTCAGCTCCCATTTAACCACACACTCCTGCATCCCCAGGCATTTCTGCACTTCAAGCACACCAATATTGCCCCACAGCGAGGGCTGAACTCCTTTCACATTTGTGCTAGAGGGAATTTGGCCGTGTCTGTGTGGGAACACTGTGACCAGGCTGCTGCAGCACGGCTGGATCACGCCAACAGCAGCCCTGACCCATCCTCACTCCAGACACCTCCCTCGTGATGGAGCTGCCTGCCAATGAGCACATCCAAAGCCTGGACTCGTTCCTGGACAGAGGGAAAAGGCATCTGCCACAAGACAGCAGGACTCAGCAGCTCCCCAAGGTGACAATGCCAGAGCACTGCCTGGCACAGAGAGGCTTCTGACAATACTGTCACACATCCACACACAAAGCTCCTCTGGAGAATGGGAATCCTGTTCCAAACAATGGGATACACCCCTCACACCCCTGAAGAAACAAGAAACACCCCTAATCCCCCCAGCCCCATGCTGAGGGAGCCCAGGTGTACCTGGCTATTCTTGCAGCCCGAGGCCAGTTTCTTGCCATCAGGTGACCAAGCAATGCTGAGCACCCAGTGCCGGTGACCTGGCAGAGAGAGCAGGAGTGGGTGTGAGTGGAGAGCTGGGACTGTCCCTGGTGGCCCAGCAGGAAGCCACTCTGTGTGTCTCATGGCCAGCCCCTCTTTTTCCACTTTGCCAAAGAGAGCTACTCCCTCTCAGGCTGCAGTCCCAGCCTGGTCAGCTCACACAGCACCAGGCTCTGCCCTGCTTGTCCCCCAGGCAGACAGGGGGTCCGTGAGGGAGGGGTCACAGGTTGCCCTCCTGGCACTCCCCAGCACCCACCTTTGGCCGTGAACTGCGGCGTTTCTGTGCTGAGGTCCCAGAAGCGGACGGTGGTGTCTCCAGAGCCACTCGCCAGGTACCTGGGAGAGGGGGAACAGCTCAGCACAGTGTCCCCAGGACAGGACAACAGCAGCTGCTGCCTTGCCCTGATCCCCGCCTGCAGCCACACCCTCGTACTTTCCCGTGGGGCTGAAAGCCACGGAGATGACAGCCTCGGTGTGTCCCTCCAGGGAGCTGGTGCAGCGTGTGACCGCCCGCACCCTGAACACCGCCTGCGGCTGGTAGATGATGTCGAGAACCTTCTCTGTCTCCACGCTCTGCCCAGCCAGGGTCTTCTCCAGCGACGCCACGATCTCGGCATCGTGGACGAAGAAGGCCAGAGGCACCGGCTCATCCTGCGGGAGGGAAGGCAGGTGAGGTAGCGAGGGGCGGCGCGGGGTCGGGCTGGGGGTGCCGGGGAGCTCGGGAGGAGTCTCACCTTCTGTAGGAGGGCGTTGCAGACCAGCTGCAGCTTGTCCGGAGTGATGGTGACCGGGACGTCGAAGGGGGAGCCCAGGCACTCCCCTGCCTCATCGCGGAACTGGATCAGGAGCCGCTGCACATCCTCCTCGTCCGGCGACATGTTCTGCGGGACAGTGGGCTCAGCGCCGGGAATCCCAGCGGGCGGCGGGCACAGCCCCCCACCCCGGCAGCGATACCCGCCTGGGGAGAAGGAGCTTCCACAGGGGGACCCCGCGTAGGGCCCGTGGGAGGGAGAAACACCCCTCACCGAGAGAAGCCGCGCGGGGGAACCCCAGGAGAGGGCGAGGAGACCCCGGAGCGCCGCAGTACTCCCACCCCTGCAGCTTCCAAGTGCTGCCCATCCCGGCCCCGCTCCCGGTCCCGCTCACCGCGGCCATGTGCGCGCCCGCCCCACGTGGGCCGGAAGCGGGCGGGGAGCGCCCGAGCGCGGCGCTGCTGCCCCCTGGCGGCCGGCGGTGAGCGGCGCGATCGCCCCGGGGCCGCGGGTTCGAGGCCGCGCAGGGACAACTCCTGCGGGTCCCAAACCTCGGGGGGGTGGTGCCAGAACGACTCAAGATGAACCGAGCCTCTCACACTCAATGCGGGCCGCAGTTTAAGGAAACGCAGCGCTGAGCAATATCCATACCCAAATCTGGCACCTATAATCCCTGAACATGCCCAGGATTAGTTGGGATCCTGCCCAGGGGGGAAACTAAGGCAGGGGTGCAATAAAATAGGTAAGAGTTTAGTGTGGTTCAATACTTCAGGACCTGCCCCTGCCCCTTTACACCCTTCCCAGAACATTCTGCCATGTCCTGTGATTGAACAACTTATTTACTATTTAAATAAGAATGAATCATATTCACCACACTGCTATTAACATAATCCATTATGAGGGCAAAATTACCCTAAAACTCACATAAAAAACCCCATCCTATGTAATTTCAAACCCAATGAAAACAAAAAATCGACACAAATTTTAATATTTATATATTTTAAATCAAAACACAATTAAATATAGTATGTTTTAAGTACATGAATGCTTGGGTATGAGAGAAATAAGAGGTGGTACATAGTACCAAAAACCTATACACAGCCTTTTTTGCTTTTTCATAACAATACAGTGTGTCTCTATACAATCAAATATTGCAACAGAATAACACTTTCTAGTCAATCAAGATTTCTGAACATTGGAAATGATTTGAGTTCTTCGCATAGTGATTTCTTTGCACAAGTTTGAGGAGAAAAGCAATCATTAGAGTAAAAAAAAAAGTAAAACCCCAAAATAAGTGTTGTATACTAAAAATGCAGCAGTAACATAAGGGTGAGACACTGAGTACTTCTGCTACCCTGCAAAATCGATTTGCTGGGGGAAAAAAAGGAGGTGCTGTGTAACATGGTAAGTGTTGACAGTGTCAGGAAGAAGGCCAGAGGTCATTAAAAACTGTTTTTCTTTGTAAACCAAACATCTGGAATTAGATCCTACGTTGGGTGGAGGACAACAAGCGATGGAGAATGGCAGCAATCCCTTTTTTCCTTGCTCATGGGATGGTGAGGACAGGAAGTGGAGCAGTCTGCAGGGTCCAAGGTGCGAGCAGAGGGGCTGCAGGACCAGCCTTGGATCTGCTCCGTGGTGGAAGCAGGGGAGATGTGTGTGTGTGTGCAGGTGTAGGAGCTCAACAGGGAGGAGTTCCTGACCCTTCTACACTGCCTTCAAAGTTAATGCAGTTATGAAGTAAAATACATTTATCTTACACTTGAATACTCTTCTATTTCAAGTAACGGAAAATTAAACTTAAAACTTTCCAGGTCATTCACTGCCCATGGATTTGCCCCACAGCCCTTCCAACTGTGTTTAAAAATTACAAGCAGTAGAACCAGAAACTACAGCAAAACCTTCCCCTCTGTTGTGGCCTCTGTGTCCCATTGCAGATATTTTGCTAGAAAGTCTTTTTTTGAGACAGGGTCAAGTATTTGTGAAGTCAATCACAGTTCCTCAGTGACACATTTGTAAACTGCATCTTCTTCTCAGAACCATCATTACTGTGAATGCCACATACACCAGGCAAAAGTGTTTCTTCACTCTCTACAGTGGAGGTCCAGGATTGCTTCTTCTTCATTCTTCCTTAGAAATGGGGGGATTCCAGTGGTTGGAGTAACAGTGCTTTGTTTTTATTGGCTGTGTTAAAGAATCCACCAATAGGGAAAGTTCACTCGTTCTCAAAGTGGAAAACCAGATTTCCTGTCCTGGAGTTTCTAAAATCATAGCTGGAAAGCAGAAAAACAGTTAATTTTACCCTAAAACATGCAAAGTAACTGTTCAATAGAAAAACATTTTGTGTTTAAAAACGTTGAAGCCAGGTTTGTGAGTTTGGGGGAGAAAAAAGCCCCAAACCTAATCCAAACACACTCAACCTTTTGATTACTTGCTTGATTGAATCTGGAGCATCTGCAGTCATTTCAGATTTCTAAATACTGTGCTGAGTGACCTTTTCATCCTGGCAGACTGGAATTGTATCACTGCAGACAAGCCATGAAGTGAAGTCATTATACAAGTTATTTAAATGTTACTGCTCTATGAAAGAAAACACTCCCACAGTGAACTATGGATCCACCCATTTGGATCCAAAAACTGGGCTTTGGCACATGTGTACTTTCAATACCTGAACATAATGCAAGTTCATTTTTACAAACTCACATGCCTGAAAGTCAGAGGTAGCAGACATTAACTTGCTAACGTGCTGTCACAAAATGCAACTGCTGCCTCAGAGCTGGGCCTTTTTAGACAGAGAACACATGGGCTGTACAACAACACAGCCACTAAGCAACAATACACAAACCTATGCACAGGGTTACTGTGTCTTTTTAAAGTCTGGAGACAACACTGTGCAAATGAGAGCACCCAATGAGACAAAGTCACAGCTGCTGAGTTTTACTGAACTTCAAGCAGAAATACCACTACTGACTAAGAGGACACAGCAAGTGTGAGCTCAAGTCAGGAATTACACTTCATCCTGCAGCACAGATCACCCTTTTAACTAATTAGGCAGTTTGTAGACTCAAACTAAGACAAGTTTAATGCTTGCACAGGAGAACCACCACAGGCATCTGTTAAGAAATTCCTACATCACACGTAGGCCGAAACACTTCCAACCTTTGTTTCCTCCTCTCATGCTCTGCTGGTTTGAGCTTTTTCCATCGTGGGTTTCAGCCACAGGAGGAAGGCAAGTGAGAGCTCTGCTCCTCCCACAGCCTGGCTGGAGCCAGATGAAGACAGCAGCCTTTCCACCCCCCTACCTTGGTGACCTTCTCCAAGGGCTGCTCACACTGCGCCTGCTGCATGACGTCGTTGACAATCATCTTTGCTATCCTCCAAGCCATCTCTTCTTGAGCCTGAAAAACACAGCCCAAAACACAGCTAGCTTCAGGTTCTTAAAAGACAAACACAGTGCTCTCAGCACAGCCTTGGAGTCAGGGTCACCTTCACAACTCCATAACCTGTATGAACATATCCTCCCTCGATGGAAACACACCTGGCTTCCAAGTACAGTGTTAACTTCAATTACTGTACCTAAGGCTTGATGCTATTTCCAAGAGAGTTAGTGGAGATTTTAGATTTCTCTCTTGGGGATTTGTCCAAGCCCTTCAGAGGGGAAAAATGCAGCCTGGAATCCATGTGCAGTGGTCACTTCACCATAAAAATCAAATACCACTTCCTCCCCTACTTAGAGATAAATAAAACCACAATAAGAAAAACCCTGACTGCAAGCACACACTTAATTAGTTCAACCAGCAAGCACTGGCAGAGAGCAAACTAGTTTCACACATACATGCAATCAAATTATATTTAGCACACAGAGTCTCCCTGTTCTTGGTGCAGCAAAAAGATACTCAGAGATAACAGCCAGGATTAAGAACATCAATACTTTATTTCTCTAAGTGTAAAGTCACAAGAAGAACATGAAAGGGGACACACCTCGTCTGTATTTCCTTGAACCCATTTCTTCATTGCTTGTGAAAACATGGACCCTGGTTGAGATAAGAAGAGCAAGGTATGTCAGCAAAGTGAGGCACAAAGCTGATTCCTGTCACCCTTCTGAAGGTTTGCTCTGCTGGCATTCAGGACACGGAGGAGTGGCAGGAAAGACAAGGGACTGCCTGCAGCCATTTGGACACTGAGCCTTTCCCAGAGCTGAAAAGCAGCACCAGCAGCAGGTCCCAGCCTGGGTGGGAAGCATGTGGAGAGCTGCAGTTCTTTTTCATCTCAAGACCAAAGCTTTGAAGGTTTGATCACCAGCTCAGCTGCTGACACTTCCATCCCTGCCAGGTTCCACTGACAGCTCCAACTCCCACAGGCTGCTCATCCTCCCTGGAGTCCAGCTGGACCAGAAAAGCAGAATTTGGGTAGGAAATTGGGCCAGAGATGGGTTTTGCCTCAGTGCAGGCCAATCCCCACAGAGTCTCTATTTGGCTTAAAACAGATCTGGAAGGAGTCAAACACTTTGCCTATCTTAACTCCAGCAGGGAAGAGAGCAGCTCTGCAGATGTGCACAGAAATGGAGAGAAAGAGCAAAGCAAACCTTTTGATTTTTTGACATCAGGCTCTGGTTCAGATTCTCTGATGAACTGCCCCAGGTCACTGACTCTTCCAAACGTCATCTTCCTGAGGAGTGAAGAGCCATGTGAGTGATCAAAAGAACTCTGGCATTATGGAAAGCTGTATTTGGCTATATACTGGGCTATATTTTGGAATCAAAGAGGAACAATAACTAAGAGGAAGAGAAAAACCAAAATAGAAATATTTTGGTTGAAGAAACATTCACTGGGTGTTAAATCACACTATTGAAATAAAGTTAGTGTCAAATATTAAGACATGGACTAAGATCTTGCATTTAGGCCTACTCTCCATGCAGGAGGACACAGCAAAAATGAAACAGAGGTGAAACATGTAACCAGAAAGGAACCAATACACTGAAATGAACCTTACCCTGCATATGTTCGTTGATACAAAGATTCTGGATCCAGACTTGCAGCATCTACAATTATTGCTTCATCAAAATTTTTCAGGATTTTAACATTAGCCTTTTTGACATTGGACTACAAATAAAAATTCTAAGTATTAGTGCCCAATGCAGATAACTACCAGCTTCTTAACAAAACTGCAAATTTAGTGCTTATAACACAGATAAATCTCCTTTAAGTCTCTAAGCAAGAGTATAAGAGAATCAGTGTGTCTACACAGCCTTGAATTCCCAACTCATAGGACATTGTTTTTAGCAGAGGATGATAAAACTCTGTGGACAGAGCCAAAGACACCAAGCCCAGGTCAGCACACACTGCTCAATTATCAGCTCAACAGATCCGTGTGTGCTCACAAATCATTTGTTGTGAGTCTGGAACATCCCTCTCCTGCTCTTGCTAAGCAATTCCCAAACACAGATGCCTCCCCCATGCACAGAGAACAAATTATTTATCTTCTGGCCTGGAGTATTTATATAAGATTATGAATAAAAAGCCAAGGAAACATCAGAGCAACAGCAGGGAGGGCACAACACACAGCAATCCATTATCGCCTCAGCACGGAACAGGAACACCAATGGCAGCTCCTGTCCTGCTGCTCTTTATGCAAAAACATGCAGAGACCCAGAGATTCTCCTATTCACACAAGCAGGAATGCACACCACAGAAAGCAGCACCTCATTTCCTAAATTGCCCAGCCAATTACCAGCAGTTCCTCCTGCTCAGAGGATCAAGCAGCAGGAGGCTTCAAGAACTCAGATTTTATTCCTCACTTCACAGCTAGGGGAGGAATATTCCCTCCTTGCAAATTAGGAGGTTTAAAAATAGTACAAGCAGGTGGTACAGCTTCCAAGTTGCTGGAAAGCCAGGACATGACTAACATTGGTGTGGATACTGGGTTTGAAGCTCAGGGTAGCCCTGCAGAGTTCAAGAAAAGCAGCAGTCGCTTGGCTCTTCTGCTCTCAGCTGGGCTTGCAGTTTCCAAGCTGTCCTGGTTACAGGTTAGCCAGACTCTGCTCTGTGTTTGAGCAGATTGATGCCTTCAGCCCTGGAAATGAGTTTACTCTTCAGGACAGAAGATCTGGCACTTTAAAAGAACTGAGCACACAAAGCTAGCATGTTTATATTTAAATTTGATAGCATATTCACAAGTGTCAATTTTCACCTGAAGTTGTTAACTATGGTATTGACAAAATAATGTTATTTCTAGTAATAAGCATTCTTAGATATTATGGCATCATAAAAAGTCTTCAGTAAAGTAGCAACTTAATAAAGACATTACTGAAGTAAAGACATAACAGCAGCACAAGGCTTTGGGTACAACAAATAGCAGAGACACTTCTGACAGAACTGAGCTTCAGGTAGATTAAACACATCCTAACACAACACAGGTTTAAAATGAAAGTGGAATGGTGTTTCCTTACAGTTGGATATTGACACAGAAAACCCAAACTGGTACCTGGGAGGCAGAGCCATCTGTGCTCCCTATGGAATCACTGTCAGGAGAGCTACCAGGGCCATGGATACTCAGTGCAATGTTCCCTCCTGGGAATTCATCTCCTCGTACTGAATGGATGAGGTCATTCAAGTATTTGTAGTAAAGGTTGCTGGACAAGAAACCAGGTAGGAAAACCTGAGAGATGGAAAAAGTCTTCTTTAATTAAGGCTGGTCTGCATAGTTATAGAAGAGCACACAAACATCTCAGTCCTTGTGTAGATGGAACACAAAAGCATCCATGCATGGAATTATTGTGGATTAGCAACTGCATTGCTTTAAGTTTTAATCCTACTGTAAAATGAACAAACCCAAATGCCTATTAATGACATTCCCCAGTAACTGGAACTGACGTTCAGGGGTTTTTTTCCCCCTCTAGAAACTTAAGCTTGACAGCCCCACAGGCTTTACAGTTATTCTGTTTCACTGTGCACATTTCTCAGCAGGTCCAGAATCAAATCTTTCATTTCTGGTATCTGGTAACCCAGAGTTACATTATTAACCACAGCACTTGTATTAGACTTGCAAACAACTCCTACTAAGAGGAAGGGAAATTTTCTAAAGATATAAAATAAGCTGTTGATAGCAATTCACATGGGAGGAAACTCTGTTACTTCCATTAAACTGCAATAATCACCCAATGAGACAAACAGAGCAATAACAGCAGCCAGGGGGTGGTATCTTCAAATCAGGCTGGGGAAGAGTCTGGCAGATTTTCCTGAAGCTGTTCTATTCTCCAGGTAAACAGGAAATCAGCAAAGGAACAGGACAAACCAGGGCACACTGTGGAAGCCCCCATCACCCTCCCAGAGTGTGAGCCCCACTCTGAAGGAGATCAACCCCACCCCACTCTGAAGGAGGATCTCACCGTCTCCATGGTTGTCCACGCCTGCCTCAAGGGAGTGGTGAAGCAGTTGGGGAGAGGCCCCCCCTCCCTGCAGATGTTGGATTCAATCTCCAGCCTCACAGAGTCATCAAAGCCCAGAGGGTGCGTGGCCTGCAGGGAGAAGTACCTGGGGCAGGGCAAGGAAACAACACAAACAGGATTTGCAAACCTCTGCAGGTGCTCAGTGCCCACCCCAGACACTGCACACACCTGGTGCCCACTGACTACAGGTGAGACACCCCCTCCCAGACACAGTCTGAGAGCCCTGCTCTGAAACAGATGAAAAACAGAGAATGGGAAACAGGAATGGAGCAGGAAACACCCAGAACTCCAAAGCAGCTTTGGCTCTACTGATCACATCCTTGCAAACTGAGTTTAAGGATGGGGGAATAACTGATGAACCTCTGAGTGAAGCATTTGCTTCCTCTCCAATTATTATTTCCTCCTTGAGTAATAATTCAAGTTGTGGTAGAGCCTCACACTTAAGCTTAAGAACAAACATTTCCTGGAAGCAGTTGTGCTGTCTCCCAGCTGTCTTACTGCTAAAGTGAAGCACAAAGTACAGGAAGAAAGCTCCTCTCCTGAAAGTCTGATGTTAAAAAGGATCTGATTGCTTCCTTAAAAAAAGGAATATTTCACAATACTAAGAACAAGCACTAGCTGGCTTTTATTGCATGTGAGCAGAGTGTCTACAGCCTACTTTATATGGGTAACAGTATCTGAACATTAAGGTTTTTCTGCAGTGCTGGATCTGCTGCTAGGCTTAAACCCCTTCCATTTTCAAACATCAACCCATCAGCTTTGATACTTCCCAACCAAACAAACTGAAGCAATCAAGTCCTGAAAATCCTGAATTATGTTTAAGAATGGAATCCTTGTAAGGATTTCTCCTCATGTATATCAAAAAATTTCAGTTCATGTGTGCAAACACATCAAAAGCCACCTTGCTAAAATGCACCTCAGCAGACCAGCCCAAGAGTGCAGAGAAGTTCCTTTTGCACACAAACACAAAACCACAAGAACAGAAAGAAAGGATTGTTGAGCTCCCTCACTTGTCATACAAAATCATGGCATCATTCTGTGCTTCTTGCCCATCATACTGGCCTTCTTTGGCAGCAAGCTGAGACTGGAAGTTATCTGCTGCCAACCAGAACTGCAGTACATTAACTGCATCTTCCTTCTCCATGTACTGCAAGGGAAACCAGAAAAAGAGGAGATTAAAAAAGTCTTAAGAAGAAACTTTTAATAATTTTTAACTTCCTTCTTCCCATTTAGAAGAAGAATACAGGCCATATATTAGTGATGCAAAATTGTCACCAGGACACAGTATTTTGAATTTCTGTTTCAGACAGATTTAGCTTGCTTGGAGGGAAAAAAAAAAAAAAAGAAAAAAGAGAACTTCTGACATTTCTTCTCTATACTTATTTTCACACTTAATTTCCAAAAAACTATTTGTCTTGTCCTAGGACAGGAAGCACCATTTTCATGCTACATTTAGCTTACACTGAGCTCAGCACATTGTCTCAGCTTCCCAAGCTGCAGTTTCAAACTCCATCAGCTTATCAGACTGTCAGGACAAGCATGTCAAGAGCTGATTCCTTAAAGGTGCAGGAGCCTGAAACTGTGATATCTTTTATTTAACCTATCACATCACTAAAGGTGCCCTCTCCACATAGCACTGGTCATGATTTGTTATCTGTAATCCAGGCTTCTACAGTCACTACAATGTGAAGATCAAGATGACAATGCCAAAGCTTCTACAAAGCAAAGAGACTCTGAGAAGCACTCACTAACTGAGAGGAAATCACAAATACTCATTCCACAACACAATGGAGAGGTCTGAACATGTGAATTAGTTCTACGTGAGGGCGGGAAAAAGTTCAGTGCATTTTCTCTCAGAAAGAAATACACCTTGGGTTTTTTATTATATTTAGAATAATAGAATTACAGAATTAATTATATTTAGAATCCTAGAATTGTTTTGTGGAATGGGACCTTAAAAATGATCCAGTTCCAACCCCCTGCCACGGGCAGGGACACCTTCCACTATCCCAGGTTGCTCCAAGCCTCAGCCAGCCTGGCCTTGGACACTTCCAGGGATCCAGGGGCAGCCACAGCTGCTCTGGGGACCCTGTGTCAGGGAACAATTCCTGCCCAATATCCAACCCAAAGCCATCAAGGAATGACCAGATTTTTTTTCATCTGCTAGAAAGGGATCTAAAAGCAAACCCAAAGGTTGCCACTCACCTCAGAGAAGTAGAACAGGGCTGACTCACAGAACAGAATGTCAGCCAGATACACAGTCCCACTGGTCAGCACCTCAATCTGGTATTTACAGAAATGGTGACTCCGCAGGAACTCACTAAAGTGCCTGCACAGACACAGGGACAATCACTTATCAGGGTCAGCAGCACCCAAGGCACCCTCAGAACCCATCAGCTCTTGCCCAGAACTCTGATACTTTTGGTTGGATAAAAGCCAAACAAAGCAAGAAACAGGGCAGGTTAGTAAACGGCACAAGAAAGAGATAAAGAACACAACAGTGTGAACTGCCAAGTTCAGCAAGAATGGATTTGGAGGAGGGGATCTGAGCAGTTTCAAATATAAAATACAGCACAGAAAAGTGCTGATGTGGTCATGGCTCCATAAACATTTTTAACAGAACCTTTAGGACAAGAGACACAAGAACCCAAACCATGGCACCAACTTACTCTTGTTCCATTGCATTGAACACTATGGACTGGGCTGTAACAAAGCAGTTGGGATCCACCTGGCCATCCTCCCCACAGATCTTTGCTGCAAAGAAAGACCAGGTTAATTTTAACATGGATTTGGCTGATGGAGCTGAAAGGCATGAGCAAGGACTGGTTAATGAAAAATTGCAGTTCAAATCCACCAGAATCAGCTGGTTCTGACTGAGCAAAGAGCTTTCAAGGCTGGCCAAATAATAATAACCTAGCTAAAGTATTTGATTGAGACTCATATCTGGACCCCTCCATAACCACCAAGAATTCCTCCCCTAATTTAAACAAAATCTCTGAAAGTTTTTATGAGGATATGCACAGCACTGCTGAAGGTCAGATCCACTGATACTTGTTATCTCCTATCTTTTTAAGGCTGCCTTTAAAATTCATAAAAATAAAGATAAATGCAAATGTGTGATTTATTAGAGACACAATTTTATGGGGACAGAGCAGCTCTGAAATGAGGAAGCAATTATTCATTCTTACCAACTATGTCATTTCTCATTGCTTCTGTAATAGGGATTGGTTTAGCAGCATCTGGAGAAATATATTTGGTAAAAGTACTAACTGCATCCCGTTCTATACCTGCAGGGAAGAAACACAGAATCAAACTTGGAATTCCTTGGTGTGAGTGAGTAACAAATGTTTGCTCTTCAGAAAAGCAGCTGTCTAATTCTCAGTGATGTTTCCACTGCAGGATATTCATATTCTGCTCCTGACCAGCTGCAGGGACTGTGTGATCTCCAGTCAGGTCACAACAAACCCAGCATGGACTGAGATGGAATAAAACAACATAGCTCCAAATTTTCCCTACCAGCACATAAGGCAGAACCCACTTCCTCAGCTGCACACCACAGTCCCAGAAGCAACAGCTTTCAGGCAAGTGAAATTCCCAATTTTTAGCTCTCATCACAGAGAAATCACTTGCATTATATAGAAACTACTAGCAAAAAAAACCATCTTAAAATGATGCCTCAAACAAGTTGTGCTCTTTACACATCATCTTTTGAGACTTGGAACTCTGCTCTGGAAAAGAGAAAAAATTACACTCAAATTCTTTCCAGATTTCTCATTAAGAACCCTGAGTTTTCAAATTCTTTTTAGACATCAGAAAGAGATGCTTTGGTGACTGAAACATCATTTTCCTTGTTTAAGTGGCTTTGGGGCTGAGGTTATGTATTGTGGAGGCACATGATAAATAACTACATGACAAAGACAAACAGCAAGAGAAAGGGAGGCAACATGAGGAAACAGTTGGGCAAACAAAAGGAACCAATATGAAGAAAGAAGTGTTTCCTTTTTGGCTGCAGACTTGCACAAATGAGGGAGGACTGAGTAGATGCAAAGTAGAGAGAGAGGTTACTGTGCATGTAGCTCACTACCAAAATGAAATATTTTAATTTCATCCTTACTTCCAGCAGCCTCTGAAGAGGTGGAATCCAAATGACAACAAATCAGTTACAAGGGGAGGAACTCTATCAAATAAATCCAAGAACAAAACCAGTACATTCCACACATAAATCTCCACAAGTCTCTTGCAACCACTACTTATGTCACTTTATGTAACACAGGATATTTACCTTCCATGGCAAGTGAATTATCAATTCTCAGCTCCAGCATCCAACCCTTCTGCAATTCTTTTAAGGTGGGATGGGATGGGTGAGGGAAGAACTGGACATAGCAATGTTCACTCAATTTCTTATGATTATACATGGAAGAACAGAAGCAACCTAAGCTCATTGAGTACACAATGAATTTGAAGTCTCTTCAGCAGCTTTTTTATTTTTCAAAAAGTCAAACAATACACAACTCAAACTGACCAGCATCAGTTAACATCAATGATACATAAAACTTTCTTCCTTGCAACATCTCCTCAGGCTTGCTAAGAACCTGAGAACTGAGGCTGCCCCCTGCACAAAAACGTTCATCTCCCACCTGTCCAAGCAAAGGGAACACACAGCACTTACTTTTCATGAGTTTTCCTGACAAGTCCTTTAGTGCAGAGGAGGGGCTGTTTCTATTTGATACCGAAAGCTTGGAAGATTCTTGCTGATCAGCTGGAAGAGTCCCTGGCTGTGGTTTGGCCCGGGGCAGAGCCCTGGTGCCGTGGCTGTCCTGCCCCAGCAGCCCCGCGTGGTTCCGGCTGCCGGCAGTTCTGTCGGGCTCGGGCCGGAGCAGCCGCGCGGGGCCGGAGCCCTCCAGCCTCTCCTCCAGGCAGGCAGCAGGAGGGGAGGAGGCCAATTCCTGCTGCTTGCAGGGGGACACTGGCTCTGCCAGCGAGCTCTGCTTCACCGTGTTCAGGCTGTGGGCGCGGATGCGGGACCAGGTGGTGGAGTGGAAGCTCTCGGCCTCTAACCAGAATTTCACCAGGTGCTCCATCCTGCGCAGCTCCATGAACTGGATGAAGTAAGGGAGGGCTACACTGTCCTGCAGGACTTGTTCAAGGGTCTTGGAAAGGCTTGATTTGGTCTCTTGAGCCTGGTAGTTCAGACACGATCTGCCTAAAGGAAAACATGAAAGAGAGTGAGTCCCTATTGTACCACAGGTGTGGGGGCTGGATACAGAAGTGTCCTGTAATGCAGCTGTGAGGAGGCAATTCCAACACAAGGCCAAAGTAAAGGAATTAAAGTCTGTTCCCTCCCAATCCCTCCCAGGGTAACACAGATGCTATTATACCAGCAGCCACACTTTTAGTACCTATTTGCTTACCTGAAAACCAAGGGATGGTGAGTGCACACCATCACAAAATAAATACACAAACTAAAAGGAAAAGTTGACATTCTTACAGCCTTACCTAAGTCTCCAAAGTGAGCAGCTTCCATGTGACTTGGCTGCTTCTTGAGGGCAGCTGTGCGGCTGCTGGAGAAGGAGTCCATGTTGGCAGAGATGGCATTGATGGCCACATGGCTTGGTCCTGCAGCCTCCAGCAAGGCATGATTCCTAGTGCTTCTCTGAGGGGAATGTACTGGGATTGGAGCTGGAATCAAGACAGGAATTGTTAAAGCACAAGGACCCCAAGACCTCTTCTAAACATTGCCCAATGCTAAGCACCCCAAAATACACCAGGGAAATTGCAAGAGTCAGTCTCATTAAAACCTCACTGTACCACTGGGTGTCATCTTGGATCAAGGGTCTAATTAAAGATCACAAGTTTTATTATTGCAAGAATAAACTCGCTCCCACCCACCTCTATTTTCCTTATTCAGCAGCAAATCAAGAGATGCCACGTCCAAGTTTACACATGAAATATTCCTGAGTCTTCCTGCTTCCTTGATAACCACTACTGCAACAACTTTATACTCTGGCAAGAGTTTAGTTTGGTTCCAAAGCTCCTGCCAATCAATTTCCATGCCTTTTTGAAAGCTAAAATGTGATAAGAAATCCTGAGCTACAAAGCTATCTGTGAGGTTTAATAAGAGTTATTTCTCAAAAATATTCTTGTTGCTTCTGCTTGGTTGCAAGAGAAAAAGAAGCAATAAGGAAATACCTGTGATGAAACCCAGGTTATAAACTTAACCCCCTCTGGCTGTTTTAGGACACAAGCAGCTACTGGAGCTCAAAAAGAACAAAGAAGAACTTCCTCACACAAAACTCTGCTAATTGTTAATAGATGACACAGCTGAGAAAAACTCCAAACATGCTCACAGCAGATTGCAAAGCTCTCAGGAAGCTGTGCTGGATGAGGATGTCGTGCAGGGACATCTTACACCTCTGACTCAAAAATAAAGCACATCAGATGAGCTGATTGGCTCAACACTTCCCAGGGATGTGTTCCATCAAGGTGTCAGGCAACTCTGGCTTCATGACTTCCATGCTGCATCACTTTATTTTTATTCCCAATTTAATGACAGCAGTTGACAATTTCACACTTAGATGTCACAGCACAGATACCTCAGGAAACATTTCAATTACTGCAAAGTGTTTGTGCAGTTGCAGGACTGGACACCAAGACACCACTTGCTGCTTCTTACAAAGCCTCTGGATGTTTCATACCAGCAATAATGGAGAAAATACCTTTTCTCCAAGGCCAAGGGATGGCAGCAGTGGGAAAATGTGGTGGAGGTCACTTGTGTAGAGCCAGAGCCACACTCCTCAGAATGCTACAGGCTTTTGTCAATTAGATTTCAATTTAACTTTATATTTTGGATATTCGAGAAAAAAATGTTCTGCTCTCTCCAAGTGTCAAACAAAGGTGGTCTCTGCTGCAGCAGCTCACAATGTGCAGTACTAAAAATTTTCAAGTTTATTTTTATCTTCAGGGTCACCATACTGGTAGTTGCACTGGAAGGTGAGGTGGGGCTATGAAATGGATGCAATTCACTGTTTTCTGCATTTGATTTGAAAGACCACCAGGGTGAAAAAAGCCTGTAATTTTCTCTTGATGTGCAGATAACACATTACCAAGTACAGAAACAAGATTTTGTCTAAGGGTATAAAAGTAACAGCTCAGATTCTGGCATTTACCTCATCTCCTTTGAGTACTGCAAGAAAATCTGACAGGATCAACAAACTTGTTTTCCTACAGTTCATAAATCTCTTTTCCACCAAGATCTCTTCTCCTTTCCTAAGAGATTTAGCAGCAAAACCTCTGCACCCCACAGAGCAGCAAGGAATGGCTCATTCAGGACTGGGATCTTCAGCCTCTCAAGCCCCATCAAAGTTAAATCTGCAGCTTCTGCAAATCAGACACAGTGAAGCTGCACTTTCCAAACTCCAAAGGACACTGCACCTGAGCAAGGAACTCCTGGAGCAATTTGTTGTGGATGAGGAACAACCCCTGCAAGGTGACTGGGGTGCCTGATCACTTTGAATTAAAGCTCATGCCTGACATAACTTAATAACCTCCTGCACCTACAGATTCAGCATGAGGAGGAGGAAAGATTAGTTACTATAAATAGCCAGAAACAGAATTAAGTTCTGGGTTTGGTTTGGGTTTGATGCACAGGTCAGATCTGTGCTCACGAGTAAGGAATGATCCTGTTAGGGAAGACAAAAATGGTGGATGATAGCAGAGATCTGAATTTACAAACAAAAGTTTAATCTTACTTTTAATTGCTTTCACATCTGTGGTCTTTTCTTGTTCTTTGCCTTTCACTGTAAAATACAAGGGAAAATGTTAATGCTATTTTGGGTAACTAATGGCATTCACCTGAGAATGGACAGAGAATTCCCAGCATCAGCAAGTATCAGAGGCAGATGGAAACTGTAATTTTGTTAAAACTGATTTATCATTTAAATTGCTCAACCAGTAACTGACCAAGGCTTTCAAAGCTTTTCTTTTGATTTACTTTCAAAAGCAAAACTTTATCATCCATTAATTAAGTTTCATGAACTACAGTCTGTTACATTTCCATGGAGGAAAATGTTTGCTGTCTATAGATTAAAGCTACATTCAGGGTGACTTTAATAAACAGCATGAACTGGGAAGAGTGGGAAAGGTGTGTTCTAAGTGTAGAGCACTGGCAGGTGCTCTCTGTGAACCAAAAATCACCTAAAAACAACATTTCCCTCATGTTACAGGAAGAGCAGCACAACATCCAGCACGGAGGAGATGTGGGCCAGCTCTGGCTCCATGGAGCTGCTTCCATGCACATGATGGGGACCAGAGAAATGCTCTGGAAACTCCCTGCAAGCAGTTAATTCTCTCATAGTCTTGCTTAATCATCATGAAACCCCAGGTGAGCAACTGATGGGGAGATAATAGTGTAAAAAGTTGTGATGAAAAAGCACTTTGAGGATTTATTTTTATTTTAGATATTACTATTTTTTAAAGGAAGCTCCTAAAGGAAGTGAAGGAAGAGATCTGTTCAAAACAAAAATAAAGAAGCACAAGCAACACATAAACAGGATGGCAGAGAAACAAATTGGAGAATGTGATCTACCAGGGAGGCTGCTCCAGGCAAGGATTATTACTACAAATAGGTCATTCCTGAACACCGACTGTGCAGCCCTTCCTAAGGTAACCACGGGGCACAGCCCAGCACAATCCCACATTCACATCACAAAACACATCCCAAAAACCCACCCGAAGCGTTCCCATTCCGAACTAAGGACGGTAAATATTTGAAAGGAGAGCTCCGGTCTCAGGTTACATAATTGCCCCGGCCGGCGGCTGCAGCGCTGCCTGCCAGCCTCCCCTGCGAGCACGAACGCTGCAGGGCTGCAAATCGGCAGCTCGGGGTCGAATATTCCAGCTGCCAGGGAGCACACTGTGTGACAGAGGCGTTTAGGTGGCCATTAAAAGAGGAGGTTTCTCTCCACGCCGACCTGCAGCCCGATGCAGCAGGAGGGTAACCAGCCTTTACATAACTGGAGCTGATGGACAGGAGAGAAATCAACCTCTACGAACTCTCATCTTTCCCAAATCACTCCAATATTTCATCAAACCAGTCCCTAGCTACCAGCAGCAGTTCCTGGGTTTGACACAAGGCCCTCCATAAGCCTATTTTCAGTTTAAATACCTCTGTTCCTTTTTCCAAGCTACTCAGTTCCTCCCTAAGTACCTAAACTGGAAATACAAACTCCAGGGTCGTGTCCCAACCCTTTCCACATAGGCTGCTTCTGTCCCCAGCAGCTCTGAGCACGACCAAGTGACACCAGTAACAGAAGGGGACAAAATCAGCTCTGATCCAGGACAAGCCCGAATTTCAGAGTGAAGTTTCACCACAAGAGTTCACTTTCACTTCCCCCAGAGAGCGGATGCTGTGTGGTGCCTGTGTGAAACCAGAAGGAACCACAGAACAAGGGCTGAGGGTGACATTTCCAGTGGCCAATCCCATTCCAAAGGGTGCCAAACCAGCACGTGACCTTCCAGAGTTTCAATGCACATCTTGAAATGCTCTGAACAAACTCAAAAAGTGCTCAGTGTGTCAACAGCACACAGAAAAACGAGATCCTGCTGAGGTCAGCCAGGCTGTGGGACTGCACGTTATTCCCAAGGTATCCCCAGGGATGAGCTGTTCCACTGGCAGCAGTTTCATAACCTGCCCTCAAGCACCCAGCTCACCTGCTATACTTTGATTTCTCAACCCATTATCCACCCTCAGTCTGCCAGACCTTTATTTTGAGGCCCAAGCTATAAAAACACTTCACCCCTGGTTTTGATTTTTCTACAGGTCAGTTGCTTTACAATCCTTGCTATGGTTTAATTTAAAATTATTTTAATTTTTACCCACTGTGATATCCTCATAAACAACAGCATTGTTGTTTATGAGGAACATTGGTGTTTGTAGGATTTTGGACTGCATGTGGCCAGAGTTTTATCCTAAGCCTTAGCATGCTGCTTTCCCCACAGCTTCAGTTCAAATCTTCTCTAAAAGCCACACCTAAAAACGGAGATCACACCGAGCAGTGCTTTATGCACAGCCCAGATGAAAGGTTGCTTTTCTCCTCTCCTTCACAGCGTCTCTCTCGGGCATTTAGTGCTGATTTGCCTCTCTGACCAAAGATCCTTTAATCAAAGGAACACAGATCCTCAATTACACTTCTCAGATAACCAGAGCTTTCATGGCTTTCTCCCTGAGAAAGTTTCCACACAGGCTGACCTTGTCCCTGTGATCCCACGTCAGGACAGAACCTCAGCTCCACAATTCTCAGTGAAACAGCAGGAGCTCTTTTTGAAGAGTTCATAACCACTACCAAAGCTTTATTCTGTAGCTTGGCATTTGTATATAAACACCCCAAAAAGGACTATGGCACTTGCAAAGCCCTCAGTGGCTTCCAGACTCTTCAGATTTGCTAAGTTTAGACTCATTTCTTGCACAACTGCTGCACTAACCTCCCCAAAGAGTGACATTTTCAGTGCTGCTGCTTTGGCTGAGCAAGATCCAGAGGATGTGAGAGCCAAGAGCATCACCATCAGCCCAGGTACGACACCCTTGCCTCCCAGGATGTGCATTTTGGGTTCAGTAACCCAGAGAGGCTTTAGGACAGTGCTGCATCAGGAGATCAGTGGTTGCATTGCTCGAGCTGCAGCATCACGAGGAAACAGAACTTTCCCAAGGGACCCTTCCTAAAAGGTGCCACTTTCAACAAAAACCACCCAAACCACAGCTGGGCAGGCTGAGAGTGCAGGGCCCTGCTTGCAGCACGAGCACAAAGTGCCCTCAAACACTGCATCCCCAGAGAACACTTAAACTGCACCCATTTGTGCTGCTGGAGTAGAATAAATATTTCAGCAGCCCTGAATTTCCCAGCTTGTACTCCCTACCAAACCTATTGCAGAATAAACTGCTAAGGACTCCTCTGGCTTTCACGGAGAGCTCGGTGCCATGAGGTCCCTTTTCCACTGACATTTTCAGCTGCTGCTGCACATTCCCAGCCCATTTTAATTTTTACAAAGCCGGCTATGTCGGCGTTGGGAAAAACCGTCTGTAAAGGGCTCAGAGGCTCAAAAACCCTGCACGAAGCGTGGGAGGTGCCCGAGCCCCCTCCCGCCCCGGTCACCGTCGGGAGCCGCCGGGAGCCGCGGGCAGCCCGGGGCCGCAGCCGGCGGTCGCCGCCGCTGACCGGAGAGCCCCGGCGGCGGCGGCCGAGCCCCCCGAGCCCCGCCCGGCCCCCCGAGCCCTCCCAACCCCGCGGAGGACGCGGCGCCGGCACTGACCGTCATTGGCGGGGAGGCCGCTCCTCAGGGCCCGCGCGTCCTCGCGGGGCCCGGCGGCGGTGCCCGGAGGGGCAGGGCCGGGGCCTGGCAGCCGCGCGGGGGACGAGCCCGGCGGCCGCCCGCCCGCCGCCCCCCTACCTTTCCGCCTGAAGAAGGACATAGCGCCGGGGAGGGGGCGAGGCGGCCGCCGGGGCGGGGGAAGGCGGGAGGGAGGGAAGGCAGCGCGCCGGGTCCTATGAATGAGGCTGCTGCGCCCGCCCGCCGCCGCCGCTCCCTCCGCCTCTTCCTCCCGCGGCGGCGCCCGCGGCCGCCATGTTGTCAACAACGGCCCCGCGCCCGCTTCCGGCAGCGCCGCCCGCGCGGCACGGCGGGATGCGGCCGCACTCAACATGGCCGCCCCGGCCTCTCGCCCGCGCGCCAATGGTGCCGGGCGGGGCCGCCATGTTGGGTGAGGGCAAGGAGCCCGCGGGGGTCCGGGAGGGGCGAGGCGGCCATCTTTGATCAGGGCGGGGGGCGCCGGGCGGCGTGAGGCTCCGCCCGCCATCTTGGCTGAGGGCACGGGTGACCCGGGGACGCTGCGGCAGCTCGGGCGTGTCCCGAGGGCAGGGACAGAGAGCCCTGAAAGCGGGGACAGAGCCCCTAAAGCATGGGACAGCGGGCGAGCGCCGTGCAGGGCCGTGAGAGCCGAGGCGCCTTGAAGAGAGACCTCAGGGACGTGTCCCCAAATGTCCCCTTCGGCCGTGGGGGCCGCAGCAGGGGGGCGGACAGACAGACAGACGGACACACGGACAGCCCTGCCCGGGGTGTGAGGGCTCTGCAGTGCCGGTCCCAGTCTTGCAGCCCTTTGGGCCCTGTCTGTGCGGGACACGCGGGGCCGCGGCCGGTGCTGGAATGCGGCGGCTCCCTCATCCCACGGCGGCTCCCTCATCCCACGGCGGCTCCCTCATCCCACGGCGGCTCCCTCATCCCACGGCGGCTCCCTCATCCCACGGCGGCTCCCTCATCCCACGGCAGCCCGAGTCCAGCACAGCCAGAAATCCCTGCCGGGCCGCTCTCCACCTGCGGAATCGCTGTCCCATAAGTCAGTTCCGTCTGCGCCCCGAATCCTGCCACAAAAATCCTCTTAATCATCCTCCCGAGGCAATCTGCTCTTCCCTCACCTGCCAGGGACGTTTGTCACCGTGACACGCCGCTTAGGTTGATATCCGAGGAGATCTCTGCTCTAAAAGCTTTGCAAACACTTTGTAAAGACTGTGATTATAAATTCTTGTTTGTGAGTGTGTGAGGAAACTGAGGCACAGAGCCAGAGGGCAGCTCTGCCATGCCCGTGTCACCCCGATCGATGCAGTGTCACCCTGTGCCGTGTAACTGTCCTGCCCTTGCTGCCCGAGCCGTGCCAAAATGATGTCATTAATAATCACTGCCTCAGTTTCTGCGCCTGCTTTCATCCAAGCATTCCAAAGCTCTTTACAAACACTCAGTAATTAAGACTCATAAATTGTAAATGGCATAAAAGGTACACGGGGATCTTCCAGGGCTGGGATGGAGCCGTCTCCTGGGCGGGATGGTGCCGCTGATCAACACCCTGTAGCAATTGCATTTTCGCTTTTGATATTATTTTTGTTAACTGGTGCTCTTTGATACAGTTGTATATACATGCCCAGAGGCTGGCTGGAGCATAACGAACTATTCTATATGGTTTCTGCATAATGAATGGAATTATTTAATTGGCACATAACCTCAGAGACTGCTAATAGACTAAAACATTCTGAAGATGAGCAAACTGGAAAGAATAGGATGACTCAGGGAACACTAAATTAACATATCCTGCCAAAAATTTTGCATCCAGTCCTCTTGGGTTTCAGGGTATACATGGGGGTTGAACAAGGATGCAATGATTGACACAAGAGTTTGACATGAATTGCCTTCCCTGGACCGAATTTTTCTCTCATTTTTGGGAATTCAGAAGGGCTGAAGCCCCAATCCAGAGCTGCTCACTCAGCCTTGGACCTGGATCTGAATGGGAAGTGTGAGTGACAGCAGGTGCTGGAGCATTTAACAGAACATGACAGTTTAATTATCTGAACAATCAGTTAAATATGACTTCAGGACATGGGCTGGCCAACGTCAGAGAAGCTGAGGGACTCCTCCCTAAATGAAAATATTAAAAAAAAAAAAAAAAAAACTGTCTCAATGCTTGATTGTTTCTTCTCTACAGGTAGAAAAAGAAGTAAACTTTAATACCTGAAAAGATCTGAATGGAATGATCGTGTTTGGACAGATAGAATAAAGCAGAACAAGACTTTGGTAATTAATCACAGGGCACTGCTCTGCTCAATTACAGCACAAAAGCACAAATGTAACACGTTAGAGGCCATTCCCATCTCTCCCATCTTTGGGACAGTCCATTTATTCCCATGATGTTGGGATTCTCTCTCATATATAGAATTCTCACTACTTTGGGAACACAAATACCAAAAATTATATGAGTAAGGACTTTAACAGCTGAGCTCTTACTCTGGAATAAATAATAATGTCCTAAACACATCAGGAGTCAAAGTTTCTGTCTTTGCACAGAAACTCACAGCTCCTTCAATTAGAGACTTGTATTTTACTCTTAATTTTTTTTTTTTTTTTTTTTTTTTAATGGTAAAGCAAGTGTCTGCATGCACCCACAAAATTCCTGGCAGGTTTGGCTGTGGCTGACCTCAGTCCATGAACCTCATGGGAACAGGAGGGTTGGTACCTGTGCTGAGCATTTCAAAGAAGGGAATTCTCCCACGTCCCAGCCTGGTGAAAATTACTGCTTTTATTAAAACACTGCAATTCCTCCCTGTTTCCTTCCACGGGGCACATTCCCAGGGAGGGAGGTTTGTTCAAGCAAGGGGTGAAGAGTCTCTGCCTGACTCCCAGTGGGTGAGTTAAAACTCGAGGTTTGAAGTGTAAAATGGGGTAAAAAGGTACAAGAAAGGTTCACTCCCAGCAGGAAGAGCTGTTTGGTGACCTGCAGGTGTGCTGGACAGAGCTCTGGGAAGCAGCACAAGGCAGCAGAGAGCAGAAAATCTCCCTCTCCAGGTCCTGAGCTCTTCCCAGCCTTGTCGCAGCTGCTCCTGCAGGAACAGGGCCTTTTCTGCAGGGCTGGAGCCACTCTGGAATTGTTCTGAATCAGGGAAGGCAAACGGGCTCGTTGGCACCTCCACCCTGCCCAGATGGCACCGCCAGCGCTGTGTGGGACTCACCTCAGATGACCTTTCTCCAATTCACAGTGCTTTCCCCAAGTTCTTGGCCATTCTATGGCATCAAAAAAAAATGCTTGGAAAATAATAATTTATTTTAATACCATCTTCTGTTTCTCCGTTCTTTTTTCCCGTGTCTTTTGTTTTTCTAAATGCCTCAGGGAGTACAAGAAGCAATGCAGCACATGACAGCAGTCAGGTATTGCTTTGAGCCAGGGATATGGGAGAAAAAACAAGGCTGAGTGTGATTCTGTCCCTTCAGAACTTTCCCGAGGTCCCAGGACGAGCAGCGTCCGCGGCATTTCTAAAAGCAGGACACAGATACACCCCACGGACAGAACCGCAGCAGGAGCGGATTTGCCATCGCTGCCGCAGCACTCCGGGCGCGCACCAGGAGAGGGTGCCAAGCCCCCGGCTTGTGCTGCCGGCATCCGCACGGGCTTCCAGGACTCGGAGCCTTCTCCAAGCGCTGAGCTTTAAACACCGACCAACGCACCCTGGATCGAAAGGAAAACCTCGTTTTTTAACCAAAAGCTGCCCAAATGTCTTTACCTGTTTCAGCGCTATCGGCAGTAAGTGCCCGAAACCCGCTCAAGGACATTAGCGCAGGATAAAGACATTTTTTGCTACATTTTAAAAAGGATCTGGTTCTTTATGCGGCTGATGGACGTGGGACCGTTTGGGGGAACAGCTGAGCTCCTGGAGACCGAGAAAACCCGTAAGATCTGCGAGGCACAAACATTAAACATCAATCCGTGCTGCACAGGCACCGTGAGGTTTAGCAGGAATAAAACCTGATCCATGAAGTTTTTAGAATGACTGTTATAAAAATCCATCTGCACTGGGAGGCGCAGCTTTTACACCTCAAGTAAGCGCAGGCTCCCGGGCAGCCGCTCTGCCTCCAGCCCTTGGAGAAACCTGCGGGGTGAGAGGATAACACAGCCCGAGCCAGCGGATCCCGAGTCCGAGACCTCCCTGCCACGGAGGGTTTAAATCGAAACCTCCCCGCCACGGAGGGTTTCAATCCCCCGCGCGGTGCCGCCGCGGAATTCCCGCACCCGCGTTCCCCACGCGTGTCCCCGTCCGGGAGAGCTGCAGGAGCGGAGCCGCAGCATCGCCGTCTGCGGGCACGGAGGGAGGGTTAAAAATACCGCCGGTAATTAACGGCAGCAACAACCCGACCCTTTCGGGGCCGCGGTGCAGCCTGGCAGCGGGCGGAGAATCGCCGTGAAACCCCCAGAAGCGTGCGCGCAGGTGACCCCGCTCCCCCCGCCCCGGATTCCCCCGCCCGCCGCGGGTGTCGCAACCGCGCCCGTCCTCAGCCGCGCCCCGCGGGGGGGGCGGCGCAGGCAGCGCGCAAGGAACGCGCAGGGAGCGCGCAGGGGCGCGGGCAGCGCTGCCGGCCCCGCGCCCGGCCCCGCCGGCCGCCCCGCGCCGCCGATGCTGTCGGTGCCGGTGCCGGTGGCGGGCGCGGGGGCGGCGCGGGGCGCGGGCTCCCTGCCCCGCCGGCGCACCATGTGCAGCGGCGTCGGCTGCTTCTGGGCGCTGCTCTCCGCCGGCCTCCTGGCCGCCTGCGCCGCCGCCTTCCTCTCGCCGGCCTGGCTGCTGCCGCCCGGCCGCGCCGCCGCCGGCTTCGGCTTGCTCTGGCGCTGCGCCGGGCCGCCCCGCGGCTGCCACGGCTCCGCCGGCCCCGGCGGCTTCGGAGACATCCCCTCCGGTTCCTGGCAGGTGAGCGCCTCCCCGCCGCGGCACCCCCCCACCGCCTCTCCCGGGCTCCCGGGAATCCCCCGGTAGCTCCCCGACATCCCGCCTGCCCTTCCCTGCACTCCCTGGCAGCTCCCGTCACCGCCTCGACATCACCCGTGTCTGCTTCTGGCTCTCCGGCATCCCTCATCACCTCCCCGGCATCTCCGGTCACCTCCCCGGCATCCCCCGCTTGCCTGCTTTCGGCTCCCCGGCGTCACCCCATCAGCTCCTGGCCTCCCCCCAGACCTGCTCCAGGCTCTCCGGTATCTCTCTGTCCTCCTCACGTCCCTAAGGTCCTCCTGTCATCACCTCAGCTTCCCTTGACCTGCTCCAGCATCCCTATCCTGCCCGGATCATCGCAGGCATTCCCTGCATCCCCCTCGAGCATTCTCTGCATCTCCTCGTGCTCTCTCCAGCATCCCTTCCATCCTCTGCATCCCACCCGTCCTGCCTCTGAGCATCTCCTCAGCACCCCTTGGGTGTCCCGTGATCCCTGTGGGATCTCATCCCTCTTCGGGATGCTGGGCTGTTCTCGGGGTGCTGCCTGGAACCCCCGTGCCAGCGTGGTGGCCAGTGCAGCCCCAGCATGCAGGTCCCGGCCGTGGCCCCGGCAGTGCCGCGGGGCTGACCCGGCCAGCCCCATCTGCGGGGTCCGAGATCCCCCCGCCCTGCCCGGGCAGGCTCCTGCTGGGCGTGCGGGAGGGACTCGGGGAAGCTGGAGAGGTTTCTGTGCTTCCCAGCGGGGCGCTGAGCATCACTCCCGGCTGAGTTTGCTGTGCAGGAGGGAGCAGGGAGGTGGCTGAAACTGCTGCTCCTGGGACACGTGGATGCAGAAATCGAGCCTGGATGAGGGGGATCTTGGCTGTCCCCCTGCCCGGCTAGCCGGGGCGATGCCCGTGCCAGGTTCGGGGAAGGAAGGAGGCCCAGACGCCCCATGAGGCCGGGGCTGCTGTGGTGTCCCGGGGTGACAAAGGGCCGCCGGTCACGCTGGGTGTGTGCAGAGAGCGCACAAAGCCCGGCCCCGGCATCCCAGCTTGGCTCTGTCCTTCCTCCCTCCTCTCCCTTCATCCTTACCCCGAGGCTGTGAGTGTGAAATCCCCGGCTCTGCTCGGAACACACGAGCTTGGACTCGCTCCAGGTCACGGTGTGGCAGGGTCCCCAACCCAGGGCAGCATCCCCGGAGCTCGGGGCTGTGCTGGGCACAAAGGGTGGCTGTCAGCAGCTGGATTTCTCAGCCTGCTGTGGAGCTGCGCTGTTATCTCTGCCAGGACACCAGGTCTGCGTGTGATTGCTTAAATCCCATCACGGTCCTTAAAATTGGCATTAGAGACAAATATTGTGAATTGCAAAGAAAAGAACCAGCTGTATAAACTCCTAACTATTTATATAAAAAGGTGCAAAAATGCTCTTGTTTCCATGGGCTGGCCTTTGTTCAGATGTTTTTGCAAATGTGATGCAGATAAACACTTCCAAGTAATAACAAACTTTAAAGATAAGAAGGAAGCTCAGCAGTGACTCATTTGAACAAGCTTCAGCCTCTGAAAACACTGAGATCCAGAATATGATGTAGCACGAAGTCTCTGAATTCCTGAGCTTGGGCTGAGGGAGAGATGAATAATCACAGCACTGAGGGGAGTTTGCAGGGCATGTTGGTGACATGTCCGTGTCACCTTTATTAATACCACCCAAATAATTAATGAACAATCAGTGCAGACTCTTTCAGAGGGGAGTGCTCGCTTACCAGCTTTCTGCCACGAGGAGGGGGAGAATACCTGTTGTGATGGTTATTTGATGGGCTGGAATGTGATAAAATAGTCCTGACAGCTTTGCTGAGGCAGGCGACAGCTTTGGCTTCCTTGCTTGAGCAGCCTCCGAGCCCGCACGCCTCGGTGCTCAGCACGGCTGAGAGCCCTGTCCGAGTTCAAGCAGGAGATTTCTCTCCGTTTTGGAGAGATTGGGAAATCGCGGCTCTTTTTTCTTTGCTTTCAGAGCCGTGACGTTCATTTCCAATCTTTCCAGCGATCTGATGGGCAGCTCTCTCTTTAAATGAAAGCCGAACGTGGACAGGAATCTGAGAGCTCCTGAAAAGAGCCCTGAGCGTTTGCTCCAGTGGAGTTTGCTGCAGGAGGGTGGGAGCTGGGGCTGCCGGGGGCAGAGGGGGCTAGAGCTGATGCGGGGCTCAGGAGCTCTTCTAGAGTGGAGCTGGTGGCACATCTGGGGATGTGAGAGCACACCTGGGGAGGATGCTGAGCACACCTGGAGATGCTGAGCACACCTGGCTGGATGCTGAGCACACCTGGGAGGATGCTGAGCACCCTGGGTGGATGCTGAGCATACCCGGGGATGGTGCTGAGCATACCCGGGGATGGTGCTGAGCACCCTGGGTGGATGCTGAGCACCTTGGGTGGATGCTGAGCACACCTGGGTGGATGCTGAGCACACCTGGAGATGCTGAGCACCCTGGGTGGATGCTGAGCACACCCGGGGATGGTGCTGAGCACCCTGGGTGGATGCTGAGCACACCTGGAGATGCTGAGCACCCTGGGTGGATGCTGAGCACACCCGGGGATGGTGCTGAGCACCCTGGGTGGATGCCCACCCGCAGCAGGGATGCCCATCCCTGGGGAGCACGGTTCTTTTTGTCTCCTGCAGGCTCGCTGCCGTTCCAGTGTTTCCCCACTCCGTTGTGCCGATTTGTTGAAGGGTGGGGGAGCGTTCAGTCCTGCAAATGATCGTTAATGCCAGTTGTGTGTGCACTTGGGGGATTATGTTAATCGTGCTACAAATGATGCTTTGAATCATGTCTGGAGGTTAATTAACATGCCTTTCTTCTCTTAAGAGGGCCTTCATGTCTGCTCAGAGTTGCTGGCTTTTTTCTGCTTCCTTTCATAATTACTTTGCAGCTCTCTAACATCATGGGTACCTTTAATTTAACCCTGTCAGTGCTGCTGGGGCTTTGCACTGAGCTCAGCAGGATGATGGTTATTTGATGGGGTAGAATATAACAGAATATCCCTGATGGCTGCAGATATTGTGGACAGGCTGAGACCTTGCAGGAGCTGATGGAAACTGGAGAGGATTTGGCTGGAGCCAGAGAGGAGAAAGGACGGTGATGGTGATATTGCCCAGCCAATTTGTGAGTGAGGCCCTTAGGATCTGTTGTGGGATGACTTGGAGCTGTGAGGGCTGCAGAGGGACATCCCAAGGTGTGCAGATTACCCTGGGGAGAAGGGATTGCTCTTGGGGGAGCCAAATAAAAAAAAAAAAACAGGTGAACTTTTGAGCTTTGAGTGGTTTCATTGCCTCTCATGACTTTTGTTTTTCCTGGTGCCAGATCACTGTGTACGTGCAAAATAGTGCTTCATCCTCAGCTAATTTATTTTCTCTTTCAGTGGGAGCATTTGGCTCATGAGTTCCTGTCTCAGCGCTGCACTTCGGAAGATACTGCTGCCACATTTCAGATTTCTATTTTTATTTTTCCAGATAGTCTCCAATTATTTTCAGGCTTTGCCAAGCATGTAATCTAAAATAACAAAGAAGCTGATCAGCCCATAATATTCAGGTTAAAGCCACATAGGCCATTTGCCTATGGAGCCAGTGATGCCATGCTGGAGCAGAGCCCAAAATAAACTGCTCAGGACAGAGGGGAGGCTTTGCCCAACCCCAGCAGTTCCTTGAGTGGGTCTTTCCTGGGCTTTAAAACAGGACTTGAAAAGATTCAGCAAAGCTTAGTGAAAATGTACAATAAACCTGCTTACCCTTTGCATTAAATCTTCCCTGCTGGTTTCTCACTGCATCAGTTCAGCCCTGGGTCCCTGATGTCATCTGGGGTTTGCCCACTGGGGCCAGGTTTGCAGATCAGCAGCCCTGATCCCATGAAAAAGCATGTGGGGTCCTCATGGAGATAGGAAGAAATCTGTCACTCTGTGGAAAATCTGTCCCTCCTCTTCTAGCACAGGCTCTGGAATTAGGGAGAGATGCAGTGTCACCCAGGCAGGGACTTGGGTGTGTGCTGCCTCTCAGGCAGAGTCTGCTCTGCCTCCAGAGTCCTGTATCAGGCCAGCACATTAATTTGGGGTTATCAGGAAATCAACTTTTAGCTCCTCATCCTAAGAACTTCCCAAGAGAGCAGACTCTGTCTGCCAGTCCATTTGATTTTTAATTGCACTTACACAACCTTGGCCAGAGTTGTGAGCCCTGAGTGTAAGGAATTCTTGACATCACCACCTTCATGCACATTACCCCAGAGCAGATTTATCTGCTTTCATCAGCCACCCAGACTTTTCTGACCTACATTAACAGGACTGGTGGTGGGGAAACCTGTAATTCCTGGGCTGTGGTCCCACATTTCAGTGCCCAAGTCACAAACCACCACTGGGACTCACTGGCCTCTCTCAGCTAAGCTGGGCTGAAAGGGGAACTGAGGCAGCACCAACTTAAGGGTGGGCCCTGGGAGGGCAAATTGATTGAAAATGCAGCCAGGCTGCTCTCAGGATTACCTCTGTCCCTGCTCTCAGAGGGAGGGGGAAGCTGCTTGGCCACTCCTGACAGGGATGGTCAGGTCACACGGGTCACCTGCCCTCACAGCCCCTCCTCAAAGGCAAATCCCGAACCTGCACCTCGGGGAGGGCACAGCAGAGCCATTCTGATATTGCATTTCCCCTCCGCAGGACCCAGAGCAGAGTCTGGCTCAGGCCGGCAGGAACATTCTGACCGTGGGACATTCCCTGCGTGCTCCTGAGGCTGCGAATCCCGCTCTGCCCGGGCTCCTCCTCCGGCTTTGCGAGGAGAAGCCAGCTGGGCGAGCGGGGTGACCCGCGGGGCATTCGCTGGCCACGGCGCTGAGCCCGGCTCGGCTGCCAGCGCCAGGAAAGGGCTTATCCCAGGGATGGATAATGACAGAGTGAGGGGAAGGAGGGCTGATCGGGTACCCAGCACCGTGCACTGCTTGCTGCCTAATTAAAATTTCATTAAGTTGGTTCGAATCCCTTGATGGAGGTCACAGGCACACCATTGATGTGCTAATGTCTTACTTTTCCCCTTTTTTTCTGTCTTTCACTACTATCCATCATCCTCTTAGATAAAGCAGTGCCATTAGGAACTGCTTTCCAGCATCCCCAGATGCAATGGCAGCGAAAGAGAGACAGCCATAATTCATCAGATGTATTATCTGTCCCTTATTTTCTCTCTAATTAAAAAAATGCCTTTCCCCCCCCTTGGACCAGTTTGGGCATTAACCCCTCTGGTGTTCTGTTGAATATGCTGGTGAGCTGGGAATTGGAAAAGTTGCCTGGAAGGCCAGGACTGGCTGAGCTTTGTTTCAGTAGAGGTGGTGCTGAATTTACTGCAAAAGCAGCTAAATCTGGGCTGGGGAGAGATACCTCCGTGCATCTTGTGCTGTGGGCTCCAAAACCCACCAAATCCTGCAGTTGAAGGGGAAGAAATGAGGGCTGGAGCCTCCTGTGCATCCCTGTGGCTCAGCCCAAGCTCGGGGGTTGGGACATCGGCCACTTCCCTGGTGGCATCACACCTGGGGCTCTGCACCCCTGCCCGCTCGGGGATCGGGTACCAGCGGGCACCTCCCAGCCCCTGGGCACGGGTGGCATTTTCGGCGAGCAGCGTGGAGAGGGAAGATCAAACCGGCAGGAGAAAGCGCTCAGATGGCGCCCAAAGGAAGGGAATTGCCGGGGAGGAGAAGCCGAGGATGTGTGGGATCCTCCTCCTGGCCGTCGCTTCAATGCCGCCCAGATGGCGAATGTTTGTTTCTGTGCCTCGTGTGGGGGAAACAGGAGCGAGCTGCGAGGCTCCCCCGCCCACCCCGGCCCGCAGCGCCTCCCGGGCGGGTCTCTGCTCTTCCCCAGCTCCCGGAGCCCCCGCCCGGCAAGGAGGCAGAGGAGGCACCTGCCCGCACCTGCATCCCCTGGGTGCTGCCAGCATTCCCAAATCCCAAAGCTCAGCTCCCCACTCAGCACCTCCATCCTGATTTGGTTTCTAACAAGGTTAAAATCTCGGTGTCCATTTGGTTTCTACCTCTGCAGGTGTAGCACTGCTCAGTTTAACCCCAAAAGATTCCCATAAGGAATATTTGATCACACTGAGCTCTGATAGGAAAGGGTTGCATTTAAAAATTAAAATGGTTGGATTAATTTTGCCACCTCTTCTCTGTTTACAGTTTTTCTCTAGCTCATCTGGGGTTTCTTAGATATTTTCTCTCAACAGATACCCTCCAAAAAGCAAGACACACTGTGACCTTCACTTCCTTTTCCTCACTGAGCTGTGCCTTTATTTTCCAGCTATTTAGGGCATTTATTTTCTGCCCCCACTTCCAAGGATGCTGAAGCATCTGAGCAGGGCTGGAACACCCCAGCAGTCTGTAACCTGGCCCTCAGCCTGCTGCCCTGGGTACCACAGGCCCCACCCAGGATGGCAGCTGTTGGGGGTGGTCAAGTGCCAATTAATAAATTGCATTAATAAACTAATGTGCATCATGACCCAGTTCACAGTGATGGCAGGAGCTTTGCCTGGTTGGTTTATTTCTGCTGTACCAAATAGCAGGTACTGTTTGTCAGCACTAAAAACTGGACTGGAGAGTTTATTTTCCCTTTCCCTCTTCCTGCTTTAAGCTGCCTTTCAAAGATGAGTTAATTTTTAAAAAGTTTTCATTAGGGAAATTAAGGAATTCTTCCCAGGACGGCCATTATGTGACACTTTAATTTTGATTTTTCTGGTGAATGAAACAACATCTTCAGCAGATTTATTGCTAAGTGAATGGCCCAGCCATGGCATGTGTCAGACCTGTAAAACACTAAAAATCAGGCAGGGGATTGTTGTTAATCAGAATTTATTACGCCACATAAAGGAATATTTACAGTCCCACCAGGGGACGATTAATTTGTTTGGGGATAAACAATTAATCTCCCTGGGAGTGGGAGCAGAAAATCTGACACGGTTTTATGTCTTTACCCAGCATGGCAGAGGCAGGATTGCTCACAGCCTCCCTGGGGGCATCTCCCTGGCACTGCCAGGGGTCAGCAATGCCCAGGCCTGGGCAGCCCTGGCCTCCCTGGCAGGGTTTACACTGGGAGCTGTGCTCTTTACAGGGATAAATGGGTTTTTTCCTGCCCTGTCTGAGCTGGGCTCTCACAGGCAGCCTCCTGCATCCCTGCTGTTCCTCCCCACCCTGCCTATTTTTGGCTTTCAGCCCTTGCATCTGTTTCCTGAATCCTCTCCTTTCTGCTCAAGATGCAACAGGCACAAACAGGGAGGAGAGAGGGAGGTGCTGCACAGTGGGAAGGAGAGAATTTCAACTGCTATACCTTTGCTCCATGGACTTCTTCAAACTTAAACCTTATTATTTTTCTTTGAAAGCAGCTTTTTGATCTTTGCAGGAGCAAGTCCAGTACAGGGCAGGAGCACTTGAGAAATTCCCAGCTGAGGCCATAGAAAGGTTATGACAAGAGCAAAATTTCTCTTTTCCAAGAGCACATGCAGTGTTTTGGCAGGTAATGTCAGCAGAATGTGGGAGCCAGGCAAAGAGCAGTGCTGTGCCTTTTTCTACTGTCACCTGGTTTTGGGGCAGCTGTGCCCCTGCCACCCCTTCTGCCCCCAGGAGCTGCATGGCAGCTGTTGAGTGACTCAGCATTCCTGGCCCACATGACAGAACCCAAACCTCACCATTTCCCTTTCCCTGAATCTTCTCCCATTTATTCACAACGAGACCTTTGTTCCCTTTGCCAAGGCCTGGCTGGATTTGGTGGGGTTTGTGCACATCAGGATGCTGCCAGCCCTGAGACCCCTCAGTCTTGTTGCCAAACCCTGAGGGCAGCTCCCAAACCAGACCAGCTCTTCTGCCAGTTTAACTCACCTGCACCCAGCCTGTTGGTGCCTTTTTCTGTCACTTTGTCCTGAAAAAGACCTTCACACTTCTCCCCAGGGATTAACAGTCGGAGCAGCTCATCAGTTGTTTCCAGCAGGAACTGTGAGTTTTTAGGGGATTTGAGCCACCACAATTAAGGAGAACCTAGATCATTAAAAATAATATGCTTCACACAAGAGAAGAAGCAGCCTGCTTTACAAGACCCCTCTCTGCTGAAAAATTCATTGCTCTAAATAATTAATGGTCCTTGCAAAGGAGGATGGTTTTGCTGGGCAGAAGGTGAAATGCAGACGCCAGGCAGAGTAATCCTTTTTTTTTTTTGTTATGAATCCAGATTTCCTGGCCATGCTGCTGCCCTGGGAGCAGTGGGGGGAGCAGGGCTGTGGCTGCTTTCCCCACGGGGTCCCAGGCTGGGGGAGTGTCTGTGCAATGGGGACATCCACCCCATCCCATCCCATCCCATCCCATCCCATCCCATCCCATCCCATCCCATCCCATCCCATCCCATCCCATCCCATCCCATCCCATCCCATCCCATCCCATCCCATCCCATCCCATCCCATCCCATCCCATCCCAAACCCCATGGGTCCCTCCTGGTGTAGGGACAGGGCAGGGGTCCCTGCTGGGGGCGTCCCAACCTTGTATCTTAAGCCCTGAAGCAGCTCTTATCTGTCCAGGTCTCAGTGCCTTGGAAGGCTCTGGAGAGGAGCAGATTTCCCTGCTGGAGCAGCCTCTCCATTTCCCTGGGTAGCTTTTGCACTGCTGTTCCTTTTGCATTGCCTGTCAGGAATTCATTTATTGCTGGGACAGCATTTGCATTGCTCAGTGCATAAATAGGCTATAAATAAGATGCTGATTTCTAATCACTGCACAGCCCCAGGAGAGGCACTCACACCAGGGTGTCAGGTGGTGCCTGGCCTGTCCCTGTCCAGCACCAGTGTGTCCCTCCTTGGAGCAGTGGCAGCTGCTGGGACACAGCTGGCAGTGGCTGTGTCAGCCAGCACCAGCCAGCCCAGCTTAGCAGTCAGTAACAGGGGCAGATGTAGGGCAGTGCCAGAGCTGTGGGACAGCACCACTCATGGGAGGGGGTTCTGAGCTGTTGGGAACCCCCATGGGCATCCCAGGGTAAATCCAATTCCTCTGCCCCTGCTCAGCCTGCCTGTGGTTCCTGCAGAATAATTTACATTATTATGATAATAATGATATTATTGCAAACAGTAGCAGACTGTTTGTGACCTCTTTGGGGAGGGGAGGTAATTGGAAAGTGTTTTGGGGTTGTTTCTGTAATAACCATGGCTTCCCAAAAGCTCAGGCAGGGGGGGAAGATCAAAAAGGCAAACAGTGCATTGCTAACCAGAATGTCTCACCAGGACAAGAGGGCTGGGCAAGGGTGGCAGTGGGACCCGACCTCCTCAGAGCAGCTCCCACACAGATTACAAAAGCCAGGCTTTTCAGGGAGATGGGAGTGAGACCTGCCTTGGAGCTGTGCTGCTCTAGGAGCTGAGGCAGGTGTCACTGCAGGGTGACTCACTAGAGCCAGCAGCATTCCCTGGAATGTGCTGGAAGGGACAGGAGCTGCAGCATTCCCTGGAATGTGCTGGGAGTGACAGGAGCTGACGTGGCTGCTGCAGGGCTGGGCCTGAGGTATCCTCACGCTGTTTGAGTGCTGTCACCAGCTGGGTGTGGGAGAAGGAAGGTCCCCTCTCTGCCCCTGGCCATGCCCCTGGCTGGGCTGGCACGTGTCCCTGCTGGAACAGGCCACCTTGTGCCAGTGCCATCCGCTGTCACCTGCAATGGGGACAGAAACAGCAGCAGTGCAGTGATTGAACACCTGTACCCAAGGGCGAGCTGTTTTGCCATGAATTAATGTTTTTTTTTTTAGGTGGGAGCAGCCTGCCATGTCAGCAGAGCTGCAGTGGGAGCAGCAGGGGGATCCCCAAAATGACTGCTCATTGCCAGGCCTGCTGGGGCAGGGCTGCCACATGGGATCCAGTGCTCAGGAGAGGCACTGACACTTTACACACATCTAATGGCACTGTCTTAGGACAACTGTCACTGCAGCCCCAGTGCCAGTGAGCCCTGGGAGCAGGGCACGGCTGAACCTCGGGCTCAGCACACAGCGGTGAACTGAAGTGACAAAAGGTGAAAGGGCAAAGGTGGGAGATCTGCCCATGACAGGGCTGCACTCCCCACTCCCAGAGGGGATTTCTGGGGGATGTGGTGTGGGGTGACCTCTCTGACAGCCCCCTGTGTCCTTGCAGACCAGTGCAGTGCTGTGTGCGGGCGGCTGTGCCCTGCTGGCCCTCAGCTCCCTGCTGGCCATCGTCGCTGTGCTGCTGCCCGGCGGAGCCTGCGAGCGCCGACTCTGCACCCTGGCTGGCTACATGCAGACAGCAGCAGGCAAGTGATGGGGCTTTGCTCTTTGGGGTGGAAAGGTGGGGTGTCCTGTGTGCCATCTTCAAGCTCAGCAGCGGGAGGAGCTTGCAAACCCTAAGCAAGGGTGGGAGAAAAGCAAGTGGCCCTTCAGTTCAGTGATGGCCTCCTGCATTCAGCACAAAAGGTATTGGACATCACCTCCAAGCACACAGGGGTCTGTGGCAGAGCCCAGGCTGCAGGCCCCTCTCACTGCCCCCAGCTCAGGGGGCTCTGGTGAGTGGTGGAGACCAGGCAGGGTGCTGCTGCACCTCCTGGGGTCCAGCAGATGCTCCCTGTGAAGTGTCCAGCTCCATCTTTGTGGTTAAGCCTCTGGAGGGATCTCCCTCTCTGAGCTTTACACCTGACACAGGGGTTGCCCAGCCTGTCCTGTATCTCCCCAGGCAGCCCTGGTGATGTTGCATCCACTTAAAATTCCATTGCAATCATCTGTGCTTCTGCCTCGGGGGAGTGCAGAGGGAGAGGGCGGGAAGCTGGGGAGGGACAAACCCTGCTGGAGACTTGTCACCCCTGCAGGGAGCCACGTCCCTGAGTGTTGGACCAAACCTCCCCAGCTGGCCATGAGCCACGACAAGAGATTAATGCCCCTTCGTGTCTGTGCCCAAGAATAAACTCCTTTGCTTGGAGAAATTCTCAGGGCCAGCCAGGCTTTGTTCTCTGCCTGGAAGCATTCAAGCTGCTTTGGGGGGAAATCCTGTTACATGCTCTCCTCTGCAGGGCTCATCCTGTGGGATCTGATTTGGGACAGATGGAGCAGGACAGATTTCAGCCACGGCTGCTCCAGCTCAGCGAGGCTGTGGGGCCACACACAGCTGCTTGTGCTGTCCCCTTCTCCCAGTCTGGAGATTCCCATCTCTGCTGGCTGGTGGCCAGTGAGTCCCCTGGGTGTGGGACAGAGGCTGGAGGAGCCCCATGGCAGATCTCAACTCCAGGGATGGGTCCCTTGCAGGTGGTCTCTCCTGCAGGGGATAACTGGGGTGGCAAAGGGTAACCCCCCATTACCTTTGCCTGGGGGGTGGCACATCCCTGCTGTGTCTGGAGCAGATACAAAGCAAAGGATTAGGAAGAATCCCTGGAAAGGAAACTGACTGTGGCAGATAAATACAAATGAGGAGCTGCCAGGGGTTCTGGTAATATTGAACAGGCTGTAAATAAACTGTAAGCTCTAAGCGTTATTGACAAATGAAAATTTACTGGGGACGTTTGAGCAAGCTAATGGGTTGCTTTAAACCCTGGCATTGCCTGCTAAGCATTTTGTCTTGTGCTTTTTAATTTTGTGCACTGTGGATTAATTCCTATTCAGAGCCAGGCAGCCCTGAGTCAACAGAATTAAATGGTTTAATGTATTTGGATTCAGAAATGCTGCCCCTCCATAATTTCTTTCCTTGTTCCCCCCTCCCTCCCTAGGAGGAAGCTTTTCAATAGAAATCAGCTGCAGCGAGGTGACAGGGAGAGAAACTCCTCCCCAAAAATCACATTATCTCAGAAAAACCAGGGATTTTAGGATAGATGAAATTATAGGGGAGGGAAGGAAAGCAGAGCAAGCCTGGAGGTTTGGTAGAGAAGCTTTCTGATGGGGGGTGGGGGGCAGCTCTGCCAGGGGGACCCCTTGGGATGCTGGCAGAGCAGTGGGAGTTTGTTTCCCTCAAATCCCAGGTTTCCAGGTCCCAAAGTCACCTTTCCTCTGTCTGTCCAGACTTTCTCACTGAAATCCAAATTTTGCTCTCCTTTACCCATTTCACAAAGCCAACTTGAGGTATTCTTTTAGAGCACCAAAGGTATGAATAAATCAGCTCAATTCTATAAAACATTGAATCAAGAATCCAATGTCCTGATAAAGAGCCAGGTGCATTCAGCCAGGAGCATGGAACATGCCAGAAGTGCAGGAGCAGAGGTACCAGCAGAGCCAGAATCAGCCCTCACAGGCTCTGCACTGTCTCAGAAGGATGCCCTGAGCTGCACTCAAATAAATCCAGGTGCAGAGGCCAAGGATTGATCCCTGAACCAAACAGGAACCAATCCTGAGAGCAGCCCCACAGAAAGGGCAGCCAGGCTCAAGCTACAGCTCTAACACTTTCCTGCTGTACATTTGGAGAGCCAAGTTGTGCCTTTTGCAGCCCCAGAAGGGAGGAAGATAAAAACCTCAGGCAGACAGAGCAGAGCTCTAATTGCAGATGCAGACAGGCCACCAGGGTTCAGAGCTGGGCTAATTGCCACCATGCTTTGAAAACAGGAGTCCTGATGCCTGGCATCCAGTCCTTAGGAAAAAACCCAACATATCCACACAAAAGACAAGAGGATGATCCCTAATGAAAGAGTTAATGAGCAACAGGGAGAGGAGGAAGGATAAAGGAACATTTGCTCAGCTCTCACACCCTACAAAGACAAAGCTGCCTCTGAGAGATTAGAGATGAGGCTCACTCCCTGCTCATGGTGTCAGCTCACTAAAATGAAATTTCTGGGGGATCCTTCCTCCCAAACCTGCATGGCAGCCCCTCCAAAGAGGCTGAGGGAGCCAAGCTGGCCCATTTATGTGTGGGGTGCCCCAATCCTCAGCTACAAGCCATTGCTGTTGCTGGAGAGGAGTCCTGGGGCTGACTCCAGGGACAGGGAGGGCAAATGGGGGCACAGCTGAAACCCTGCCAGTTGTCCTTCAGCAAAAGCCTCTTTGCTGGGGTTTTAAAAACAGGAGTTAATTCCAGGAAGAAATGCCACGGGAATGGCCTTGCCAGGGCAGTGAGGCTGATGAAAACTGAGACTGCCACTCAGTAAACCCCATCAAACAGGAAATCTGGGCAGATTTCTGCTTTGGGGGCTCATGGTACTGAGGGAAGGATGATGGGTGACTATAGGAACGAGTCCTCACAGGCAGGATGAGCAGCCTCCTTCATCCCTAAAAGCCTCAATAAAGCCAGGACTGTGTTGTTGCTTTTGGGAAGCTTTTCCCTGTGTGCTTTTCAGGCAAAGGGCTCTTGCTGTGCTGGCAAGGGGTGGCTGATCCAACCTGCCAGTGGCCCCATAGCTGCTGATCTGTCCCCTGGTCTCTGGGGCTGCCAGGAGGAGGCTGCAGAGCCTGGGACTTCACCGAGGGCACAGAGCACAAAAAGCCTTCAGGGAGAGCTTTGCTTTCACCCCACACTGCTCTCTGTCCAATCCTACCACCATCAACTCACTACTCAAGACAAACCCAGTGCTGAGGGAAATGATCCTGACCTGCCTGTGCCTTTCTAAGGCTCTTCTGGTTTTAAAGAGCAATTTCCCAGCATCACCACGACAGAATCAGAACAGTCACAAGGCTCCAGCAAGACAGGCAGAAACCCCCTGTTATGCAATTTAGCCACACTGTAATCCCAGGTTTCATGGTAGTCCCAAGAGCTTTTTCCTGGAAAATTTGATTGCATTCTGCAGCCAAGATGCCTCTTACTGGCAGCAGAATGGTGGCATTACAGAGATGGCCTCAGCTTTTGGTCAGTAAAGCAGCAGAGCAAAACACAGGAGACCTTTGTCTGTTCTTTAGACACTGATCATCCAGTAAGAACACAGAAAGAGGGAGAATTGTTCACTTTCAGATCAGTGTGAACCTTCTAAATGTATCAATTCCCAAGGACTGAAAACCAACCTAGATTAAAATGCTTTGTGCCATTCCCAAGGGAGAGCAGCAGGAGGGGTGGGAGGTTTGGGGCAGCCTGGGGCCAGCAGGGCCACAGCAGTCCCTGGCCAGGACACTGTCCCACTGTCACAAATGTTATTTAGGAAGGCAGCACAAGATCCTTCCCCCTCACTGCACCTCCCATCCTCCCTGCATCCCAGCCCACCTCTGGGATCGATGGTGCCCTGTTTGTCCCAGGCAGTGCAGACTCTGCATGGCAAACAGCACCATCATCTGCATCAATATTGATCCCTCAGGCTCCCATCCATCAGCCTGGTGACATATAGGTAATGTGTAATTAGTAACTTAGATAAAAACAGCACCAGGAGGGAGCTGCCAGGCCAGTGTGTCCATGGAGCAGCAAACAGAGGGCTCGTGGCTGCCTGGTCATTGCTGACCTGCCTCTGAGTCACTGAAACTCTTCCTTTGCCTGAGGTTTTGGGTCCCTCCCATCCTGCCCCTCTCCCAGAAATCCCCATTGGGATAATGGCATGAGGAAGGCACTCTGCCAAGCATCCCTGCCCAATGCACTTGTGGGGATGCTGGAGAGCAGCACCAAGGATGGTGCAGAGGCCACCAGGCAGTGGGGACACGCTCTGCTGCTGGGTTCAGTGTCCCAGCACCACTCTGAGGGGACAGAAGTGGAGCAGGCACCTGCCCAAGCAGGGGGAATTTGGGGTTGGGAGCCGACAGGAAGGGCCACGGCGCGGAGGAGGCTCGGAGCGCTCCCAGCCCCGCAGGCGGGCGGGGCAGAGCCAGCCGCGCTCCTGTCGGCGCTTGTGGCTGCGGCAGCCCCGGAGCCCCATCCTGTTGACCGAGGGTTGTTTGTCAGAAACATCCTTGGGATTCGGAAGAGGAACTTGGCAGTGGAGGCAGGGGGGAAGCAGCGCCCTGTTGTCCAGGCATTGATTTGATTTAAAATCACCCAAAGCTTCCCCCATCCCTCTTTAAAAATAGCAGCTTGGCTTTTATCACAGAGCCCACGCCGTCCCTCTTCTTGTGGCAGAAAAACATGCTCAGTCCTGATGCACTGACACTGCTGGATGTGCTCAATCATCAGAGCAGCATTAAGGAAATGTTGCCCTAAAGCTGTTTCCCCACTTGGGAAAGGTTCCTCAGATCTGCAAGAGAAGCTCCCAAAATAAGCAAAGTCCAGTCTTCCTGCAAGGTGCTTGGGCACAAAAGCAAAACACAGCAGCATAAAACCTGAGCCTAGAGATGTGTCCTGCTCCTGAATTGCAAGGGCAGCTTGTCTGTCTTTCTCTGGAAAGAGCAATGCTCCCATCACAGCTGGGAGCAGCTGCATGATCCTCCTCAGTGCTCAGGTCCTCAGTGCCATCCTCATCCTCTCTCCTCCACATTTCACATCCTGTCCTTGCCACAGAGACAGCTCTCACACTATTGGAAGCCCTGATTCTGCAAGGCTTTTTCCCCCCTGCTTCCTTTAATTACATTAGCAAAGTCAAAAAACTGCCTTTGGCACGTTATTATTCAGTCAGTGAACTCTCACTAATTCCTGACACAACCAATAAATATCTGAGGTAGGAGTTCACTGCCAGGGAGCTGGAGAGGGGCTCGGTCACAGCCCACCCCACTGCTCACTTCAGAGCCAGTGTTGCTCCTGCCTGACTTTCCTGTGCTCTCATTTTGTTCACTTGCACTGATGCAACTCTTCTGTTACGTTTTTTGTTATTTCCTCCAGAATTCAGCTCAGTAAGAGCCACAACCAATCCTGAGCCTTGTGCTGGTTTGTCCTGGAGCAAGGACTGCCCTGAACCCTGTGCAGATGCTGGGCACCAGCACCAAGCCCAGGTGCTGTTATTCCATCAGTCTCTGTGTGCTTAAGAATTTGATGAACTCCTGTGTTAGAAACAACAATTGACTATTTTTCCATTTCCCTCCCAGCTGGGAGGTGCTGTCTGGGAGGATGTTGCAGAGGGAAAATGAACTTGTCAGATCTGCAGATTGACAGGCATGAAAGTGGAACCACAAACATCAACTTCAGCCTTTCAGGAAATTTTTACTTCTGCTGAAACAGTAATTTCTCTGTGCTCACTCCAGTGCATACATTCAAGTGACAGATCATCTTGGTTAGAGAACAATTTCATTATTTTACTTTCAAAACCCAAAATCTTCATTGGAGAGTCAGGCTATGAAACATGGCAGTGACAGGGGAGGGGCTGGCAGCTCTGCTCACAGCCAGGCTCCCTGCCACAGGTTAAGTGCAGATCAGCCTTCCCAAGGCTCCAGCTTGTCTCACACAAGGTGCAGAGCTGCTGAAGGAGAAGGGGCCAGACCCTGGCTGTGCTATGGAGCAGCTGAGCCCTGCTCCACCCCAGTGACAGATGACAGAGCTTCATTTCCATCTGACATTTGGACAGATTTCTTTCCTCTGCTCGCTTCTCAAAGAGTGCTGTGATTCTCTCCAGGTGGGCTGTGCAGTTTGGCAAAAGCTGCTGACTTGGTGCCTTTGCCCTCCCTTCAGGCCAGGTCCCAGCAGCACTGTGCCTGGGCTAATGCCAGGAACACAGCATTTCTCAGCAGCCTCATTTAGAGAATAAACCAGCCATGTCCTTTCATTGGCTTCTTGGAGAGGGGCAATACATTTCCAGTGGCATCAGTGACAGAAGCAATATTCTTTCATTGCTATCATCAGAAAAGAGCAGCTTTTACTGCAAGAAAGGACTATTTCACTTGTACCAAACATATTTTTTATTTCCTTAAACCTGGGGAAATCCTTGTCATATTAGTACATGTCTGAATTGCTTCTCTTTCAACAGTTCTCCCAGGGATTTGAGCTTAGACCAGTTATTGCACTTGGATGCAGTAACAGTCCATAAAAAAGTATATTCTGTAAATAATAACAGTGTTTTGTGATAAATGGAAACTACAAATAACAAGTGCCACTGGGATTCCAACACTGCTGCCCCTGAGGAAATACAAGCCCCAAGGAGCCCAGCACTGTGCCAGAGCCACGTGTTTCAGATGGGAAAATCCATATTTCACTTGATTCCCTCTGCCTGTGACTCTTCCCTTCAGTTCACAGGCAGTTTCTTCTACAAGGCAGGACATTTACCTGGATTCTAACATTTTCAAGGCATCAGGGTGGGACTACTGGGTGTTTCCAGAAGGCTCCTCAAGCCTCATCTTTCCAAGCAGGCTCCTTCTTGAATTTTTGGTGAAGGTTGGCTTTGATAATGGCTCATCTTTAGTGAAGTTTAATTGATTTTGTTGGTTGTTGCAGCAGAGACCAACAGCAGGAGAGGGTCCCCCTTCCCATGCAAGTTCAGGTTGTGTAATAAACCAGATCCTGCAAAGCTTGAGAGCATTTATCATTTCACAGCTGTCATTAGTGGCTGCCCAGCCTGCTTGTTGCATGCCCACAGTGCTGAGCAGGATTACATCCTCTTATCTCCTTGCTGTGCAATTATGTGTTCAGCTGAGGTTTCTTTTCACCAGCAATTTGACTTCTCCCATTTCCCCTCCTTGCTTAGCTCATGTTTGTTGGAGACAACCCTGCAACCCTCTCCAGGGCCACCTGAATGTCCTGCCTTGCTGTGGAGAGGGAGCTCATAGCTGAATTTCATGCATCCTGAAGCAATTGTGTAGGCACCACATCATCTTTATTGACTCATCCATCTGCACTGAGTGCAGGGTGTAATGCTGAGGAAAAAACCTCCCTGTCCCCTCTGATGCTGGCAGGGAGCTCAGGACTGTCAGGAGCATTCTGCACTTCAGTCTGCTCAGGGATGCATTTCAGGAGTTTTGGTCAGCCCCAGTGCCCAGCCCTGGCTCTGGCAATGCTGAAGTTTTTGGCCTGCTGGTTGGATGCTGGATGTAATTTAAAAGGCATCTGAAAGTGGGGACAAGGACCTGTCAGGACACAGAGCAGGGCAGTGTATAGAGAAGCCATCCCCTGTCTGCCAACACCAACATGCTGCCCCAAAACCTAAAGGTTGACATCAAATTTAAGGTGAAGCAGTGAGTCCCCCAGTGCCTCCAAAAACCTTGTTTTGCTGGGATTAGATGAAACTCATGCTATTTGTAGATCCACCTTGGAGGCCATCACAGGCTCTGGCTGGCCCAGCCTTGGTGAACACAGTGATAAATCTGGGTGGCAGCTGCTGGCTGTCTTTGTGTCACAGATTGCCCAGGCAGTTAGAAACTCTGCATCTGTGCACCACAGTCTGGCTTTAGGAGCAGGGGTGCAAAGAGAGAATTTCCCTGAGAAAGGAGCAATGAAGATCTGACAAATGGCTCTTTCCACCTCCTACAGTCCTGCTGACTGTGGCACAGACCTTTTGGTGGCACTTGCAATCCCACTTTGCTTGCTCTCATTTGGTTTCAGTGTCCTGGGTAACTGGGAGGTGCTGCTGGCTGAGCTGGGGAGCCAGCCCTGGGAACAGCCACAGGAGCAGTGGCTCTGGGCCAGATGCACTTCCTTTTTGCACAGCCTGACAATGCAGGGAGTCTGGCAGAGGTCTCTGTCCTCCTGTGGGCACGTAGCACAGCTCCCAGGCGAGCTCTGCTTCGGAAATGTTTTGCTCTGCCTTCCTGTCTGAGCCTGTGCTGAGCTGGATTCCTTTGCTGGTAAGGAACAGATCTGTTCAGAGGAGAAATTTACCCTGCACTGAGTGTAAACACAGATGGAAACATGGTGGAGACCTTTCCAAAGTCAAGGGAATAAATCTGTTTAAAAGGCTGAACACCTGGGGCAGTGAAAGAGCAGGTGGAGCAAGAACCCCAGAAAGGACAGTGGGGCTAAGGCAGAGGGCACAAACTGCACAATTAAGTGGAGAAATCACCCCAAAGAGCATAACAGAAAGGAGAAGAGACTACTTTATGGATCTTTTTTAAGACTCCTGAGTTTTTTGAGCCCTGTGAGTTGCATCCCAGGCACTTTGGATGGAGCAAGCAGGTAGGCTTTTCCCCTGGACTAACCTCATCTGCCTTCTCTAGAGCAGCATGTGAGGGATGCAGCCCCACATCCTCCAGCTGCTGGGAGGGATAAGCAGGATTTTCCTCCCTGGTTAGGCAGCTATTGCAAGGACAGGAAGCCTGGAAGGACAGGGCATGTTCACACCAGTGGGAATCAGCTTCATGATGGTTTGGTCAGCTCTGCTGCTCCAAACCAGTACATTTTCTTTGTTCTACAGTAACAGCACTCCTGAACAAAGGCTTGGTCCTGCAGAGCTTTATTCACTTGCCTAACCAAAAAGCTACAAACATGGATAAGCCTTGGATGGCTGAGAAAATGTGAAATTGGGTTCTCCTCCCAGCCGTAACCTTGGCAGAAGCACAGCTCTGGCTGCTAAAGCCCATAAAATGCACAGCCCCTGTTACTCCTGATAGGGGTATAAAATTATAATTACTTGAGAAGTGACTTACGATTCAGTGAAACAAGGATCTTCTCCTTTTGGATTGAATTACTCAGTGGTTATTCCTAGAAGACTGGAAGCAGATGGCAAGCTCTGGCCAGGCATTTAACAGCCTGAGTTATGGCATGGAGGGGATGGAGCTGAGCTCCAACCTGCTGCTCCTGCCTTCCTGCTTGCTTTGGGTCCCCATGCTGGGGGATTCCCCAGGAAAGGAGAGGCTGGGGGCTGGGACAAGATACTTTGCAGCAATGGATGGAGATGTGGAGCATGTCCAGTAGCAGAGGGCTTGTTTTGCAGCTCAGATGGCAGCACAGAATGTTTTACAGAAAATGTTGTTTCTGTAAATCCAGTGCTGCTGTGGCCCAGGTAGGCACATCTTGACAGCAATCCCAGTGCACTGTCAGGAGCCTGTGGATCTGGGAGGTGACAACTGCCCTTGTGTCATACAGGAAAGCTCCCCATCCTTGCAGGCCCAGGAGGAGGAGGGATGGATGAAGGCAGACAGTCCCCTGGGCTGGGGTGGAACAAACACAGCTGTATAATTTCTGCCTCACTGCTCCTCCTGCCCCCGTGTATCTTGAGCACATCAATAAAATCAAACAGACTATTAGCAGCACGTCCTGTTATCAGCCATGGATGGGCATCAGGCAGCCATGCAACCTGCATTTTATGAAGTGCTTCTCCTACCACTGCTGGGGCTGCAGTGATTATCACATCTCCTCACAGCTGGGCCACACCACAGCTTTTATGAGCTACCCTACATCAAAGGCCCTTTCTTTTTAAAGATAAATTAACAATTCTCTCCTTTTCTTTTTATTTAATAGCATAACAGCCAGCTGATTACTAGGTGAGACACCAATCTTGTTGCTGAGCTGTGCTTACTGCATTGTCTTTTTGATTATTTTTATTGAATAAGCAAATGTTCTCTCAGAGCTCAGAAGTCCTTAAGAGGGAGACTCATTTTCTGCTGCTGTGATCTCTTTGTCACGGGTGGGTGATGTATGAAAAGGAATTGCAAATAGCTGTTTACAGCAAGCAAAGTCACAGAACAGCCCACTTCAATTTCTGCTATCTGTCGGAGGCTGTTGCTGGCGATGGTCAAAATTAATTAAGCAGGAAGGAAGAGAGCAGAGAGGCACCATGCATCCAGTCCTGCCATTGAAATATTAATGGTGAGCTAATCAAGAAAGAGTATCTATGAATATCTAATCAGCTCACAGTTTGCAGTTTTACTGAAGCAGTGAACTTCTGGGCAGCAGCCCTTTGCAGGAGGTGTGGGAGGGGAGGTGGGCGGGCTGCTCCTGATCGCTCTATCTGGGAATAAACAAAGAGCTCCTGCCTGTCACAGGGCCTCAGGGACGTTTTCCTTCCACATCTCACATCCCTGCTGCCACTGGATGCTCCTGCATCCTTCCTGCAGGCACCTACAGAATGTCCAGCCCACAGCATTCCCAGTGCTGTGTTCCTTCCTCCCCAGTGGCAGAGGAGAACTCAGCTCCTTCAGGACTGAGCTGCAGCCTCTGTCCACATCCAGGTCTTGGGAAAAGGCTCCAAACTGTACCTTGGACACACAGCCTGGCCCTGTCCCTCCATGCCTGGTACAGGCACCCCACAGGAGGCAGCAGCTGTGTCCCTGTCTCTCCTGCCAGCGTGTTCCCAAGTGGAGCTTCCAAGCTTTTTGTGGGGAAGCAGAAAGTGATGGTTGTGCTGCAGGGCCAGGGTGCACTGCAGAGCCTCCAAGCCCAGTTCCTGCTCAGCTGCTTTCTGCCACCCACCACACAAGCAGGGAAAAACAAGAGGAAACAATCCCATGGCAAAGCTGGGCTGATTCCAATCAAAGCCACAAAAGTAAATGTCAGTTTTGGGTGCCAGGAGTCGTCAAGCATCATTTCTTTCTTCAGTGTCAGTGTAATGAGGGCTGTGGCTTTGGAGATTTCTATTGCTGTGTTTCTGCAAACAGTTCCCTCCTCTAACCTCTTGGAAATTGGATTTTGTGGGGCTGAGCAGTTTGTGTGCAGCAGATAGCAGCAGGACTGATAAGCAGAAACCTGTTTACACACTCACTCTCATCTAATACTCCAACTGGACAGGCAGCTGCCTAGATTATTTTTATAATTTCTTTTTTTTTTTTAAACATTATCCAATGTAATCCTTGTTGGCTGAATGTTTTGCTGCTTAACTGGGAGAAATCTGAACTAGGCAGTTTTAACATGTAACAAAGATGAAAATGACGTGAAGAAAAGGATAAAGGTAATAAGTAAATCTTAAATGCCACCAAGGAAGAATCAAGTGGTGATCAGGAGGGAATAGAAAACCTGTGCTGTCCTGTGTGAGGTGCTATTTCATGTGCTGCCAAGGGAGTGGGGACTGCATACAACTCCAAATTCAGAGAGTCCTGGCACATTGCTCTGACAGCCACAGGAACTTTCTGGGAAAGGAAAAGCAAAGCAGATGGTATCAGTTAAGAATAGTGGAAGGTACCAGGGATGTCCAGGGAAATGATGGGGCCCAGTGGCTGCATCCATTGTCTGTGAGAGGGAGAAACTCCCTCACTGCAGGTCTGTGAGTGGAGTGCCAGCTCCAGCTCCTGGGGCTGGTGGGGGAGTGAGCAGCAGGATTTCTGCAGGAGGAGTTCTCTGCAATGTGCTTCCCTCCACTGCTCCAATATAACCCAAATCTGTCAGCCTTTAGGGCTTGCTGAGAAGGTCATCTGTGAGCATGGCTAATTATTTCAAGCAAAGCAGCAGGCTAATGCCACTAACCTGCTCCCAGGGACTGAGCTCTGCCCTGTGCCTTGGCTCCATAGCTGCACATGAGCTGCAGGGAGTTACAGATGCATGGAAGTGTGTGTAAAGCTCATGGATATAAACAGATCCCACTGGCATGTACCTTGAGCACAGGGAGGAAAATTCACATTTTTCATAGCCTGTTCATTCAGTTGTCATGAAAATGCTGTTCCAGCCAAAAGGCAGAATCTCTTCTTTCTGCCATTTAATTTTCTTTAATCTGCTCTTGACATTTATTGAAAGAAGTATTTTACCCACATCAAAGGCAAAGATTTCAAAACATCACATGGAAAAAAAAACTTAAGGTCAGTCCAAGTAAGGTTATGGTGGCTGACATGAGATGAAAGACTCTGGTTTCCACAAGGAAGGTCTGTGCAGAACAAGAAGCCTGTGCTCTGAGGGTGCTTCATTTGCACCCTGGCAGGAGCTGCAGGTGGTGGCCTTTGTGTGTCTGACACCTTCAGCAATACAAGCAAGGCTGTCCTTAATGTGAACAGGTTAAAAAATGGAAGATGCCTTGATAACACGACTTTTCAGAAGGCTCTCACGGGGTGAAGTGTTTCCCATGGCTCTGCCCAACACTGGCCCAACTCTCTTTGCCTGGGGCAGAGCTGGGCCCTGCTTTGCCTTCACCCTCCATGAGGGAGTGGTGCTGCTTTTCACAAAATTAAATGAGCCAAAACACCTGACAAACTGAACAAACTGCTGAAAGTGCATCCAGCAGAGGGGCCAAGCCTGCAAGATGCCTCTGGATGTGTGGAACATCCTGAATGCCAATTCTGAAGAAAGGTGTAAAATGTAAAAGAACCTCAGAAAACTTCTGCATTTAGTTCATTTTGCATGGGCAGAGGTAACAAGCTGACACAGGTTAATTTATAGCTTGGCTGTATGCTGATTGCAAAGCACACATTTCCACTCAGCCACCATGAGTAAATCACTTTCCCACTGGTTCTCTTGGCATATAAAAGAAATTTCTCCCTTCCCGACATTTAAAAAAAATCCTAATATGTTATACACTCCATGACTTTATAGCATCTTTAATATTTAAAAGGCTGGAATCTATAACCTCAACCTTTAACAAATGTACAGTAACGTGATAACAAATTTGCCTGGAACAGCTGCTATCTTGGTACCAACTGGCACGAGGAGGAGGGAGGTAATTGGCTTGTTTTCAGATAATTACCATAATTGTAGTGACACCATTTGGATCACATCTAACTGTGTTCCTGCTGCAAGTTGGATAATTTAATAATTGGCAGAATTTAGACTGACAGTAAAGGTAAAGTCAGCATATGCTGGGGAATCAGCAGGCACCTCCCTGCACTGCTGGTACAGGCTCTGCTGCTGTTGCTGTGAACTTTAGCAAAATCTTTTGGTTTTGCTGCTTTTCTTGAGCTCTGTGACTGGGCCACATCTTTGCTCCTTTTCTGATGCTTGTCCTGATGAGACCACGTTTTGCACCTCTTGAACCTTTTGATTTGAGATCAATCAGTCCTGTTCACTCCTACCCAAATTACTGCTTCCTTTGTGCTCTTGAGTATTTTTAGCTGTCCTAGTTCTGCTGGGGGCGTCAGAGCTCTGCTCTGAAAGGGGATTAAACCATGGTCAGGTGCTTCCAGGCAGCAGCCAAATGCCTCTCCCAGAGGTTGAAGGCTCCCTGGAGCAGGGCTCATTCCCCTGCCTGAGCTGCAGGGTGCTGGGGACTGCAGGGACTCTTGTGCCTTGCTGTCCTTGCTGCTGGTGGCAGCTGAAGGGGATGCAGCAGCTCCTGTGCCTCCAGAGCTGAGAGCTGCCCAGCAGAGCCCAGGAGCTGCAAGGTAAGGCCAGGAGGTGGCTGAGGCTGCTGGGGGAAGGCAAGGAGGATTCTCAGCTCAGCTTCTTGGGCTCTTCAGGAGGTGCAAAAGGAGCAGAGCACTGAGCTACTGCCCTGCAGTGCCTGTCCCTGGCCTTGCCCTGCCTTTTTCTGCAGGGCAGAGCTGAGCACAGCTGCCAACACCACTGACAGTGCCCAAGGAGAGAGGGCTGCTGGAGCTTCCCCCAATGAGAAATACTCCTAGGGTGCATTTATTGTTTTGCTTGTGTGGCTCTTGTGCTTTCCCTGGGCTGAACCCAGCCACCAGGGGTACTTTCCACGGGTCCCAGTGGGTGAGGGGGCTGGGGATACACCCTTAGCTCAGGTCTGCAGTGCAGCCCAGGCCTGGGAGCCTGGGGGATCCATCAGATGCTGGAGAAAACTTGGCATGGAGCAGGGGAAGGGCTCATCTCTAACAGACCCCTCTGCCAAGATGAGGTTGATGGCTCCATCCCAGACTGGGCACACACAGCCTTGGCACAGGACGGAGGGAGAGGGATGACTAAAAAGTAAATCCCTGGGTTCTGGTGGGTGGTCTCCAGTGTAGTGCTGGGAAGGAGTGGGAGTTGTGCAGCACTGGGTTTGGGATGCCTGGAAGCAGCTGCTGATCCCCACACATCCCTTCTCCCTGCCCTGCACACAGAAACTGCAGGGTATCCCTTTCCTTGCAGCATTCCCTCCCCCTCTGTGATTTATTGCTGCCAGGAGCCTGTGCATGTGGAGGTGGCATAAATCTCACCCAAAAGAGAGAGAAGGAGGAAATTTGCATTTGCTTCCTCACTGGCATATTGAATGCAGCTTTCCAGTTCACTGCTGAAAGCCTGGGCAGGTCCCAGGCTGAGGCACTTCCCTCAGGATAACACAGAGCCAGCACTGGGTTCCCTGCTGGAGGAGGCTCCCACAGCCAGCAAGGAGCAGCTCCCCCACTCCACCCAATTATCCCCAGATTAATTTCAATCCACTCCTATTTATATTTTGTGGTATCAGCCTACACAGTTCTGTAGTGTTTGCAGGCTTCAGGCATTCACTGTGCTCCCCTCTGCTGATCTGCCTTCCCTCACTCAGACCTTCCAGTCCTCCAGCTCCTTTCTGTGTCTCACCCACCTCCCTCCAAGTTGCTTCCATCCAGACTGACAGTCCCTGTGCTGGAGTTAAAATCCCCCAAGCTGCTACTCGAGGCTACAGAAAGCAATTAGGGAGATTACAGTCAGTGCATGGTCGTGCTGCTGGATGTCCTGTCACAAGCAGGCAGCCTGGACTAAGAGGCTTTCAAATAACAGAGCATAAGCAAACAGAAAAGCCTGGCAATTGTTGTCTCCAAGAGTGCATTTTGCCTGGAAGTCCATCAGTGTTTTCCTGTGTCAACACCAAACTGGATACAGCAAGAGATGCAAAAGAGCAAGGAGAAAGCAAGGGGGATAGAACACATTAATCAGAGGCAAAAGTTGGAGGCAGTCTGCAAACCTCTGCTCCTGCAGGGGCTGCCAGCTGTAAATAGCATATTGAAGCCATGGAGGAAGTAAAGAATTAATTACAGTGCCAAGACCCAATCCCACTTCCAGCCACAGGCAGCATTTATTAAGATCTCACTGAGGCAGGAAAGATTGAACAAGGGACTCAGGGGACTACGAAGGGGAAAAGAATTAATCAGTTTGTCTCAGGAGACTGGAGAAGTCAGATTAAATAAAAACTGGAAGTAAAATGAAAGGGGGAACAAGATGGTTGGAAACCTGGACCTGTCTGAGGGAGAAACTCTGGAGTCACAGCTGGGAGCAGTCCCAGGGGCTCCAGTCCCCCACTACAGAAGCTGGAGAGCTTTGAGGACAAAGGCTGAAAGTTTGCCTTGACTTTTTATTAGGTTTAAAAATGTCACTCTGGGCCTCTTCCTTCCTTTGCCTGGCAGAAGGAGGCCAGGACAGACATCCCCAGTTCCAGTGCATCACCAAGGAGCTCAGATTCCCCACATCCCACTTCAACTTGGACCTGAGAGCCATTCCCCAGCCTGCTGAAATTCCCTGATAGCCAAGTAGGGCAGCAAGGGAAGCTGCACCCAGCTGAACAAATAGAAGTCCAACCCCCACAACCAACACCCCTAAAGGAACATTTTTGTCCCTGCCCATTATCAGCCCAGTGTCTTCCATCACAATAACATTCAGTTATTTATCTTCCAAAGTGTACAACATTTTCTTCTCTCTTTTGTGCTGTTGCTTTTCTGCCTGTCCCTCTGGGAAAGGTCACTGAGCTTCCACATTCCTGCTGTGTAATGAGCTGTGACAAACGCTGCTGACCACGCTGGGGTCACAGAGTTTTAGAGGGCCTTGAACACCAACATCACAAGGAGGGAGCCTGTCCCCAGTTTGTGAATGGTGTCCCATTGCCAGGCTCCTTCCCCTCCAAGCAGCTCAGAGGCAGAAACTCCCTGGAAGCCAGGTCAGAGACCTTTGTCTTATTCTTCCCCCTCAAAAATCCTAAGCCTGACATATCCAGACATAAAATAAAACTTTGCATGCAATCAGAGTAAAGAGTCAATGGAGGAGCACACTTTGTCATCATTGGGAAGTTTTCAGGAAACAGGAAAGCATTCCTACTTTCCTTGCATGTCCAGAAGAGCTGTTTTGAGAAAGCCCTTATGGAAATGCAAAGTGCAGATCCTACAGCAAGGTTTCTCCAAAACCTAACAGCTTTGATTCAGAATAGAGACACCAAAGCCCTGCCTGTTGCAACAGAAACACTTTCCAATAAAAGTGCAGTTTAGAAAGTTCCTGACTTTATCATATCAGTCTCTTTCACAGAAGTACAGGTCTGTGCCTACTTTTTTAGCAAACCTCCAGATCACTGGAATTTACTGATTAACATAAAGCACAGGAATAGACACTTCACTAACAGCTGCATTGGGTAATAACCCTGAACATCAGAAAGCATCATAGCAGGGTTTTGTCCCATGTTATGCCAGAGAGCAGTCAAAAAAAAAAAAGGTATTTTCTGCTGATTCTATGGTGGTATTTCCTGGAAAAACCACTAAACACTGTTTGCTGGAGTTTAATGTGCATGAATGATGGGAGGGAGGGATGTACACTGTATTACAGCTCCTGGCTTTTGAAACCTGGTGCTCTAAAGCTGTGAGTGCAGGCCCAGCATCCCAAGCCCCCCCTATCCAGGGGAGGAGCAGCAGTGCCCGTTCCTGCTCACTCTGACCCAGAGCACCAGCAGCCTGGGTGCAGCCAGCCCCTTTCCCTGACCTCAGATTTAAGGTGAGCAAACCACCAAGCCACAGCTGCAGGCAAGATTTAAAAAACCCCACAAGCCACCAAAAATAAAGATGTGTCTCTCCCAACACATGTGTAATGTCTCAAACCAAACCAGCCAAAGAACTGAATGTGAAGCTGGTGCAGAAATAGATCCTCCCTCAGAAAATGAACAAAAAGAATGTTTGCTTGGGGATATAGATAAGACAGGAAAGTAGAGGTAAAACCTGAAAGCTGGAGATGGAAGAGCCTCCCTGAACCAGCTGTGCTTCCTGGGGTCCCATAGGGCCCAGTTTCAGTTTTTGGGCTGTGCAGTCCCACAGCCACACCTCACAGCTACCCTGTTAACCAGCCCAGAAGGGACAAAACCTTCCCACCCCTTTCCAGTCAGCTTTTCCAGCATGGTGGTGGTGAAAGCCTTGATGCATCTCACTTTAATGTCCCCAGGGCTTATCGATGGATCCCAAAATTAGATCAGCAGACCCCAGCAGGCTCAGGAGTCTTAGCCAGGCTTGTTACCTTAATGAAATGCTAATTGCTGCTTCTGCAGACTAAAAAAGTGCCTTTGGTCCTACAGCAGCTTCAGTTAAGCAGTGTTAATTGCCAAAGCTAATTATGTTGCTGTTGCTCCTAGATACTGGTTCAGGTTAGGTGTGTAAACAATGAACCCAGTCAGTGCCCTGGGTGCTTTCTGTGCACAGAGCAGGTGCTGGCAGGGAACCGGGGCCACATCCTGAGCTGATGCCACACACACAGTGCAGGACAGGACCAGGGACGTGACAACCTCTAGACAAGAGACCTCACAGCAAACCTTCTTCCTAAAATTTTTAGGATTTGTGTTTTGAGAGAAAACACTAAAAAAAAAAAAAAAAAGCTGTTATTTCCTCAGTTCCATAGGTACAGGTTTTATCCATTTTTTTAACCAGCTGTTCTTAAAAAAATCTCAAATTTCTTCTGTGATGCAATTAGTAGAAGCCAAGGAGCAAATAGATCTGGAGTTCACCTTCCCAAGGGGAAAAAAAAACCCCTTCAAATGCCTTTTTTGTTGTACACCCCACATCAGTTTCATTGATGAAATTGCCAGCTGAAAAGGTGCATCATGTCAATTAAACCACCAGAATTTTCCAAGATCTTTCTGAAAAACCATTAGGATAAAATATTTGCTGGTTAGAACAGCCTTGAATAATTGCTCCAAAGGGGTTTCACTTTGCCAGGCCCTTTGGGAACCACTGCTTTGGGACTGGAGGCAGAAGCAGCCCTGTGTCAGCAGCTGTGGGGTTGCAAAAACCAGGATGAACCTTCCCTGGGACACTCCCAGGGCAAACAGGAATAGCCTGGGAGAGCCACAAGGAAAATTCTCTTGAGTTTGGCTGTGCTGCTTTAGTGCTCTCCTCCTTGTGCTGGGCAGGAGCAAAACAAAGCAGGCAGTGCTATAGGTTGTGATTCTGGAAAGAACTTTACAGAATCCTGCTTGGGGAACACGCAGTAAAACAGCTTTTATCCCAGATCCAATTAACAGCTGAGTTACAGGACTCCAGTGGAATAAAGGGCAGTGAATCTCCCAGCCTATTTACATGATTTATTAGAACACTGCTGTCTGCAGGAGCTGCTTTATGTTTCATTTATGAGGACACGAGGGGGTGAAGGCTCAGTTACCAAGCTGTTGGGGTGTTCCTACCCCAGCAGTGCTGAAATTCTCCTACAACAAAGGCACTAACAGGCCCCCTTGCTGCAGCATTGCTGGCTGTTTGTGGCATGTCAGCCATGGCTTCCTGACTGGCCTTGGCAGAACTGCTGCTGGAAAAGCACCACTCATTTCCTCTCACTCCTTTCAAGGTTCATCTGGAGCAGAGAGCCAAAGCTCAGACATCCAGAGGGAAAAAAGAGATGAGTTCCCAGCCTTGTAGCTGAACCAGCAGCAAGGGGCAATGTGTGTAGTGGGAGTTTCTGTAACAAGCATGGAAAAGTTGGGACTGGAGTTTTCTCATCTCTGTTTCTGAAACTTCCCTTTCTAAGCATCTTCCAGGGCAGGAAAGGATATTTGAGCTGACAGCCTTGGAAGGGCTCCACCATTTGATGTTTGTATGTTTGTAGAGGAAGCAGAGAAGGATTTTCAGTGACAGATGAAATCTGCAGTCCTTCTAACACACCAGAGACCTCTTCTAAAGAGATTTTGCCTCTTGAAAGCCAAACTATAAGGTTTCTATTGCAGAGATGTTTGATAGCAGGAAACTGAGTCTTGTGAGAAAATGAAAGTATCCATGGTTTTCTCCCACTGCAATCAGTATTCCTGTAAAATAGCTGCTTTCCCTGTCTTGCATAGCAAGGCAGCAATGAGACCAGCTGCTGTTTCATTTTCCCCTTAATTTTCAGGAGTAGCTGATACACAGCGATAGGAAAATACAGTCACAAGTAATGTGACTTTCTCTAAGTGTCTGTTTGCAAGAAAAGTGTTTTTCTGTGTGTGGAGGGGTTTTTTAACACTTCAGTGGTGTTCTGAAATAGCTGTTAAGATGAGAGGCTCCAATGCCATGTTGTATCAATATCACAAAATTGGGTGCTCCTGAGGGAAGGAGCCTAATTAGGATTATTATTTATTGCTAGAGCAGCCTTAGATTTGGCAAGTCCTCTCCCAGCAAGACTGTGTTCACTCCTAGCATATGTTGTTTGGATCCATCATTTGAACTTAAAAGCTTAAAGTACTTTTTCTCTAATGGGTAGAGATGCAAGCTCTCCTCCAAATCTCTCCAGGAGGTGGAAGGCTCTCTCAAGGGGTTGCCTTTTTCTGTTAAGTGTTTCTCTAATGGGCTTGGATAGAAACAGCACTGACACAGAGCAGAAGGAGCAGAAATCAGCCTTACAGAGGTAATATAAAGCTCTTGTTCCCAACCACCTTCTCAGCTTCTCTGTTCACCTTATCCACTCAGTCTGATCTCTCATAAGAAAACCAGGCAACTCTCATGCTTGTATCCAAAAACTGACTTCAATAATATTTTAATGCCCACAAATAAATACAGGTAAACTATTATTTGCAGAGAAAGCCATCCATTAAAAATCAGGTTGCTACATTTAGTTTTCTACTGTCAGACAGAGAACCAGGCTGCTTGAAAGGTAAACTTCAAACGGGACCAAGTTTTAACAGTAATTTATTTAACAGAGTAATGCATCCTTCTCCCTAAGATGCAGGCACACAAGTGTCCCCAGGATTTGGTGTTCCTGAGTGACTGCTAACACAGCTCTCAGGGGCACCTGAAACACCACAAAATAAGATACCTGAGCCCTGTGGGGACAATTGCTGTCAAAGGTGTTGTGATCTCTCACGTCCCAGCTTAGGGAGCTCAAGAGAAATAGCAGAAAACATGGTTTAAAATGAAGGGTGAGAAGTGTTAGATTAATGCACCAGTGGTTAAGTCTCTGCAACAGAAAGGGCTGTTTTTCTAACAGTATTTCATGCAGCTCCTAGGTGTGAGACAATAAACTCTGCACACTCATCTTAATAAGGGATCTGCCTTGGGAGGGCCAGGATTGGCATGGGCTGCTTGTGCAGGAGCAGTTTGAGTTCCACTAGAAATCAGAAGAGAGAATTCAGCTCTCAGGAGCACAGGGTCATATGAAGAATTTAAACCAGATCTCTCAAGCCACAGACAGTGCCAGCCCAATCCCCCCTCCTGACTAGGAAGAGTCATTTTTCTCATTTCCCTCATTCACACTCACACTGGCAAGGGAGTTGATGCTTGCACATTCAGCTCAAAGCCTTCAGCCACATTTCCACCACACCAGTGCAGAGCACACAGGTACCAAAGTAAGCATTCTTTGAAATACAGAAGATTTCCAGGCTGCAGCTCCCTGCCCTTTGCAGCAGAGATCAGGTGGGGCTGTTGGAGCCAGCTGGGCTGCCCAGTCTCCCAGCAGGGCTCCCTGGGGTAGAAGCACTGCTGCTGCACAGTGAGACTCAGCAAGGAGCTCCCTTCCATCCAACCTGACCAAGGCTGCCAGCAGGGAATCATTAGGGGCAAAATGTTTCCTCTGGCTCTTTTTCAAAAGCCTGGAATGGACAGAGCCCATTTTATCATTACTTTAGGAAGAAATCAGCAATCAGCCTAGACCAAGTTCTAGAAAAGTCCAAAGTTTGGCAGCCAAGTAGTAAGTGTGAACAAACAGCCATTAACACTGTTGTTATTATTATTATTTACTGTCCTCAAGCATCCAGTACTGCAGGGGGGAGGAACAGGCTGGCACTTGTCCTCAGGAACCTGCTGCTAGGATTTAGTCACAGCAAAACAAGAGCTTCTATACACATCACACCTCGCTCCCCTCCATCACAGTCACTGTGAGCTCTCAGTTGGAGGACAGCCTTGTCCCTGACAGTAATTAAAGCCATAAGAAGAGGCACAGGTCTCTCTGCATAGGACAGGGCTGAATCTGGCTCAGCCCCTCCAGGCAGCTGAATTTCCCTGTGTTTTGTGTCACAGCAGGTCTGGTCAGCACATACCTGGGCAGTTACTGGGCTCAGACAAGCAGTGCCATGAGCTGGCATGGTCTGATGGCTTGTGATCACCACTCCAGACTTTAATAGGCACCTACAACTTTGATAACCAGCAATTGCTTAACTCAGCTCCTCTCCTTTCCCCCCCAGGCACTCCCAGTTTGCTCCTGGGAGCTCGTGGCTCTTCTTCCCCATCAAGCTCCCCCCACCCCTGCTGACAAACCCATCTTTAAAAACTGTGTCAGCTGCGAGGATGCAGATGGTCGCATTTGCATCAAACAACTTTTAAATTATCATTCAAATTAAATTAAATTGAAAATGCAATGAGCTGTTCCTGTAGAACTCCGTGCACAAAGAGGAGTTAATGAAGGTCACATTTGTAACCAGTGAGGAACATTTAAACTGTATCATGCTTGGCATGGGATGCCATTAGAATAACATGCCTTTCTAAATAAGGATGAATTACTCTTAAAGGCCTTGTGCAGGATTACTCCCTGCTCCAGAACAGGTCTTTGGGCCCTCTGTAGTCCAAAGAGGGAAGAGCTGTGCTGGGTGCAGCAGAGCACCAGCAAAACTCGTTGGCCACGAGGGTGAGGCCTCAGGCACCAGCCTGGGCCATCAGGTCCTGCCTGCTCTCCCTGCCTGGATGCAAGGCCAGGCACACCTGGAAAGGGCTGCCAAGGGAGCTGATTGAAAAGTCCCCATGCCTCTGGTTGGAATTGCTTCATTTACACACCCAGAACTGGGTGTCTGTTGCCTTGCTCTGTGCTTGCAGCCATTGAAAAACTGCCCTGTAATGGTTTGGGTGACATCTGTCATCTTCATGGCTCTGTGCTGTCACAAGGATGTCACAGAAATGAGCCATGCCCAGTTCTGTGTGCTGGGATGACAAATGTCACCTGTTTGGCTTCTTGTGAGGCTTCACAGCTCCTGCTCTGATGCCAGCTGGGCTCCAATAAAACACTGGGTGAGTGCAGGGGCTGAGCCCTTGACTGAGTGCCCTGAGTCCAGGCAACCACAGAGCAACAGCCTGAGCAAGCCACACAAAGCAGAAATTTGTAGTTACTCTTCTTTCTCTCTGCTTTGCATGATCCTTCACCTCATCTGCACCTGCTGCAGGCCACATCACATTTTTCATCTCAGGAAATGAAGTAGCATTTTGTGTAGGGAAATAAATAGCAATAGTACATCCCAAATGCTCCTTAGCAACAAAAGGAGTGGTTTTAATCTTGTTTTTACATGGGCTCTGCTCCACACTCAGGTGCAAAGTCAGATGCTGAGAGATCAGAGAAACCTGTGAAATGGAGAGTAATAATTGGCACAATTTTTGTCATCTGCAAAGGCTTAAGAGCTGTTGGTTCACTATAGCAGTAGCCTGCTGTCTCAGAGAAGAGCTAACACTTGCCATCAAAAGGGGACTGAAGTGCTTTGCTTTAAATAGCTGCTGAGGTTTAGTTGCTTTGAAGTGACTGAGTGCATCCAAAATTTTAGAAAAGCAACTGTTCTAAAATCCACCCATCCCCATTTCTGCCATTACAACAAAAGCAGTCAAGTCACAGCTGAATGCAGCTCATAATTCCTTGCAGGAAGAACCACCAGGTGCAGTTTCTGAGCTGAGGACAGTGGCTCAGTGGGTTGGCCCTGCCTGCAGAACATTGCTGAAAGGCAGCAATGTGCCTTTGCTTACTGTGAGCAAAGCATTGCTCAAATGTTTTTCCTAAGAAGCTCAGAACAGTTGTAAATCTGAGGAAAACCCTTCTGATCCCTGTGGATGATGGTCTAATTTGTTATCAGCACAGCTGAGAATAAAATCTGGACCTGAGTGTTCTACTCATAGCAAGCTTTTGTGTGATGACATCTGAGAAATTGCAACAACTGGAATTAAACTATTTTACATAATCCATTCATAAGATAGAGCTCATAAATAATAGTAGGCAAAAAAAAATGTCAAGCCAAACTGATTTTAAAAAAAGCTTGAAAGCTGCCTTACAAATGAGTGGCACAATAGCAGCTCAGCACTGAATGGTGATTTACTCTCTGCTTTGTAAACCAATTTATCAATAGCTGAAGTTCAAAGATTATGCAAAAGTAAGAAAGTCAAGGATATGTGACTAGGAGGAATGTGTTATACTGCTGCCTATATGGATTCAGCAAAGGAATTTAGGGCTTTGTCTTCTTCCTGATAACTGCAGAACAGCTCTCTGTCTAAAGCCACAGTTTCCCTGTGGCCATGGGAGCAGACTTCCAGCCCCAGTTTCTGTGCCTCCTCTTCACCAGCTCTGGGCAGTTGAGTTCAGTGGTCCTGACCAAGGAGGTCACAGTTTTCTGCTGCCTTTTGCCTCTGCTAACTGCTGTGGTCTGTGAGCAGCCTATGGCTCAGACACAGCTCAGTTCTGACCCTGGAGAGCTCAGGGATGTTTCAGAAGAGATGAAGACTCTGGGTCTGGCCCCTGAGTTCTCCTGCACAGCATCCAATGTTGCAAAGAGGAGTCTTTGCACTGTCAGTTCATTTTCTCCTCAGAATCTCCATGGAAAGGGAATTTTCCCTCTTTAGATGTTCCATGAGAAACTGCTGATGCAGAATCCATCAAATGCATTAAAAGTCCATTAAGTCTGTAAGGCTGCTGTTTGTTTTCCTGTGCTGGCTGAAGAATTTGGAAGGCCACAAGCTGTATGTTGCCTGTGGCAGATTATCCTGTGCTGGCTGGCTGTGTGCTCTGGCTGCAATATTCTGTGTGCAACAGGGATATGTGGCTTCAAGAGATGAGAGGATACAAGGCCCTTTCAATCTGCCTGTGCCTTTGAACTGTGTCACACAAAAATGACAGCAGTGGGAGACACAGCAAATGATGCCCAAGAAGTTTGGCCCAAAACAACCTCATCATTTTGCATCAAACAATTCTGTCTGGGATATTTGCTCTTTAGTCAGTTCTGAAGTGCACATTTTTCCATAATAACTGCATCAACAGGTGACACTTTGCTCAAATTATAGCTAGATCTTCATTAAAGTAAGCTGAAGATGATGGTACTGAAAAATTCTTGTTGGATAAATGTCCTGGAGCATTTAACAAACTTGTATTCATTCATCAATTCTAACTTACATGCAAAGGATAATTTCAGGTAACACCATGAAATGGTTATGTCTAAGATAAAACAAGGCACAACAATTCTGTGCAGCCCAGGATGATTGGGGGATTCAGGCAGGACAGGCTGACTGGGACACAGGATTAATCTTTGCAAACTGATGTTGAGCCAAGTGGGGAGTTCCAGCCAAAGCTTGCTCCAGCAAGTGACGTGCAGTGATTTGGATGAATCCTCACAGCACCCTGTTGAGAACTGGGGATGTTGTATAAACATGCAGCATCTTGGAATCTTGCAGAGAGCAGGGATACACCTGGTACAGCACAGAGGTCAGAGCTGAGTGTGTGAGACGCTTGTCTGGTTTGTTGCAGCCTCCTGGGAAATTTGTTTGGGTTTGGTTAACTTGAATTTTAAATGCAGGCATCCTACGGAAGGAAACTTCCCTGAATGACAAGTCTGATGTAGTTAAACAAAACCATTTTTGAAATGCAGAACTCCAAACGTGATTAAAATGCAGGTTTTCCAATGTATATTTCATCAGGGCTAACCATGAACAATCCTTTTTAAGTATTTCCTTTGATGGCTGGCTGTTTATTTGGATTCAGTGAATGCAGGTTTGGTGAAAGAGGGTGTCAAACAGGTCAAGAGGCGAGAGGGACACTGTGCCCTGGAAATTCAAGCCTTTATTATCTGGTCTCCACGGGATTTCCTTTCCTACATGGAAAAATGTGTGGTAATGCCATAGCAACAACAAAGGAACAAACATAGCAGGACATGTCTCTGCTGTTTAAGGCTTAGTAGACTGGATTTTGTAAATGACTGCATTTCCACAACTGTTATTTTGCTTAGAATAATATAAACAATGAGAAGCTGAACTAAAGGCACAAGAAATAAGGATGAACAGCTTTCCATCTTCTCCTTGAGGATTTTGTCTCTAAGGCAAAAAGGAGCCTTATAAATATTAAGGACAAGTTGAAAAATCCTCATTTTAATTTCAAACTGATTCTTCTTCCTCATCTCATACCACACTTAGAAAGGAATCATCCTTAAGCCCCATGATAAACTCCTCACCCTGTGTGGGGAAGCACAGATGCAGAATACTGCACGTATTCTCTGCCAGCCAGTTCCCAGACAGAATCTGCTGCCTGCTTGTTAGGCAGAGAGGCTTTGCTGAAGGATTTAGGGGTTAAATGGCCCTTGGGGAGCTGGGATGTCTGTGGAGATTCACAAAATGGGAAGAGAGAGTGGCCCTTGAAGGCTGGGCAGCTCCTGGTGTTGGGGTGCTGCTCCCTTGTCCTGTGTGCCAGCAGGACACAGAGCAAGGCATAATCCACATTTTTCCCCATGGGTTTGCTCTAGGATGCCACCCTTTGCATGGCTCACCACCATCTCTCTTAAAGCCACATGCAAACAGTAGATCAACATGATTTATCAAAATCAGTTTATAACCAAGACACTGATCTGTCACTGAGCAGCCCCTGAGGAAAGTTTTTGCAGCCCTCCCAGACCCTTCAAGATCCTTGACATGAAATGCAAGGCTTTCTGAGCTGCCTCCTGACCCTTCCTGTGACCTTCCTCTCACAAGCCATTATTCTCCACAGCAGAGCCCATCAGCACCTGTCATGGAAGGGGTCTTGGCTAAGAACTCACAGTCTGGCTGCTGCATTTCAAACCAGCTCTTTATCAGAGGAGACCAAAGTCAAGCCAAGAAAAGATCTAAGGAGGTTTGTGTGAGAAGGAAAAAAATCCCTCCAGTTTTCAGGACCAGTGGGTAACTATAACCACCTTTCATGGTTACCCTGGTTTTGCTGGAGTAGATCTCAGCCTGGCTTGCAGTGCCTTCACTTGCAAATCTGCTTTCCATACCCATCACAGGCTCTAAAACACTGCACCTCTGACCTCAACCTCTGCCCACTTCCCCACTGTTATCCTGCCTCTGATTTCACCAGGAGTGTCTTTAGAAGGAGTAGCCAAAGCTGGGCAGCATCCAGAGCCCATCAAAAAACCTCATGGGGAGAGGTCCCAACATGTCTCCATAATGAACATGAGCACATGGCTCACAAACACACTGACAGGGCTTCATCCAAAAAGCTCCTCCATAAATAAGAGCTGCCCTAATTACATGAATTCTCTAATAGTTCAATATATGCTGAAATCATTTCAGTAGGCATAAAAAGACATATCATGAGATTAACACTGAAACAGATTGGAAACATCTGGCTTTGCAAAGTGGATTGGTTAGACAGCAGCTTTTGCAGGGCTTTGCAGGGTTATTTTCCCCTTTGGATTAATCTGCTCGACTACAGAATAAGTATTTTTCTGACCTGCCAGCAGAGACAATATTAATAGTTTCTAATCCTTTAGTCAGCAGAACAGTAAGGTGAATGCATGCTTGGGATTGGATAGAGAGGAGTCTTTATGATCCTCCAGCATCCCTTTAAATTCTCCTTCTGTCACTTGCAACAAAACAGGCACTTTTTGGTATGGAAAACACATGGCACACAAAGAAAAAGGAAAAATAAGCCTGACACCTCTAAAGGCAGAACTGCACTCAGATTTATGGGGTTGTGGCTAAGGAACAGAATAACAGCTGATATCTTTTATGGGTGATTGGGAAAAAGAAAATGTATTTCATATACCATTATGTGCTATTACACAATGGTTAGTCATCTCAAAGAGGTATTAGATGGAGTTTTTTTTCATTAAAATGCCATTAACAAATGAAATGGGTGGGAGGAGCCATTGGCTTGGTAGTGGTAAATGACCTGATCACAGGTGAGTAATAATAATTGTTCATCAGTGATGATCAGTGCCAACTTGACAGATAGCTCAGATCTGACCAGTAATATTTGGCATCAAACCTCATTTCTGTGCACCCAGCTTCCTGCTTTCTATCTTTATCACCCAGTGCATTTTCTTTTCTGAGAGCAGGCTGATTGCTACTAATCTCCCAGCCTGTAACCTAATGCTCTCTCTTTAAATGAAGTCCCCATATTGTTGATAAAGAGTCATTGTGTTCCCTTATCTCCCTCCTCTCCAGAAGTGATAGCAGTAAAACTGACTTCTCAATTAACCTGTGCTGAATTAGAATCTTTATGATCAAATTGGTTGATGTCAGTTTGGATTTTTTTTTTTCTTTTTAAATCTGGACTGCTTGAAACTCAGTGGGAATTAGGATTTGTGTAAGTCACCAGAGCCTCTTTCTGTGTGTCAGATTGCTGTGGTGTACACAGATGAGAAGCCATTTTCCTGTCATTCTTACAAATTGCTTCTCTTCCTGAAATTTTCCAAGGAGGAATGAACGTGGCATTGTGTTGCAGGGAAAGCAACAGAAATGAGATCATTTACACCATGGAAAAATAATGGATGTTTCACAGATGTAGCAAGGGAGAGCATGGCATAGATCTGTCTGTGAGACAGGAGCCAGACCCTCTAGAAATTCATTACAATTATTATTTTAAATGTATTTTTCTGGGATGCAATGTTATACACTGGCACATGAGAATGAAGCCATTCAAAACTCAGTATATTTATGCCAGCTGTATTTTTCCAAACCGTTCTTTGCAGATTAATCTGTGCCACACAGATGCCACATCCCATATGGGAATCTCATCAAAGGTTGGGGAAAAGCTGAATGAGTCAAGACAGGCAAGAATTTCCAACCAAGCCAGGGGAAGAGGCTCGTGGGTTGCTGGGCTGGGAGCACATCCAGCCCTCCAGCCTTGACACAGCACCATCAGCCTGGGCTTTCCTTGCTCTGCTCCACAGAGCAGGGATCTCTGGTGCAGGGACATCCTTCTGTCCTGCTTTAGAAACCTGGTGTTAGACACTGTCTTCCCTGGATGTCTCAAAGCAGGGCTTAACCTGGTTTGCTCAAATTCCTTGGCATTTGACATAGATAAACCAAGGTTAATTACAGAATGTTTAATTAGAGACTCTATCTAAGATCATCAAAACGTCTCCTACTTTAAAAAGCACGCAAATCTCATTAAAATATGGATACCTAAGAAAAGATATTTAGTGGCTTAATGGAAGCCCTGTCATTACTGCTTCATTTCCTTGCTGCTGTTTGAGTGTTGACGGGAAGGGCACTGGCAGATGATCCCACTCTGATTAATACAGTTCCACTGAAGATTTCACCTATAATTATCCCCTGTAGGAACACAAGGACCTGGCCAGGTTTAAATCAGCATGCCTCAGATATCTCCTTTATTCACCACTTCAAATATTTTTCTTGTTCAAACAGGGATGTGTAGCTGTAGTTCTTTTAGACTGTGTTTATCTGGCACAAGAAAGCCTGCACTGACACACAGAGAGGTTGGTACAAACCAAATTTCCCATCTCTCCACTACAGATTAAAGCACAAACCAAAACTAATGCCATAAAATAAAAACTGGTACAATGCAAAAGTTGTACCAGAGTACACACTTGCACTGACTCCCATGTGCAAGATGTACTGTAAAACCCCAGCTCAGAAGTGCAAACTTTTCCTAAGAATACTCCTTTGCTCAAGATTTCAACCAATGCTTTTTCTCTTTCCATCCAATATTTATGTTGTCCTTATTAGATTTTGTTTAAATTCCCATTATTTCAAGACTATCTTGTAATATTTGTGCAGTATTTCAAAGCTCCTCCCAGTTAAAAGACATTAAGGTAATCTATGATACCATAAATAAGAGGCTTTTTTAAGGAAGTCCTTGAGTTATTTTGCTGTAATGACAGCAGGGCTCATTAAACAGCTGCATCTCCTGCCCAGACTGGGGACGTTTGCAATGCCTGCAGTTTGTGACATTCCCCAACGTGACCCCTGGGAGCACAGCAGGAACAGAGTCGGGGGATGTAAATCGGGCTGCAAAAGGAGCAGAGTGTCAAAGAGCAGCCTGGGCAGGGCCTGGGGAACTCCTCCCTTCCTCAGCTCCTGCCCACCTGCTGTGCTCAGCAGGGTGGCATTGTCCTGGGCATGGCAGTCACTGGCACAACACGGAAATCCCACAGCTGGCTTGTCCAGAGTCTCCCAGCAGTGCTGGTGTGGCAGCACCTTCCACAGCCACATTTAGCTCTGTGTTTCAGCTGTGCTGCTTTGGGGGGTTTATCTCACCTGGAGATCAGGAGCAGGGAGATCAAACTTGCTTTGAAGGGCTCTTTCCTCCTCCTGCTGGGGATGCTCACAGCTGAGAGAACCCCACTGAGCACTTGCTCAAGCTGCTCAAAGTTCAACTCTTTATGCTACAGAAGCAAAACATTCCAGGCACACTGGGGTTTGATTAGAACTTTGTAATTTGACCCTGGACAATCTGGAGTGGGAATTTGTCTGCGAGTCATTGCACAAGGTCCAAGGGGTTATATCCTCCATGAGTCGCTGAACACAGGTGAACTTTTATAAAACATATTCTGTCAGCCCTTCCCTGTGTGTGTACAGAATACCAAGCTTCCAGGCTGCTGAATTAAAGCTGTAAATTTGACCTGTCAAAGCCAAAAGATGTTGGACCAGGCAGCAGGTACCTTTATGACATTTCCTTATTACAAGCACTGAGATGCAATTGTTCATGGAGGGCATTAAATCAAATTGTGGACGGAAGCTGTGACAGAACCCCCCAGGCTCCTGCCTCACCACAGGCACTGCAAAGTACTCACAATTAACCTGCCTGCAGAGGGGAGATGCTTTTCTTCTGGATGGATTTTGCCATCCCAAATGTAACTGTGCCCTGTGCCACAGAGCAGTTGCAATTACCTTAATGAACTGAAGCCTGTGGAGCAGCTATTCCATCAGGCTTTTGGGACAGCATCTGCTGCATTGCCCCCTTGGCAGTGGTGCTCCACTGAGCTGCATCCTCCTAAAATGGCATCAGGCTTGGAGGAGCAACCATTTGTCCAGAGACACAGGAGAAAGAACGGATTGATGGAATTAATGATGCTAGAAGGGTACTCCTGTGCTGAGCAGGTTATTTGGCTGTTGGTTGTATCTTACACGACCTGCAATAGATCAGCAGGTGCAGTGACTCTGACAGGAGCTCACCTGTCTGCGCTGAGTGAAAAGTTTGGGGTGGGCACGTCCCTGGGGACAGCCGAGGGAAACCTGAGCTGTCAGACCCATTCAGCCAGACCATGGCTCCCGATCAGAGCAGTTTACTCAGGCTTTGTTGTTAATTGTTTCACTCATTGCTTCTTTGTAGTCCATCAAATTTAATTCTGTCCGTGCATGCAGTAATTACACATTCCTGTTTTTATGAAGGGCTAATGGACCACCTAAGGCTTTGTGTAAATTAGTTGATGTTTCCTCCTGCAATGCTGCTGCTTGTCCTGTGTTGTGCTGGCAGGTGCAAAACGTTCCTTGCAAAAGCATATGGAGAATCACTGAAGTACAGCAAATGCTGATGGGTTTTCCAAGGACAGGGTTAAAGGATCATGTTCTTCATGATTTATATAAGCACAGAGTTTATTTTATATTTCTTCTGTAGCCTGAAATGCCTTAAAATTGCTGCTGAGAAAGCAGATACCTCAAAGGAAAAATATTCTTGTAAGGAACATGGAGGCAAAATAATAATTTCAGGAAGTGCTTAAGCCAAATGGGAATGGTGACAGTGAGCAAACAGCCAGAAAGGAGCAGAGAACACTGGCTGGTTTGCACTGAAACACAAACTTGTGGAGCAAAGTTTTTAGGCTGGCTGCATAAAAATTAAGGATTCTGTAGGGAAAGATAAACTGGTGTTGTCAGATATTAATCTGCCAGTCACACTGCAAGAGCATTGTGGTTCTTTGCAGATATCTGGGGCTAAAACCTGGCCTAATGAGGTTGGTGGCAACATTTCTGTTAACTCAGTATGTGCAGGATTTCATTCTAATTCTTTAACTGTTTTTATTGTCTGTAAATAATCCTGCCTAGAGCTGAGGAACATTTTTAACTGAGGGTTTATTCCTCAGTGCTTAACTATAATACATTAATAAATCAGTAGCCAAACTAAATAACTACTGGTTTTTGATTATATTTCAGCCTTCTCATTTATTTCTGGTCTTCCTCTTTCTCATGTTATGCTGAAAACAAATCCAAAATCCACATTTTCTGGCAACTGTGAGATGCCCATAAGAAGGGTAGCAGATACTCAGTTCTCCACCAAGCAATCCCTGCCGTGTGCTCAGGCAGTGGTGGAGGCAAAAGCACAGCATTAGTTCAGCTTTGGTTCCCTTCCCTTTCTGCTGATCCCATGAAATTGAAAAAGAAAGAGGAAAAATATCAAAAGATCCCATCCCATTTTCTCCAGTTTAAAGTACTAACTATCATGTTATGCAAAAGCCTGAGGTAAGCCTCAAAGCTGGATCTCTTACATGGCAATTTCCTTGAAGAGTTGTTGGATCACATTTTTGTAAGGGTTTCTTCTACACAAGAGTATTTTATTGCATCTGTTTATCCCAGTAACCTGGAATTCATTTATCTGACAAAGATATTTCCATGAGTGAGCTTCCAAACACACAGAGGAAAAATATGACACATCTGCTTTTAGTTTGTCCTTTCTGGGGCTAATTTAAAAATGAACACCAAGGGGAATACGTGTCAGGCACAGAGGATTCACCTCATTACTAGCAAACTTCCACCCCAGAATAGAAAATAAAATCTGAAATAAAGATTTCAAATGCCACACTGCAAACTTCTAGATGGCAACAGCTGTGCCAAACCACAGAATTAATATGGCTGTGATGGAGTGGAAGAAGAATTGCAATCAGTGGGCAGCTTCTTGGGGACTAAAAAACAGGCAGGGATTTAGATCAGCTGGTGAAAAATCCTTTAACTCTTCCAACTTGTTCCCAAATCTCTTGCATAGTGATCAGACACAGCAGCTGAGGCCTCCTGTCCTCCCCTGAACAGGGTATCTGAGCAAGCAGCAGAAATGTCTTCATCTGGGAGCTGAATGCATTCAGAGTCTCATCCAGAAATGGATGTGGGGCCTCTTTCTGCCTTTGTCAGACCAAACCCTAATGGAACTGGGACAAGAACAAGTGCTGAGACGTGGAGTGTTATTTCTTAGAGGGAAAATGAGTTCAATGAATGGAAACTTTTGGGCCTTGATGGCTGATGCATGCACTCAGGGTTCATCACTTGCCCTGCCTAGATGCAGATCACTTCTGCCAGAACAAATGAGCATTTTCCTGATTAATCAGGAGCCCTCAGGGAGCTGCTCTTTCTGTACATACATTATGATCATTAAGGAGCCTGACTACCCTGTTCTTGTTGCAGGATGTGGGAAATGCAAAGCAAATTGTGCAAACTATGCTCTGTTTATTGGACACATTTCTCTGTGTCCCTTTCAGTAATGGTGTAATTCAGTATCTTGAGAGGACAAATGATGGATTTAAGTTCATCTTCCCATGCTGCCCCATAAATGTTATTAACTCAAACATTTAAATGCAGGAGGATGGAAATGCTGTGGGGTTTTTTGGCAGTGCTGAAGGAAGCCCCTGTCACTGGGGTGTTTCTCACTGCTGGGTGTGGGGTTGGCAGCCTCAGCCTGTGGCAAGGGGGGGTCCCAGCTCTCTGCAGGGCACAGCTGAGCAGGGCTGGCTGCTGGAGCCACACAACCCCAGCTGCAGGGCTTGCACTCCTCCCACCCCACAGTTTGTGCTGAGCAGCAGGACAGGGGCAGGACAGGGGACAGAGCCCTTTACTCTGTTTGCAAGCACACCTTTCACTCTGCAAACAAATTACTGCCTAAAGCACATCTGACAGGCTGCAGAGTAATTGCTGTGGGAGCAGTGCCTGAGTTTGGGAGGAGGCAGGAGTGGCTGTGTCCACCTGACAATCTGGGGCTCCTCCCACCCACACAGGGGTCTCACTATTGTTCTGTACTGGCCACCTAATTAAACAGCAAATTGACATTAATTGCTACCCCTTCTACTGGCACAACCCCCTCATTCTGGTACTGCATAAGGCTTGTGGAAGGCTTTCCACTAATGCTTTTCTCACACAAAAGAGAATTTTGCAGATATTGTCCTCTGCTGGGTCTACAATGATTTCTTTTTTAAAGTTGAAGATATATGATGCAGTGCTATTGAAAAATTAGAAAAACAAATCATCCTGCAGCCCAATAGGTAATGTTTCAAATGCTGGCTAAAGCCTATGTGAAAGGAGAGAGAAATATGCATTTTTTTATTACAAAGCCTGAGCTTAGAAATTGGCTTCACTGCCCTGATGCCCTGGACTGGAGGGCACCATTTTTCTGGCACTCTCACAACTTAACAAGGTCATCTGCACTACCAGAAAAAACTCAAAATTCATAATTGGAGTTTCAGTTGATTAAAAAAAAAAGAAGAAAAAATACTGATTTGCAGATTCTTTGCATAAAAATATATTCAGGGAAATACTGGGATCTTATCACTACAGTTGCAGTCTTAAGTAGTTCATTTCTTAAGAAAGTTCAATGTTTATTTAAGCATTTCAGCTCCCCTTTAAAAAGAAAATAAATAAAGTTCAATGTCAAAAAATCCACAGCAGAGCTATTCTTGTATTAATAAAACAATGGGAATAATACAGATGTCCTTGAGAGTAACTCTTTCTTACAGAGATAAGGTGGTGATTAATGGGAAATTTGTTCTTGCCAGAGGTGGCTTTCAACAGTAAGTAAATAAATAGTATGATCCTATTCTTGCAGTCTACCTACCATAAATATTATTAATCTGGTAATAGGAAGCTGTAATACTGCTGGCCATCCAGAGGTTAAGACTCTGAAAACACCCTTGCCCCTAAGGTTATTTTGTTGATGATGTCATTTACTATAATGCCACAGGAAAAAAAAAATGGCATGGCAACCAATTCAATTCAGTTTTAAAATAATTTCCAGAATAGAATGCTTATTTCTGATGGTGTCACTGCACCTGGTCAAAATCAGCTCAGGAGCTTAGCCTCAAGGAATGGAACAGCCTTTATGAAGCTGGATTTTAAACCTGAGGGAGTGCTGGAGCAAATTAATATGGGTTATGTCCAGTGGCACATGTGCTGCAGCAGCTGGACTCCCCCAAGCACTCAGTGGGAAGCAGGACATTGCCAAAAGGCACCAACCTCCTGCAGCTCTCCTTAGCCTGAAGTTATTGCACAGACACAGAGGATTTCCAATAGAACCTTAGCCAGAAATAGGAAAAAACCCCTCCTCCACACAGACATTCAATTTTCCCCATAGTTTATTTATGAATTCTGGATTTCATGGGCCAAATTTATTAACTAACTTATTCTGTCAAGAAATATAAATGATGATCATTTGTTAGCTGCACCTCTTGAATAACTGTATCAAAGTGTAATAAAATTATTGAGGGGATTTATTAACCTGATGAAGTAACTCATTAAATCCTTCAAAAGCATTAATGAAGGAGGAAGCATGGGCCTTTTGGTATAATTGGAGATGGGGAATTGTGCAGCTGGGCCAACCTGATAAGAAGGATCAGATATCCCAAAACACTTTCATTTAGCTGGTAATTTGGAGCATTTCTATCACTACTCTGGATTTCAACACAAATTTTCTAATCTAGGTAAGCTCTGCATCAGAACACAACTGTATTTTTCTTTTTGTTTTGTTTTACTACTTTCTTCTAGCAGCTTTGGACTGAATGAAGCTCTTGTGTGAGATGTGGCTGGGATTCTCTAAGGCTGATCTGTCTGCTGTTAACTGAGGGTGGCTGGACCAGCACAACCAGCCCAGGACAGTTTTGACCACAGGTTTTAAGAGGACATTATTCAAAATTGCTCTGTAAGACCTGTCTGAGGAACACAGGGGTCAAACAAGGCTGAAGTCCAAACATAGATGTGCTGTGGTGATTCACAAACAGCCATCAGTGACAGCAAACCCTGCTCAGGATTGGATATTAAAGCTGGATATTAGAAAGAGGGAGAGAAAGGATCAGAGTGCCCTTGTGCACCTGAGGATCAGTGCTGAGATCACCTGCTGCATTTCCAGGCAGCTTTCAGTGAAGTAGCAGTTGCTATCCCATTTTCCATCTGCAAAGAGCATCTGGTTCAAGGCAGAGCTGACTCCATTTATAATGTTTTTAAAACCACTGCACAGCATTAAAGATCTTCCAAGCACTCAGGGAGCATCACTGCTGGCGGTGCTGCTCTAACCCACTTCAGCAGGACAGGGGCTGCATGTGGCTACAGCTGTGTGGCACCTGGGCTGGGAGAGAGGAGCTCTGGAGCAGACAATTATTTCTAACATTACTCATGGTGTGGCTGATTTACGGTGGGCTGGAATCAGCAGCATGAAATGAGGGTTGTTACAGAACTGTTCTTTATGATCAGGTGGTGGCATGTGAGCTTCTGCTGACTGATGACATTCACAGGACTAGGACATCTGAGAAACAGAAAAGTCTGCTTTCAACCCCCTGTCAAGCAGTTTTTATGAGGAGATTTGAAAACATGCAATTTGTGTCTTCCTGGTAGTTCCTGTGCCCTGGGAAAACTGCAGCTGGTCTTTGTAGCTTAAATCAATTAGGAGAAGGATGTAGGATGTCTTTTTTGTTTTAGGCATGTATTTTTCATGGTTGCATTCAGATAAAACACTGTTGTGTCAGGATTCTAATCACCTTTCAGCCATATATGTAAAATACATGTCTCTGAAAGAGGTAATGAATGTGGTATCCCTGAGGCTTGGAGGCTGCTGGGATGTGAAGTGCAGCTGTAATGAAGGGAGATGTGGGCATTATTCTCAGACCTCCCACCACCACTGCCTTGGCTGCCAGTGTGCAAGATGAGGTAGAGAATGGGCAAAGTCAAAATAAATTCACTGTACAACATTCTACAATAAGGTCACCTCTGGTGGAAGGTTGGTATTTAATGGCCACCAGTTCATTATAAATCTGTTTGTGTCAGTGTCTGCTCTGCTTAAATTGTGAGTCTTGGGAGAGGTGAAAAGATTGATTTAAAACAGACCTGTGGGCTGAGCAGGTGGGGAGGTGAAGGGAGCAAACGTGTCATGTGGAATCATGACATTTCAGGTGATCTACACATCACTGCCTGTCTTTTGGACCTCAGCCCCTGCTCTAAATGGCTATTTAAGAGCTTGGATTTGACAGGCAGAGCAGGAGCCAAGACCTGCTGCAGGCTGGGCAGCATCTCCCCTTCCCAGGTGAGCTGGCTCCAAAGCAAAGACAATATCAATGGGGCTGTTCCCTCACTCCCTGCAGCTGCAGTGGACCCAGGCTGACACTGATTCTTTTGCTAGGGAATGCATCAGATGGTAGGTGGAAGCTGCTCTTGTTCTCAGCCAAAAGATCACAAGAAAAAGCATTAATTTAAATTTTCAGTCATCAGTTTCATTCCTTGCTCATGCTGAAGATCATAGCAGTTTTGGCAAGGATAGGTTAATTAAGAAGAGAAGCAAAGCATTTGCCACCCTGATTTCTATTTGTAGAAATGTGAATTGCTTAGAAAATGTGTACCATGTTATGTTTACCTAAAATAGAACAACTGAAATATGCACTTTTTATTAGCACTTCTTGACTGTTGAATAAAATGTGACACAAAGATAAGGGAACACAGGCACATTACAGGCATGATACATTCTGAACATGCTGCTCTCAGCTAAAGAATCCAACACTTAAATATGTCAATATTACATTATTAGTCTGCTTCTGCGTTTGCTGCTCTGAGAGAGATGAAGTGAGCATGACTTAAATAATTAAAAAAAAAAAAAAAGAAAATCTATGTAATTATTGAAGCAGTACAAAAGAGGAAAATCATAATGGTTTCCAATCTGACAGTCCCCATTTCTTAGCTCTCTGACTCTTGTAAAATTTCATGTAACAGGCTGCTATTTTGAGAAACATTAGCTCTTGTCTCTCTTTTACAGTCTGCTAAAGAGGCTGTATTTCTCCTAACCTTGCAGATGACAAAATGCACTCCTTCCCCATAGTCCACACAGTGCTAGATCATTTCAGGCTTTTCGAGTCAATGACACGCAGCTCCATAACTGTATGATTAGGCCCATAGATTACCAGATTACTGCTATAAATCTTCACCAGAGCTACCACTCACTTGGCAGAAATAGTCAAGTTTCATCATTTGTGCTCATGTAGAAAACATGCTGGGAAATGCAGCCTCAAAGGTCACCAGGATGGCATTTCCTTTTGTGGCCCTTAATAAACTTGCAGCTAATGCAGTAATTACCAAGCCCAATTACCTCTGTGATGGCTTCAGAGAATTTCTTTTCCAAAGTCTGGATAGTCAGATTTCACTCCCTTCAGTTAATAAGTAAGATAGATTCAGCTATTCCTACAATTGTTAGACATTTCTGAAACAGGCTATTTGTAGAATGAGGGAGTTGTGCCAACAGAACCTGAGTGGGCTATTTAAGTGGCACTGAAAATATTTGTGCAAAAAAGGTGCATGGACACCCTTATTTCACTGCTAGCTTTCTTTAAAATAATGTGTTTCTATTCTACCTCAGCTAAATCCAAATAAACTGAAATGGAAAACATTGCCCAGCTTTTGATATACACATATTTCCCCATAATTTTGCACATATGTACATACAGAAAAATACAACCCCCTATATCTGATGCAGCTCCTTAGCTTGTGAGCTGGAGCCACAGACTCAGCATTTCCTTAAACACAGAGTTTGGAGACATTGTACAAACGAACTCATTCCCTTTGTTAGCTACAAAGGGGTTTGACAAGCCACACAGCTCATGTTATAACTACATTTATATTACAGCTGCTAAGTGCTAACTTGTGAGTTGCACCATTTAGAAAAGCCAGAAAAGGAACTGCTATAATCTATTCCTTTGGCACCAGTCCAGCACTGATAGAAGCTCCTCAAATCACAACATGTTTGACTGAAATGATGCCATTGGAATAATTCTTTACAAAGAAGAGCTAAAGTGTGATATGTTAGAAGTGGCTGGGCCATTATTAGGAGTTCCAGCTCTTTATTCAGTTACAAAGGAAGGCAGCTACATCTTTATACCAAGTATATGGGCATTATTATCCCTTTTTCCTGCTCTTCCTTTTGGTTTCCTTGGAGGGAATAATTGCTAGGGCTGCTTCCCAGAGTCTGAACTCCAGGTACCTGACATGCACCTGCCACGAGTTCAGGAGAGCAGAATGGCATTTAACAGTGTCCCTGTTTGCCTCACCCTCCAAAGTTCAGCTGTTATACCAGTAGGATTTTAGTCTGGTTTCTTTTATCTTTGAGAGGTCACTTTCCTGGTTGTTTTATTTATTTGTAATAGGCATTTAAAATGATGCCTGCTGATTTTAGATATATTTCAGCTCTCCCCAAACTACTCTGGGTAATTCCCCCTTTCCTGAAGTATTCAAAAGGAAATCACTGATTTTCAGAAAAGCCCAGAATTCCATCTTGTTTCTATTTGTATACTGATGTGCAGCTATTACTGACAAAAACCCTTGGATCTTACTTAGCCCTGTCTTTAAGGGATAGATATGGAAAAGAAATATAGGTACCTCCTTTTTGTACAAGGAAATTTATCCAAAAGACCCCAAATGTAGAAACCCTTTAGGCATGCTACAAAAATATTTGATTGAGAAGAGTGTTGGGAAGGATTGAGTGCAGGCCAGGCAGAGCAGCAGGACAAGAGGGGATTTTTTAAAGATGTCTGGCTGTGTTTGGCTGCCAGGTTTTCCCTGTTACCTGTGTTTCTGCTTGGTGTTAAGCTGTCTGTGGCTTTGGATCAGCACCTGCTTTCTCATTTAAGATCATGTAAGTAATGAAAAGCTGGAGAACAGCTAATAAAATTATTAGGTGAACAAAATGTATGAACCTGAGAGGAAATGTGTTATTCCAAGTCAACTGATTGTGCATAAGAAGAACTGCCAGGTTTAGTAAGGGAGGTAATGGATCATATGCAAGAGGAAACTTCTTGATGAGATGAGTGAAAATTGCTTTGGTAGATTAAGCTCTGTCAATAAAAATCTTCCAAGAAGACACAAGACTGTGACAATCTGTAATAGGGCTGGAATAATACCCGTGCTTGCCTATGATTCAACCCTAATTCCAATGATTATCTGATATGTCCCACAAGCTTGCAATTAATCCATCATTGTCATAAGTATCAGGAATATAATACACTCCTAAAGTAAGCAAATTAAATTTCTAAGACAAATTAATCTTCTTACAGCAGGTAATTTCAGGAAGAGAACTCATGCACACAGCATATTTCACTACTGCACATCACCTAAACTTATTAACAAACACAACAAAATAAACGAGATTTTTTTTGTTCTCTATGTTTGTGAGCCACCTTTGGATTTCCATCCATTTCATCATTAGTATGGAAAATAAACACAAGCCCAGTTTAAACATTCCTGCTTCACAATACAGAAAACGATTCAATTATTGTGTTTCAGGTGTTGGAAACTCCATCAGTCTTGCCAAAAGAAGGGGAATGGACACAGCCTTTTTTTGTCATGGTATCTAAGAGTGTTGTACATTGGTGCCCTCTGCACACACTCCAGAGAACTGCATTGCTTTGCTATGGTTTAAAATCAACTTGAAAATGGTGTGAGAGATTTAAATAATTAAACACTTGTACAGGGGCTTAATGAAATGAATAAACCATTGCAATGACAAAGAGTTATATATTATTAATTTCAAAATAGCAGAAAATGCTATTTTTCAAAACTAGAAGCGTCATTGATTCAGTATTTTCACCAACAATTTATATTTTTTTCCCCAAAAAAGCCCTGTTTTCCCTAAAGAGAAGTGTCCTCCTTTCAAATAATACCTTATTCCTATTAAAGTTATTTAGAAAGCAACCAATTCAGAAACTTACTTTCTAAAAATAAAACCAGACCTTGGCTGGCAAACCCTTCAGAGGAGAAAATGCCATTTACCATCTGCCTGTAGGACACCAGGGAAGGAAGCAAAGAGGATGAGACTGTAACTGTTTGGGATTAGAAAGTAGAAATAAAATATGACTTACTGTGGAACCAGTGTGCTTGGCCTTGTCTCTGGGCTGCCAGCAGCAGTGGCTGTGAGTTACTGCAGAGGGCTCAGGTGGGGAGAGCCCAGCAATAACAAACACCTGTGTGGCACATAATAAACAAAACAAAACAAAACAAAGTACTTTTTAACCAGTGTAACCATTTAACCATTCATAGCTGATGGGAGATTAATCAAATTATCAAACCACGTTAGAAAATAACTCAGCTATACATTTTACCAGCAAGTCCTCTCACACCCCAGAGGTTTCATGCTGCAGAACAGAGCCCAGTACGTTGTGTGGCCTCATCACCTCGTGTGACAGCAAGATTACAGCACGCAGAACGGTGAGCAGCACTCGCTGCTGTGTTCTGACACCTTTGAAAGTGATGTTTGTTGTTGGAAAGCCGTGCAGAGGCGTGAGTGTTACACGAGGAGCCTAAATGGAGCCCCACTGTTCCTTTGTGCGCTGTCCCAGCTCGCTGTGCTGCTGACAGACAGCACCATTAAGCAGTCATTAGCACCACGCCTGAAAGCTCGGCTTCTGCGGGTAATAACGGGGCTATTCAATATTTGGAGCCTTTGTAAGAAAGAGGGCACCTAAATGAGAATAATGAGGTCATTCTATGACATGCCTGAGGATATGAAACCATGGGTAACTTTTTAGCCCGTTTGATACGTGAACATATACATTCAGCTGTGACAGATTATTTCTAGCCTTGGAAAAAAATAAAGCTGCTTCCATTAAATCACACCACGCAACATCAGCACCAAGTGGTAATCAAAACACTGTAAAACACAGCCTTCAAAACAATTCTGTGGAACCCAATCAAAAAGAAAACATATATGGAACAGATATGTGAAACAGAGCAAGGGGTTGAGGCAGTGTCAGAAAAACAGTGAAATTTAACAGTTAGGAAAGGGTTTTATCACTGAAAGGATTGTTTCCAATTCTGCTTTTTTTTTTTTTTTCTTCATCGAATGAGATGCTATTTTGGCTTTGAAAAGATGAGCAAACTGAAATTTTAATTTTAGACCTGTTTCTTGCTTAGAGCAGTGGCTGTTTCTTGTGAAACTAGCTCACTTTCCCAACATTTCACAGGTTTTGCACCCCGGGGCTATTTCAAGATTCCTGGTGCAGTGGAGCAGCCTGGGTTGCCGGGGGGCTGTGCTGGGCACCCCCTGTGCACCACAGCCTCTTGGGCAGCCCCTGTTCCACAGCCCAGCTGTGTCAGAGTGAACCCACAACTGCACAGGTCCAGGGATTAACAGGTTTAGTTCGTGGTTTAACACTCTTGTAAACAGCAGTAGGAAAAATCTCCCTTTTTTGAGTAATTTCCCATGTTTCTGTCACCAGAGGAGACGCTCTGGAATTTTCCTGGGTGTGCAGGAGTGGCCTGTGGCTCTCAGGCTGTGCTGGCCCTGATCTTTACTGAACAAGATGACAGAATGTTGGAATAGTTTGGGTTGGAAGTGACCTGTAAATGTTCTCCTGGAGCAAACAGGGATGTCTTCAACTAGACAAGATTGCTCAGAGCCCTGCCCAACCTGACCTTGGGTGCTCCCAGGGATGGGGCATCCACCACCTCTCTGGGCAGCTTGTGCTGGTGTTTTACCACACTCATCATGAAAGATTTCTTCCTTCTATCTACTCTGAGTCCACCCTGTTTTAATTTAAAACCATCACCCCTTGTCCTTGTCTGGTTTGGCCTCATTTTTACTGTATTTTCATTTTCTATTGTTTTTAGGGGTGTCACACATGAGCAGTTAGGGAGATCTGTATAAAATAACTTCTTTGTATTCACGTCCAGCATGGCTGGTTCCTGTCAGGCCCCAAAAGCAGGGACACAGCTGCTGAAATCTCAGCTCCAGGAGCTCCCCCTGCCCTGGGCACCCCCAGCAGGGGCAGCTGCTGGAGGATCAGGAATCATGAGCCTGGCTCAGGATGCTGCCTGTGCTGGCAAGCACTGTTCCCTTACTGGCTCTTGCAGCAGCACCTTTCACCCACCTTGTGCTTGGAAAGAGGAAAAAGCCACAGCAATCACTGCAAAATTCTTCCTGAGGTTTAAAGGAAGGAGGGTGGCTGCTGGAGCAGGTGAAACACTTGGTGCTCAGAGAGTTCCACCTCTTGGCAGGCAGCTTCTCTTTGTACCCATATGTGAGATACCCAGAGGGAAACAAGACTTTGCTGCTGCTCCACTTTCTCTCCTTTTCATTTCCATTTTCTTCACCTGACTGTTTTCTACAAGGGATTAACTTAGCAGTTCCATTTGGACTAGAAGGAAAGGTTTAATTCAAATTACTCAGGGACTCAACAGGCTGTGTTTTAAACTTTTGGACTTCATCTAGCCCTCAGCTAATTAAAGTGTTTTTTAATTAAAAAAGATTAATGAGTGATTGCCCTTTTTTAGCGGATACTTTTAAGATTAAGATTCTCCAATATTATAATTGGAGTAATATGCACATGCCCTACCTGAAAGGCAATCACAAACACAGAGAATAGCACACAGTGTTTGTTTTATACTCCTAATGTTTCATTAGATGTTTGCTGGTTATGAATTATCTATCAGCTCAAACATAACTGTTAATTCTGGTTGCTTCTTGAATCACTTCCCTGAATTCGAACACAACACTGTCCTGGAAAAAGAGGAAGAGAGGAGAAGGGACTGTTCCATGGTATCTTTTTAGTACATAAAATGAAGCCTTTTAAAATAGAGTAGAGATTTTAAATACAGTGGTAATTGATTAGCAGAAGGGATAGAGAAGAAAACGTGGTTTCTCAGTGCTGTCTCAAACAAAAGGAGGTGTAACCCTTCTCACCAGCCTGGCTCAGCCCCTCTCCACTTCCAAGGTGGGCAGAATCAGGTTCCAGGAGTTGTTCCAGGGGAATTTTCATACATCTTTATCTCACTCATGAGTTATACCTTGGGCAGTCTTATTTTCAAAGTTGGAAAAGTGGATCTGCTGTTGATTCAATTACCTGCATAAGCTGATATTTGAATATGACATGAATTCCTTAAAGACTAAAATCTGTGAAGTTCTATTAAAAGACAATGGATAATGCAGGGTTGTTGCAGGAGGCAAGCCTGGCTTTCCAATGTCAAGAGACATTAAATAAATAAATAAAAAGAAGATAGATGGTGTTGTTTTTCATCAGTTGTTCAAATGCAGGATGTTTTAAGCAATTTGAGTCAGTACTAATGAGTCTCACATTATCAGAACCCCATCAGCAGAATCTAAAAAATTGTATTTGAACTCTTTCATTGAAAGTTTCTATTTGGCAGAACAAAGTAATTGTTTCTCTCAAGCACAAAAATGCTGTTGAGAAGAAAATGAAGCTGGTTTGGAATCTGCCAACTTAGGAATTCTTCTCCTCTGGATTCCATTATATCTGAACCACCTTACTTTTTACATGGCTACGTAATTTGGATCACAGCGTTTCTGAAGTTATTTAATGGCAAGAGTTCTCATGAAAAAAACCCCAACTTGCTGCCTTGTCACACCACTGCTGTTCACAAGAGGTAATTATGAAAAGGAGGATAATCTGCCAATCACAAGGGGGTTTTATTAGCTATGCCTTTTCCCATTGATTTTAATATAATCTATATTTGCCTTTCTAAAATAAGGATTCCTTTTTTCCAAAGGAATTAATGCTTGATAATAACTGGTGTGATTTTTTTTCTCCTCTCTAGTGTTCATAATGGCTTCTGGGCTTTTGGTTTACCCTTTTGGTTTCAACTCTGCTACTGTGAAGAGATTCTGTGAGAACTCAGACATCTACTATGCAGGAGACTGCCAGATTGGATGGGGGTACATGCTGGCAATTGTTGGGGTCATGTTGTCTGTCTTTTTACCATTCTTTGCAAAATATGCACCAAAAGAGCACATATCTCCAACTCCAATACCTACTATTTTATAGTATTTTATTACTGTTTAAGAACAGAACATTCCTGTCTACACTAATGGGCAGAAATTATTGAAGCACTTCCAGCTGGCTGTGTTGCTAAAGAGAGGAGAGGAGATGGGGAAGAGAAGGTCAGATTGACAAAGACCAAAAGTGCATTGAAAGTCTTCCGTAAGCACGAGCAGCGAACACTCTGGAATTGAAATAGGATTGATCAGCAGCCTTTACACTGCTCTAAACAGATCATGGCATACTGCCTTAGACAAAAAAATAATCAGTTTATCCTCAAAACATCTGTCTACCTCCCAGTTTCTTTTGTGTCTCAAAATTGTGAGTTTTAAAAGCTTCAATTCACTTTTGATATATTGTGAAATGTCAGAACTTTTATGGACCCAGTAACTTTAAAATCAAAAATATTTTGTTACAATTATTTTGATTAGTGAAAAAGCACCTACTAGTAGCCACAGCCTAAAATTAAGATTGATAGCTAAAAAAACTGTATACAAGAAAAGTTTCTTTTTAATCTGTATATATTAGCAGCACCTGCATATTATAAATTCTGGGCACAGTTTTTACTTCCACTCTAATTGCCAAGATATAGAGACATCTTCATGAAGTCTTGGGTACAATTGAAATTTCTTTTTTTCTGAGAACTCCAACTACTTCCAAAGGCTTCATGATGATTTAATACTTTAACGACAGGAAAAAAATTCCTAAGAATTTGTTCTCAGTATTTCTTAAATTATAATTCTAAGCGGACTTTAACAAAATGCTTTGAACTATGACAGCTATAGATTTTGGGTTTTGTTGTTTAAGGCTGAAAAGAAAAAATCTCTGTTTACAAAAATGTCTGTGCCCAATGGCCCTTATCTGTAGTGATAATAGAAGCCAGAATGAACTAATTCCAGTATTTCCATTGCAATTGAGAGTCCAGACTGTAAAACAAAAAAGTGAAGTGAAATGCTATTGAACATGAGCAGCAAAAATCTGATGCTGTGTCAGAAGTACAAATGGCCATATTTCATTAGTCTGTATGGAACTTTTGTGAGGTCTGATTTCCACAATAGCACTGAATTCATTCTTATCAAGCATTGAAATAAGTGCACTTGATTGCCTTAAGCAAAAGAAACATTGGGTTCTAATCTCACACCACTGTTGTGTTTTTTCATTTAAAATAAAATTTTAACTCTAATTCTATTCTCATCTTTTATTTTCTATTATTTATTAAAAAGAAAAATCACATAGATTATATTTAATTCAGAGGTGTACTTCTTAGTTTTGTATTTTGGCACAAACCAGGTGATCAAATTTATTATTCTTCACTTAGCTGAGTCCAACTGATTCCTGAATTTTTATTTTTTTTAATGGAAGGTGTACATGAAGGGACAGACAGAGACATGTTGAGGATGTATAAGAAAATGCAAACAGAACAATCACTGTGTTATTTTAATATACATCAAAGACTTCTGCAGACTTGTTTACATTCCTCACCCTTCTAAATTTCAATGGAACATTGCATTGTTTTCCAAAATAATTGTCCTGTTCTTACATTTCCATGCACTCTAAAAGCAATTTCTGCACATAAACTTAGCAAGTTCTTTGAAAATGGAGATTCCAATGCAGAATTAAGTACACTGAGAAAGAGAGCATGAGTGCTCTGCACTTCTGCTCACAGGGACTGAGAAATTAAATCTTCCACATATTTAACAAAATAGGCTGAAGGAATGCCCTAAAGTAAGAAGAATAAATTTCAGTCACTTCTGTATATTAATGTGCTTTTCAGTGATGTCTTACACTTTTTTTAATGAATGGCTGAGATTGATAATTTTCATGTGAGAGTCAGAAAAGTGAGGAATAACAAACAACATGCAAAAAGAAAAGAATCACCACATAGTAGAAAGACAGAGATGCAGGCTTTTCTTTCCTAACCAACCTGTGCCTTTACACTAGAACCATTATACAAGACAGGATCAATATGGTCAAGAAAAAAAATCACCCAACAACTGAAAAATGTTGAGTAGTGTGTATAAACTGTATTGAGTAGGGTTTTTTCTGTTTTGTGTAATGTTTACGACTGTTCACTTAATGTTTCACTAGAAAAAGTGATTTGTTAGTGTCAAATAGAAACTTCTTTTGCAAAGATCTAAACACTTCCTGAAAAGAAAAATGAATTTAGATTTCTATTAACAGCCATAACGTACCTAGTAGACAAAGGACCTATTCCTGTCATTACTTATTAACCTAAGTTTCACATGTCCAAAACTGGAAGCATCAATCACTTAACTGGAAGCAGTTTTAAATTACTGTTACAGCAGAGTCTCACAATTCACAACACTGCTGTACCAAATCCTTTACTTCTTAAAGCTCAACTTGTGCAAATCATCAACCTCTGCATTCTGCAAAATTCTGCACCTTTTATGAGTCAAGCTAATGCTTCCATTAGGAGCTTCCTTTAACATTTTATAACATTTTTATAATATTTACATAAATCAAACAAGAGTGCATAACCTCTACAACTGGATTGGCAAAACCTTCCTTGAAGCATCCATGCTCTGAGCCCACCTTGCACTGAAGGTGTGGTGACAATTCCAGTGATCCTTGCAGCAGTTGGTAAAGCACATCCTTTAGATCTCACCTGTTGCTGGCAATGCCTGTGCTCACACTGACAGATCACTTTTTTAAATAAAGACTGTCTGCGCGTTAAACTGTGTAAAAGCGTTTTCCTGTTACAATTTGCTGGACCAGGTTCAAGTTTTATTCTAAATATATAATTTTTTAAGTGTAACTAAAAGCTGTATTTTCCATTAATGTGTTTCTGCGTTGACTAGCTGGCTCCTTTTTAGAATATTAACTGTTTTCTGTATTTGACTTGTTGGATACAATATTTCAATTATTTTAAATGTGAAATTTCCAATTGCCAACACTGTATAATAAAATAATTTTAAAAATCCCCACACTGTTTGCTATTTTCTTGACAACTCTTTTGTTTTGTAATTCCCAAGAGATCTGCTACAAAGCTTCTGAAGTAGGGGAAAAGGAAATAGGAACAGCAGGAATAACCTGTGAAAGGTAATGTTTGAAGGCAAAGGCACATAAACATGTACATGGTCCATCTGTCAGGAAAGTTATTTCTATGGCAAAGGCAAGGAAGTTCTGTGTTCAAATAATTCTTTCTTTTCTACTTCCTCTGTGTCCTTGGGAATCTTCCTACAGCCTCAGGGTCTGCTGTTATTTTATACAGGTATAATACTAATTATTTATTTAAAAAAAAAAAAAACATGAATCAGGTAACACATAAATGGGAACCCAATGAACACAACACAGCATTTGTTGGATAACACAGCACAGTGATATCAAATGTTTAACCAGATTTTCACTGGCAGTTTTGGTAAATGTTGTAGCATGTCCAGCCTTTATGGGTAACAATTAGTTAAAACTGGGGTTTGGACAACCATTTTGACTTTTACATTTCATTCATAGTTTTTACATATGCTGTCATCTCAACATCTGCAATTTTAACAAAGTCTTGGAAAGTGTTCTGTTCTTGAGCAGTTGCTGGTCTTACAGAGACGCACTTGAAAATGTTCTTTTTTGCATCATAGGTTCCCATGCACCTGTGCACTCGACCTCTAATGAGTCGTGGAAGCTCACGGTCCTTCATCAAAGCATAATAAACACATAAAACAATGATATCACCTCACATAAAAGCTTTCCACATGGCTGCTTTCTGAGGGCTACATCAAACACAAGACCTTTACATGAGCTTTGTTCCTGTTACCAACTACTTAAAAGCTAAACTCAAAGTCTCACCTGTTTTTCTTAAACAGAAATCTGAGGATGCCTAAGTAGTGACTATTGCTCTAAATTGGGAACAATATGGTAAAAACATTCAGCCTGCCTTTTGCACTGTGAATTTATGTTTTCTTTTTGCATTCATAAAAAGGATTGGAGTTAGTGGTGACTGTGTTATGTGTGGACACAGAATACTCACAATTTCATAAAACACACAAGGCAGGGTCTCCTTTCCATCTCTCAGAAGAAAGTTCTTTGCCCCATATGCTCCAGGTGTGACTGCAGAATCCAGTGTGCCTGTCCCATTAAGCAAAACTTAATCATTCCAAGACTAATTATATTAAAAAATACTGTAAAACTGTATCACTCTACAGAAGATTCCTTCTAAACAGGAAATTACCACGTTCTAAAAACAAGGAAATAAACAGGATAGAAAAAATTGATGTTGAAGGATGACTGAAGTGTAAATTTTGTACCTGTTTCAGTCACATTTGACAGCTGAATGGAAGGGAAATGAGATGGTGTTCATGCCAGTATTTTGTGGTTTAAGTATTTCAGCCACTGAAAAATTCTCACGTTGTGTTGCCCTAGCATTATTATCAGATTATATTATTATAATCTACAATGCTTACCTAAAACTTCAAATAGCAGTGCAGTTTTATAGGCATATTGGCTCCAGTGCCTCACACTCTGAATGACTGCAGACAGGATTCGCAAAGAATTCTTTTTTATTTTAGTTTTCACTTGAGATGATGAAATTTCCTTTCAGATGAAGACAAAAGCTTAAATTAGACATACACACTTGCAATTACAAAGGGCATATAGGCATTTATTTATTATGTTAAATAGTCAATAATTACATTAAAATTAGAGCATTTGTTCAGAATATACAAACAACTCCCTGCCACTTTACTGAGGATTTTAGATTATTACAGTATGAAAATATCAATTCTAAATTTCCAGAAGCTCCAGGTTTTACTAAGGCAGCTTGGGCTGATGAAAACCTCATCTTCCACCAGTTTTCTTTCTTTACTGCTTTCTTCATTATGTCTTTCCTATTAACCCTTCCCATAAGTTTTACCTGACTTTTATCTTCTGGGACACAACCAAATTGGTTTTCATTCATTTTATTTTGCTGAGTATTGTAGTTAAATTTATATGCTGGATGATGACCCTGCAGACTTCTTGCCACAGTGTTGGGTTTCACTGGCCACTGTCCTTTGGATGTGTCTGTTTTGATGAGCTGGGATGGGTTACGACTGTCAGGGTGTTTTTGCTGCTGGACAGTTTTCAAACTGCTTGAAAAGTTCTCAAACTTCTGAGAAGTTCCATTATCAGATCTTGAATTTGCTGCTCTACCTAAAGGAGTATATTCATTTCTGTCCCTGCAATACAACAGTTCAGTATCACAGTACCTCTTCTGAATACTGAGCTATGTGATTAAAATATATAAAAGCTATCTATAAATTGTTGATTTAGCTTTAAATATCTCCAAACTCACTTGAGTTTACACCTAATTTATCCATATACAGGGCAGTGATTACACCTGTGCAAAAATCCATCTGCCTTCAACAGGCCTTAAAACCCTGCTCAGTTATTGTCCTGCCCTGTGTAACATTTCTTTCCAGACCCAAAATTCACATATTTTCATAACTCTAAAAGAAAATAAACAAGGTTTCCTCTGAGACTGAGATTAAAAGGGTGTCTTTAACTGCTACAGGCATATGGGAAAATGTGAGATGCATTTTCACATAAGAACAAAAAGGAAGGGTAATAGACATTAAAGGCTTCACAGACCTGCAGGCAGACACGTTTTTTCCAGCATTTGCTAAATTAAACTTTGATGCATTTGGTGGTTTCATAAGGGAAGGAGCCATCGGATGTTCTGCTTGGCTTTCAAAGACAAGTTTAAAGTATCAGTGACACAGCAGCAGCTTTATTGTAACACACACACGGATTGTTCATCAATTAACATCCAAATAAAAATCAAAAAAGCAACAAATAACTTGCTTTTTACACACCCACTGTTTGCTGCTTTCTGCAGTTCATCCACTTCTGGGTTTGCAGTTTCCCAGCCTAATTTTCAAAAGACAAAGGATGGAATATTGATAAAAATGGAAAAGACTGAAAGGTAGTAAGTCTTTGTAGGCTTCCAATTCTGCTTAATTTCCCACAATCAGGCTCACATAGGAAGGAGGAAGAAAAAAGAAATAAGGGGAATGGGATCCTTTGATATTTGTAATTATAAAACAACTTCTAACAAGTAGGTTGCTTCTCTAGACAATAGTTCAGTTACAAATATTAGACTTATTAGCAACAGAGATTTTATTATAAGAAAACTTTGAAACTTTATTACAAGTAAAACATAATGAAAGCACTAAAAGGAGAGTTTTGCACCGTTCTTTCCAAGGCCAATTTGAAGAACAGAAGTTCCTTTCTGAACTACAAGAAAGACATCTTACAAATGTTTCTTCTTGTAACACAGGACTTGAATGTTGATTGAAATCAACTGAAAACAAAAGGTCAGTTTCAAGAGACTCTATTTAAATGCCAGTGCTACTTCATTCTCCATCACACAGAGTCAAACTCCCTCTAGGCAAGAAGTATAAAAAGCTCAATTGTACAGGGGAGAAAGAAATTTCCTGGAGGACAATTTTTACATAATGAACTTTTCAGAAATAGATATAAAGGATGCCTATAGTTCTTGATAAAGACAATGTCTGATTTCTCAGAATACAATCAGTAAGTTAAGATTTATTTGGATTTAAAGGCAGTAAAAAAAAAAAAAAAAAAAATCTTATTTACCGAATGATGAGGGAGAGAAGTCATAACTATGAGTCCCAGAACCAGTACCTGGTTCATTTTTAAGTGGATTTGAAGTGAGGGGCTGTCTAGTTCTTTTTTTCTGATTGAACAGTGGTACAGGCAGACAACCTAAAAATAAAATTTAAGTAATGCTATATTAATAGCAAAAGGATACACAACCCACACTTAAAACAAGTAAATAAAATTACTTATTTTCCAATACACATAGGAATAGCATTTAATAAACACATAAAAGGCCATTCCCTCACAGAATTTATGTTCCCAGCCCTCTGTCCTGCACATAATCCCATTAATGAAACCCTTCCCTCAGTGACCAGTTCCCTGACTCCATCTAAAATCTTTCCCTGTGCTGCAATAAACAGGTAACCCATGCAAGTCCACTCAGGAAATGGGGATTTAGGGCTAAATACTGAATATCCTGCATGAATACTACATATATAAATGTATTTTATGTGTCTATAAAAGCATAATGAGATGTGAACAGGAGGGCACATAAGAAGGGCTGGTACCTGCTGTGCTGCGAGCCGAGGTGTCAGCTAAAGTCCTTTTCATTTCTCTGCCAAATCTTAACAGGCAGCAATGGACTGATTTCTCCAAATCTGCTGTATGGAAGTCAGATAAACAAAGCAAAATAATTAATGCTGCAAACACATCTCAATTTCACATGATTTTATGGCAGTTTCCCTTAACACTGCAGCGCCAGCGACTGGCATAATTTCAAACACAAGCCCTAAAACACAGAATCAGCTGTAGTGAATTTAGAAGATCCACAGGTGCACGCCTAAGATGCAATCTGCTCTTTGCAGATTCCAGGCCCTGAGGGAGTGGGGCTGAGAGTCAGGGCCATGTTGAGAGTCAGCGCTTACAGGGCTGAGGAAGAGACCTCAGGGATGGGCCTGAGGGCCAGCCCTGAGGGACGAGGCTGAGGGTCAGCCCTGAGGTTTCAGCGCTGAGGGACGAGGCTGAGGGTCAGTCCTGAAGGTCAGCCCTGAGGTTTCAGCGCTGAGGGACGAGGCTGAGGGTCAGTCCTGAAGGTCAGCCCTGAGGTTTCAGCGCTGAGGGACGAGGCTGAGGGTCACCCCTCAGGGTCAGCCCTCAGGCGAAGCCCGCCAAAAATAACGGTCACTCGGCCGCGCGCTCGCGCCTCAGGCGGTGCGGAAATGGCGGGAAGGTGAAGCCCCATTCCGAGCCGCTGAGGGCACGGCGGGAGCGGCCGCGCTCGGCCGGGAGACACAAGAACCCTTTAATCACCCCCTCGGTGAGATTTCATTAATTACCCCCGCCCCCGAGGAACCGGTGTAGTGTCATCCTCAGAAAGCCCGGGGTTGGAGCTGAATCTGCAGAAATGTGTAGACGAAAAAGTGGCTGTAAATAAAACTAAAAGCATTCTTCACCCTGTTTGTCTCTTCAGCTTTTACACATGGCTGGATCCTGTCTAAAATCTGAGTGCTTGGCACGACTGGATCTTGCCCTATTTTAGTAAACCTTTTCCTTCGGAGGCACTCCCAAAGATCTGTAGGTAGCACATCAAACCAGTCCTGATTCTTACTAAACTAAATATCCCACATCCTTTTCCAGAGTGTGAGTGTTGGCAAAGCACAGGAATAAGGGATGGGTCCCAGTGTTTAACCCTGAAGAGTGAAAACTTTCCCTGTGAATTTCCATTCATTCCCAAACTGGCAGGTCCTGGGACACCAGGAGTTAAAGTGTTTGGATGGGAACTTCTCTAAGGGGATAAAAGAAGCTTCCATGGGTTTAGTTCCTAAACTCATGTTTGGAAATTCACTGTCTCTATCCTAAAAACTCTCTTAGGAGACAAACTTCTTGCATGTTAATTAAGTGCACAGACATCTCTGTGTTTCATTCACGCTTTGGAAGGAATTACAACCATTACAATGCCAGCAGGAATAAAAGATAAACTAAATGTTCCAGCCTTGCGTGTTTGCATTTTGCTGTTTACTCTTCAAACTTCTGCTGTGTTTAAATTCAACACACCCAGATTCAGAGTGTGAGTTGTGTTTTTGGGTGTTGTGTCACTCCCTGTTCTGGGACCACCGCTGAAGAGAGATAGGGGTCAAAGGACAGTACACACTGTCCAGTGCTGTAAAATGCAACTTTACTGCTTTGTTTAATAAATTACTCATTCTGATTAAATATCTGACAGCTCCTAAGTACTGAGTAATACAGCTGAATATTTAAGCAGTTTCTCTGTATTAACTTACTGTAAGCTTCAGCAAAATCTGAATGCATGAACCGAAACAAAGAGAGCAACTTCTGTAGAAATTATATTCCTGGTAGAACTATTCTAGATAAATCCTGTGCTCAGCTTTTCCTAGACCTACAGTCTGTCAGCCCAGGATACAAAGCCTTTCAGGCACTGGCCAAATATTCTCTCAGTCACTGGAGTATAATCTTAATAAAAAAGAATTGTTCAATAAACATTCTTTATTCTCTTGCAATCTAATGTTTGTTATGTTTATATCATGAGTCATATACCAATTGCAAATACTTCTGTCATTTACAGCAATAAAGCTTAATTTTCTGTTAATAAGTCTTTTTATTCTAAATGTTTTGATTCTCAGGATGGAAGTTACAGCTGGTCTTTGGTTTAAGCTTCAGAAACCTTTCTGAATGCTTTTGGAAATGGAAGAAAAGTTGCTGACTAAAGATTTTGGGGAGAGAACAGATCTATTATCCCGTCGTGGTCTAGATCTGTTTTCTTTTTAATAAAAGACTGCAAAAGTTAGAGGGTTGTCCCTGGCAAAGTTGTTTCAATGTGTTAGAGGTCTGTGTGAGCAGATCCCGAGATAGAACTGGAGCCAGAACTCTGGGTAAGTCAGTCGTGGATAAATTGCACTGTAATTTCAGCCCGTGTTCCTTCTAATCACTGTTCATAGGATTTCTAAAACAAACAAGGTTGTACAAGCCACGACGTGCATTGAGGAACTTAGCTGTTCTTTGGCTTTTTTTAGATGAAAATACTTGATGTTTCAGCATTGTGTGCTGGACTAGAGCCAAGATATTATTCTTATTTTGCTGATCTTGCTCTCTAAATCATTCTGCCCTTATATAATATAATACTTATGTAACTTCAAACATACATGAGAATACCTGTTACACCTTTTTGAAGTGCAAAAATACCTGATGTTTAAGTGTAAAAACAGTGTTTTCCACTGATCATTAGCACAGGATTTCCCTATAGATCATACATTATAAAGACTGCCCAGAGTTAACTTTTGGACTGTGGAACAGTGCCATTAACAGCCTCGGAGATGTTACTAAATACAGAAACTGAAGGGGAGGCTCCTTGGGGAGGGAGGTTGGAAAATCCCGCCTCAAAATTGAGTTGAGAACTGTTGGGAGAAATCCACTCACTTTCTTTTGCGTCTGACCAAACCAGAAGAAAGACTCTCCTACTGGAAAGAATTTGTTTTATTTTTTTTCCCTCCTCAGAGAGAAAAGTTTTCCTGGAGCATGAGCTCCCCGTGTGCCCGGGTGAGACGGGTGGGGCTCTTCGGGGGCACTCACGGCAATGAATTATCGGGGGTGCTGCTGGTCAGGCACTGGCAGCAGGATGGAGCTGAGATCCAGAGAGCAGGAGTGCAGGTGAAACCATTCCTCACCAACCCCAGGGCTGTGGAGAGGTGCACCAGGTACATTGACTGTGATCTCAACCGGGTTTTTGACCCCGAGAGCCTTGGGTAAGAGCAGTTGTGCTTTCTGTTGTTCTCTTTTTCTGGGTTTTAAAATTCTTTCCTGATTAAAATGTTGAACACAAGTTCCCCTACTGCTTTAACAGTGGAGTCACATAACTGAAATTACTGACCTTTAACCCAAAAAAAGAACAAATTGCATGTGTTTACAGACTCACTTCTATTGCTGGTAGAATCAGTCTCAAACCAACCCATTATCTTAAACATAATTTTAAATTAGCATTAGATGAGCTGCATGTGTGTGAATTGGAGTACCACTGTTCTGAGTCAGTCATCATTTCTCATGTCTTGTGCAATCCAGTTTGGGGGCTCTTCTGAATACAATTAGACTTCCAAGAGATAGCAGATAAAAGCAATTAAACATGGACATCTGAGTATCTGAAAGATAGGCACAGAAATCAGAGAAGTGTGTTTAATTCCAGTTATGTACAGCAAAAGGTGAAAACTTGAAATTAGAAAAACTTGAAGCTAGAAATAATCTATTTTAAGGCAAAAGCATAGCCAGAAACCTGAATAATTTAACTGACTCCTTATTTTAAAAGAAATACTGTCTATAATTACTGTAAAACAGGAACTGATTTTACATTTTTAATAGGATTTGATGTTTCTGTACTTTTGAGTCATCTATTCCAGAGGTGTACTTTGCTATATAAATATTCTTAGTATAGTTGCTCACCAGGTAATTGTGTTTCAGAAAAGTTTTAATGGCAAAGGTGAATATCACAGAAAGGAATACTTACTGTATATATTTTGCAGGCAGTTATTATTACCCTACACTTCTTTCCATCTGGCTTTTCATCTTAGAATTTTGTTGTTGATTATTACATCTAAGATAAGCAGATGTTAGCACATAAGCATTGAGGCCATTCTTATAATTGTTTATTTTGGAAAAACATACTAAAAAAAAAAGGTAGCTTTGTTTGGTTTCAGCTGCTTTGAACACAGAACACTTGGAAAAACACCAGATTAAGACACCTGCAGGTTTCCTTCATATTTAGCCACTGTTTCTTAGTAAATACTATGAATTTGCCTGGTTCTATTTCAGCTCTACTGAGTGTTTGAAGTACCTGACCCCGGTCCCTTAAGTGTGGAACTTTCAAAATCATAAATTATTTCAACAAAATAAGAAAAAGGAGAGTGAAATCTTGATGCTACTGAAATCAATTGTGTAAATCTCATTGGCTTCAATAAAAAGTTTTAATTAACTGTTTTATGTGAAGAAATATTGAATTTCAAAGGCAGAGCTAAAGAATAGAAAGGAGGATTATATGATACACAGAGTCTCCTGAAATTATAAGGATTAAAACTTTGGAGGAACAGATTTGAAGTAGCAAAGTCTTCACTGAGCTTTAAAGATCCTAAAGGAATAGATTGTAAAAGACTGGTCAGATCATGAGAAGACAAGAAATAGAACAGATTAGAAAAAAACAGGTTAGAAAAAGCCTTGAGGGTGATGTCCCAGGCAGAACTTCATGGACTGATGTCTGAATGTGGTCTCCAGCAGGAGGGGGATCCAGTCTTGGAAGTGCTCTATGTTGTTGCTGAATTTTTAGTTAATTATGCATAGGGGGAAATTTTGGGATGTAAGAAATAGTTTCCAGCCAAAATTTGATTAAATAATTCTAATACCCTTCTGCACAAGACACAGAATAATAAAACAATTACTAGACAATCCTACTTGACTTCTTCAACAAATTCAGCCAGTTTTAAGTTTGGTAATTAAACAGGTGATTTCAACTCCAGTCAATTTTGGATTTAAAGTGAAAAGAAAAGGCTAATACATATTTTGTTGACTGTAAAGCCATGGAATGAGCTCACTAATTTCTTTGTGCTGATATTAACAGCAGGCCAGTGGTGGAAGATATTCCATATGAAGTGAGGAGGGCTCAGGAAATCAATCATATATTTGGTCCCAAAGGTAGTGATGATGCCTATGACCTTATTTTTGACCTTCACAACACCACTTCTAACATGGGTGGTACCATTATTCTTGAAAACTCCAGGGATGACTTTACAATTCAAATGGTTCATTATATCAAGGTAAAACTAATTTAAATGAACTATTAAAATACCTTATTAGTTGTAATGTTGTATTACTATCTATTAGTTTGTAGTTTCTTTAAATATACTATTTTTTCGTCTGCAAAACTGTTTAAAATATTTAATTACTCATAGGATGAATTTTTTTAATCAGAGGCAACTATTAATTTGATTATAATATCAGGTAATTCAGATTTAAACTCATCATATCTTCATGTATTAAAATGAGCATTATTAAGACTAATGGGCAAAGAGGAATACTTAGAATAACATCTATGAAAATTAATGCAGTTTAATCTGCTTTGATCTGTCAAGAACTTGGATAAATTTGGGTTATACATGCTAAATAGTTAAACATTAATTTCATTAAATAAAGAGATGTAACAAATAATGGAAATAAGTGATGACAATGTTCCCTTATCAGTGATGTGTCTTTAGAAGCTGTTTGGTTCTGCTGTTCCTGAAGCTGATAAGTTTTGGTAGAGTGAGGTTTGCAGAAGTGATGCTTTAAGCATAATTTACTTGAATTCTGGTGGCCTGGACAGTGACTGATGGAATCCAGGCTGAGCCAGTGGTGTGGGATTTTAATTTTGTTTTTTCCCTTAGAAATAAGGTCTTTTCCAACTTTGTTTTTCTTATCACATGTATTCTTTTTAAATGCTTATAAAAATACACAAAGATCTAAAAAGCTTTTGACAAAAAATATATGAAGAGTAATGGTGGGCAGGCATCAAGGAAGAAGCCTCAAGTAGCAAAAATGCCAATTAAGAAGATTAAAATGAGGCTTAATTCACATAAGAGAACTGGAGTCTAACCCCAAATTAAATAGTTGAAATCTGCTTTATGGTATTTCAGTTCTCCCTTTTGGAACCATGCTGAGGAGATTTTTTTTCTCTGCTAGAACTGTGCTCAGTTCTGGTTCAGCAGAGCTGCCTGGCATCACTTAATGGGACAGACACCAACAAACACAGCTTTGTGCATTTTCTAAAGATGTCCTACTTCCTCGAGGGCCCTGAAATAAAGGCAACATATTGAAGACATTGTGTAAATCACTTCTGCATCAGTAACCTTTTGTGGCACAACATTTGAAACCATTTTGCATGACAAAGGTGTTTTTAAACCACCTCCACAGAACGCTTTGGCTCCAGAACCTTGTCCTGCTCTGCTGATTGAACACCCCAGCCTGAAATATGCAACAACCCGGTCTGTGGCAAAACATCCCGTTGGTAAATATCGAACCTAAAGGCTCTTTTACCCAGCAGCAATGATTTGGAAATAGGGCTGTTCTCAGGTGTGTTCAGTGCCTGGTGCAGAGTGCTCTGAGCACCAGGAGCTGCTTGTTTGGCAATATTTACCAAAATGAATGGATGTGATCACCCATTCTTCTGAAGAGCTCTGATTTACACAACCATTGCATAACACAGACATCCTTAAACTGAATTAACCCACTTTTGCAGAAAATATTTATAATATATGACAAGGACTTGCTTGCCTTAAAACCCCACTTAATTCTGTGCCTTACAATCCCTCTTAAGCGTTAAATACTGACCCAGCAGACATTTATTTTTGCTCTGCATGTGATGTGTGATGGTGACATGAAGTGACATTAATGATCTGCCTCATCTCCAAACAGGTGTCGAGGTGGGGCCCCAGCCACAGGGTGTTGCTAGAGCTGATGTTTTGGACAAAATGAGGAAGATTGTCAAACATGGCCTTGATTTTGTGCAACTTTTTAATGAAGGTAATGAGAGGTTACAGCATCCTGTGTCATGTCAGTGGACTATTTTAGGAGAATATTTTAAAAATGACACTTTACAGTTAAACAGATAAAAGGTTAGAATAGGGGGGAGAATTAAAGAATTGAAGTCAGACCTGTGCACTACCTAAAATACACTCTGAAAAGAAATGTTTTTAATTATTTCAGAGTATATTTTGTCAGCAGGTTGGGATTGTTTTGAAATAGAAAGAAAATAATACAGTTATGCATGTCAGAATTTCCATTATTGTGCTGGAATAGTAAAGATTAAATACCACTGATATCACTCTGTGCTGTGCAACACTAGCAAACAGATCTTTCATTGATTTGCCCATCTACAAAATAGGTCTTTTTATGTGAAAAGTAACATTTCAGTAGCAAATTTAGACTTGAACTTCATATGCCCCAATACATGACTGGACCATCTTTCTACAACTTGGCTTTGAAGGGACAACCTGATGATTTGAGCCATTCTGCAGAGAATAAATAATGCAATGTTCTTTTTAACAGGCAGTTTTTCATCTTGACATTAAATTACATTTCTTCTTTCTAGGCAAGGAATTTCCACCATGCACAATTGAGGTTTTTAAAATAATGGAGAAAGTAGATTATCCTAGGAATAAGAATGGGGAAATTATTGCAATAATTCATCCTAAACTACAGGTAAATTCTAGAATAGTTTCCTTTTGTGATATTTTCTACTTATTCCTGTGTTGCTTCTGCTACATTGTTGTATATTTTAGTAATAAATATTTAAAATGCTAATATTGGCAAAAGATTTTATTGACTATTTTAGACTTCCCCTAGGGTTAAGTTCTCTCACTAAGGTCATACATTCATTATTTCAGGAACTGTCTGGGGAATCACTGAATCTAAAATCACTACAAAGAAAAAGCCAATAGGATAGGATATTTTAACATATAAACCTAATTTTTAATTCTAAAATGAGTGTCTGTTTTCAATTTTCAATCAATTGTGAGCATCTGCAGTTTCCTTCTAGTTCACTTTACCAGTGAATTCTGAAAATGAGGGCCAGACACACAAAATGAGGTATTAAGATTAAACAATTAGTTTAAAAGCTTTTGCCATAAACTGCAGAAATTTGCATAATTAACATTAACTCAAGAATCACATAAAATATACCTGAAAGTAAATATCTTCTATTTATTTTCTTTCCCTAAGGATCAAGACTGGCAGCCACTGAAGAATGGTGATCCTCAATTTTTGACTCTTGATGGAGAAGTAATTCCATATCAGGGGGACTGTACAGTCTATCCAACATTTATTAATGAAGCTGCATATTATGAAAAGAAACAAGCTTTTGTAAAAACAGAGAAAATCAAACTCTCTGCAAAACACCTCAGGTTGTCAGTCTCAGAGCAGAGCACTTCTTAAGAGCTTTTTCCATATAAAAAGTGGGTTTCCTTGTGAAGTCCAGGGTCATTCAGTAGTAACTTGTGGGATAAATAAATGCAGAATCTAATTTTAATTTGTAATTTAATTAACTTGCTGAGCACTTTGAGATCTATTGTCATAATGCTGATTATGACTCTGTTTATTGTTCTAATAGACTCCTATAGATGCAAAGAATTTATAAATATTTTTGTGAAGTTTTTATGAAGAAGCTCATCCACAGTACTACATTATATACAACATTTACAGCTTTTTACTTCATAACCCCAAAGCTCAATAACCAACACTTTTTACAATGGGTTAATTCTTTAAATTAATTCCTCAGGTAAACACACTAAATGTGAGACAAAGGAGAAGCTGGGCAGAGAGAAACAGGGGGAGGGTGTGTATAATAAATGATATTATCTGCATATGTGACTGACCCCCACTGTGCTGAAGTGGAAGCCTTGGGGTTTATTTTGTTTTTATACTTACAAACATAAAAATAAGCTAAAACCAGGATTTCAGAGGAATACACTCTAAAAAGCTTTACATTTCACTTTAGTGTATTTCAGAGTTAATTCAAGCTGCTTCTGATTTAAGGCAAGATCTAGGCAGTTATTCTGCTTTTGATGAAGAGCAGTGCATAAACCATACCTGAGTATTCCAGAATGGAAATTAAGAAGAATTCCATATGGGGAGACTTGTTCTGTATCTGTAGAGACAAAGCCTGTCATAACATCTTAAAAAGAGAAAAAAATGGGGGTTTAATTAATTTTCTAAAGTTGTTTTTTACATATTTGACAAGTAGGCAATAAACATTAAGAATTTTGCATAAGGACACATTAATTATTTTCTGAAAGATTAATTATCCAGATAACTCCTATATTCTGCCTTTGAAAAGTGATGTCATCCTCATTTACTACTACATTTAAAGTATTTGTTCCTTGCCTTTGTGTAACTCCTATGGCAATAAAATAAAAAAAGCAAAGGACAGAGTGTTGATTGAATGACAAGTTTTATTTCCTTAATTTAAATAAACATGGTATAAAAAGCACAGAATTACCTGCTCTGGTCATTATTCAGAGTATCTGGAGACAGCACATGGTTGGTGTGAGGTGGCCAAGCTCTGTGGCCACACAAGGAGGGATTTCCTCACTGAGAGCTCTTAGGAGCAGCCCCCAGCTGGTTCCTGAGTTCACCCACAGGTTTTGTGCCTGGGCAGGGGCACAGCACATTCTTGTAGGGATTTTTTAAGTGTTTCTTGTAGGGTTTTTTGTAGGGATTTTTGTGCTTTTTTCACAGCCCAGAGCAGCCTCAGCACGGCGCAGAGGCCTGGTTGTGTTTCCAGTGGCCTCACGGCCCAGCCTGGTTCCTGAGTGTGTGTGAAGAGGTATTTTTTTTTCCCTTTGTACAAAAACTGGCACAGAAAGGATCCAAGCAGAGCTGAGCATTCCTGAGGCAATGTCCTTCCTTGGCAGCCTTGGTGCAAAATCAACAATCAAAGATTCCGAGACCGCAGGAACTTCTCTTCTCATCCTCCGTCTCCCACTGAGAAAGCCAAGCAGAGCTGGGGTGTGATGAGGTCTGTGGGGACACAAACGTCCTTCCCCTCCAATTCCTGTGCCCAGAACACTGCCCAAGGCTCCTGTGGATCCCATCCATCCCTGCAGGCTGGGCTGCAATCTCAGGGCACGGCGTCTCTCGGGGCAGGTTGGGCAGCAGGACCCACGCTCCCCATCCCTGTAAATATTTTGCATTATCCTTCCCACTGCAGGCTTCCCTCATGCTCTCTTCTGTCTTAAGAAAGTCTTTTGGATCATTTTGCCCACAGCTGCAAAATCCAATGCAATTCTTATTATCATTCAAACACAGAACTGAGTTCCCCTGAGTCTCACCTAAAATAGCACCTTTAAAACAGGCACCACATGAATAATTCTGATGAAAAGCCATGACACTGGAGATACATGTTAATTGAAATTTAAAAGCACACAGAACAAATGTTTCTCCTTATATATACACACATAAAATAGAAAACTAAAAATATAATTCATAGTACTTGGTCATCACAGGTAATTAATTAAGAGCTACAGAAATGCATTACAAAGTCCTCTGAATAAAAAATAAAGTCTGGAATTGCATTGCATTGAACTAATTTTGTTCACCTGGGGAAGAAATTGACTTCTGATTTTTCTGAAGTGGTTAAATGCAAAAATTCAGAAGAAATTCCAGTGTGGAAACTCTGGAGGAAGATGCAACAGCATGGAAAAGCCAAGGAGGAAAAGTAATGTTGTGACTGGAGCAAAAATCCTCCATCAGGAATTCTATTTCTGCCCTTTTCTTTCATGGGGAGGCACAGACACACAATAATAAATAAACAGCAATAAACTCCAGTTACACCCTGGGGACTGCACAGAGGAAAACAGATCAGGCAAAGCCACTGGGATCTGATTTTCCACCTTATGGGACCAGGCCCCCAGTAACACTGATAGTCAATGCAAAAGCTGCAAATGTACCCAGAACCTTGTGACTTCAAAATGACATACTTCATTTAGTCATCTTCAGAACTGAAATGCTTTGCTTTGCTCCACAACAAGAACTTTTTTGTTTCAGTGTACAAAACAAGTTTCTCATGAGTTAGGGATTCCAAACACCAGCAGATCAGGATCACGATGACCTTAATATTCCACAAAAGGAAGAAATATCTCACATTTGACCTTTTTTATCCAGTTAAACATCTCGAGCCAAGTTTGAGGAGCATCAGGCAAACTCGGACAGCAACAGTTTGAGAGGCTCAGAACTGACTCAGTGAAATAATCCCATTTATTTCAGCTCAGCTGCTCTGAATAAATGGGTGCGAGCCATCAGACCGTGTCACTGAAAGTTTGTGTTCCAGCTGGCTACAGCTGTCCAAAACAGCCACAAAGCTTTCAGCATCCACTGCTGATGCTTTTAACCTTCAGAAGAGCCACACGTCAAGCCCAGCACAACTAAACAGAGGTTTCAGGCAAATCATCCATTTCTTCAAATGTATTCAGGGTGTTTTTGCTATTAGTTCTTGAATTATCTTGAATTTTGCTTGGATCTGCAAAAAAATGCATTGTAAACAAAATAGGATATGGTAGAAACTGTATAGGCAAGATCAGAGTTTTGCACTTTTTTTTTTTTTTTTGTTAAAAACATGTATTTATTTAAACAGCAAGCTCTCAGTTTGCTACCATATCTCCTACAGAAATTTTTCACCCCAGAAGGAGAAAAATTTCTCCATTTCTCCAGGACATTATTGCCCTGGCAGAAGATGGATGCCTTGGATTTCCTGGCCAATATTTATGTCATCCAATATATATGTTACAAAACTTGTTTGTCACCAACCCTCTCTCCAAGCCTTTAAAAGTAATTTAACACCACTGCCATATTAACCATTAGTTTCTCTAGCAATAATGTGTGGTTTAATATAGGAGTTTATATTTTAAAGGTATAAAACTGTATCAAAAAGCATTTCTGAGAAGAAAAGATTCTGCAAATAGGGTGTCATCAAATTCCACAGTACCTGTTGGCCCTGGATCTTCATTAATAAATGAAACATGGGTTTTCCACTCGGTCCATTTCACTTCATTAATCCTGTTTACATTGCACATAAATTATGTTATCACCATGAATTATCCCCCAGCTACATCCCTGACCTTCCCCCTTCATTCCTTCCTGGGATTGTCACACTTGAGCCCCTGCTTTGCTGGCACTAAAGCCTGAATGTCTTTTGCACTATATGAAGGTGAGAATAATACCAAGACTACTTCATCATTTCACACATTGTTAGTACAGCCTTGAAATATTTAAGTATTTTTCATTAAACAGCACAGTTCTTTAATATGGTAATCATCAATTACCAATCAACTTAACTGTGATTGCTTTTAAGCTGACATTCAAAGGAGATTATGATAAAGTGACATTTACTGCAAACAGATTTGATGCTTCTACAGTCAAAACATATGAAGATGAAAATCTTTTTTCTTACCAAAAGATTGCCTACATAAAAATTTATACATTTTTCCTACTTAAACAACTGGTTACAACTGAAAAAAACACCCAAATTATATTTTTGTATACATAGCATAATTTGTAGAGATAATAGAAATATTTTAAAGAGGGTTTTGAGAAGAAATAACCTTGAAGCAGCATAAAGAAAGTAAAATTGATAGCACATGATTCCAGCTTTGCTTTACCTTAAACACACCCTGGTGTCATTTTCAGCCACTTTACACCGTTCTCCCAGCTGGAATTTTTTCCTCAGGCATTTTGGTAAGAATTTTTCAAATTCCAAAATAGTCCTGGCTCTCTATTGGCAGTAAATAGTAAAATGAGAATGGTTAGCCATGGTCTGATTTCACAGCATGCAGTTTGCAGTTTGTAACAGGTCAAGCCTCCACCCACAGCCAACACCAAAATCACTGATAATTTGTGCAAATAGGGATTCAGATTCCTGGAAAAACAGTGAAACACATCATCCTGTGACATGTCCAGGGGAATGAAAGTCATGAGTGCATGGGTTGGAAATCCAAGCCATGATATCACCTTTAGGATTGTTAATTCCAAAGTTCCTACAATTCTCTAATACTGGACTTATTTATGTCTATTATTCATGCAAAACCAAATGAGGATTATCTTTAACACTTCACCTGCTGTGTCAGCATGAGGGTTTTAGCCCAGGCACCTCCCAAATTCCCAAACAAACCTGGAGTTTCCAGATGTGCTCACTCTCCTTAGAAATATCCTCCACAGTTTCTCCCATTAATGCAATCAGCATGTTCAAGAGAAGAACAAAAGTCAGCACAACGAAAGTAATGAGGAGCAGGAGGAACAGGACAGGGTACTTGGAGTTCTGCTGGATCTCCAGGTCACCCAGCCCCAGGGTGAGCTTGAACAGATCCATCAGCACAGGCCCCAGGCTGCTGTTGGAGTGGCATTCCCCACCCTCCTGGCATGTCTCAATCAGGGCAGCCAGAGCTGAGAAGAAAGCACAAGGAAGTTTCAGTCCCAATCATTATTTAGGAATACAAGGTCTTTTATCTCAAAGAATTCAAACTGCTGAAGAGAGCCAGAGCTGCCCAGCCACACAGAGCAGCCAGGTGACAGCTCCAGGAGGCAGAAGGAGCCCACATCCAAATGAGATTCCAGGGATTTGAGACCAAGGCAAATCTATTCACACCTAAACTTAACATCCAGAAGAAACCCCAACATGAGCTCTCATGCAAACAGGATTCTTATTCATAATAATGCTAAAATTTGTACCCACACAGAGCATCAGTGCTTTTCTCCAGTAATATTTACCTACACCAAATCCCAGCAGAAACACGATGTACACAACTAAAAACTTGATCACATCTTGCAGGATGACCTGAAAATGGAATGAAACAGTTGACAGAAATTAAAATTCAGAACTAGCTTTGTGCTTTTGAATTCTGCAGGGATACAGGTGAGGCACACACTGAAGCATCAGACTGCTCTCCTTGAGCAAACAAACCCAAAGGTCTGATTTTTTATCTCAAGCCTGCTGTGCTCTCTGAGAGTGACTAATTCTGCACAATACAGATATTGCAGATTATGATGCTATTAAATTGCAGAACTACATTATCTGGAAAAAACACAAGCTACTCATATATTTAATGTAATAAAAATGTCAATATTAAGGTACAAACTAGTTCCTGCTGTTTAAGAAGAACAAATACTGTGTACTGCAGAAATAATGCATAAAGACTGGAAATAAGGCATTTCAAAATGAACTGTAAAGTACATATAATTGCTAAATATACTTGATTTGGATTGTAGAACAATAGAGTATCATCAGGCAGGGAAAAGAAAAGAAAAACTTGCCTTTTGAATCATCACACTGTAAATGCCCATGGACTGGAAACCTCTGGTGAAATAGAGCATATTGGCCCAGCCAAGGGCCATTGCCAAAACAAGACACACCAGGTGTTCTTTGTAGGAAAACAAGTACAAAAAGACAGAGAAGATCACAAGCAAAGCTTGTATAAAACTGTTAAAAAACAAACATATATGTAAAAGAGAAATTACTAGCACAAAACCAACAACAGAATGGCAAAATATGAAAACAAGATTTCTTTGCTCTTTAGGCTTAATTTGTAGTTTCATGCTGCTTTTTTATTCTCCCCATGAAATTGGTATTATAGTTTAATGATAAAATAGGTCAGTGCAAGCAGCATAAGTATATTAACATATAAGGATTATATTTATTAAACTTAATTTAGGTAAACTATTCTCCCCAAAACAGCTGCTCAATGCAGATATTGCTGACAGAATTGTTAGAATCCTTACAGTATCTCAGAAGCCATTTAATTGCAGCTTTAGCTTAATGAATTGATAGAATCATTACAGATTTTCCACTGGCAGGTGGGAAAAATCTACTCCATGCACATCAGCCCTGGTATTGTCACTGACAGTGCAGCCAAGAGTTTGTGTTACAGAGCAGCTGCAGGCAAACTTGCACCCATCCCTCTAAAACTGGTAATTTTGAGGAGGAAAAGTGAATATCTGCTACAGAAGCACATTCTCTGTGACCATGAGATAGAGAATTTTATATATAGTAGGAAAAAAATAAATATATACACATCAGACTTACAATGCAAAGTGGAACCAGGCATCAGAGAGAATGGACTGCAGGTCTGAGGGCCTGAGCAGGAAGATGGCCACACTCTGTGCAGGCAGAAACAGAAAATGCAGGCATGGTGAAGAGAAAAGAGACCTCAACTTCTGTTTTTCAAAATAATTTAACTGGTGTTCCAACCTAATCCATCTACTGATAAGACATAGTAACTTCTAGAATTAATTTTTCATAGGCTGTAAATTCAAAGGTTAAAATTCTGTCATCTCTGGCACAATTGAAGTTACTGTTTTTAACTACTTACATGGCAAAGTTATACCATAGGATTTATTTTTTTTATTACAGCTTGCAATTCTTTTTTCCTTAAAGCCACTAACTTGACAATACTGATATAATACAAATATCAGATCTCTGCATTGACAATTTGAAAAGCAAACATCCTTATATTTGTTTCACAGTTATAATCAAATATATACCCAGGGTCATTCTGAATGTGTCAATGATTTGAAAATTACACACCTCAAAGGCACTCCATGTGAATTGCCAATATCAGCAACATATTTATAAATTTAGGGAATTTCTTTACAAATTAGCTGTATATTTGTTACTAAAAAAAATAAAATCTTACCTCTTTTATGGCTAAAAATATTGCTCCTAACATAACCATCACCTGTCCTGACAACTGCAGCCACCCCACTCCTCGGGTCAGAGCCAGTGGATAAGGAGGAGCCTGCAGAACAAATGCAGAAGGAAAATCTCAGTTCCATCCCTGAAGGGTGAAAGGCAAAGCAAGAGAAACCCTCCCACCTGTAACTCTCTGGGTTCACCATTTCTCCCCTTCCAGGGAGAATTGTCTTGATGTATTTACACAATCAACCTCCTAAGAGTGATGTTTGAAATATCAGAAGTTTCTTTCTTTAAGGAAAACCAAAATACCCTCTTCCCTTCAGAAATTTCACAGTCTTTGTGTCATTTATTTGTATTTTAGGTCACTTTCACAAAATGCAAATCTGGTGCTCCCACACTGATGTGGGGATGTGGTGTCTCCATACCCAGATATTCCAATATCTGGTCTTGTTTTAGCATTTTAAACACACTTCAGGAAATGCTATTGCCTTTTAAGTCAGTAAAATTCAGTGAGGTTCAGCTGCTGTACTCACTTCATTTTCATTAGGCCTGTGGTAGGAGACCAATGTCAATGTTACATTGTACAGGAAATAAAAGCAGCAGGATATGAAGAACATGTGCCTTGCAAACTTCTTCCATTTCATCCTCAGCAGTGAGTTCAGAGGCTCCAAAGTCAGCATTTCATGGCGATTCTGAGGAGGAAAAATAAATCAATAAATAGATAAAATATTTCAACTCACTGCCTATAAGAAAACTGAATTTTAGGTGTGAATTTTGTGGATTTCATTCCATGCTATCCTTGCTGCTCTAGAAACACCTCTGTGCTCAGAGATGTGCCAGACCTCCCTGGGATGGAAAAGACACTCCCAAAATAACTATCCTGTGTGGCAGGAGCTGAATGCAGATTTGCTTACAGCTGACATTATGCAGCAGCATAAAATTTATCTTGCTCATGATACAAAAACTGAGAACCAAAAATTACTGTTCACAAGTAATTCAGTTGTTTGCAAGGCTGACAGTTCTAATATGGGAATACTGCTAGAAAAAATTTATATTTTAATATATATTATAATAGTTCCTTATTATATTAATTATTATAAGTACTACTGTATATTCGAAAATTTTATATTTTGTAAAAATAATATTCATTATATTTTAATAATCTAAATTTAAAATTTATATAAACATATGCAGCTTACCCCAATATTTGTATTGTAGACAATGATTTCCAGCACTGAGTTGTCAGCAGTGGTGTCCAGCTCTGTCAGGTCATACAGAGAAGACTGAACAGGACCATAAGCCCAGTCTGTGAATTTTCTTGACAGGCTCCTGTTTGGCTTGTCTCTGATCTCTCTGCTCAGGATGTACTTCAGAATCTAAAACATGAACAGATCATTTGTCAGCAGCTGTGTTGTTCAGGGAAAGGAGAAACACATGAATACACTTGCCCAAACTCCCACCTTTTAGCTGCAACATTTTGCACAGTTGTTCAATTTAATGTATTTGTAATTTTGTTATTCAGTGAGGGGTGCTGGAGGTGAAAAATCTCTAAGAAATAAGTTCAGTGTTTTTAATGCCTTCAGATTTTCTGTCAGAGATTTTTTTCTAAAGGATGAAAGCACAATTTTCCATGTGTTCATTTATGCTTTCCTTGAACTTAATTCCTTTCTAAACCATCCCAGTGCCAATTCTTTACACTGCAGTTGATTTATGCAAACCAAACTCTACAGCAGTACAACAGAGCAGTTCTAGTGAGATTTCTGAAATTGTTTGGTGGTAAATGCAGAATTTCAGTACAACAGAAGGCTGGTTCTAAACAGCTTGTGTTGTTTGTACAGAGGGAGGGAGTTACAGAGAAACCTTGAAGCATTAAAACAACAATGCAATGGAAATATTTGTGTTTTGAACAAAATTAGCTCACTAATACTGATACAAAGAAGCATAACCAGCCTGGAAAGAGATGTGTCAGAGCACAAGTTTCCCTTAGATGCTGCTGAAATCACACCCACCTCTAATTTCCCAGTTTTTGCAGCTAATTGCAGCGGTGTCAAACCCTCCTTATTCTTGGTTGTTTCCAGATTTCTGTCTTTACTTTTCAGCAGGATCATGTCATACATTCTGATCACAAAGTCATTCTGTGTTTTGGAGTCCTCTGCCACAGTCACTAATGCATGCAGGATGTTGTTTCCTCTGGAATCCTGAGAGGAAATATTGGTCCTGGCATTGTCCATTAACAGCTCAATTATGTCTGGCTGGTTGGTACATGCTGCCAAAGCCAGTGCAGTCTCACCTACAGAATCACAAAATGCAACAAGTGGTCATGGTTTATTTCATCAGAATGGAAAATATTGTGTTAACCATCTTAATATATGAAAGCACATTTATATATTGATTGTACTGGATTAAGCTTTTGTTTTATGGAAGTTTTGGGTATTCCTTGTTAACTTTTCCAGAAATATCTCAAATTCCACTTACCAAAATAAAAGCCTTCATGCTTGTGTTTGGGATTAAAGAAAATACCCTGGGCATGAGCATTGACATCAGCTCCTTTCTCTATGAGGCTCTGGGTGATTTCATACTGTCTCCTCTCAATGGCAATGTTTAGAGCTGTCTGGCCTGAAAAAGCAGACACAAGAATTTAGGGCTGAGTCTCTCAAGAACACTCTGAAACATTAATGATGTTTCACAAAAAATGGCACCAGTGATAATGAATAAAAGTTGGTTCAAGGGATTTAAACCATTATTATTTTATAGAGGTTATGTTTAACCATATACCTGAAACTGCTATTAGATGGCAATACCTTTATATGCCTCTTCTGTGTATGCTGCATTGATAAATCTCTCCAAAATGTCATTTTCCTCTGCAAAGGACAGGAGCATGTTCACTATCTCATTTGTGTTCTGGTTGATGTTCAGCAGAGCTTTCATCAGACAAGTTTTGCCAGTGTCTGAAGCTGTGAACTTCTTCATCAGGTAATCTACAAGAGTGAATTTTGAGATTAGATCATTGTTAGATATTAAACTTCTGCTCATTAGGGGTGAAACCTGAGGGATATAGATGAACACAAACTATTTGCCAAACCATTACTTCATCCTGTTCACTTTGTTCTTGAGCACCAAGGCAACCTTGGTTTTCCTGTTGGACATCCTGGTGCCATAACTTCCAAATTCCCAGGGAAATAAGGATCATTCCCAGGGAAATAAGGACCATTCCCAGGGAAATAAGGACCATTCCCAGGTTTAGGCTGCCCCCGAGCTGCCAGAAGAGCTGGCAGCTCTCCCCTGATGCCTTGTGAAGGCTGACCTAGAACAGAGGCTAGATGGAATTCAAGAATAAAGCAGGGATTTATTAAAAGGATCTCCTCAATGGATCCACCTTGGGCAGCACAAAAGCCCAGCCAGGGCTGGACCCAAGATGAACCAAAATAGTCACAAAATGAACCCAAGATGAACCAAAATGGGCCCAAAACGCAGGACCGGTCAGGGGTCTCTCACTTTTATAAGTTCTGCTCCATTTGCATATTGGAATTCATTGTCCAATTACAGCTTTAGGTTATGAACTCTCATCCTTCTTGTATTCCTCTCTTCAGCCCACGTTGTTTGTGCTCCTGGGCCTGAGATTTGGATCATTTGTCCTTGGTCCCCAGCTAGAGAGGGAATTGTTTTGTCTCTCTGCTCTGTGAAAAGAGCTCACCATCCCCTAATACAACGCTCAGAACTACACACTAAAGCAGTAGAGAATCTAAAAAATACAAAATCTCCCAGGTGAGGCATCAGCCTGGGTGCCTGCAGGGCTCACCTGGCACGGGCAGGGAGGTGCAGGCACCCGAGCGCTCCCTGAGCTCGGCCAGCAGCCGCTGCAGCTCCTCCACGTTCCCCTCGGACACTGCCCGGAACAGGTTCCTCTTCAGCTTCTTCCTGGCACTCCTCAGCTCAGGCCCTTGGCATGTGGTAGCACTGAATTGTAAGAAATCATCATGAAATTGCTGGTGTGATTTATGCTGGTTTATTTTATTTTTTTAAGAAGAGTAAAACCAAATACAACTGTTGGCCTCAGACTGGACAAACTCGCCCCACTGCCATGTGAGGTTAAGATCTCTCCTGCTCTCACAGCAGAAGAGGGATCTTAACCTCACATCTTACACCACTTTCTGATCATTCTCTATTCATGAAACAGCTGCTGCACTTTATGCTGGTTTATTTTATTTTTAAGAAGAGTAAAACCAAATAGAGTTGTTGGCCCCAGACTGGATGAACTTGCCCCACTGCCATGGATAGCTCAGAACATTTCTCACTTTGCTCATTTTCACTAAGTGGGCTGTTGAGAGGCTTCTTTATTATAAACAGCACATTTTTCAAGTGTTTTGTGTTTTATTCAGTTTATCCATTCTTCTAAAATAAAGGCTAAGGATCACTTCTTTGCTCTGCCACAGTACTGAGGTTACCTGGTGCTGCTCTCATAGCAGGAGAGATCTTAACCTCACATCTTACACCACTTTCTGATCATCCTTTATTCTGGAAAAAGAATGATTTCATATTTGCCCCAAGAAGAAACACTCCATGCCTGGTTGTGGTGTGTGGGTCCTGTGTTGCCATCTAAAAAACCCATTTTATATAAAGAATCCTCACATTAAATATGCAAATTGAGAGATTAGAGTTGTTTATTTTGACATTTAATTATTGAAGGATCAGAAAGGCATGCACACACATGACCTTTTTTTCTAAAACATGGCAGGAAAAACAGGTAATATCTACCCTACCACAGATTGAATAAATTGAAAATGTGCTGAGAACTATTTGTGTCCCCACTCACCCACAGCTGTCCACGTTAGGGCTGTATTCAGTGGCATCATCCTGAAGAGACTGGGGGGAATCCATGTCTTCTCCATTTGCAGATGCACTGCAGAGAGAGAAAAGCAAATGTGCCAAGGTATTAGCAGGTATTTTGGCAAATTGCACAAAAAACCAGTCAATGGTAGGTTAGAGTATCTGCACTAGAGCTTAAATTAGTCCAATTTGACATTGGCCTTTTATTTCTATCATTTTATCTCCCACATGGATTTTAAAGTGAGTGATAAAAATGAAGAGACTCACAGGATTTTATTATATTTTAAAAAAGACCACATTAGGAAAGCAATCTGCTTTGTGTTTTATTATTTCACTACAGATCCTGAAACCGTGGGAACTTTTTTCTTTTTTTCCTTTTTTCCTTTTTAATGATCACTGCTTTTTATGCATCACCCTGAATGCTTGAAGCTTGCATTCTCCCTTTTCACATGCTTAATTTGTCATCTGGCACAAAACAAGTGCTAAATCAGTAGCAGTGAGGGGGTTGCAAGCCCACAATGAAAGATTTACCTAAAGATTTACTACACAGAACACTGGAGGCAATTCAGGAGTGTTTTGTGGCTGATTTGAATGAAAGAAATTGAGGACTGGGCCCTAAATAGATGTGTAGGTGATATATTTAAAAGATTTTCAATGGCATTGATATTTTGTAATTGCTGTACATAACTTCCACACAGTCCTAAAAGCAGATCTGACTGAGAAAAATGAAGATAAATGAGTTTCTTACTTGTATTTTTGTTTTCTCTAAGGTTCAGATTGGATGAACTAGCTCAGGTTAATAATTTAGGGAATCTGAGCTATTAATTATTGGCAAAACAGATGCATGGACAGCATTGCTCTGCAGGTATTCCCTTGTCTTTGAAATAAATCTGGGAGCTCTGAGTCCATTCTCATTCCATCTGTCTCCTCTGCAGAAAGCTGAGTAATGTGGTGACAAAGCACACGTGCAGGTCACTTCCTGAATGACAGGGGGAAATTTGGACACCTCTCCTCTGAAACCAAAATCAGCCTGTCAGCCAATTCCTAAAAGCTGACCAGGCATCCTCAGCCACAAAAACCTTTGGCCATTCTGGGCCTGTGCCTGATTTGTGACATATTTCCCTTATTCATAATTATTGGTTGTTAGCACCCCACACATTTTTTTAATTAAATGTATTCTTTCCAGTCATAATTTTTCTCTATTCATTCAGCATAAATGGCTGCTTTAAATATTTCAGATTCAGCATTTCCACGTTTGATTGTTAATGAGCAATAGAGGGAAGACGTCAGCAGCCAGCTGGGAACAGCTAAATTAGGCTGTGGTCTTCACACAGCAGAAAACACCCAATGAGAGCATGGAGTTTGTTCTAATAAGAGGCTAAGATTACAAAAAAAAAATCCTGATTTTAAATTTATTTAGATCTGAAGCCTGATTTATTCCATAGAAACGACAGCAATAGATAAAACCAAAGATAAATCTCCAGTGAAGTTCTGTCTTTGAAGTGACCAAAAGCTGTAAAAAGTCATGTGAAATCCTGGCAGTGAGGCTCAAGGAGAATTGAGGGGAAGGTGCTGGAAGAAAATAGATATATTTGCAGCAGGACCATTGCATCTGGAACTTACCAGGGGCGAATATTGGAATCCATGGGCTTGGAAAACACAGGGGGAGAGGTGTTATTGGGACTGGCATTGCTTTCAAAACCATCAATCTCCAGGAAAAAGTGGGAACTGTTGAAGACAGTGCATTTAAAGAAATATCAGTGATGAAAGGCAAGCCCAACCATAAACCAAGAAAAGAACTACCAAGGGCAAGCTTGATAATTTATCTCTCCTGGCATTAAAGCTGAGCTGGAGCTGAGGCTTATCTGCTTTCCCTGAGGGATCCCAGCCTGTGCCCAGCTCTTCCAGGCTGGCAGATGGGCAGAATTCCCAAGGTATTTTTGGAACACATGGCATCAGATCCTGACATGTGTGAGCAGCAATCTCTACACCAGCCTTGCACCCAGTTCCTAACACTGCCAGCCACACAAAAATTATTTTTTTTAGTCCCAGTCCCTGCTCTTCCAGCCAGGAGCTATCATGATGGATCACTTCAAACAGTGATAGTGATTAAATCAGAAAGTTTGAAAGGTCACACATTGAGTGACATCAGGCATTTCCACCAGTCAGGGCTGAATGTGTCCCCTTGCCTGCAGGACATTTAATTGTTTTCCCTGTAAAGACTTATATAAATATTTATAGTGAAAAGAAATAAAATTTGGAACAACACAGACAAAGTGATATGAAAAGAAAGATTTCACCTTTTAAAAGCCTGCAGAGTTGAGAGGCAAAAATCAATGGCTTGGTTTTACTGGCTCTCAGTAAAACATTGCTACAGCTGCCACAGACTGAGGAGTTTCAGGGCTGGATGCAGCAACTCCCACAGGGGCTGTTGTTCAGAAACTGCCTTACATCTCTAAAATGTTGCAGTAGTCACCTGGAAAACCTTTCCAATTCACCTAGTATTTATGGGTTTGTCCATAGGGCATTTCTTATCTAACTGCACTTCCAACAAGATTTTTTTGGGGAGATGAAATAGTTGCATTGATGATAAAATGCCAAAAAAATTTAAAAATCTTATTTAAAATGGTATTATTAGGACAGCAGTGAATAACCTGCTGATATTTGCTGAAACCAGCAGTACCTAGTTCACCTCTTTTTGCAATGGCTCAATGATCCAGATGTTAATTCTGGCATCCAACAGCTGTGCAGCAGCTGGGGAGGGAACCCTGCTCTTGGGGCTGACAGATCTCACCTCTCCTGGCTTGGGGGTTCCCTGGGCATGTCATGGGAGGGAAATGACACCCCAAAGCCACCGTGCAAAGCAGGGTGCCATCGAATAGCCGGGTGCTGACGTGGCTGGCTGCTCTGCCCACAGCCATCAGCAGCTCTGGCAGCCTCCTCCCCACCCTCCCCTCGCATTTCCTGTGCTTAATTCCAGCCCCAGAGCACCCCAATTCCAGGGGCTTCCAGCAGGGAAGGCCACTGTCTGTCAGAAAGTGAATATTGAGAGTGAGAAATGCCACCCTGGCAGTGCAGCAGCTCTGCTGGGGCAGGGGAGGGAGAGTTTTGAAGGAACAGCATGAAGCAGCGTTGGAACATATAATTAATAGAATATGTTAAAGTCCTCATTAAAATCCACGTGATGTGGGTGCTGTGTGTTGCAGGAATGCTGTCAGCCACACCCTGATCTCTGGCTTGAGAGGTGGGAAAAACCCCAGGGTTCCTGTTCCTGAGGCCATAAGGAGTGAGATTGGGGCTCAGTAACTGAGGGCTTGGCTTTGGCAACGTTCCTGTCACTCCACAATCTGCCAGGGAATTGCCCCTTTTTGAAGTGCTGGGTGGATCACGAGCTGTTGAGACACTTTGTCTCCCCCCATATGCCACCAAAGAGCTTCTCTTCTTGAATTTAATGACAAAAAGAGAAATTGGACCACCCAGGCAGTGGATCTCAAATAACTAATGACACTATTCCTGTGAAAAGTGATTCCTCTGATTATTGGGAATTATAAATGTCAGAACAGCCACAATTGGCCAGGCCTTCAGAGTTTCAGAAATTGCCATAATAACCAGTAATTATTCAGAATGAAAAGTTTATGAATGAAAATTCATCCTCACTCTACAGTAACTTAGTTGACTCCATAGTATCAGGCAGGAATTACAGCTCATATTTCCCCATTCATATTAAATACAAACCCTCAATCCCTTTATTAATTCTCTAATATCAATTATGAATGAAAGTGAATATTTTATAAAACAGCAAAAAGTCTCATTAGCCAGACTAATGAAAAAGAGAGTGAATTTAGGTTTCTATTTGTGATAGAATTTTTCAAACCTCCTGCTCTCCCTGCCCTCTGCCTCTCCATAGCCTCACATGGAAATGTGACAGATTGAGTTTGAAATGCTCCCTTTTTTTCAGGCCAGCATCTCTTACATAAAACCTGGTGTGTTCTTCTGTGCCATCTCTTAAAAAGATTACTTTATACCAAACATTAACCATTATTAGATCAGATTCTTGTTAGGTTACACAGAACAAAGGTGTTGGTGGTGTTTCAGTGCAAAAATCCCCCAAAGGAGATAATGTAGGGAGTTTTAGTGGTGTGGGCTGAGCTGAGTCCTACCTTTTCTTGGTGGGAGTGCCTTCAGTCACCTTTTTCTCTTGCTGGTTTGCAGGGGGATTTCCAGGTGGGTTTGTTTTCTTGCCCATTAGTGGAACAATTTCGTTGTTATCTTTAATCATGTTTCTGCAGTAGAGAAACATCAGTTACTTGACTCCTGTTCCTTTGAAGGAAGTGTGGTGACCAGATTACCTGTTTACAGTTTCTTCACGTGTAAACACACAAATATTGATTCTTTTTCCCCCCAAGTTTCTCATTTTTCAGCCGTTAAGGACACACCTCCACCATTTCATGTGTCAAATCTGGAGGGTTCCACACATGACTCATTAAATTTCAGTCTATGACAAGTGCCATTAAAAGTGGTACCAGGAGAACCATAAATTCAAGCCTGTGCCTAAATTAAACTGAAGGGAGCCTGTCAGTCCCAGTGACAGTGTGTGTTATTTACAGAAAAAGAGAGATGACTTTTATAAGTAGCCTTAAAATTGGGCATCTTTTCAGTTATCTGAGCAGTCTGCTCTTGACCAAGATAATTTCAGAAAAGTGGTAAATCCCAGGAAAATCTGTGCAACAGAAAACAGATAAAGGAAGGTTCCAGATGTAAAAAGAACAAAGAAAAATCCCTGCAAGTTTTCACTGCATTGGAACAGCAGAAGCAGCAGACTGAAAATGATGCCCAAGGTGAGCTCAGCTAAATTATCACATGGATAACATTCAGGATTTGTGTCCTGGTGATTTCCCAACATTTCCTCAGGAAAAAGAAAAAAACCCATGACTCTGGGGGAGGGAATGACCACCAGAACATGACACAAAAGGATCTTGATGCAGTTACCTGCCTAGGAACACCCACAGCATGAATTCTGTGAGGAATAATGAATAACTATCTCCCTGTTTCTCAATCTAGTACTCAAGGGCATAATTTTGAATGGCCCAGGATAACTTGAAAGCAAGAAGGTGAATTCAGGATACATTAAAATTCACTGAAGGTACACCCAGGAAGATTTATGAGGTCAGGGATCCATTCCCAAGGAAAATCAGGGGAGTGGCCTCCATACCCAAGGACAAATGGTAAAAATAATTTGCCTGCAAAGTTTGAACAAAATCAACCACACATTTTTCCCCCTCCTACTCCACTTTCCTTGATGTGACAAATGTACACACACAAATTTTCTGCTCCTGCCACAGTGCTGTCAGTGTGCCTTAGCACCAGGATCCCTTCATTCTGGGAGTATCAAGATACAGAAAGCAGATTGTTCAGAGTGTTTGAAAAGACATGACACCTGGTGTGAGAGAGGAGCCAAGAATATCAAATACACTGCTATTGGAGTGAAAGTCTATTAATGCATAAACAACAAATGTTTAATTATGGCAATTTTCAATCCCAAGTACAGAGAGCTGAGAATTTGCAGGGTCCAAACACTCCCAAGTGCAGCTGTAATCTCTTGGCACTCTGTGCAATAGGAACTTGAAATATTGGAAAGGACTCCTTACCTTCTGAAGGCTGGCTGAAGAAACAGGCATGAAAATAAATTTTTATTGTGTTCTCTACCATTGGCAGGTGTGTACACACTAGGAAACATTCCTAGCTTGGATGAATTCCCTAAGAATTCATGTCACAGCTTTCATAGAAATAATTTATAAAGGGAAAAATATTTTTACTTGCATACAAAGTACACCACAGCTTCTAGCAAATGCAGAGAAGATCTGAATTTGGAGATGACAGAGGGGAGATGGGAAGAGGGGGTTTGTCTGTGCCACTGGAAATGCCACTCACGTAGTCCCCAGGACATGCTGTGTCACTGAACACACTGATAAACATTTAGTCTAAACACAGCTAAAACAAATGACTGTTGTCCTGCTTAGTTCATAAATAATTCTTCTATTTACTTCTCACCAAGTACTTACAGAATACACAGCAGAGTGTGGGCAAAGACATCTCCCATCCCAAGGAAGAGGCATAAATCAACATAACTAATCAAATAAAGGGGACCATGGTGGGGATGGACCATAAATAGCCTTATAAAAGAAGCGACTTTGAGGAGGAGAATAGTTGGGAACAGATTTTAAAAGTCCAAAAGCCAACAAAAGGAGTTGCCAAGTTGAGAAGGGCTCAGCTGGATGGGGTGTGAAGTCAGAGGGGTGAGAGAGTAGAATGAAGAGCTGGAGGAATCAAGATCAAGTTCAATTCCTAAATTCCTCTTGTTCGTGAGTGATGCTGGAGCTGCTCAGAGATGGCAACACCTCCCTGCAAGGGCAGCAGCTCCAAGCCCCATTTGCAGTCAGTTTTCAGCAGTGACTCGAGAACAGGCTGCACCTCTGAGGAGAGGTGGGAAATAACCAAACATAGCCCTGGAGTTGTGTTGGATGATGAAGGACTGCTGAAGCACCAGTTATGTAAGGAAGCAGTTTGGGAAGGAAAAAGAGGACAGATTTCCTTAAGTACAGAGGGACTACACTTTCAAAGGCACAGAGATGTGACTGTATCCCAGCCAAAAAGTCTATTTAAAATGAGATTTTAATCAGCCTGCCCAAGTAAATAACTGCAGGCACAAGAGCAGAAGTACCTTGTACAGTGCTGAGGCAGCGTCTGCCTCATTTTTAATCACAATTAATTGTGTGCTGAAATGAAAGCTAAGCTGGGCTCTCAGCAGCAGCTTCCAGTGCACTATCATTTTCTGTAATCTCTGACAGAAAAAGAAAAATAGTGCAGCAGCCTGAGAAGTGTCAGATCTAAGAAGTGTAGCTTATGCAACCTGATACAGAGGGTTGGCTTTGGTTGTAACTATTTTCTACTCCCATTATCTCCCTAAGTGTCACTTCCAGGCCACCAGAGAAGTGGCTTATTTGAAGTGGCCAGCAAGACAAAACCCCTGCATTGATTTATAGTATCAAGAATTACTTTGAAAGGCATCTGAGGGGTTGGTATCTGACCTCCAGTGTGCTGGGGGTAAGAAAAGGGAATTCGTCTGTGATGGTGAATGGCATTCTGCCATTGCTACACATTATCACAGACTCACCTTCTGCTTATCTGAGAACAAGAAGAATCACATAAATCTGTATCTTTATAGCTCAGTAACAGTTTATAGGACGTGGCTAAAGAGAGAATCCTACAAATCAGAAGAAACACTCAGCTGTGATGTTGTGGCACAAAGGTCTCCCCTTCCCTGGGGGCAGAGGAGGGGAAGTGGCTTCCAAAAGCTGTTTCATTCACAGGCTGCTCGGAGCAGACCAGGGCACTTCCCAGCACCTACAAACTAATTCTTACTGGCCCATAAAAAATAAATCCCCTCCCCGAGGGAAAAGCTGATAAAACTTCATTCTGACTTTTCTGCATTATTTATGAGTCAAATCAGCAGAAAGTTACACTTTGTAGGAAGAGCTTCATCTTCCTGTAAGGTTTTTAAACTTTTGAGGGGCATTCATAGACTTCAGGTGATACTAAGAAAGCTCTTCTTGGTGAGAAATTTTCACTTTCCTATGAAGGTTTTTCCTAACAGAAATTTTTAAACAACTCTGAAAAGCAACATTTTTCCCTGAGGGAAAGTGATTTGAGATTATTTACCTGCCTATTTCTGAATTAAAAAAAAAAAAGGGGGGGGGGTTCTTAGTTGAAATAACTTATTCTATACCTTATATTTGCCTTTCAGTGGTCACTTCAGTAGCTGAAAGTTTTGCTAGAAGATGATGAATGTATTAAAGTTCTGATATTATATTCTGGATCCCCTTGGCACAGGACTTAGGAAGTGCAACACTGACAAACACAAATTAAATCAGGCCTGTCCTTCTTCACTCCTGAATGCCCACGGAAATAGCCCAGCTCAGAAGAGCCATTTACAGACTAGAAGAACAGAAAGAAGCACAACAGGAACATACTCTCGGTGTGAAGGATGGGTTCCACCTGTTTCTGGAAGATTTCACCCCCAAAGAGCCCCGGAGCACTCACCCTGCTCACAGCACCTCCATGTCGGCGTGGACGGATCCAGGCGGCGAAAACCAAGGCAAGGCCCCACTGACAACATCCAAAACTCATCTGCCAAAGGAGCAAAACCACACTCAGGCTCCAGACTACCCCAAAAACACAAGAGCACCCTGCTCCAGGCATCTGGTGTGCTCAGCTGGGGAGCAGAGCTGGGGCAGCGCCGAGGAGCCGCGGCCGCGCCGAGTTTGCTCCATCTGAAATTAGGGAGCAGGGAGAAACTGGCCAGGCAACAACTCCTGACTTCAGAGCTGCTAAAGTGGGATGACACACAGGCAGTAATTACACACTGCAGTGTTACTAAAGCTGAGTTGCTCACAGGTGACTTCATGGCAGCAGTGGAGTATCTCAGGTGATTGCTGCTCTGCTGTTTGCAAAGGAAAATGGTTGTGCAGCTGCATTTGGGTTGTAAATGACACCTTTATGTCATGCTCAGTTTATTACATAGCATGGACCTACTCAGGAGGCAGAAAGCAAAAACAAGGAAATGATCCTAAGTGCTCCAGCAAGCAAAAATTTTTGCTATTACTTCAAAATTTTACAAACTGCGTTAGAAAATTTTGTAATGGAACAGAGCTGTCAAGGAAAACGTGCTGGGTGGGTTTAAATTTTTCTTACCTATAAAAGTTTTTAATGAATTTGTCCCCACAGGCTGTGGGAACACAACCAGTTGGGTTTCACATCCCTGTCACAGGATGGCTTTTCTCAGCTTTTCTGCTTTGGATCTGTTGAGCAATGGTGAATGCAGAATTCTGGTCTGGGACATACCAGAAGAGTGACCATGAGTTCCTCTGCTCTTTTTATAGAGTCTTTGCATTGTCACCAGAAATAGGATGTGAAAAACTCCTATGTCTTTGCAGTCAGACCTGCAAGGTGTATTCACAGCTGCTGGTCTTGAGTTAATTATTAGATAGGAGTTTAAGAATAACTATGTAGGCAGCAAAACAGGAATCTTTTTTCAGCAGTAGACAAGGGCAAAAAAAAGTCAAGTTTGGGTGGTGTTTTTTGGTAGGAGGTAGGTCAAAATTTGGAAGTAAAACCAAAATACCTTTGCATACTACAACACAGACATTTTAATCCAAAGACTATGGCATTAAAATATATCTACAAACTTAAGGTAAGCTCCTCCTGTTCATAAATTATCTTTAAAACCAGGTCTGCTGGGTGTTACATTTGTCTCAGACCTTGTGTGAAATGCCAGGAGCACTGCACAACTCCTGCTCATGAATCAGCTCCCAGGAGCTGCGTGGGGAAAGGGGCTGTGCCTGGGCTGGTTGGCTTTGGCACCAGGGATCCCTTGGCTTGGAGGGGCTGAGCACACATCCAGCTCTGCCTGACAAATTCCTGTTCTGCTCCAAACCCTGTGCCAGGAGATGTTGTTCACAAATGCCTGAGCTCAGCTGTGACAACCCAGAGGCAGCTGCCTTGATGGCCTTTTAGTGTAAGAGCCTGAAATAAGGACTGGATCCTGCCATTCCCTCCTGCCTGGGACAGCACCAGCTTGGTTCCCAACACAAACTGCAAGGAACTGTTTAATTGAAGTCACTCTGAGGGTGGAAATAGGCAAAGCCACATGAAATCTGGGTGAAGGGGCATTTGAGGACTCTTGCTTTACCTCTGATCAACTACAGGAACAGAAATCCTTCTGCTAAGGAGGGAAAATGAGTTTGGCAGCAAGCAGGAGTTTGAATTTGGAAAGCAGCTATAGCTGAAAGCACCCAGATCTGTGGGGTTTAGCAGAACACAGCACCTACAGGAAGGTCTATTTATAATGTTGTGGCAGTTATCCAGAGAGGAAAAACCAGGACAAGCTGCAGCAAGAGAGGCAGAGCCCTGCTCCCAACCTGCCCAGGAAAGGTGCAAGGACTGCAGGAGCTGGGAGCAGCTCACAGCAGCTCCATTCCATCCTGCCTGTGAGCAGCTGTTCCTTGCACTGGCAGGGCAGCCTTGACCCCCTGAACCCCAGGGTGGCCTTTCCTCTCAGATTTGGGGAGCAGGAGCCCTGCCTGGCCCTGGCTGATCTCCCTGCAAACAGAATTTTGGGGTGCTGTGAGCCTGAGCTGGGCTGTTTGTGAGGACAGACTTGAGGGGTAGGAAATGAGAGGCAGAGCTACAGCCAGTCACATCTGTGCAAACATTTTCTTCCAGTTTTAATCATTAACCTGCTCAGCCTTTTTGCTCCCTGCTCCACCCTGATGTTTCTGACAAGGGCAGCATTTTTCAGGAGCCGTGGAAGGTTTTGCAAGAGGCTCTGTCATGACCATTTTATAGAGTTTTACAGCAGTCACCAGCTGCTCCAGCTACTGAAGAGATGCCAGAAGGGTCAAGAACATTAATAACATGCATTTCCTATTAAAATTACTTGGAAATTTCAACTTTGGGCAGTCTGTGCAGCACAAGCAAGCAGCAGAAGCCCTACATGGCATTATTTTGTTTTCCTAGCAAGTGTTAGACTCAGTAGAAACCAAAATGAACAAGATGAAGGAAAGCCCAGATGGGAGGGAATGAACATTTGGAGATCTTCCATCTGACATCAGCAAGTCAGAGCAGCATTTTCTCTTCTGCTGATACAGGACATCATCCCAGGCTAACTCACATTAGAAGTTATTCAGATTTTATGTTTAATTCTGTAATATTCAGTACCCCAACAGAGTCACTTGGGGGAAAAGCCACTCTCTAAATACATGTTAGACCTTGGGTAACATCAAGAATAATTGTAAATTACTTCTTGTCAGCATTCCATTTCCCAAGCTCCTTAAAAATAATCCAAAATATGAGAATTAAAACACTGAGCATACCAGCAGCAGCCCACTTCCCCTGAGCATAGTGTTTAATTGATTCACAGGAGTCTCCCATGATTTTTCACTGTGCTCTTCTCACCCCTCCCCTCAGAGTTAAACTTGTCCTGGGATCACCTCTGTGTGCTGCTACACAAAGAGCTTTTCACACCCCTCCAGACAACTGAGTAGCACTTGCAAATATTTATACATGATGCTCATAAATTGCAAGATAAGAGGCTGCTTCATGCAGCTGAGCAAGAGGAAAATGAATTTGCCTGCAAGTGTGTGACTGTCACCTACAGGAGACAGCCTTGTGGGAAGTCATTCCAGGAAAATCCATTCCAGGGATATCACTTACCAGTTGGTGCAGTCTGGCTGCAGGGACAAGTCAGCCTCTTTAGCAATGCTGGGATGCATTTTTGTACTGGAGATCTGATTCCCAAAGATCCCTGCCAGAAAAGAACAGTCCCATGCACAAGGGTTGCTGGAGCCTCCATCACAAATACATTCTCTGCAATGGTGGCACTGTGTAGTCTATTCTTTCTGCTTGGGCAAAAACATTTGTTATCCTAATTATTTTCTGTTTTTCCAAACTACACATCCTGGACCCAATTGCAGCTACTGCCCTGAGAGTCCTGCTCAGCACAGTCAGGAGCTCAACTCGTGGCACTCCTCAGTGTGTCTCTGCTGTTTTCTTCCTTCCTGCAGCAGGGAAAAATGAACATTTTTATTCTGCATTTGAGCAGTGCCCTGCTGCATCATAGCCAGGGCTCACGAGCTGAGCCTGTATCTCAGCTTCTACCCACTCCCTCTGGCCAAAAACCCCAAAGCTGCCTTCCCTTCCCCCCTTATTATACCCTCTCCCCACCTGACAGAGTGTCACTCCCACCTGCAGCTCCCTAATTCCCACATCTGTGGCCAATTTCCTATGCAGGCATGGGGTCAGTAATGATTAAATTGAAATAAGTGCAGTAAAAACCCACTTTATGTTAGTGGCATCAATATTTGACTTCAGGCCACAGTTATCCCTTCTCTTGGCAAAGTGTCAGGGCTACCCAAGCATGAGATCATGATAAGCAATGGCAAGAATGGATTTGTGACTTTTTCCCAGTGTGTTTTCCTGCATTTGTGCTGTTCTCAGTGTCCCCTGCCACTCCTGAGGCAAAACCTAGCAGCCCAAACCTACAGATTCCTTTGCCAGCCCTCACTGGACAGATGTGCAGGTCCAGATGTGCAGGGTGGTGGCTGCTCCTCTTGTCCCTGTCCTGTGAGCATGTCCTGCTGCTGGTGCTGTGGGTCACAGGCTGGGCACACAGGGGGGAGGCTCATCAGGCCATAAAACCTTTGGAAGAAAAAATAAAACCAGTTTTAAGAGCAGGAGAGAGGCAATTTTCCTGCAATTGCCTCTTGGCTGAGGGAGCCAGGCCTCCTGTGTGACACATCCCAGCTCAGAGAGGTCTCCCAAGGCACAGACCTCTCTTGGCTGCTGAGTCTCACTCTCCCAACTAGGTCAGGGTGTTCTGCAGCTGTTTCAGGCTGAGTTTGGGACTCTTCAGTTGTGGTGCAGAGTTTCTGCTAACGCTGAGCAGTGCTGGGGAATGAGGCAACGTGAAAATGCCTCAAGGAATGCACAGTGAGGAAAGCAGGGCCCCACCTAAATGCTGCATTTTTTTTGGCTCAGGTTTGTGCTGCCACTGCTTGACTCAAGTAGTTTTTGGAGGGTGAGCACCAAAACTGGGGAGGAACTTTCATGTTCTAAGAAATTCAGGTTGAACTAATGGTTCAGTCATTTGATTTTTTAAAACATCAAACCTCCCTTCTTAGAATGGGGATATTTTTATCTGTCTCATCCATCTAAATCTGGGGAATGGCTCATTTCCATTCCCTCTCCAAAGATCTGTTCAGACCTGTAAAACACAGGAGGGGAACAAAAATTCACCCACTATCAGGCCTTAAACTGAGAGCTCAGCTTCATATCAGCTGCAGCAGCTTATGAAATCTCAGGAGTTGTAACAAACTGAAGTCCCTGCAGGCCCCTTCCACTTTTTGTCAAGTTCTTTCTGGCAAATAAATGAAGAATTGAAGATTAACATCTTCCAGTTGAAATAAGTTCTCAGATGCTTTGGGTCCCCAAAACAAGAGCTCTAAATCCTGCAGGTCCCTCCTTGCTGCAGTCAGGAGGGCACTGGATAAATCTGGTGTTTGAAACTTCCAGTGATTCCAAAGGGAATTCTTTGGGCAGACACGTATAATATGTGCCCCAGCATCTTCCCAGGATACATTTTCCCTGCCTCAGTTTCAAGCCATTATTCTAATTAAAACTCTTTCATTATGCAAATCATCCCCTCTCTCAGTTTTCAGTTGTTCTGTGCATATTTCAAAACCAGCTGTTTCTATCTGTCCCTGCAATCATCCTCTAGAGAAAACTTCACCTATTTCCAGCCCTAAACTCCTGTGATGAGGAATGTTGTTTTCCTTGTGTGTTCCTCTTTGCCTGTAAAGCCCTCCAAGCTTTCCCCCTCTGACAGGAGCTGAGGCTTCCTTTTCCCTGGGTGGGTCATTATCTGCATTCTTCTCTGGAAAAAGAGGAACTGCCTGGGTTAAACCTCCTCTGTCATCTTGGAGAGAAGTGACCTGGACTTGGTGACATGGCTGGAGACTGCTCTTTCTGTCCCAGTGACTCAGACACTTCCTCCAGTTCCTGGAACTGGGAGCTGCTCCTGCTGCCTGACATGGCAATTCCACCTTTCATACCAACATCCAGGTGACTAAAATGTTGATTTTAGAGGCTGATTATAGCAATGAGTGAGGAACACAGCTCTGGGTGATGATGGAGCCTGAAAAACCTCAATGATGCTGTGAGTGTTGGCGTCTCCTTGTGCCCACTCATGTCCTGCCCACAGGAACAGGGAATGTTACACATGGAGATGGAGCCACAGCATCACCAGCACAGCAGGAGAGAAGTCCAGTGAGCTCAGCTAGTTCATTTCTCCTCCTTCCCAGAGAAATAAGTGCTCCCCACCACGTGTTTTGAAGATTAACATCTGCTGTGGGAGAAACTGGATCCATATTTCCTCTGTGGAAGCTATTCCAAGGTGAGAAGGAGTCCCAGCCTGCATGGTGTGGCTGATGGGAAACACTTCAGAGACCTAGAACCACATCAAGGAGACCCAGGGTGACTGTGCTGACTCTGGCAGCATCAATGGAATCCTCTTCCTCCCCAGGCCTGGTAAATCCATGCCTGTGCCCAGTGGAGCAGACAGGGAGACTTTTTAAGAAGCATCTTTCACTGCAAGAGGTTCTCTCTGAGCCTGCAAGCTGGTCTCAAATACCCAAGACACTGCCTGATCCCCAGCTTGCCTGGAATTTTTAATGGATTTTTTTTTAATTTGGAAGATTTACCACAACACTTTGAACAAAAACACTGTCAAATTCCTATTGGTGTGATTCTGAAAACTTGAAGCCTCAGAAGCTGAGAGCACTGGCTTTAGCCCTTAAAGCTGGGCTTGGCAGATCCTCTGTGCTTTGTAGCACAGCAGCACCTGCTGAGCACACACCTTGTGGGGTTTTGAGTGTTGAGTATTTGAGTATTGAGTGTTTGAGTATTGAGGCCTCCAGCAAAGATCCTCGAGTGAATCTGATATCCAGGCCACAGAAGAGTGACAGAATGAGCTGGCATGTGACAAATAAATCTGATTGTGTGCCATGAATTTGAGCAGAACAGCAAAGCAGGACAGTAGCATCATAGGGAGAGGAGCAGTCCTGGGGCCAGGGGAACAGCAGCAGCCCCACCCATGGTGTGGGACCCCTCTTGTGGGCCCTGCTCTGCCACAGACCCCACCAAAAGCTGCCTCAGAAGGATTTAACATTGGTGTTTAATTAGGACAGGGGATATTCACACTCCAGTGCAGCTGTGGCAGAGGGCACATGAACAAGATGTGTGGCTCCAAGGTTTCCAGGCAGGGTGTGTGTTTTTCTCAATAATTCAGGAATTACTGGAGGTTGAGAAGCAGCTCAGTGTTCATGGCTGACTCGACCATTTGCATCTCAGGGATGGAAATGCTGACAATACTGAGATTGTGTTTTGTTTTTCCACATGTTCATGGATCCCTTCTCACCTCCCAGGGAAGCTGAGCCCAGCTCACCCCTTCCTGCAATCTCCATCCACACACATTTGCAGTCATTGTTAATTACAGCTGCCACCCTCTAATGGGAGGGGAACATTTCAACAGCCCCCATTTCTTTTGCTCCAGTTCCACTGTGGTTATTGGGAGCTGGGGGTTATATATATAGATATATACATTTATATACAGTTGTCCAACCTGATCATCTCCTATTAAGTGTAGACACAAATTAATGTAATTAATAACTGTGAGAAGACAGATTTTTACCCCCTGCAAGCCTAAAAAACTGCACAAGAGCCATGTGCTGCTTCTAACCTTGTTCAGTGTGAAATAATTGCACAAACTTCAAAGGTGAGCAGAACCTCCACAAAACAACCCAAACAAAGATCATTTATTGCAGGGCCATGCTCCTCCTCCGTGGAGGTGTCAGCAGTAGGAACAGAATGGTGCTGGTCCTGGCAGAGCTATTCCTAAAGGACAAACACTTCCTGTCTTGGAGTCACTGCCAAGCTGAACCTCCCCATCTGTGGGAAATAAATATAAATCTGTGCCCACTGCAGGAACTGAAGTGATGATTTAGCTGGAAATTCTGAGAGCTTGGTAATAACTCCCTCTAGAAAAGTGGGATAACTTTGTTTGCTTCCCAGAGAAGATTAAGGGATTTTAGAAATGCAACCAAAAACCCCACCAGCACCACCCTATCCCACAAATTTGGGGCATTTACATTCTTAACCACAGTGTGTTTTCAGCCTGAATTTCAGCATTTCTGGTTTTAAGAAGTCCTTTGGAGTTTTTGTGATTTTTTTGGAGCAGGAAGGGACAGGAAGGCAGAGGTGTAGGATGTGTTCAGCTTACCCAGGGCAGTGATCAGCCCTTCTGGACAGACTCTTGATGGAAATCAGGGTGGATTTTAAGCAATGAATTAGGTCTTTACCCAGGCTGATAATTATGAAAAATTGATTCCTCCCAAGGAAAACAGAAATCTCATGAATGCTTGCCAGCTATATCATAATCCTGGTGTCCCTCCAAGCATAAATTTGCTGTGGCATACAAAGCATGGAGACAACTAACCATGTTTTTCTGGTCAGCTCCTTTCTATGTTTATCCTTAGTAGTTTAAATAATAAATTATTTCACTGTCTCAGCCTGTCTGGCCTACTCAGCTGTGCTTGTTTTACATGTGGATTGTTTTTGCCATGCTCAGAGTGGAGCATAATGAAGCCTTGAGTGGCACCTAGAGACTGCTAGCAAGGGTTTAGAGATATGAAACTGAACACACCTACTTTAAACATCTTCTGTGGCTTCCTTGTCCACCAGAGACACTGAATTCTGATTATTTCCAGTTCAAATTCTGACTTTCTTCAAGTAATTCTTTCAAATCCTTTGTCAGTTTTCTCTTGTTATACCCTACAACTCTGTGAAAATAAAATTACATTTGTCTTGAGTGATGTTAACTGAAGAAATAAGAATTATTAGTCCTCTAGATGGTGCTACTATTTCAAATAAAGCAGCTGGGTGTTTGAAGATTTCCTAGAAATATATTCTGTAGTGCCCCATGAGAAAGGACCACGGTGAGAAATCCTGACTCCAGTAAAAGAAGTGATGTCACACAACCCAAAATTTCATCTCACAGGGCAGCCTGTGCACAAACACATTGACTGCTTCTCTTTCAAAGCACTGGATGTCTCAGGATTTTAGTAAATGCAGCAAAATTACAAAATGTATTGATGAAAATGAGCTGTACTTCAGGTGAAACCCCAGGAACAGCTGCAGGCCCTGGTTAAAGACCTGGTTGACTCAGGGAGTTGTGTGTGCACTCTGTTAAAGGCTGTTTACTCCAACTGCCTTAGGGATATAAGGAAAGAAGGTAAAACCATTTACTTTTCTTGCCCAGCACAGCTGCACTGTGGCCCAGCACTGAAATATGGGGCCAGCTGCCAATAAAACAAATTTTCTTGTCCTTAGCTCTTCTATGCCCACTCACTTTTCAAGAACATGCCAAAGTTCCTCTTATTCTTTCCTCTCTTTCCAAGGCTCCCATCTGTATTTTCAGAACAGCTACCTATTTTCCCTCTGATATTTTTCCTTATTCTCTTTATAGATCCAGCCAGATGGATTTTCAGCACCAGATTTTTTTCCCTGTTGCTGTCAAAATCAAGAACAAAAACTTTCTGATTTCAAGATTATTATTGTTGTACATCTGACCTTTGAAACATATATTCTCTATAACCACTATCTCTTACTTTGTGCAAAGTTCATCTGTTATCTAAATAAATGTCAAATTTGGGATCTTGTTAAGCTTTTAGCTTCAGTAAAATAACTGTGAATTTCTGGAGTTTACTCAGACAGTGTAAAAGAAACATTTATTTCATTGATTTTGACTATTCAACCTTTAAAAATTCAGAGTATTTGTTCTTGTGTTATGAGAAAATGATTTTGTATTCTTTCCATGTCCCCATTTATTTATCTGCTTTCCAAGAAACTTTCCCCACAGGAACATCTTGGTGACTTTTACTGCTCTTTTATGAGTGTTTTTCCACTGTCATAATAATTTGGTTGGTTGGTTTTGGAGGCAGCAAAGCCACAAAATCAGGGCCTGTGCATGCTCACAAAAATGATTTTTTAATACAAGAGACTCTAAATACAGACAGAAAGTTGTATTAAAAATTAACCATGAAAACATGAGCTTAAACAACAAATAGTTTATTTAGCACACAAAGTGTAATAAATAAATCCTTGCACATGGTAATTCCCTAAGTCCTTTGACCTTTTTCCAGAAGTCCCTGTTCCTGTAAATGAAGTGCTCTGTTGTCCCTTTTGTGAGGACCAGCACAGGCAATCAGAATTAGGCTGACTTTGGAATTGACTCTTTCAACTCCTCAGAATTTTCTGGCTCAAAATAAGGTTCCAAAACAGGTTTTAATTTGACTTCTTCTGGTGGCTTGTGAGGCTCTTCTCTCCTCTTCTCTCCATCTTTTAGAAGTGGAACCAATGTTTTCCAGTGCTTCCCTGAAACTAAAAAGGAAAGGAATGGTTAATTTTTTTCCCCTCCAGAGAAACAGAAGAAAATATTCAAGTGGTTTGAACAGGAAGCTGCTGAAAGAAGAAGAAAGAAGCAGGAAGAAAGGACTTTGTGGTTTTCTTCCCCATCCTGTTCCACAAGTTTTCCATATTTCAGGTAGTAAGTACTGACTGCACAGTGAAATGCTTTGGTGCTGAGCTCCCACTCTGGGGCTTGGGGTCTCCATGGCAGCTCCTTGGTTTTTAGTCCAGAGAGTCAAACTGTGAGCAGTGAGCCCATTTCATCCTTTGCATTTTGTGCTGGCTGAAAATGCCATCAGCTCAGTCACAAGTGCATAGCACTGACTGCCCTCCATCAGTTAATCCATGCTGCTGCTTTCACCAGAGTGCAGGATTTGGGTCCTTGAAAGCCTCACCTCTGCCAGGCTTAATGGAGAAGCTGAGATTTCGTCTGAGGTCCCCAGAGTACCCAGGGTCTTCGTTGATGATGCCCAGATTAGTGTTCCACGTGGACCAGTTCACTTCATCAACCCTGGGGAGACAACAACAAAGCCAAGGTGCATTCTAAAGATCACCAGACAGCTCCAGGATCAGTTTATACCACAAAATGTCACCTCTCAATCCTGAGATCTGACCCAAAACCCAGATTAAACTGACCACTGCAGACATTATTAGTGCTCTATTCTTCAGAGTGCTCCAGGGAAAAGTTCTGCTTCTCACCACCAGATACTTGAAGTTGTTTGTCTACAAAAGCTTGTTGGCTTGATACACAAAGAGGTTACCTGAAGCACCATCTGTAATCATCTTGGCCATCAGGGGTGATCCCCACCAGAACTTGCTTTCCAGAGCGGAAGGAGTGCCTCAGACAGTTCAAGTAGCTGTTCTCAATGTCCAGGATTGTGATGGCTCTCTGCCAGGTAAAAGAAAGTAGAGCACTGAGGGACTACTGGTCAAACACAAACAAATCCTGAATTCTTTCTTTGTTTTAAAAACCCTGAGTTTTTATCATTGTCAACATCTTAGAGCAGACACTGTAACTGCAGCATCACCCTTTATTAATATGTCACTGAAAAGGCTGAATTACTGCCCTGTGAATAAAACTGTGAAGTTCCTGTGTTACCTCCAACAAAAACTGATTCTGGTAAAGACTGGTTTTCCCCTTGCATAATCTCTTCCTTCATAGTCTGATCAGGATTTTCCATCATACAAAGCCCAATAATTTAGCCCAATTACAAAAATACTTCTTTTCTTACATTCTGAAAATCTGTGGAACACTGGGAATATCTGCTTAGTTAAAACGGAAAAGGAGCTCATACACTTTTTTTTAGGAGCTGTTCAGGTGAATCAGAAAGAAGCAGTGACCTGCTCTTTAGATACATGTCAGCTCCTTAGGATTCTTTCTGAAATCTCTTCTGATGCCCCACAGCTTTTTTTTGGACAGCAGTCTGACAGAACCAACACACCTGGAGTTTCCAGATGCTCTTGCTCTCCTGTGCAATTTTGTTGACAGTCTCCCCCATCAGTGCAATGAGCATGTTGAGCAGGAGGATGTAGGTGAGGATGACATAGAGCACCAGCAGGATGACAAACACAGACTTGAACCTGTAGTTCTCTGTGAACTCCAGGTCCCCCATGCCAATGGTGAACTTGAAGAGCTCCAGGCAGGTGTAGTAGAGGCTGTTGTAGGAGGTGCGGCCCCGTTTCACGTGGCAGCACCTGGCATAGTCAGAACTATTTGTTTCCTGCCCCTCGTTGTCATCTTCAATCAAAGTCACCACAGCTGTGGCAAAAAGAGCATTACATTCACACAATGGAAACACAGTTTGAGATCATAACTTCATTGCAAGCAGTGAAAAGGAGCAGAGGGGTAACACACGTTCCCTCCACGGCACATTGACCCCAGGGAAATTGCCCTATAAAATATTCCCCAGAACTGACACCCTCTTAGCAGGTGCTGGCTCAGTTTTCTCCACATAGAAAAGGATGGATGGTTTTCTATTCAGCTTTACAACTTTGAAAAGCTGTATGAAATTACTACAAACAATCGTTATTCTGAAAAGATTTTTTTTTAAATTAAGTTAATTTGTTAGGTTTTTTGTTGGGATCAAAATGTCTAAGCAACTTGAAAAACTAACTTTTCTGAGATTCTTTAAGGTAAAAAAAAGGAACTCCAAGTAGAATATTACCTGTGGAAAATCCCAAGAGGAATACGAGATAGACAAACATGAAGCGACACAAATCTCTAAGGATCATCTGTAGCATGGAAACAGAGGAAAAAATTTTAAATCTTGAATGTACACTGCAACAAAAACTGGTAGAAAATACTGCTTTGGCTCAAGAATGCATTAGCTCTGAACTGGCTGTTCATGCATTAAGCATTATTATCCAGCTGAGATAATAAACTTTAATACAGAAAACATTTTTCTCTTATCCATGCAGCAATTTACACACAAATGCAACACATACACATGGGAACAGTTTCCTCTTTGTGAGCACAAACCACATAAAGGCAGTTCCATCTTTCTTCCCCTCTTGGGCTGGCTGGCTACATCCCAGAGAGGTTTATTAGCCAGCCACTGCCTCTTAGCTAATTGCTCTGTTTGGCAACATTTTATCTATACCTGGAGAAATTTGCAGCTGGTAGAAGGCTGGGCCATCTCCCACCAGAGCAGCCTGCACTGTTCTCAGTCTCCTTGCATCCATGCCTACCCAATTACAGTTATTTTCAAGCATGGCAGGTAATAAAAATAATAATAATCATCATCCTATCAAGATTGCTATCAAACATATGGGTGAAGAGCAGGGGGGGTTTTTAACGTTACTTAAATGTTTTCACTTCACTCAGAAAATAATACAAAGGCCAGCAGAGTCATGTGAGAGGCAGGCATGGCCGGGTGTGCCCTGGAAATGGGGCTGTTGCAGAAGCTCCTGCGGTGAGGCTCTGCTGCCCCCTCAGGCGCTCCCTGCACTGACCTTGGCGATCATGACCGAGTAAATCCCCATCTGCTGGAAGCCCCGCGTGTAGTAGAGCATGTTGGCCCAGCCCAGGGCCAAGGAGAACACCATGGAAGCCACGTAGAGCTCCTGGCCACAGAAGTACAGCACCACAGAGCTCAGCAGGAGCAGGGAGTGGACAAAGCTGGAAGACAAGAGTGGTGTGAGTGCAGAGGGCTGAGCTGGCCACAGGTGCTGGGAACAGAGCAGCCCTGTGGGGAAGAGAGCAGAACAAGGGATTGTCAAGTTGGGAAGAGAAAGGGCCTTGGAGAGGCAAAGCTCCATTAGCAATGGGAGGGTTTCTGCATAAACAATGTGTGAATCTCATTTGGATATCTATTCCTAACTCCTGCATGACACACAGAACATTCAGACACTTAATTTGCTTTACCTCCACAGGAGGTCACAGACCCAGACCCATCTGTTCAACACTCTCCACTGGCAACTCTGTAGTAAAGACCCAGGGAATTATAGCAAAGCTCCTGTCACAGGTGGCTTCAGCCTCAACTACAGAACCCACACACTGAGATGCAATCAAAGATATGGGATCTTACAAAAGAACCTCACTGTAGCCATCAACTATCAGGGTCCTCAGTGATGGGCGCCTCTGCACGAAATACTGGATCTGAAAAGGGAACAAAGATCAGGTTTGCATCAAGGAAATATTAATATCCCCTGTGAATTAATTAACTAAGCACTGACCCCTGTATCAGGGAGCATAAAACACCTCACAAGAACAGCTCAAAACCAACACTGATCCAAGAGCTGGGAGGACCCTTCCAGTAACATCAGGTCAAGGAAAATGATTTGTACCTCTTGACTGAAACATGGATTATCTAAGCAGCCAATGTGCATAAACAGGAAAAGCTTGATTGATTCTCTCCTACACCTACCCAAACAGCAAAAGGAAAATTTTCAAATATCTTACCCCTCTGAAAAAAAAATAGAGGCCTCCCAGTACACTCAGGATCTCTCCAGTTACTCGAAAATATTCCCCAGTGGTGTGACCAAAGGTGAAGGGAGGCTGTAGAAGACAGGAAACCAGATGTGTTCAGAACTGGAGATAGAAATACCTGGCCTTCCAGCAGCTGGAAGCAACTCCATTTCTGGGGGAACAGGGAGTGGTTAAGTTTCTCAATGTGCTGCAGCAAGGGGGCAAGACTGGGAAGCAAGCAGGGCCAAATCTCTCCTGCCTTTAGGAAAGGGGAAAATTTGGATGCTAAGGGCACACATTCAAATTGGGATATCACGCAGTGGGTGGTTCCCCTGACACATGACAGCATAATGTACCTTTTCATTCTTCTGTACAGGTCTGTAGTAAGCAGCTGCAGTGAGGATGGTGATGTGCATGGTGTAGACAAAGAAGTTGAAGTAAAACAAGTGCTTGACAAAGCGGTCCCACTTGTCTTGCAGCAGCCTGTTAAGGGGCTCCACCAGCAGCATCTCGTGACGGTTCTGTGCAGGAGCAAAAGGAGAATTTTGCTAGGACCAGAATATCCTGGACTTTGAAAAAAAACATATTCTATAAATCTTTAGCAAATGATCCCTCTAGTTCCCTTAAGCTCAGGGTGGAGGTTGCTGTTTCATGGAAGTGAGGGAAAAGATGCTCTGTGTGGAACATGAAGCTCTCCCCAGCTGAGGAGGTGCAGTACTCACTGGTGTCTCACTGCTGTAGGCAAGGATCTCAAGCACTGAATTTTTCTCACAGGTGTCTATACAGGACAGGTCATAAAGAGAGGAGTGGACAGGTCCATAGGCCCATTCAGTGAACTTCCTGGACAAGTGTCTGCACTCGGGGTCTTTGATCTCCCGTCTGAGGATGTAAGCGAAAATCTAATTGCAAAAGAACAATACAACCAACATTTCAGTGCTAATGGACTTCTCATTCCTCAGCCTCTCCACAACCCAGGAAGGGTCATTTCTCCCTAGTTCTACTGAGCTGAAGCCAAACCACTGGAGCACTGCAGAGATCCCAGTTAATTTTCTCACTGTGTGATGGGAGATGGGAAATACAAACACCTCTTACAACCTGGCATTATCTGTTTCAAAATTGCAAGAGAAAAGCAGAGATCTCATACTCATCTCTGAGCAGTCACTTTGAATGGGAACTGCCAGAAGATGAGTTACATCAGCCTGTCTGAAATAAAAGAGCTCCAGTGGTTCTGATGATATCAGAGACCCACTTTGTTTCCTCTGGGGCTGCCTTGCATTCCAGTGGGGTGTGAATAAACCAGCTGGGCACAGACACACTCACACGTTGTAGCCTTTAAGGACTGTGCAGTTAAACTGCAGCACCAGTTCCTCCCAACTAAAAGGCCTCAATAATGAAGTTCAAAAATCCATTCTGCATAAATGTTTTACATGTTCTCTCTATAATGTGACACAACAATGAGACAGTCAATCACCTCTGTTCACCTACCCCTATCTTCCCTGTTTTGGCTGCCAGAGTTAAAGGAGTCAGCCCTTTCTTGTTGGTGAGTTCTTCCAGCTTGAGGATGGGATTAATTTTGGCACCAAGGATCAATATGTTATTATACATCTTGGTCACAAACTTGGTGTTATCCTTGGTGTTATCTGCAATCTCCACCAGTGTGTGCAGGACCATGTTGCCCATGGAGTCCTCAGCAGCGATGTTGGCTGCCTGGTAGGGATTCTCCAGGAGGAATTTCACAATGCAGAGCTGGTTGGTGCAGGCAGCCAGGGACAAAGGCAGCTCTCCTATGGCAAGCAATGGGAAGGAGTGGTCAGAAATCCCAGTACTAGAGGTGCATAAACAGAGACATCACATTGTTTTCATCTTTCACCATGAGAAAAGATTAATTTCTCTGTCTGGAACAGCACCAATTCTTGTGATAGCTGTTAAAATAGGTTTTCTTTAGTTTAACTACATCACAGAAACACAGCTGCTTAAAAAAATCCTGCCAGGACAGGAGCAGGTTACAAAGGATACAGTGCTCAGAGAACAAAGGAAAGCTGACACCAGGCTCACACTGAACACCATCAGCTACCAACTGTGTTTCTTTATAAGCTCAGTCTTTGGAAGGAAATGTTTGGCCTAGAGGTGGAACAGCCCATCTGGTACTTCTGAGCCTCCAGTCCCACATAAACAGGATTATTTAACAGCTTGCACTTGGGATTGCTGCTAGGACAACTCCATCAATAAAAACCATACTGTGCTCACTCCTACCAAAATAAAAGCCAGATTTCCCTTTGATTTTCCTGAAGAACTCCCCACAGGCTCTGGCATGAACATCTGCTCCATTCTGGACCAGGAGCTTCACCAGGTACATGTTCCTCCTCTCGATGGCAATGTGAAGAGCAGTCTGGCCTGCCGAGACACCCATCAGACAGAAATCCTCAGCTTTTAGTACAGATTGAGAGCTTTCAGCACTGCAATTCCCTCAGCTCCATGTAGGATGCTGGAACTGAGAGCTCTGCAGGCTAAAAAGCTCTACAACTGAACAGGAAAAAACCCACACAAACAGCAAATGCAAGTCATTAAATCACTGTATATCAAAAATGGCAGAATATTGCATCTAACAGGGCACAGTCCCAGCACAAATGCACAGATTGTCAATAGCACACCAGAACTTTGGGGTGCATAATGCCTCATGCACAAGACTTTGAGAGCCCTGTCTGACCCCATTTCAGTCTGAGCACCCTAAGCATTCCCTGCAGCAGCTGTTTCTCTTACCCTTGTAGTAGTTGTCAGTATATTCTGCATTAACAAACTCTTTCAGAGTTCCAGTTTTCCTTGCAATATCCAGCAGCAAGGGAATGGTATCATTTTTCCCATCATGTAGATTCAGCATGGCTTTCAGTAAACAGGTTTTGCCAGTTTCAGGCTCTGTAAAACAAAAAATGGTAGGTATATAGAAGTGATTACAAACCCACCAGGCAAGCAGGAATTAATGAGGTTCTTTTCAAAAGACAAGAAACCTCATTTAGTGTTTCACAGAAAATTTCAGCTCCTGTAACCTTCCAATCAATGGGTTGCCCAATCAATAGGGCTATTAAAGGACCTCCTGCAGACATGCAACATAATCGTCTTTTTTATTTTCATCTCAGGAGCACTACTGCAAGAAGAAGAAGGCAACTCAAGGTATGTGACACTAAAAGGTACCTTTGAACTCCTCATCTGTGAGATGCTTGAAGGTTCTGTTAAGGTAGAGTAGCAGGTCACTGAGGTCCTTTGTGTTGCCTTGGGCTACAGCATCAAAGATCCTTCTGCGGTCATAAAATCTGAAAGCTTTTTCTGAGCAGCCTGTGATGGAATCTGTAGATAGGAGCCTAACAAGGGGAAATGTCAGTTACCTAAAGTCAGATATTTAGCAGGCTTTTTGTCAACTACCACAACACTGTTCTTCATTTGCTCAGATGAAGTAGTAAATGCTGCAGATCAGAATAGGTACTTCTGCAAAGGCTAAAAGAACAAAGTCTGCAAGCAACTCTCCTGATAAAAATTACAATTCTGTAGCTGAAGAGCTGAGAAAAAGTGATCAAAGAGGCATTGAAGCTTGGCAGTGTAACTGCAAGCTTGCAGCCAGGCAATCCCTTGTTCTCACTCTGAACCCCGTCCATTCACTGAGCAGCCTCAAGCAAGAGAACTGAGGCCTACTGCCAATTTTGGGCATAATATCCATGGAGATAGAGATTTTGAGATGCCAAGAGACAACAGTTATTGTCACTTTCAGTTGCAACGCTCCTTCATTTGGCATAGAAAATAGAGAAACTGAAAAAATGGTCATGCTCAAGTGGAGAGAACAAATGCTGCTCTAGGAACCATGGCCTGCAGCTGTCAAACTACTCATTACAACCAAATCTCACCAGGCAAACTTACTTGTGAAGTTTGCCCCTCTCCAAATTCACATGGAATTTGATGATAGAAGGTGCCATCAGGTGATCCATCTGGCAGAAGGAGTCCATGGGAGCCATGTCCTTGTCACTGTCCCCCATCACAAAGCGGCCCCGTCTTGCAAAAATGTTGCTTTTGGGTGGGTGCATCCTGGAGCTGAGTGGGCCCTGGGCGTTGTCAGGGGCTTCCTGGACAGAGTCCTCCCCATCTGTGTGTTCATCTGTCACTTCAGATTCCTCCATGTCAAAACTGCCAAACTTCTTCATCTTCCCAAGGATGGAGGACATGATGAGCCAGCAGTCTGTGGGGAAGGACACAAGCACCTCAAGTCAGCACTTACAAGGCCACAAGTCCCTTTTGCCCAGGAATGTTTTCCACAAACAGCAGGGAGTGGATTGGTTGCTCTCATCCCAGGAATGAGGCAGATGGACACATTCTCACTGTGCCCACAGCCAGAACAGTTTAGCAGGGTCTTTATGCCATTTGTTCCTGTTCCCACTGCCCTTACCCATTCCAGAATGCAGAAAGCAAACCAGAGCATCCCAGAGCTTCCTGTCCATTTCCCTGCAGAGCTGAGCCTCAACTACCTCTGCCTAAAACCACTGCCTCATCCTCTAGTCATTGCCAAAGCCTGAACAACCTCAAACCCCAAAAATCTCTATTTTTCTTCTTTACTTTCTGACTGGGTTGTGCCACAAACCATTCTCATGATTCTATCAGGGATGTTAAAAAGCCCTGCTTGTGCCATAACCTGATCTCTGGGATGCTGAGCACAGAGGGCTTCCTGCACCCAGGAAAATGATCCCTTTAAGGGCTCTGCCAGAGTTGTGGCAGTGCCTGATGGAAACTGGAGTGTCTGATCCTTGAGAGGTGAGTGTCACCTCAGCCATGAGGCACGGAAACACTGAGGAGAGCTTACCACAGATAAGAACAACCACACAGCTGATCTTGTCTGATTCACAACCACACAGAACCTGACACAAGCAACAAATACACAATCAGAGAATGCTTTGGGTGGGAAGAGACCTTAAAGCTCATCTCATTCCACCCCTCTGCCATGGCCAGGGACACTTTCCACTATCCAAGGTCGCTCCAAGCCCTGACCACCCTAGCCTTGGACACTCCCAGGGATGGGGCAGCCACAGCTGCTCTGGGCAGCCTGTGCCAGGGCCTCCCCACCCTCACAGATAACACACTCTGCTGAGGGTAGAACAGGTCACTTTTTTTTTTGTTTGGTTTCTTAATTTTGTCCTTGTGCCACTGAATGGAAAATATCCTGGAGTTGCAGCAGTGGAGACAGGAACACTTCATACCTGAACTGCTGCACAGCTGGCTTAGAGACATGCTCTGAAACCCCACATTTCTTGGAAATCCTACAGCTTGGAGCACAGGAATGTCACTAAATCTTTAAAAAGCCTCAAATTATAAACCACGTTAGCGTGGTCAGTAATTTTCTTTGTACAATCAGAGTGAAAACAACATGAACACACTTCAAGGCTGTTTCTCTTCACAAGAGAAACATTCTGAGGGTTGTGTGCAAATCTGCATTGAAGCTGGATTTTCAGTTCTGTGGGAATAATTCATGTTTTCATCAAGGGTCACTTACATTTTTCTGTGAAAGCAGGACAGGGAAGAAAATTTTGTCATTTGCATTTTCTACAATTTTGTACAATATACACATAAAACATCAATTTGCAAACTTGCACATTTAGGGTTACTGGAAACAATCTATCTTAGCACAGATAAAATACTAATGACTTCAATTTAACTTGCTCACCTTTCAAATCCTTTGTCTTCTTAGAAGCACTCTGAAAAAATAACATAATATCTTATTAACTGAATTGTTCTATAAATAAGAAGTAAAAATATTTCTATTTGGAACAAGATACTAAAATTACAGAAGAACTATTACTACAGTGAAAAAGGAATAAAAACAGTTCTATAAAATATAGAAAAATACAGTGGGAATATAACCATGTATAATTTTAATTTTTGTCTATTTAAACTCATGTGGATTGAGCCAAACACTGAGTGGCTACAGAACACACAACCCATTATTTTCCACAAAATAAATATAGACGTGCAGAATAGGCTCAATCCTGTCTCCCTGGCAATTGCTCAAACCTACATTATACATGCTTTCCTTTCTAAACCCAGGTAATATATTTGATAATGAAGACAAAGCTGCATTTCCTCAGGAGTAGGAATTTGCAAGGGAAAGAAACTTCACAAATCTGTGGAAGGATTATCCAAAAAACCCAGTAAGCATTATCTAGTTTAAAAAATCCACAACATACTTGACCTCTTTGAAACCCACGTACACAGAAGTTTGATAAAATGAACAAGGAAGTATTTTGGCTAGAATGCCTTGCCGCATCACAAATAATAGAGTTTAAAAATAAACAACCATGCTATTCAAATATACATGCAGAACTTACAAATATTGACAATAATCCTGTCTTCTAACAAATGGTCCAGTCTCAGTAAACACCCACTGATCTCCAGGAATTTGGTGTCAGATATTCCTCTTCCAAGGTGCCTGGACTGCAAAGCCCTCAGAGTTTGCTTCTCCACTTCATTTGTCTGCAAAATGTGATGATTTTTAGAACCAAGGGAAGTTCACTGGAAAAACAGAGAATAGAGCAATAAGATAATTAAGAACAATTCTGAAACCAGAAGCATCAGTGGCTTCTATTCCCAGAGGATTAGCAAAGCTCTTTACAAGAATTGCAGTAAGTTGCTGTTGTTTTTCCCTCCCCTTTAATTGCATTTAGTAATGGATATTCTTTTCCAGATTTCCTCTTCATAAATACACTCAAGTTTGCAAAAAATAAAAATTAAAAAAAACCCAGCACCCAAACCACCAGACAGCAAATGTTTCTGGGGGGGGGGTCACAGTTTCAATTCTTGAATTTCAATTTAATTTACAAAACTTTGTAAAATCTTTCTTGTGTGGCTGATTTAAAGATAAATATTTTAATAGTAAGCTGATTCAGGACAGAGTTGAGGAAGAACCAGTAAGTCCAAACCCCTTTTTGTTATTTCATGTTTCTCCTATGTTTTATTTAAATTTTATACATATGTTTATAAGATTCAGCCTCTAAATATTAATATTATGAGGAAAAAAAACCCCAACTTATCTAATCCTGGATGGATCTAACACCTTCAAAAATTCAGAGCTGTGTCATATATTGCTAAATAATAATTTACCTAAGACCTTTTTGACAAAAACTAGTCTACAGAAACAGCTTTTCCAGAGGCTGTTAGGTTGGGAACAACCCCCCAACTTCCTGAGATTTTGAGTAGAATATGAAATTATTCAATGAAATTAACAGTCTTTTGTTTTGCAAAAGGTGGCTGTCTCTCTAGTCTGGCCATCTATCCATGTATATTTAAAAGAATTATGTATTTACCTATTTAATAGCAAACTAATTATACTCCTTAGATCTGTGGTACTCAGAGTAACAAGGCTCTTTATTAATGCTTAAATATAGATTACCAATAGGCAGCTCCTCAGCAGCATCCAAAATGCTGCAAAGGCTTTAGATGCAACAGTATCATCAGCTCTTGCCTGTTATTGAATAAAAATGAAAGCAGACTTGCTGATAAAAATATATTTATAATAATGCAAGAGGGAAAACAATATATAACAAATTCAGACTTTTTCCAACACCTTTAGTCTACATTTTCTCTGTAATATGCCAACAGTTCCCTAAACATGAAATGGAAACGAAACCATCTCTGTAATTAAGATCTCAGAACTCAGCACAGCTTTCTCACCATAAAAATGTCAGTCCTGATGTTGCTAATAAGCAAGAGAGGAATCCACATCCATATTCCAGAGGAAACATGTGCTTCCTAGGAAAGAAACTGTATGCAGACAACATGAAACACCTCACTTGTTTCCCAATGTTATTTGAGCAAAAGAAATGTACATGTGGACAGAAAAGTATAAATGTTTTAACATTAAAATAAAGACTAGGAGAAGAAATTCTAAGAGCATAAGATAGGGGATAAAACTTGGAAATTTTAAGGGAGTGCACAAAAACATCAGACCAAGTTACAGACAGCAGCTCATCTCTCCCAGCCCTTTCCAACATATTTCCTACCAGGAAAATGAGCCTCACAAGAAGTGTCTTTTTATGCAGAAAGTTAATGGATCTTTCCCACTCACTCAGATAAATTTAATGTGATAATTGCTTCTCATTTCACAAATGGGAATGACAGAGCAACAAAATGTGCAGACCCAGGAGAAGCAGACATTAAATGCAGGGGTTTTGTCCCACTGTAACGAGTGAGAGTGCATGTGGAATAAAGTGAAAAAAAAACATTATAGAGTCAGAAAAAAAACAGAAGCTGCATCTCAGGCCATTCCAAATAATGACTTTATTTACTATGGAACATCACCATAGCTGCCCCCACAGCAGAATCCACATCCTTCCCATAAACCACAGGGAATGGAAAAATCCTCTCCACTTCCTGCCTCAGCACCTCGTTCCTGGCAAGGGCACTGCCACTGCCCAGGATCCTGCTCACCCCCAGCTCCTGCAGGTGCTGCACAGGGAACATGGAGCACAGGTTCTCCACGAGGCCACGGCACAGGGCTCTGGTGACATGGCCCAGGGACAGCTCAGAGGCACCAATGCTGCTCACTGATGCCAGCAGCTCGGGAAGGTGTCTCTCTCCAAATATGGTTGGGTGGACTGAGAGCTTGCTGTGCTTTTGGGCCAAGGCTGCTTGGATTATCCTTGAGTAGATGGCAGATTCCTGAACCTGAAATCCTGCAGATGGGAAATATCTTGTTACCAATCTGAAAAAGTCTGGTGTGTCTCACATGTGGACAGTTACAATAGACACTGATGCTCCTGTTCAGCAAAACATTGGATATCTTTTTCTGTGCCCCAAAGGTAATTGTGTGGCCAAGCTTATGAACCATAATTCTCCCATCCAACTCTACCCAGAATGTGCAATAGCAGAAACCTTTTTCTGATTACAGCAACTGCCTTTTGTGACAACAGCTACTCCTCATTGCCTGTACTGTTCTACAAAACAATGTCTTTAAAGGGACTAACAGCAGGGTTCAGCTTCAGTGGCTGGATTCCACGTGAATGCAACATTCACCTCGAGTACTTACAGAAAGAACAATTTCAGAGCTGATTTCTGTAGTGCAAAACCCAAGAGATTATTAAAAACCTGTCAACGCCATGCTTCAAGCACTTAGAAGATATTCCATGAGTTTGAGTCTTAAAACCCATTAGTGCTGCAAAATATGCACCAAAAGGACTCCTTTGGACTGCAGTCACACAAAATTACAGGCTGTTGTCCTCAAATCTGCCAACCTTGCCTTTTGAAAATCAACTTGCACAAAATAATTCTGTGCTTGAAACAAATGAAGGCCTAGAGGGAGTATGAATGTGGAGTCCAAGCATGACTGTCCCAGCATGCTCAAAAGCTTCAGTAGGAAATTCCAGAGACCTGGGAAGCATGACCCAGGAATTACATCCTTGTTCCCTTTATGGTATGATGGAACAGCTCTAGGCTTGTCCCTTTGCTTCAGCTTCCTTTTACCTTGATGATCAACCCCAATTTTGTGCTTCAACTCTCCTTGAAATTACTTACCCAGCTCTTGTGCCCACTGTGCCACCATTCCCACAAATGTTGCAAGCACATTCCCTCCATTGAGTGATGCTGCCACTGCCAAGTAGTCACCATTGAAGTAGGGAAAATAAGTGACAGTTGAGGAAGGATCTGGTGCCTCTGGAGGCTGGAAACCCAGGGGCATTGAGATGGTCAGCTGAGCAGAGGTGCTGATATTAAGAACTAAAACATGCACCAAAAAAAAGAAAAAAAAAAAAAAATCAGTGTTTTCCTAAGTTACCCCAAAGGAGAACAATGAGAAAAACCAATTAGATACCAAAATGACCATACCTGCATCAGTCCTCTCAGTCAGACAGGAATAAACAGAGCACTGGAAATCTCCCAGAGCAATTCCCACTTTTGCTCCTTGGGGTATTCCATGCCATGCACAGGTTGTCCTGCCTGCGATGCTGCCAGGGTCTCCCACCTCTGGAAGCAAGTGGACAGGAAAGCCAGATTTTTTCAGTCTGGAAGTAGAACAACATTATTGGAATTAAGCAGTTGGGGAATGTGTGGCACTGCTACAAAAAACACTTTGAAGTCACAGATGAACCTGGCCACACATTTGTGGCTGGTGCATTTATGGATGCTTTCACCAGTTTAGAAAGCTTTGCCTTGGACAGAGGCACCATTCCAGTCCAGTGGGCTGGGTAAACCAGCCTGGAAGAATAAATTGTTTTCCTTTCTATGCAATCTGAGCACCTGAGATTATACACTGCATGTTCAGCAAGTTTAACCTACTGATGTCATACAGACAAGCAGGTCCAGGGTGAAGGGACAATCACAAAACCAGCAAAAAATGCAGCTAAGTGTCAAAGAACTTCAGTTCTCATGCAATTAGTAGTTCACAACAAAATCATGAAGAGTTAAGTCCAGCAAACTCCTTACACAATCAGCTGCAGGTGCTACAGCAACACCACCACATTAGTAACAGTTCAGTTCAGCCAGCAAAATGCAAATTTCTGTCACTCTTTCATACCTTGATGAGAAGATCTTTCACCTTGGAGTCCTGGCCTAACCTAAGCCCTGCAATATATAAGGCCTTAGCACTCAGCCCTGAAAGAGCAAATCATTAAAATAAATAAGTAAATAAATAAACTGATTCCTTCTAAGATTTCCTGTAGCTTAATAGCTCTTAAGTATTACCACAAGTAAGTCTTAGAAGTTATGAAACTCAGCTCAAAAAACAAGAGAGTGGTAACTGTTTACCATGGCAGAGGCAACACTGTGGCTGCACTTGTCCATCCCACCCCACCACAGAAGGGGAGAGAACAGCCTGGAATCCCTGATAATTCTCTCAGCTCTGCTGATTGTAGATTTTGGGCCAGATTTTATCAGATTCAACAGAGCAAACTCTCAATAGCTCTTCAGTACAGGCCACAATTGATTAGGAATAACTTTCAATCCCTTTTTGTCTGTATCCCATCAACAGACAGGGCCCAAAGAGGGGCTCACACTGCCTGACACAAGCAGTGCACAAACCCCACTGAATGGCCCCAGCACTTACATGTCAGTATTCCAGCTCTTGTTTCTGCAGTTAAAGTATCCCCAGCTGGCAGCATTCTGGACAGACATCAGTGGCTTCTTCAGGTCACACAGCATGGCAACCACGTAGTCCTGGATGGTGCCAGCTGCATCATAAGCCTTCAGAAAATCTGGACTTTTAAACAAGATGTTTGAAAAACAAACAAAAAAAAAAAAAAGAAAAAAAAAAAAAAGAAAAAAAAGAAAAAAAAAAAGAGGGGTTTTTGCTTTAAGGCAGTGAGAGAAGACAATTTTCATTGTTAGAGGGAACTTCACATGTGGGTCCATTAAAATATTAAACAGCCACCTGAATTTTATTGTTTTGGTTTGGTTTTTTAAAATGGAATTTGTTATCCAAGCTGCAGCAATACTTATCTGAAGATGGAGAGAGGGCAGCTTTAAGGAATGAGTTGTCAAGGTTCAAAAGCACAGCATTGAAAAAATTAGCAGGAAAGTAGTAATTGTTTGTCTGAAATAAACAAACACACTGTTGATCCTGGAGCATTACTGAAAAATAGGTAAATTTCCACTTGCTCTGGGATCCACAAATTATATGAATGGAAATGTACCAAATGTGAAGCAAAACACAGCAGCTGGACTCATGACTTATGCAGCTCTAAAGATCACACCATGCTCCATATATTTGCTGGACACACAGTGAAAAAAACCAAAATCTAATAAAATTTTCCCATTTATTGAACCTTAACTCATTGCAGACCAAGAGACTGGCTCTTTGAGAAAGATGAAACTGAAGAGCAAATATTGCTGATGCTAAATCATGAGTGAAAAATTATATCCTTTGCAAACACACCACAATAAAGCAGAGCACCTGTATCACCCCATGAGGATCTGTCTCAGGGTCTGAGGAAGGAAGGAACTGAAATTAATTTAGAGAGTCTGTTTTGGCATCTGGCAGCAACCAGACCAAGCAACTCGGTTACTGTTTTAGGCATGTCTGTACTTTCCACAAAGTGGCACAAGGCAAAATGACAGTGTTCAAACTGCACTAGCAGAGCTGCTCTGAGCCATGGTACAGAGCAGAATTATTCTATGATACTTTAAAGCTTCTGTTCCTATAGGGTCAAAAGCTTATCCTTTTATTAGTGATCTGTAGTATTTTTCAAGGTCAGAGATTCTTGCATGCTTAATTGCACATAGTTTATATTAAATACTGCCATTTTAAATATTCTTTGACTACTTAATTAAGATTATGATTACAGAGAAGCACAGCCCCTCAGCCCATAGCAGCATTAATGTGCTACAAGAATACTAATTGTCACATCAATTCAAGATGAGAACAGCCTTTGGAGCAGCAATGTACCTGTTCTTTGAATACCAGAAGACTGTGGCACATCCAAGTCCTGTGGCCAGGCTCACGTGTGACTGAGGCAGAGGAAGGGAGGTGAGGAAGGTGGGGCTGCAGCGCCCATCCTGCCAGGTGACCAGGTGGCTGACCTTGTCTGCCTCAAAGGCAGGGCCTGTGCCACTCTCTGACCACTGGCACCCTGAAAACAAAACAGAATCCAAGAAATCCAGTGACTCCTGCAGCACAGCCTGCCTGGCATTCCTCATTTCTGGACACACCTGATACTTTGTTAAATATATCAGAAACAGAGCCAGTAGAGACTGTAATGAAATTAGTCTTAGTTTCCAGCCCTAGATAACATCATAATGCAAATTATCCTTTGTAACACAGAGAATGGTATCCAAAGCCTTCCTTCTCTTGAAGAGAGATATTAAAGATAAAACTTAAATACCAGGTGAGCCTCAAAAAACCCCAACCACAGTCTGCTATGGGAGCTGAGGAGCTGGCATGGCAGCTCACACATGAAAACCTCAGCTGGGATGTGCCACATCACCACCTGGAGAATGCTGCCTCAGTAATGGACTGCCCAGGATGGACAGCACAAAGCTGCATCACCTCAAGCCCAAGCAACAAGGAACCTGGATCTGAGAGTATTTAGCAGTGCACTGCAAAGTGCTTAAGAGTAAAATCCTCACACACTACACAACAAAGGTAGGACAGGGTTTAATTCAGGGTTTAATTCAGTTTCCCAGTCCAGCACATTCCTTCTGAGCAGAGAACACCACACCTTTGAGGAAACTTTCCCATTCTTCCATTGAAGAGGAGAGGCTGGGCTCAAGCACTGTTTGCCTGCACATTCCAGGGCACAGCTCTGAGCCCTCCCAGGCCATCCCTGGACACAGGGCAGGGACAGGACAGGTCACTCTGGAACTGAGGCAAACTCTTGGGTTTTGGCCACAGAGCAGAGAGTCAAGAGGAAATACTCAGCTTCCTGACTCACACAAGTATGGCTAAAAAATGTAATTCTTGGGTTGGATACAGGGCTTGGAAGTCACACTAACACAGTAAAAAGCAGCCCTGGAGGCTGGGAGGTGCCATGAGAAACATGCAAAATAAAACAATTCTTTTTCTTGTTTCCTCAATTCCCTGTTCTATCAAATCTGTTTGAACTGAATTTCCAATTGCTTTTCTCATTTTAAATGGATTCTAAGAAATATTATTAGTCATAAATATAACCCTAAAAGATGCTACTAAAATTTTTATTTGTGTCCCAAAGGTCCTGGATTCACTTAGTCCACTCAAAACAAATGAGAGCAAACACCCTCTTTCACTTGACAGAAATGAAACTAAAGTGGCATGTGGCTTTAGGACATAAAATATTTACCAATATGACATAAGAATCTGTGCCTGTGAATACACAAGGCTTTGTTATGCAGCTCCTGGGACAGCTGGAAAGCAACAACAGCTCCTCCAGTCCATCAGCCCTTGGACTTCTTTTTTCTAATAATTTTTAGTATTTAATGTAAAATTACAGCCAGTACTGAATAGTACAGTGTCTCTTCAAGCAATTAAGACCCTGACAACTTCTGACAGGCAGTGACCAGCACTTTTGGGAAATTTGCTCTGTGGTTTACAATACATCTTTACTTCATCTGCATAACTCCTGTTATAATAAGACTTGTATAATTGTCCAGATGAGCACAGTACAGGGTTAAGTGAAAGAAGACATGGACCCACACTCTGGAAGCCTTAGACTTCAGTAGGTCTATAAAGATTTAGCCAAGATAATCCATCTCTATCTCACAGGGCTGGTAATCCAAGGCCTGGATTCTTCAAATATCTTCACTATCACAAGGATTATCTGGGTATTTGCACAACCTCACTGCAGCTGACTTTGTCTCTGAGGCCTTGGCAAGCAGCTGAGCATCCACAATCCTGACCAAAGTCCTTTCCCAGCTCCTACTAACAGAAGCATAAGCAACAAAATTAATGCAACATGACATTTATGTATGACTTGCTAGGGAAAAAAAGTCTTGGGATTTTGGGAAAAGCCAGAGTTATTGAGATGCTGGACAGCATCTAGGTAAGGGGTTTATGAGGTGAATAAAAGCCCCCCTGCAAGCTATTCATGTGATGCAGTTCTTGCAGAGGGCAGCAGACAGCATGTGATGGAGAAACAATTAACAAGGCACAAATCTGCTATTCCTCCCTTATATTTATAATTGTGCTGAATCTGCAGGGATGTCATTAGGCTACATCCTTTATCATTAACTATAGTGAGTAGCTGAAATTTCAGTATAAAAAGCAAAATTCCCATAAGAGATCTCCTGTTAATTCTGTTTTAGAGAAGAACAAAGAGATGCAGAAGTTTAATCACAGAATTATTTCCCTGTTACAATTTAATTTTCTGCATCATAATACTCTGAGCAGGAATGTTAAAGAATGAATGTTACCTTTATCACTTTTCCAAAACACAACCCCATGCATTTGTCCAGAAATCCCAATGTGGGTGACTTGCTGAAGCAGCTGCTGAGGCAGAGCAGCAAGGCATTCATTCAATGCTCTTATGATTTTCTGGACATCCTGCTCCATTCCCTGCAATCACAAAGCATTATCCTGAGCATGAAGCCATTAGGATTCACTCAGTGTTTTTATTAAACAAGGTTGCTTTAGTCAGAAGTGAAGGACAGAGTTCATTTGGTTTAATAGCATTTATTAGAGTAATATTCACTACTAAACTGTAACAAAAAAAGAAATGGAAAATTGCAAAAAAATCCCGCAAACCCACAAAAACTAAAAATCAATACTACCAAGTTGAGCCTTTTAAGCTGAAGGCCAAGTAATTTTTAATTTCCTAAATAACCACACTCAACCATAACTTTAAAAAAATCCATGACCACTGACTACAAGCTTTCATTAATTCACCTTATCTATTGCTCTTCATTTGCCTCACAGAGAGAAAAATCCATGTGTTCTGGCAGGTGTGTAGTCTCCCCTGCCTCCTCCTAAAGCTCCTCCCTGTTTACTCACTGATGATTTTGATGATGCTGATATTCAATTTCTGGATATTCTATTCCTAGAACCACCCAGCAAACTGACCCAACAGTTCCCCACAAGCTTTCACACTTTCAAAGGTTCAGGTTACTGTGTGACAGACCAGTATGAAGATTACAAAACTATTGCAAAAGAGTCTACAAATAAACGTGAACTTTGTGCATAGGTACTTTAGGCTGCGTAAATTGGCAGGAGGAGGGTTGGCCTGTTTGGTATCCTTGGTATCAGAAACAGTGCACATTCTTTATGATTCTGATTGATCCTTTTTTTTTTAAATTGACCACACAATGGATGTAAAGATCTGTAACAGGAACACTTCTTCCTGGTTATTTCCACAGGGAGTTTCCAGTTATGATTCCACCTCAGACTGAAGTGCAAAATAAAATACCCTTCCAGTTGGCAAGTGGTTGCTGTTTCTTTACTGGGAGTGTCAAAGATAAGGTGGTGGCTCATGGGAGAATAGTTTTACAGTGTCTTAGGCAATTTTTCAAAACCTGGGTCCTTCTTAAGTCGAGCAGCTCTGCTTAGCTTCCTTGAACGGTGAGCAGGGGGCGTTTTAATTCTGCTTTTTAATACCCAGACACATACTGCCAATCTGAGCATCAAAACAATCCAGGAAAGCCACTGCACTCTGCCCAATGTACCAAATAACCCAAGCACTGCAAGGCAAGGCCGGTGTCCTGCAATGTCCCTCAGCACTCCCTGGCAGCCCTTACCTGCGGTGCAGCTCCCGCGCTATCGCTGTATGCCTGCGTCTCCCTGGAGCAGCTCTGTGCCAGCGCCAGCCCTCGCTCTGTCCCTGTCACCAGCGCTGCCTTCACCGACGTCGTGCCCAGGTCAATGCCCAGCACACAGGTGGGCCCAGGCCCGCCCGCCGCGGCCATCAGGGGATGGCTGGCACCTTGTCACAGGCGGAACAACACCCCCCAAGCTGAGCCCCACACGGTCCCCGGTGCCGCACTGCGAGCTCCCAGGGACGGGGCAGGAGCGCGACCCGGACTTCGCCCTCAGGCTGGAGGTGCTCCCTGCCCTCAGCGCTCCCTCGCCACTACTCCACTGTAACAGTGACAAAGCGCCCCTTCACCAGCTGACCTGCGCTGATTTAAACCACGCTTTTTATCCAAACCCAACCACCACGGTGCCCAGCCCGCCCTGTCCCCCCACTCACAACTCTGCCCCCCTCACGGACCCGCTCCGCCACACCCAAGATGGCCCCCGGGGGCGGCCGCAGCGACGCGGTGGGCGCTGGGCGGGGAGTCCACAGGCGATCGCCTCACGTGAGAGCTGAAAAGGGAAGAACCGGGACGGCGCGGGGCACTGAAGGGGGTGGGTTGTCGCCCGCTCCCCGGTACCGCCGCCTCGGCAGCGGTGCGTTCCAAAGCACCGCGTACCCCGCTCCGCCGGAGCGCCGGAGCAGAGTGCAGCAGGACTACAAGTCCCAGCGTGCACCGCGTCGCACCGCCAGCGGTGAGGGTCTGGCGGGGGCGCGGGGGCTGCCGAGATTTGTAGTCCCGCGCGTTGGGGTGGGGCGGGTCCGTCACTGGAGCAGCGCTGAGGTAAAGATGTGCCCGGGACGGGGAGAGCGGTGCCCTCCGAGGGGAGCTCAGGGTCCCTCGGCCGGGCTGGGGGCCGTGCTGCTGCGGAGGGAGCTGCGTGCCGCGGCTTCCAGCGGAGGGGATGGGCTGTGTGGCCGTGTGGGTGCTGAGGCAAGCTTCTCCCCTGCTTTTTCCGCAGCTTTTCCACCATGAGGACGCGATACCTGCTCCCCGCTCTGCTGAGCCTCTCGCTGGCGCTGCTGGGGCCTGGCGGTGAGTGTTTGGTCAGCGCAGCTTGGGCCCACAGGGCTCCGGATCAGTAAGAGATGGAAAGGGGCAGCTCTTTAGTTATCCCATTACATCTCTCCAGGGATACCTGTGCCACGCTTCATATCAGCTCTTCTCTCACGCCTTACCTCGACTTCTCGTGCTCCTACACTGTACTGAGGTTGTGCACCTCGTGCTCCAAAATCACTTCTGCAGATTGAAGAGTGCCTGGGGTGCAGTCAGTGATGAACTGGGGAGCTACTCTGCACACACATAACTTCTTACACTCTGTAGTATGTGGAAACAGAAAAAAAAAGTGTCCAGGCCAACCTGTGCAACCTGTATCTCTCTCTGTTTCTGTAAATGTACATTCTCTCGGACCTCTGGATACCTGGATTGAATTTGTGGCCCAAAAAACAATTTTATATTAAATTTGGGGGTTTTATGACTCCTAGATCACCAGGATCACATCAAGAACAGGGTGGTTTTGCAGTACCCTATAACCTTCCCTTGGCATGGACTTTTGTTGCACTTCAAGCATTTAAATTACTTCCTTGCAACATGTTCAAGTGACAGTTATATACTTCTCTTTTTAAGTTGCTTGGTTGCCCCCTTTGCTTTTTATTGTGTGAACTTGTCTGATTGATCTGATACTGCAGGGATCAATGGGTAAAATATCTATGGCACAAAAAAAGTAGGTTGTTCTTCTCAAAGAGCTGTTCTTAGTAATTGAGATTTGTGTGGATGTTTTTTTTCCCCCCACAGATGGAGCCATTGTGTTGTCAGTCCCTGAAGTGGTTTCTCTAGAAAGTGGAAGTTCAACAAATGTCACTATCTCTCTGAGGTAAAATCATGATTGCAGCTTTACTTTCCCTTTGGAACACAGGCTGTCCTCTATAAGTGAATTTACAGTTCCTCCCTTTCTAAAAATTGATGCTTAAGAGAAACTTGCATTTCCTAGAAGGATCACGTCCTGGACAAATGCTCAGTGGAGTTCTTTAGGAAAGCTGTGCAGGACTGTGTCACTTGGAAAGGTTTTATTTGTTTTGTTTTGTCTTTCTGCTGTAATTTCTGTCTTCCATCACCCCAAGTACATGTGCCTTGTTTCAGCAAAGGGTAGAGCACCAGGACAGGATAGGATGGGACAGGATCTTTTGGTGACTTTGCCACTTGTGTGGAGAAGAGGGAGGAACAATGTGGCCATCTCTGGATCAGATAAAAGGACCAGTGCAATATCACACAGTTTGGTGCTGGTTCCTCTAAGTGTGAGGCAGGTTCTGTTGTGTGTGGGCTGCTCATTGCTGAGAGGATTGAGCAGATGCTCCCCTGCAGCCCCAAAGCAACCTCTGAGCTCAGGCACCAGCCTAACTTGTTTTTTCTGCCTTCTCAGGGCTCCACTAAACGAGACACTGGTGATAACTCTTAATATTACACACTCCTCAAAGCACAGCACCATTGTTGAACTTCCTGATGAGGTAAGTGAGAGCACAGACTGTAACCTTATGCAAAAAGCTCCTGCTGCTATGGTGCAACTCCTCTCTCTTCCCTCTGCTCTGCCTTGCAGGTACAGTTCCCTGCAGGTCACACTGAAGCAAACTTCCAAGTGAAAGCAGATGATGTGGGACAAGTAACAGTTTACCTTTATCCCAATAATTCCAATTTAACCAGGTGAGAAACTCTTTTTTTGTTCTGTTTACTGTCCTGTAGCTTCCTAGAAGTTGGGGTAACTATTCCTAGGAGTTAAATGGGACATGGGTGGGATGCAGTTAAGAAGATTGGTAACCCTGCAGCAACTCCCCAAGTACTCAGGTAAATAGAGGGCACAGAAGCAGAGTGGTGTCTTAGATTTAATTACAAGATGACTGAGTTCTCATGGCTCCTTAGTCTGGTTTTATTAGTGCCTCCCAAAAGTAGGAAGATCACGTGGCAGCTTTTCTGCTCTGGGGAGCATTTGGCTGTCAGTGTCCAGTGGGATGCTGTTCTGGACTTCCTGGGGTGTGTCAGTTAAGGGAGCCCTCTCCTCACAGATACCAGTTCTGCCTCCTGGGAGGAGCCTAGCCAGATGGAGAAAGCTGGACTGTACTGCTTGTGGCTCAGCTATGACTGAGCAACAGGGTGCTCCTGTTTTACTTCCTTGTTTTGCTTCTGCTTTTGAAACTCGAGGCGAAGGCAGAGGTGAGCACATGGAGTGCTCACAGGGCAGCACGATCACGAGGGTGAGGAGAGCAGCTCTGCTCTTGCCCAACAGACCCTGTGCTGAGAGAGGGGAAGCCACAGGCACAAAGTGACCTTTGGGAGCATTCCCATGGTAGAAGGATGGAAAGGAAAGACTCAGGAGTGGGAGGTGTCCCGAACATAACAAGGTCACAAATGAAAAGGGGAGCAAGCTGAACCCAACCAAATCTTTATTGTCTTGTCTCAACACCTGGACTCTATTTCCACTCTCAGAGCAGAACAAGATAAAAACTCCTGAAAAAAGCTTTAATTAACTGATTCTTCTTGCCTTAACCATCAGGCCTAGGATTCAATTTCAAGTGATTCACAGCATCATAGTGAGATATGCTGATGAGGTGATTGGCTGGATCTATTTTGTTGCCTGGTCCATCTCCTTTTATCCTCAACTCTTTGAGAACTGGCGACGGAAAAGGTAAAGAGATGTGTTTGCAAGTCACTAAAGCACTTCTGCAAATCATGTTCATAGCTTCAGCTACATCTGTCTTGGTTATTGGGAATTATCCATGGAAAGATGGGGAAAAAGGTAAAGGTAGGGTCTGAATAATTGCAGCCCCAGTGAGATTTTATATATGCAGGTTAGAGGGAAACCAAGTGCATTCTACAAACGCCTGATCCTAAGGTTTGGCATCCAGTATGAATTTGTGATAGAGGAGACTTCCCCATTCCTTTTGGTGTCATGTTGTAAATCATCTGGCTGAGGCAGCTGTGATGATCACTGTCAAAGATTACCAGCCTCAAGAGCTGTTTCTCAGACACCTCCTTGTAGTGTCACATTAGGCCAGCTCCCCTTGAGCTGTGACTGGAAGTAGGAACATTATCATATATGAGAATGAAACCATTTGATCTGGCAGTGATGCACTTGTGCTTTGTGGATTCAGGCTGGAAGGGCTTTATCAGACAGGCTGAACTCATGGAGGGGTGCAGCTAAAGAGCAGAGACACAGATTGATCCATGAGAGCTCTGTTATTTCACCCAGCTTCCTGATGAACTCCCAGCATTGTGTGGTACAATGCCTCAAGCTTTTGCTTACACCAGAAACTGCTGTAAATCAATACATTCCAGGATCAATTTGTCCCTGGAACTGCCTGTAACTCTCTAATGCATGTTTCTCTTTTTTTTCCCCCCTTCTCTAGTGTTGTTGGACTGAGCTTTGACTTCATAGCCTTAAACCTTACTGGCTTTATAGCATACAGTGTGTTTAATGTTGGGCTCTTCTGGATTCCCTTGATTAAGGTGAGCATGATTCTCTCTTAACACGTGTTGGGGGGTGGGTATGTGCAGAAGAGAGTGAAAACACGAGGCTGGTTTTGCTTTCTCTTACCTTTAGGAGGAGTTCCTGGTCAGTTATCCCAGCGGGGTGAACCCTGTGGCCATCAATGATGTTTTCTTCAGTCTCCACGCAGTAGCCCTGACCCTCCTCACCATCATTCAGTGCTGCATCTACGAGGTGGGTCCGGGTGCTGGGCTGACCTGTGGGCTCTGCCAGAGCTCCCTCTGCCGGGCACCTCCCTGCTCTATTTGGGCTCCAAAAATCCCAAATTCCCTGCACTTCTACTGGCCTTTCCAAGCCAGGCTTCACAGTCTAGCTGCCTTCAGCTTTCCTGAGCTAGGAGCACCTCCACTAACCTTATCTACTTCAGCCTCGTGGATGTTCCAAGCTTATAAGTAAACTCCTTAGGGACTCAAAATAACTGAGGCAAACAGCCAAGTTCATAAAGTTCCCAAACAGATCTCTAGCCAGCACATAGATTACAGCTCTTCACAACACAAATGCTTTGCTGTTTCTTTGGAGCATTCTTCAAGCTATGATAGGACTTCAGATACTCCCTGCAATTCAAACACATTTTTTTCAGCTGCTTTGCTAAAACAGCTGTAAATGCCCTTTCATAATTCACACCTTTTCAAGGAGACTGATTGATTGTTACAGTCAAGTGATTTTTACTTAATCCCATTGATTGTTCCAGTCAGGTGGTTCTTTGTTTGATTTTCATTGTAAAAACCTCTCATCTGAACAGACCAATTTTCTCTGGATGGTAACTGTTTCTCTCTTTGGGTTCTTCCTCTGGTCATGCTAAATCTAAAACTGTAACAGCCCATCTGTCATCATTGCCAGGTACTACAGATTTTTCTAGTGAGGAATTAGAAAGCAACCATAAATCTTTTACCATAATGATATTATCAACCTTTTGCACATACAGGAACTCTTGATCTCATCAGATTGAATTTTGGAGATTTGTTGTAGTGTATGCACCATAAATACTCAAGGATACTGTTCCCCCTTGCTCAGGGACAGCAGTGTTTTAAATTATTGATATGAATATTGCTCATCAGCTCTAGCAAACCTCCAGCTGGTTGCTGTAGCACTTGCTTAATTTTAAAGTTCTCCTTGTGGTACCAGCCTGACTGGTAAAACAGGTTTGGAGTGTAGTGCTGCAGGGTCCTGAATAAACTGTATCTTTGTGTCTGGGGATGTGACCTGGCCAAAATGAATCTGTGTTTGTATTTCAGAGAGCAGGTCAGAAAGTATCCAAAGTTGTTGTTGGACTCCTGGCACTTGCATGGATCTTCACCTTCACAACGCTGTTCCTGGCTGCAGCTGAGGTGATGACATGGCTGCAGTTCTTGTTCTGCTTCTCCTACATTAAGTTAGCAGTCACGCTGATCAAATACTTCCCACAGGTAAATCTGAATTTTTCTGCTTGCATTCCATATCCCTGCCCCCATAAGCCTGCAGTGTGTGCTCTTGAAAGTCTGAAGAGACTAAACCACCAATGATGAATTATTAATAGTGACAAACCAGTAGAATTGTACTGAAAGCTGCTTGAAAGTCAATCCCAAATGTCTGCCATGACACTCTGCCTGCTTGTCACACTCCCAGGCCTACATGAACTTCCGTCGGAAGAGCACTGAGGGATGGAGTATTGGAAATGTGTTACTGGACTTCACTGGGGGAAGCTTCAGCCTTCTCCAGATGTTTCTGCAGTCATACAACAATGGTAAGCCTGGAACTGAGGTACTGGAGCCTGTCCTAATGGGTGCCTGTCTTTGTATCTCCACTGCAAAGTAGATATAAAGCAGGTTATCTCAGAAGAATGATGCTTGTGCTGCGTTGTTGGGAGCTGCTCTTAGAGGAAGGATGAAGAATCTGTTCATATTCCCTCAAGATATAAAATGAAGTAGCTATCCTGAAGAAACCACAGGAACAGTTATTAATTAGCTTTGCATAAGAAGTGCACTGCAGTCAGTCTTAGGAGTGTCTGAGCAGTTCAGGTAATAGACATGAATTTTTCCTACACTTGAGGAGTCACACTTAACTCTAATTTTGTGTTTGACAGATGAGTGGAGGTTAATCTTTGGAGATCCAACCAAGTTTGGCCTGGGTGTCTTCTCCATCATCTTTGACATTGTTTTCATGGCCCAGCACTACTGCCTGTACAGGAGACGAGGGTATGAGCCTTGTGAATAACAAACATCACTTGTGGAGACTCAAACTTTAAACTGAACTTGGCCCTACCCTCTCTGAGGGCTTTCAAGATTCTTGCTGCCAGGTACCAGAAGTGCTGATTCTGATCTCTGTCTGTGACTTGATCCTCTCTGGGCTGGAACACAAACTGTTGCCTTGCCAAGCACTGGCTGCCAGATGCCTTAAGGACAGCAAGCTCTCAGCTGCACATGGGGGACTCGTGCCTGTTGGGACTGCACACACAGCTCAGAGGGAGCTGTCCAAGCAACACGTGGCTCTTTTTTCACCAACCACAGGGAAGAAAAAGACCAAAGTGATGTCTTTCTGATTGGAGGTGAAGCACAAAGAGCAGAGTTCTGTCTTCCAAAAATCTGAGATCATGTTAAAGCAACCACTTAATATCTTTAAGTAATGACTGAAGATTGTCTGTGGATCCAAGTGCTGCTGCTGACATTTCCCAGACAGCTCACAGTCCACCACCACTCAGGCTGGCCACAGTGGTACATCACAATAATGGAGTTGTAACAAATGCACAAATATTACAATTTGAACTCTTTATTAAAAAAATCCTAAAAAACAGAAGCTGTATTCTTCTTTCACTGAAAGCTCTTTCAAAGGTGCTAAGACAAGTAATTAGAAGGGAATATGTGCATTTATACTTAAATGCTTAGAACCTGTGTCTTTCTAGATCCCAGGTGAGGTTTGACAGTTCCCCACCAGTGAAACCAGACCTTACTGACCTCAGTAATTCCAAAATCTACCCTTGAGCCAAAAATGGTCACAGCTAGAAGCACCCAAGTGATCTGTCACTCTTAAATGTAAGGACAAACAGCTCAGGAAAACCAACTTTGTTTTATTGTGTGTAAAATCAAGTGAAAAAAGCAGTACAAATAGCAGTGTATCTTTATAGTAACAAAAATAACTCCAACTTGAAAGACTTATAATTTACTACTGAATTCTTAAGTAACAAAAGTCCAAAGCAGGATTGTAGTAATTCCAGAGATATAAAAATTGATAAGCAGGCATCTGCTGGTGTGCACAGAACAGTCTGAGATGCATCAATCACAAGGTACATGGCACAGCAGTAAGGTACTGAATAAATTAGTCTGCCACCTCCTCGTGCTCTATTTACAACAGCTTACCCCAAGGCTGCTTAAGGAAACTATAGATATGTATAGATCAACTGAAGAGGATTAAAAACTCCAGGTTTTGGATAACTGTAAAGCTAACTGGCTAACAAACCACAGGATGCTAGATCATGGACTTAGGGTTGCAGCAAGAATCTTCAGACCTGTGGCATGTTGATTTAAACCAGTAAGTATCCTACTAGAGGTTTAAATTTGGTCAAGAGGCACTTCTGCAAAATTACTGGCATATTCATCTCTTCCATCCAATAAAACACTGATTTAAGCAAAGTCTTCTAAAGACAAACCAAAATCCCTCCCATTTCAAGTCTGATAGAAGTGGAATGAAGGACTGAAAACTCTACAGTTAAAAGCAGCATTTCTGGTAAGTTCAGGAACATTGTTTTGTTTCCTGCTCCATATTCTTTTCAATTAAACTCAATTCATCTGATGGGTACAAATTGGGAACAAGGAGAATTCAGGTTTTACCCTGCCAGTGAGGTTGAACTGTAGTGTCCATGAAGTTGTAGTGTATTTCACAGGCATTGATATAACACTTGTGTGTTCCTCAGTTGTTTCTTGCCTGAAGAGTCTGCTTTATCCAGGGAATCTTTGCAGGAAACTGTAATGCCCCAAACCCTTCAGCCACTCTCTATCTTGCAGACAGTGAAGGATTAGTACAGTGCTCCTCCCCACAGCACTATGCAGCTCTTAACTCTGGCATTTGAAGTTGGTAGCAGTGGGGGGGACAGGACAGCTCCCTTCTAAAAGCTTAGGCACAGCAAACCCTCAGGTCTCCCACAGCAGAAACCACATTTCCTCCTAAATAGGAGGCTTTTGTGCTACAGAAGAATCCTGTCCAAGTTAAGGCTTTTCCAGTTGCTCTTAGATAACCTGGGTCTGTCCTGTCCTGAAAGCCATGTCTACAGAAGTCTTGCCATGTACCTGCAGGGCAGACTTTAGAGAAGCATTTTGCTGAGGGGAGTATTGTTTTACTACTGCCAGTTGCACCAGAAGAAGTTAAAATAAAAAAAGAAAAAGTAGTGTTTACCACAGGTAGGAACATGCACTCCTTCCAGACAACCTGTTCCAGTCTAATCGTTGCTTTTTTCTTTGATACCAGTCTATAGATCTCCCTCCCCACGCCCTCCCCAGCTGGATGATGGATTAGGACATCATGGATTGCTGCACAGCCTTCTGCAGGGACTGTCTGGTCACCAGCAGCCTGACCACCTCCTCGTTCCTTTTGGTCAGCCTCTTCCTGGCCTGGTCATGGGTCACCATTGTCATATCCCAGCCATTCACCTGGAAAAAAACAAACCATAAAAGAAGGCAGGTGCAGGGACTCCCAGGTGTCCTGTAACTGTTCTATCAGAACCACGGATATGGTTGTGCCACAGCTCAGTTTATTTATAAACCCCACAAGCAGTCCTGGGAAGCACCCAGAAGATTATTTTCCCCAGCAGATGCTTCTCTGCACTGTGCAGATGGTACTACATCTGTCTTATTTTGGTGCTTACCTGCATGATCTTATCTCCAATCTGGAGTCCTGCAACTTCTGCTGGGCCTCCTGCTGTCACCCTTGTTACATAGATACCCTGAAAAAAAATTGAGTGTTCATTTCCTAAACGTGGGAGGATTCAGTACTCAAGGGCCATTTGACTGACAACACAAAAAAACTCCATAGTGTATTATGAAATTTTAGTTAAAAACATGCTTGTGCAGTGCTGGAAAGTAGAAAAGGTGGAGAAGTCACTTAAATAACCTCAGCCTGCAAGTGATAATGGGGCAAGAGGGTAACTGTGGCAGAGGGCAGATGATGATTTGGGTATCTCAGCCTTTGGGAGAGGGAATTGCTACAGGAAAAGATTGTCTGACCTTGTCAGTCTTGTCTTCAGAGAAAGGATTCTGAGTAGGGTCCTGATCAATGCCACCCCCAATGCTGAATCCCAGAATCAAATTGTCACCTTGACGAAGCTTATGTATTTCAATTCTTTGCTGGAAAGAGAAAGAGATCAAATAGCTGAGCATTGTGACGAGTGGAAGAAATTTCAAGTGCATTGCAGACACTGATACCTCAGATCCAGCTAGGTTGTCCTTCACAGAGATCCCACGACACAGCCCAGCCCCTCAATTACTCAGAGCTGTCCTGTCTGCCCAGAAATAGAAAGCAACAACACTAAAACCAGAGCAGGTCTCTGTAAACATGACTCATGCCTTGATAAGCAGCAGTCACTCATGCCCAGCCTCATCTTGCTCATTATCCACATGCCTTATGTTCCTGCTAGTCCTATCAGCAGAAATAACAACCTATTATTAGGATGGTTCTTTTTCAGGGTAACTTTTGTAACCCGGGGCAGGTTCCTCACTGCCCGATGCACAAAGGCATCTGAGCAGCTTTGTGCATTATGTCAGCACTGTAGAAATGCCAGCTGGTGCAATTCCTGAGCCAGGGTGAAAAGCCACGGTCTTAACTGACACAAAAATCTCTCAAAAGGCGCTTCGACCCTGTCTGATGGAAGATGTTCCTGCTCTTTGCAGCGGGGTGGATGAGATGACCTTCATGGGTGCCTTCCAACCCAAACCATTCAGTGATTTTCCTCCCACAGCCCTGTCACACAGACCCTGAACTTCCCCGCTGAATTCCAAACATCCGTGTCCTCAGCGGGGGCACCCACCCAAGCACAGCCCAGTTACAGCCAGGGGAAAGCAGAGAATCCCTCCCTCGCACTGCGCGCTGACTAAAGCCATTATCTCATTCTAAAAGCTCTGCTTCCTAAACCCCACCCGGACACGCAGGTGCTTATCCTGCCCGCAGAGCGGGATCCGCACCGACACTGGGCTCGGCTGCCGCACGGTCCCGGTACCGGGAGAACGCGAGTCAAGGCAGCTTCGCTCCCTCTTCTCTCGAGCAGCCCCGGGGGTCGGTCCCTCCGCCAGAGAGTTTCCCCTCTGTTCTCCGACCCGGTATCGCGGACGGAGAATCTGACAGCCGGGGCGGCAACCGGGGCCGGCGGTGCTGCGGACCGAGCGGCCGCGCCCTTCGCCGGCGGACCGGGGCTGCCCGGGCACCTCCGCCCTCCGACAGCCCGCAGGGCGCTGCCGGCCGGCACCAGCACCCGTGTGCCCGTCCTGGCCCGCACCCTTCGCCCGCTCCTTCCACACACCCGCGAACCGGAGCTGCCCGGGGCGGCACCTCCGCCCGCTGACAGCGCCCGGGCACCACCGGCATCCCCTTCTCCATCCCCACCAGCAGCCCCCAGCACGGTATCCCCCGAAGAGCGGTGACCGGCTGGCCCGTACGAACGCAGTGCCCGCCCCTCCCTGCCCGCTCACCACCACGGCCGTGACCGGCTGCCCCGGTACGAACGCCATGTCCGCCCCGTCGCCGCCGCCGTCCGAACAAAAGCGCCTCACCCAGCCCCGCCCCTCGCTCCCCGCCAGCCAATCCGGCCCCGCCCCTCGCTCCCCACCAGCCAATCCGGAGCTGCCCCGCCCACGGCGCACCGCCCGCACGGCCGCGTCCCGTCGGCCCCTTGGCCAAGATGGCGGCCGGGCGGTGGCGGCGGCGCGGTCGGGGCGGGCCGGGCCCGGCGGGCGGCCCGCGGTGACGGGAGCTGTGCGGGGTCTCTCGGCGCAGTGCGAGGCCTGACGGAGCGGCGGGGCTGCGCGCCGCCGTGGATGAGAGGTATGGAGGAAGGGGAGGACGGGCGGGAGGGCCCGCGGGGCTCTCCCGGCGGCCTGAGGGCGGGCGGGCTCGTACAGCGCGTTTGCTTCACCTCAGTGTCGGTGCGAGCGAGGAGGTGCCCGAGCCCGGCGCGGAGCCATGGCCGCCGTAGTGGCCAAGCGCGAGGGGCCGCAGTTCATCAGCGAGGCGGCGGTGCGGGGCAACGCGGCCATCCTGGACTATTGCCGCACCTCGGTGTCCGCCCTGTCGGGCGCCACGGCCGGGATCCTCGGCCTCACCGGCCTGCACGGCTTCATCTTCTACTTCCTGGCCTCCGTCCTCCTCTCCGTGCTGCTGGTGCTGAAGGCCGGGCGGCGGTGGAACAAGTACTTCAAGTCGCGGAGGCCGCTGTTCACGGGGGGGCTCGTGGGAGGGCTCTTCACCTACGTCCTGTTCTGGACTTTCCTGTACGGAATGGTTCACGTGTACTGAGCGGCTCCGCCGCTACCGGAGCTGCAGGACTGTTGCCAAAAGTCACTACACAATAGGCCAGCTCACTCTCCAAACTGTTGTCCGTGGCTCGTGTCGTTAATGCTGTTGGTAAATTATGTCCAAGTACGAATTAATCAGTAGCACTGTTCTAATTAAACTTAATGTGAAGCACCGTTTGGATGCCTCCTGTATTTTTTTCCTTGTTAAGGGGTAATTTCTGTCCCTAGGAGCAGGCACAGCTGTGGGGTTTGATTGATAATAGTCCCTTGTATCTTTTGTGGTTTGGATACACACACCAGTTACAATCCCCTCTGGATGTGCTGCCTGTCCCTATATGCAAATATTGGAGCAGTAACACAGCATTCTGAAATAACCAAATTATTTTAAAATAATTCTTCTGACACAAGAAAATAATTAAGTGGATGTAAAGGTTTGCAATAGAAACATACATGCAAATGTTCTCTTCCCCGACTGCCATCAGTAAATGGCACTGTCACAGGTGCTTGTCACTGGTCTCCAGAAAAGCCACAAAAGGGGCCAAATCCATCACCCACCATCCAGGTACTGCCTTTCCTATAGCCCTGTTCCTGCAGAAATCAGTGATTCATTGATTTGCTCACGTCACTATCACCACACCAGGTGGTGTGACCTGAAAAAACACTTACAGAACACTCCCAGGGAGCACTGGCCTAAAGTGACACATTTTATTGCTGAACATGAAACACAAGGAGAAAAAAAAAGTCAAAGTCAAGAAACGAGCTCCTGAGAAGGAATCTGGTTATGTTTTATTAACAGCAGGGGTTGTAGGAGTTGTGTTACACAATCTAAAGAAAGGAAACATTCTGGGGGATCTGGGGGGCCTGGAGACTTAGATTCAGGAAATAGCTTTGGTCCTCTCACAGGAGGATGTTTTGGCAAGTTAAAACAATGGTTTCAGCAGAGCACAGTCAGCTTTGCACATCAGGAGGAGCTGCTTGCTTGCCAGGAGTTGTGCCAGGCCCTGATGTCACACAGGGGGTTCACTCTGTGTTTCACCATCTAGAAATTACTCAACTCCAATTAAATCCTGACAGTCAAAAGCCTGGTGGGAACTCTTGTGCAGTTCCCCACGTGGTGACTTGTGTTTGCCTTGAGGAGAGACTCCTGACACGGAGAGGTTTTGGATGAGATCACAGCACCAAAGGTACACGGCTTATCCTAAATGAACTCCATTGTTTAATTCAATTTTCTAGCCCCATTTTTGGCTCACTACACAGAAGCAGAGTGGGGGGAACTAGAGTGGGTGGGGTTTGCTGTCAGTGGCTGGGTTCAGAGTTTGCCACTGCTAACAGAGGTGAATTTTAATTTAGGATGAACCTGTACCTCAGAGTAACGACCTTAAAGAAGCTAAAGCAGAGGTGGCTGCAGCTGCTGGTGCCATTTGTGCAGACACTCAATGGCAGCAGCTCTCTGATGCCACCCTCAGATGCTGCAGCAGGAGCCCTTTAACTTTTGGTATTCAAAGCATGCACAGAAACATTTAATCTTCATCAGGACAGCTCCCGGTCAGTGGTGATGGGGCAGCACGTACAGAACACAATGATATTCCTTCAGCCCTTTTCTGACATTGGTTACATCCTCACATGAGATAAATGGACAAAATGGGCTGCAGGGAGACTGATTCTGCTGAGAGAGAAGCACTTGTGTTTCCTGGAGGTCACTGGTGTTGAAGTAGCAGGCAGGTATGTTCTGACTTCCCTGCTGTTGGTGTATTCGGAGGAGGCTGGCCCAGCCCGTGGCCCTGGCAGAGCTGTCCCTCTCAGTCTGCAGCACAGCCCAGGCTGCTGTGAGACACAGAGGCACTGAGTGCCCATCCAGACCGGCCCAGCATGAGAAATCAGGCAGTGGTGCAGCAAGGACAGTCCTGAGCAAATGCAAGCAGGCACTGAAGGAAGGAGGCAGAAGCTGTGCAGTGCTCGCAGGGCCACGTTGCTGCTCAGTGCATTAACAAGAGTGACTGTCCCTCCTGCTTCAGGCCCTGCAGGATCACAGCTCCTTCCCCAGCTCCAAGAGCTACTCCAGTGCCACATTTCCCTGCATTCCAGAGCACAGCAGTCCTGCTGCTTCACACCTGATGTCACATCATCACCCAGGCAGGAGCTGGAGGCGGTGGCTGCCACGCAGCAGAGCAAGAAACAAGGTTGAGTTTCAGCTTCAGCCCTTCCCAAAGTGCTCCATCACAGCTTTTCTCCACATGGAAGCAAAGCACAGCCACAGGACAACGCTGGCTATTGGCATAAGTACAGATATATCTATCAGTGGATATAAAAACATTCATTTGGTGCCTTCTTTGTCCTTTTATAAAAATCCTTTTATAAATCCATAGTGATGACACACGTTGCAAGATCAGGATCCCAGAGAAATCTCAGGGAAGAAAGGCAGTCTTTGGAGAAGGTGTTTTTCCTCTGGGAATCCTGTTCGTAGCAGGCCTGATCTGGGCTATGTCCACCTGCCAGTGCTGGTGTGATGCCACACCTGTGTGGAGTTCCTGGAGCAGGAGTCCAGCTGGCAGAGCCTCTGCTGTGCCTAGAGCCCATCGAGCTGCTCCGGGCTCTGGTTCCCGTTCAGCGTAGGGCTCGACAAGGACTTCCTGGAGTTGGACCTGGGGAAACAGGCACAGGATGAGCAGGCTGGGATTGTTTCAGGAGGCAAAAATGTTCCCAGCCAGGCCTGTCTCACCTTACCCAAAGGCCCCTCCACATCTCAGTTTCACAAGGCTCTTGGAGCTGCCCCAATTCCACCCTCGGTCATTAGGGACCAACAGCACGAGGCCATTGCCAGTCCAGCCATGACACAGCAGCTGCCTTTGCTCCCCAGCTCACTGCAGCAAGGAATTACAGGGGAAGCCAATAACATGGGCAAAATAATTTGGAAGAATATATTTTATACTGTGCTCCTGTATCTCCTGCTATTTCTATCACTCTTAACAAAAAGCCATGATTTTTAACACAAAACCAAGCCCACTTACTTGACTTCCTCATACTTTTTGCCTCGATAAAAGTTACTCTTCTTGATCAGATACAGCAGCACCAGGTCACAAAAGAAAGCTCCCTGCAAAGGGAAAGAACTGGTGTTTTATCTTTGAAACAGAAGAGGAAGTGTTCTGATGTCATTAGAAATGAACATTAATTAAATAATAATTTATAAACACTGTAGAAGCAGTGTTTTCCTTCATTCTCCATGCATTTTCCAGGGTATGTATATATAATATACAGCCTGTGTGAGTGTTTAGACTACCAGGTTTATTAACAAATGCTTTTAAGACAGGACACAGACACACACCTGGCTGAGTATTCTGAGTAGTGAAGATTCTGCTGGAGAAGATTTAAACCCCCCATCCCATTCTCATCCCATTTGGGGTCTGGGTCCCCTGGGGTTACTTTAATACAAAACATTCACTTACAGCTCCCATGAGTGCCAGCCCCGAGCTGATATTGATAATGGTGGGAATGATGTTAAATTTCCCTGCCTGGAAGAACAAAGGTCATGAAGTCACCACTGAGAGAACAACCCACAAAACAAACCCAAGGGTGTGGTACTGCCCAGGGGAAGCTGCTGCTGCCCCTGGGTGCATTTTGTTCCCAGGCACAACCACGCAGGATTTGCAGTGAGCAATTTTGGAGGCTGAAGGTCTGTGTGTCTTAGATCTGACTGTCCCTGGCTGCATTTCTGAGCTTGCATCATCCCTGGATTAGGCTTCTTTTCTCTCTGCAGTGCTTGCACATGGAAAACAAGTCTCAGGGGCACATTTATTTCTGTTGGGCTTTACATGAGCCTGGTTTTAAGTAGAGGAGGTGCAGGCTCAGCTGCACTGCAGGTGATCTCTCATACGTGGGCATTACCTCCACATGGATGGATGGGAAAAGCCCTTCCCTACAACAAGCCAGAGAGGCTGTCCTCACCTCAGAGCTGCCTCCCCCCACTTCCTTTCTCTGCAGGCTCTGGCACATCCTGGCCTGGCCCTCACCTTGCCATTGACCATCACATCGAAGCGGATTCCGTAGGCTTTAATGAGCGTCCGGTAGTCGACCCCCTCAGCATCCCGGTAATACTTGGCAAACCTGGAAAACAACAATGCTGGCTTTAATTCCACCTGCCCCTCTAAGTCTCTCATCCCTTCAAAGAGATCTGTTCCCTTACCAAAGCCAGCTTTAGCCTGCCAGGAGCACTCCCTACCTCCCTCCCTCCCTCTGCAGCTCTGTGCTCAGCTAAAGCATGCCTGGCACAGGCTGGTGCCACTCCACTGCCAACCTCCAGCACCTGCAAGCCCAAGCAGCCCAGCCCAGCAGTGGTTCTGCATTGTGCCCTCTGTACCCACCTGAAGTTGTACCCAGAAGAGATGGAGGTTTCTGCAGACTTGTTGTCCAGCCGGCTAAAAGAATAGTGAGGATTACATTCAGAAGGGGCTTTATCAAGATCACAGTTCCATTCAATCTGAATTCCTATCACACCACCCTTAAAAGAGAGAGACAGGGTGATTTGTTTAAGCTTAGTTCAGTTAAAGTGTCTTCAAAATTTGTCAGACCCTTGGGCAGGCTTTCCCCAGGGGCAAGAAGCAGCTGCACTTCTGGTCAAACAAGGGGGCACACGCTCCTGCCTGGGCTGAGTTCATGTGTGTGACATTAATGCCATCATTACTCTACAACCCCACTTCTCCCTGTGCTGGTATCCTGAGGTTCCTCATCCCAGGACATTGCTTTCATCCCACACTTCAGTGGGGAAGATGATCTTTTATGCAGGGGTGGATTTCCAGAGTTCTGGGTTTAAACCAATGGTGTGGTAACGTTGAAATTAAAAAAAGAATCCCTGCTGGCAGAGCAGCAGTTTGGGCAACCCTGAATAGAAACAACTGACCCAACCAGCTCTTTTAGAGACCCCCATTCCCTGGGGACAGCATAAATGGGACCAGCTTGACTTTAAGCCCTGGCATCTCTGCAGTGCAGTGCAGTGCAGGAGGCAGCTCCCTGGGCAGGGACTCCTCAGAGCCTCCCAGAGAGCAGTGAGCCAGCTGGGAACACCCACGAGCCCCGGGGCACTCCTACCTGCAAGGCCATTTCCTGGAAGTCTCCCCCAGCCCAGCGGACGATGTTCCCCAGCACGAAGATGGGGCAGTAGGGATGCTCCTGGCTGTACCGACAGCTCTTCAGGTAGGACTCGTTGTCAGTGGCCAGCACATTCATCCTGCACGTAGGAAACAGGGAAATCCACCTTGGCTCCCTCTTTGCTTGCCTTCAGAGCCTGCAGCAGGACTGCAGAGACAAGAGGCTTCTCCAACACCTCTGTGCACAGCAGCCTCGTCACCCTGAGGGAATCTCTGCTGCTGGGGAAAGCAATCTGTCCCCAAAAATGATCTCCTGGCCAGCTGAATCTGGGCTCAAGAAAGGACTCACACAGAACAGATTGCCAGACTGCTCCAGGGTGACCTGTTTTTCTCAAGGGAAAACAACAGAATTCTAGAAATGCCTGTCTGAGCCCAGGACAAGAGACAGAATATGCACATTTCTACACTGCCTCAGTTTGTTCACATTGCAGCAACAAAGGCAAACTAATCTTTTTTAAATTTACTTTTTTTGCCAGCCTTGTCCAGGAACTTTATTTTTCTGGAGGAGGGGGAATATCTATAGAGCAGGAGCAGCTCAGGAACCTGTGGCACTTACTTGGAGAACTTAAACTTGGGGAAGCGAATGGAGTTCTTGATGTAAACAGTGAAGTTCTCTGCACTGCCCAGAAGTGGTTTCCTGCAAGAGAAGGGTTTGTTCTCTGTCTTTGTCCCCTGCCCACATGTGAAATCTTGAATTGCCATTTTAGAAGCAGCTTTATCCAGTAGGTTGGATGGCACCAGGCCAGCTGTGCCACTTCCCCCACAGTGCCAGCAAGGGGTTGGTGAGGAGCGTGCAGGTCCAGGGGACACCCCAAGAGCTGGGAGCAGCCAGGGAGAGAAGCAGGGAGAGCAGAGGGCCTGTCCTGCCAGGGGGAGCCTTGCAGAGCCCCCTCCTGCACTGAGCAGCCAACATTCCAGCAAGCACCCAAGCAGAGGGGACACAGGAACTGCCATGGGTGACACACAAGCCAAGGAACTCAAGCTTAGAAACCAGACACGTACTTGGGCTTGGATCTTTTCTCCACTGGGCACCAGGCCAGTATCTCACAAGTCCCTCTGGTGCTGCCCCTGTCTTTCAAACAACGGCCAGTCTTAACGCCTGTGGGCAGACAGCACAGAAAAGGTCACACCAGCAGGCACCTCCTCTCCTTGCCTACAGGGCATGTGAGAATAGAGGGTTTTCCCTCTCCTCCCTGCTGTGAAAGGGCCTCTCAGCTGGAACAAACACCCTCTTGTTGTGCCTCTCAGCAGCCTGGGGTTCCCTGGCCCAGCCACCACAGAGCTGTGACGAGGCAGGGATCTCAATAAAAGAGAGGAAAGGAAAGAAAGGCCTTGGTGCTCTCTGCAGTCAGAGATCTGGGGGTGTACCCAGGCTGAGGGCTCTGAAGGACACCAGACACAGCTCAGACAGGGACATGTCCCTTACCATTGCCAGCCACCACTGCTTCCCCTTCCAGGCAGTCTGTGTCCCTGTCACACAGGGCATCGGGAATGCTGGCGCTCTGCAGAGGGGAAGAGGACACAAGGGACAGTGTGACAGGACACCAGAGACACAGAAAGTGGGGTGGGCTCTGTGTGAGCACTAAAACCACACAGCTGAAGTGGTAACTGGGGGTCATGCAAACATATCCCACCACCAGGAGCACCAGCACTCAGCCACACCCTCCCAGTTTTGGGATCTGCTCAGTCTGGAGAGGGGCAGACTGAAAAAACCAACATCAGTACTCACCAAAACCAGGCAGGAGCCCACTTTGCTTTAAGATAACCCTATCTTGGGTCTAAGCCACAGAGTTCTCTGGCCCAGTGTGCCCCTGTGCTGGCTGCACGGCCACCAGAGGACAGCAGTGCCCTGACCAAGCCAGCTGTGCTCCTGGTGTGACATGGAAAATCCTTCTGCCCCATGGACAAAAACCCTTCTGCCCCATGGACAAAAACCCTTCTGCCCCATGGACAGCACCCCCTGCACAGCCACACACCTCCTCCCCAGGCTCCAGCCCACCCCAAACATCTCCACAGAGGATATTCCACAAGCACCTCCTGCCTTTGGCCTTCAGGGCACGTCTTGGAAGGTGCTGAGCAACCACCCCGTGTCTGGGAGGTAACCAGAGCCTGAATGTTCAGCACTTTCCAGGATGGGGCTCTTAAAACATCTCCTCTCCCCATAACTACCCTGAGTCACATCAAATTTGTTTTCCCAGGGCCTTTTCTAACCCTGAGCAATCACTGCCTGGTCTCATCTCCAGCTGGGCAGAAATTCAACACCACCTAAAGTCAGGAAGTCTCTGCATGATCAATGCCTCTGGAAATTAAGACAGCTGAGCCTCCCAGCTTTACAGTAATTTCCCAAATTAGCTTTCACACTACAGGAAAAAATACTTGTCTTTCATCCTTCCTTTCTTTGTTGCTCCAGAAGTGTCCTCTGTCAGCTCTTAGCCCCAGTTTTGCAGGGGTCTGGGGGTCAAGGGGCTCAGTTCTTCCTACCTCAGCACACGTGGCTTGTCTCTGGTTTGGGGTCACAATCAGATTGGTCATGACAAAGAAGACACTTTCACCCTGCAAGAAACAAAGAGTTAGAAAACTTGGTTTACTCTCAAAGTACTTGTAAATAAGGAGCATGAAGCTCTCTTCAGAGAGAGCAACCCCCTCTCCCCACGGCTTTTCAGGCTGAGATACAACATCACCCTTTGTGTGGATATTTGTTTGGGTGAATTCCCTCACACTGTGGGTGCACACACAGCTATGAGAGCCAGCCCACGGTCCTGGGGGGAGGCAGAGCACCCCCAGCATCTCCAATAAAAAACTCACAGCAGAAAACCCCTTCCAGCATCACTTTCTTGTATCCCAGCTCCTGCTAATTCACAGGGAAGACCTGGATAGATCCCTTCAGCACCCACAGGGGGTGATGCCAACCTGGGGAGGGATGACATAGTCTGCAACATCCCAAATCCTCTCCCCCAGCTCCGAGGTGTTGGTGAAGGCCACCCCTTTCAGCTTGGTGATGACAGAGCTCTGGAGGGACGTGTCTGTGTCCTGGTAGCCTTTCTTGACCACAAACACCCACCTGTGTGAACACAGCAGCGTTAGGGGCAGTCAGGGAATGAGTCAGACACAGAAATTCACACCGAGGTCAAATCAAAGCATGCCACTGACACCAAACCCTCTGACACTGCTGCTGCTAATAAAGGATGAACTCCTGGACACCAGCTGTGCTTGCCAACAGTGGAGGAATGTGTAATAACAGGTCATGAGCTACGAAACCAAAGCCTCCCTCTGTGCTACACTCAGCAACCTCAGAAAGGGAAAGGAAGAGCAGGGCTGTGTCTTTCTCAAGAGGAAAAACAAGAGAGGCTTTTGCAGGTTCCCAAGTGCAGAACTCTCAGTTTAGCACACAGACCCTGACCTGCCAGCCAGCCACACGCCAGGCTGGAGAGGGAACCCCTGCAGCTGAGCTGGGGATGCCTGGCAGGAACCTGCAGGGGATGTTCCCAGCTGGACCCAGCTCCTTTGTCAGCCAGGGTGATGGGAACAGCCTGGCTGCACCCTGGGAGAGCTGCAGCCTTGCTAAGCCATCCAGGGAAAGGCTTTGCTTCCTCCTCTCCACTGGAAGCAGCAGGAGTTCCATTTCCCTGGGTGAAAACCTCTGGCTCAAATGAAACAGTTCCAGCTCCCCCACAATACTGCTAAAATCACCTGTCAGGACAATAAATCACCCTTGAAGAAGCTGAGGGTGAGAGGGGCTGAATCTGTGGCACAGCTCCCCTTTTTAGGCTCTCCTGCCCACGGGGAGGGGAAGGGGCTGGGCAGCCCTGGTGGTACAGAGCCCTTCACCTGCCACGTGTGACAAACCTGCTCATGGACACTCCCCACTGTCACAAATACATATTAGAATATTGGCTTTTCACAAATATTTGCATGGATGCTACCTGGATAATGTCAAAGTAATTTTGCTGTAAAGAAAGAATTTACATTTCTGTTAGACAGAGTAGTGAAATAGCTGATAGAAGTATTCTTGTGCTAAACTGCCTGCTTGGTTGGTTGGTTGGGATAACATTCAATGAACACAAGAAGACCCCAGCTATTGATATTCCAACTGACAACACTTACCACCAACAGAAACCATGGACCAAAGCCCAAACTGGAGGTGATGATAAGAATGGACTAAAACCACAACCAGGGAACACAGATGCTCTGAAAAGACAGCCCTGAGGATGAGCCCTGCTAAACAATTCTTGGAAGGTGTTAACTGGTTTGGGGGAAAGTTTCAATATGCCCAGTTGTTTATTCACATGCAACAGGCTGATGCAATAGAAATGGTCCAAAAATGTTGTTTCTGAAATGGCCAGGGTGCTCTTGGTGGAATGCCAAGAGGCACCTGGCCATTAAACCATTTGCTTTATTGACTTTGTCTCCTGTTGTCCATTACTAAACTTTTAAATTTCTACAGGAGAGTGAGCCTTGTTTTTCACACCCACCCTGGGAAGTTTCCTACTCTCCCCTTTTCCCAAGAACACTGATCTCCTCTCCCAGGAGGGCTCCAAAGCAGATCCTTGCATTTTCTGCAGTGAATCAATGGCAGCTGCATCCCAGAAATAGTCCAGGAGGGTTTGATGATCCCTGTCCCCAGCCTGTGAACAGGGACGTGTTCCTGTGAGCCCCAGGCCCAGAGGGGTCCCTGCAGGGACCATCAGTGGCAGTGCCAGGGGTTTGCAAGAGGCCACGGATGCCAGAGGAGGAAAAGAACCCTGCCCTGTCCATGCTGTGTCTCTCCCAGCCCTCAGGATTCCTCCTCCAGCCAGCCCTGCCAGGGTGCTGAGGAGCTGCTCTGCTCACTGGAGCAGGCTCTGGGACTGCACAGCTTTCTATAAATACACCCAGCACCTAAAAATGACTCTGCTATATTTAATCAGTGCAAACACGAGGTGTGGGAAAGGTGAAGGGACCAGAAGCACAGTGAGGGGACAGTGAGGTGTCACAGTCTAAAAACCTCAGAAACTCAAGAATGAGCAGCACAGGCTGGATAATTCCAGGTCTGAGCCTGCAGGCACTGGTCACACACCAGTGTGCCCAGTGTGCTGCAGAACTGGGCCTTCCCCAGGCTGTTCCTGAGCCAGTGCCCTGCTCTGAAATGAATGCCAAGCAGCTGACATTGCTGCTGCCTCAGCCCCCACAGCCTGGCTGCTGCAGCCCACTCCAGCTCAGAAATCCCCCATTTTCTGCTTGCTTCCCTCCCATCTGCACCTGAGCAGGTCGAGGTGCTGTGCAGAGAACACAGGAGTGCCCCAAGGCTCAGCACCAGGGCTGATAATGCTCATTTGTCCTGAGGAGTCACACAGGAGGGTTTGGCACCATTCCCACAAAATATAGAAATAGAGGCATAAATAATGCAGGACAAAGCCATAGTCACTGAGTCTATTTTAAACCCAACCTTAATCTGAAAGGCAGAGCTGAATCTAACCATGCCTAGCAGGTGAAAAATCACACATAACCTATCAGACACTACAAAATGCAGCTGTATAAACCTGTCTGATTAACTGCATTGAAATCAGGAGGCACAGCAGGCTGGCACTGTGTGCAGAGTGCCCTAATTTATCTTTATCCCAGCAAAATCCATCCTTATCACAGCAAAACATGAAGCAGAGGGTGATTCTTACCCCACCAGGTAAGCCAGGATGGAGAGCTGCACCACTCGGTAGAGGACCCCAACCTTCTTGTTCTTGGCAATGACGTATTTCTCGGTTTTGTAATCGAAAAGAGACAGAAACAAAGCCTTCCAAGCCACCTGCCCCATGCTCCCAGCTCGCTCGGTGGCTGGAGCAGGCACAGCTCGCACCACCCACACGTGCAGTGCATGGAAACCTGAGACACCAGCCCTGCTCTCCTCCTCCTCCTCCTCCTCCTCCTCCCTCTGCTGCTCTCCGGCAGCAGCTCAGTCAGGAGCCAGCAGCTGCACTGTCACATCCTTCCTGAGCTACTTTCCAGCTGATTCATCCCTCGGGATAGCCCCTCTGCCCCTCCAGGTCTGAGTCTCTCCCAGCAGGAAATGTTTGGGATAGAATGTGTTAGAGCACAAAGCCTGTGTCACAATGCTGACACGGGCACAGAGTGGGCTGGGCTGGAAGGGACCCACAGGAACCACCCAGTCCAGCTCTCAGCCCTGCACTCACCCCCCAGAAATCCCACCCTGTGTTTCCAAACACTCCTGGGGCTCTGGCAGGCTGTGCCCGTTCCCTGGGGGAGCAGAGGGGGCTCAGCCTTTTCCTGATGTCCCCCCTGACCCAGCTGCAGCCCTTCCCCGGGTGCTGTCACTGTCACCAGAGCTCAGCTGCAGCATCCAGGGGGACACAGGGACAGCCCCTCACCATTTCTTAGTGATTAAAGAACTTTCCTCAGCCCTTACAGGATGAAAACACTTTGGGGTAAATTTTGGATTTCTTAAACATTTGCCTGAGCAATGAGAGCCAGGGTCCTTGAGAATCAGCCAAAACACCTGCCTGGTTCCCTCTCCACACCAAAACCCAGATGAAGAAACTCATGAATAAATTCTTCATGTGCCTTAGGATAAATATCAGTGCTTTCCAGGAACTGGACATGAGGAAACAAGCACAGAGGGTGAGCAGCCTGGGTTTGTTTCAGGAAGCAATGTGGGCAAGAGGCTCCCAGCCAAGCCTGTCTCACCTTACCCCAAATGTCCCTCCATGCAGGAAAAACTCCAGATCTCAGTTCCACGAGGTTTCTGGAGCTGCCCCAGTCCCACCCTGGGTCCTGAGGAACAGCACCAGGCCAGGGGCAGTGACACAGCAGCTGCCTCTGCTCCCCAGCCCTCTGCAGAATGAATTACACAGGAGCCAATAACTGCTAAACTCATTTCAAGAAACATAATTTCCTGTAATTGACCTCTGTTTGCCAATAACAATTACTGTGCTCCTGTATCTCCTTTTATTTCTATTAGGCAGAAAAATGAGGAATCTGCACAAATCCCTTCCCTGGGAAAATCGTTCTTAAGAAGATCTCAGGCTTTATGAAAATGTTATCCTTCATCCTCCTTAAATTCCATATCAAATTTAAGCAGATGGATCTGGTTTTTAATGAAGTTGGTCCAAATCACAAGAGAATCACAACCAGCATCATAAGGAATGAAGAACTCATTTTATCACTCATCCCAGAGCCATCCCTAGAGCTCCTCTGCAAAGGGAAAGGAACCTTTCTCCAGAAACCTTCTCCCTGCAAAGGTAAAGAGACCTTTCTCTTCTGTTTCTTTGTTCCATGCAAAATTAGAACAAAACCTGCCTGTGGCCTCCCTGAAACCTGGTGGCTGCCCTGAGCCTTTGTAGTTATTTTCCAGGTCAATTAATCTGAGACAGGTTAAAAAAAAAATCCCTAGAGTGAGAAATGTTCTGCTCTAGGTGAGGCCTGAAGGTGTAAACCATGTTTGATCACTGAAATGAAAATAAAATTGGAATGCAAAACTAATAATTTCTTGTGGTTTTGGAGGCATCAGCAGAGGCACAGGTGGAATAGCTGTTTAGGAATAAAAAGTTTTCATTTCTATCAAATGTGCCTCAGAGCCCTGCCCAGCACAAGCTCCATTTTTGCTGACAATGCTGCTGCTGCAGAAGTTTAACTTGTACTGAGCTGCAAAAACAATTTAGCTGGGACTTTGTGGCCCACTCTTGGGTGTTGTTTTTATCACCTGGTTTTTAAAACCTTGGAGTTTGGTTTTTTTTCCTTTGCCTGGGGATCAAGTCTGCTGCTGGCTTTGTCTAAGTATTTGTGGATGTTCAAAGAAAAGCAGTTTTGTTCATAGCACAGGACTAAATAACCCAAAGAAGTCTAATTGTCACCAGTTAAAGATTCAAATAATGCAGCATCTCTTAGTTCTTCTCAAGGGACAGAGGCTGAATCTTCACTGCAAGGTATTTCCCTTTTTGACTTCCACATCTTGAATTTCCCATGAAAAAAAACCCCAAAAACCCAGTCCTGCTCCATTGCCATGAGGGCTGTTTGCTCAGCCAGGGAATTCTCCCAGGGAGGATTCCTCCTCCACAACTAAAACTTCTCTTTTCTCTTTTTTTTTCCCTTTCAATTCCTGCCATGTCACATCTGTATTTAATTCCTCACACTGCTGACAGTGATTCCCTCCTCATAATTCACAAATACTCACAGGATGCACATCCCTGCCTGCCCAGGCTGCTCCTCATCTACTTCTCCTCCACCTGCCACAGTTCAGCTGCCCCAGAGCTGATCTCAGCCTCTAATGCCCCCTGAAGGGACTGTGAAAATCAAACTTTCAACCTCTGCCCTGATCCAGGGGCATTTGAAATGCTGCAAGGTCACATCTGAATCTGAGGCTGGAAAGATTTCAAGATCAGCCCAATAATATCTTGAAATGACACCCAAACAGAGCTTGTGCTTTGCAGGCAGTGGCAGACAGCCCTGGCCAGGACAGTTGTGATTCACCAGGGCTGTTTTGGGGGGTTTGGGCACTCATCCTGGTCACTCCCAATGCCAAATGCTCCCTCCAGGCACCCACTGAGCCCCACCCAGCTCCCAAAGCTGACTCAGAAATGCTGAGATGTTTTTCCAGCCCTGAAAAGCTCCTGCAGCAAATGTTTGAGTGCTGCAGATCCATTTCTGTCAGAAACAGGCGCCAGAGCAGAGCCTGAAATAGCAGAGACAGGGAGGAAGGAAAGAGGGGATTTGGCAAGGAAATGATCAGAGAAAAGGCAGAGGTCAGCTCTCTACATCAGTCATTTAGTTCTTGTCACGCTTGTAAGCCAACATCTGCAAAAAAACAAGGTGGAGAGTCAAAGCTGGGAGAGGAAGTTGCTTCAAACCTCAGCTCATGGCCCCAGAAATCAGCAATACCAGGCAGGAGCTGCTCTCTGAAGGTGATGGGCTTGGAGACAACCACAAAGAAATGAAATGTGTGGAGCCCATGAAGAAAAATGCCCTGTTCAGCTTCTCTTGTAATCCTTGGCTGGGTCCATCAGCCACTCTTTATCCCCCCAAGCAGCACAGCTGCACACCCAGCCCTAAGGGAAATGGAATTGTGGGGGGAGTTTCTGTCCCAGCCCACAGAGCTGTCTGTAGGAGGAGAAGGGAAAGGGGAGAGTGCTGACATTGCAGAACAGATTCTCCATTTCCAGCCTTTGAATGTGCTCCATGTTCCCCCCAAGTCCTGAACCTCCCATGCAGAGAGCAGGAATGTTGTTATTATTAGCTGGAACATTTACCCACTGCTCTCCCCCAACCCAACAAGGGAAAGTGCTTGAGGAAGAGGATCAGAGGAGAAGGAAAACCAGTGCACATCTAATGAAACCAAGCCCTGTTCTGTGAGGGAGCTGGCACTGGATCAGGTAAGAGAAATTAATAAAAGTGCACAAAAAATACTGCTGAGAGAGTGAGTGCAAGGATAGCTGTGCTGTGTTGCAGTGAATTCACCTCCTAAGGTCAGACAATAAAAGCATCACTGGGAAATAAAAGAGTGTTGAATCAAACCCTGAAAGCTGAAGGGGTTTAATAAAAAGTGTATTCACATTAACCACTGATTTAAAGGTGAAACCCTCTCTTGAATACACCCAACAGAACAGAATTTACTTCTTTGGTAACACAAACACATGAAATTGGTGCTGGCTTGATATCTCTGCCAGCTCTTACCTTGCTGCAAGTCCTGAGGAGAAGCCTTCATCCCCTTCCTTCACCTTCCTGCCAGCCACAGCCAGGGAGGCTGGGATGTGTCCCCACCCTGGTCACCCAGCTGGGAGCTCCTTGCAGCCCCAGGAAAACACAGCAGCTGCTCAGAGCTGAGCCCCAGAGGAAAAAGTGTCAGCCTGGCCCCTGAGCTCACCTCAGGTGTGCTCTGAGCCCGACCCTGATGTGTGACCAGGTGGTCCCAGCTCAGCAGGAGGCTGATGTGTCCCAGCTGTGCTGCACAGACCAGCTGGGTCCAGCTCAGCCAAGCTGGGTCTGGGGCAGCCAAAGCAATCTGTTTGTGGCACTGCAGCCTCACTCAGCTCCTTCAGCCCTCTCTAAGGAGGACAGGAAATGTCTCTTTAGAGCTGCAACTCAATTACCTCCAAACAAAGCTGCCCCAGCAGGCCCTGGAGCCCAGCAAAGCTCTGCATGGCTCCTCTCTGATGCCCTTACCCTGATGCCTTGGGAAGGCTGAGCTAGAACAGAGACTGGACAGAGCTAAGGAATAAAGCAGAGATTTATTCATAGGATCTCCTCCATGGGTGCACCTTGGGCAGCACAAGAGCCCAGCCAGGGCTGCACCCAAGATGTACCAAAATGGTCCCAAAATGAACCCAAGATGAACCAAAATGGTCCCAAAATGAACCAAAATGGCCCCAAAATGCACAAGTGCTCCCAGGATTTCTCCCTGGGATCAGTTCTGCTCCATTTGCACCTTGCAGTTCATTGTCCCATCCCAGCTCCAGCCCAGGCACTCCCACCCTGCTTGTTTTTCTCTCTCCAGCCCACAGGGTTTGTGCTCCTGGGCTGAGATTTGGGTCATTTGTCCTTGTTCCCCAGCTAGAGCAGGAATTGTTTTGCCTCCCTGCTCTGTGAAGAAAGCTCACCATCCCCTCCTGTGAAGCTCAGAAATACACACTTCAGCAGCACAGAATCTGAAACACACAAAATCTAAAATCTAACAGCTGAGGCATCAATGCCAGTGCCCTGTGCTTTAGAATGAAGAAGTACTGATGGCTTTCTCCAGCTGAGCTGAGCTCCCTTTCCCCTGCAAACACCCAGGTCACTGCATTCCCCAGCTCTGCCCACAAACCTGGCAGCTCCTGAGCACACTGAGGGAAACCCAAGGTTTGGGATGTTCCTGCTGTGTGACAAAGCCATCAGCAGCTGGTGTCACCCCCGACTGAAGCAGCATCACCAAACACATCCTGTCATCCTGTGGGAGGCACAAACTGTGAAGAAATGCAAAGCTGGATAGGTGAGGGGGCCCACAGAGACGAAAGCAGGATGTTGTGGCTCTGCAAACCCTCTGCCACCTTTGCATGAGGCAGAAAGAAAGGTCATGAACCCTGCTGGCACCTCCAAGGCTGCTCAGGCAGATCTGCAGCAGCTGCTCTCCCACAACACCTGGCCCCAAAGTGCTGCCAGCTCCTTCACCTGCCTGGGGACAGGTGGCTCCTCACCCTGAAGGAAAATTTGCCAATTTTCTGAAAATCTGCCAATCTTCTGTCCCTCAGGGAGATGCCACAACCACGCCACAAAGTCAGGCAGGCTCCTGCACAGGGCACTTTATTCAAAATGTAGATTGCAAATAAATTTAGCAGCAGCAGCCAGGGCCAGGCTCCCATGGAAATCTCACAAAAAGCCAGCTGTGGTTTGGATGAGGTGAGTCTTGGCAGTCTTGGCTAATCCCCTAAGTGCCATCCAATTACTGCAAATGTGTTTGGCATCTGCTGCAGTGATTGCAAAGAATTAAATGGTTGATGGCACTCGCCGGAAATTACAATCACAGAGCCCTGTAATGCATTTAGGAGAAAAAACATCTAAAAAGGAAAATAGCATTACCCACTGCAAGAGCTGACCTCCTTGAGAGCCATGAGGGACAACAAAAGGCATCCAAGTAATGAAGGAAGATTAATTCAGAGAAGAAACTAGAAAAATAAAGGAGAGAAGGATTGTTTGTTCTTTTTCCACCAGGCAATATTGGTTAGGCCAAAGGAGACAGGAACCCTTTTGTCTTCTGAAGGTCTGAATGAGAAATCTTTGTTTATTCTGCTGCTGTCTGCAAACACACATTAGATCTGTGGGGTTTATGGTCAACCAAACACAACAGAAATAAATAAAACAACCACAAAAATGGGAGACAGAGAAAGGAACATTACCAAGTGTCCATCCTTGACTTTCTTTGGAATTCACAAAGTGGGGCCTGAGATCATTTCCCTAGGAGAACACAAGGCCTGGCCAGGCATTTTCTTTCCCCAAACCCTCCAAATTACAATTACTGATAACCTGCAGCTGATAATCACCAGGTCAGTCTCTCAGATTAAAGAATTAAAGATTTCCCTGTGTTCAGTGGGGAAAGGGAAGCATTCAGGTTAAAATCCCTGAAAGAACAGGAGGCCTCTGCTTTAACTGCCCCAGTACAATATTCAGGGTTCCACACAGAATCCTAAATATTCTCTGCTCTGCAGTGGCAAATATCCTCCCTCTGCTTCTGCCCCGCAGTCAAACCTGATTTCACTAAACTCAGAGGCAGAACAAAAGGTGCAGAATTTAACTTTGGGATTTGATTGCTTCTCTGTGCTCAGCAAACCCCTCTGGCTGTCCCACTTGTTGCTGCCCCAAGGGAAGGTCCAGGCTGCCTGTGTGACCCTCAGGTTCTCCTCTTTCAGGTGGAGCTCTCTGCTGGAGATTATTTCCCTCTGATTTTGTTATTTATTTTTTTTCCCCCGGGAATCAGCAGAACAGCTCTTTAAGCTTTTTAAGAACAATGGGAAACAGACACAAAAGGAACAAACCTTCAGCAGCTTTCCAGCAACGCTCGGCTGCAGGAACACAGTGCTGTGCTGCCACCAAGCTGCGTCCCCTGTCCCCAACCCGAGCGACAGCTGCGACAGCGACACCGAAACCTGCGGGGCTTGAAGGGTCAGGAGCTGCTGGAGGCAGCAGGAGAGCTGCAGGAAAAACATTTTTGTGCTGTTCTTGTGAGCCAGCGAAGGCTTCCTGGAGATAAGGAAAGCATCTCTCTCGAGGAAGGTACCAAGGCTGTCACCATGACAACGTCAAGAAAGAGAGAAAATAAAAATATATGAACTTTAGTTGGCTCACAGAGTGACGTGGCTCCTTTTCACCTCTTGAGAGTTTTGTTTCTTTTTCATACCCAGTGGGCAGTGTATGAGTTTGTTAAAAAAATGTAAATACCCTGTGAAACTATAAAGGCAACATGTTGCTTTAATAAGAGTCTTATAGAGCATTCTGATCTGAGTGCAAGAGCGACATCGAGTTGCAGCATCCCTGCTGAGCCCCAGGAGAGGTGGGCACGGATGAAACACGGATCAAAGGAAATAGCATCACCGTGGTCCTGCAGGGCAGGGCAGGGCACACCCTGACCCCGGGCACGGCGGCTCAGCGCGCCCTGGAGCCTCCCTGCGCTGGGAATACCTGAAATAAATCCCATTTTTACACCTAGAATCATAGAATGCCGGCGTTGGAAAGGACCTTAAGGAAAGTTTATTCCCAAGCTCTCTGCCATGTGCAGGGACACCTCCCCTCATCCCAGGCTGCTCAAGGCTTTATTCAACCCGGCTCTGGGTTCGGGTACCCGCATCCTACCCGGGCAAAGCGTGCCGGTGTCCTCCGAGCCTCCCGCTGGAGCGTACATGGGTGTAACACACATATATAGGTGTATTCTGTGCAGAGGTACAGAATATTATAAATTAATTAAAGAGACGCGTCTCAGAGTGGGGATGGAGCAGCGCCGGCACCGCTCATCCCGGGGGTCCGGAAACGCCACGGAAACGCTGCGGAGCCCGGCGGGACACCAGGAGCGACACTGGGACACGGCGGGACAGCGGGAGCGACAACGGGAGCAGCACCGGGACACCGAGAGCGACACCGGGACACTGAGAGCGACACCGGGACAGCGGGAGCGACACTGGGAGCGACACCGGGACACCGAGAGCGACACCGGGAGCGACACCGGGACACCGAGAGCGACACCGGGACAGCGGGAGCGACACTGGGAGCGACACGGGGACACCGAGAGCGACACCGGGACAGCGGAAGCGACACTGGGAGCGACACCGGGACAGCGGGAGCGACACTGGGAGCGACACCGGGACACCGAGAGCGACACCGGGAGCGGCTCCGGGTCGGGGGGCGTGTCTAAGGGGCGTGTCCAACAGGCGTGTCCCGTCCGTTGGCCCCGCCCCGCGGTGTGGGCGGGACGGGAGCTCTCGCGCGCTCTCGCGATACCCGTTCGAACGGGCGGCGGGCGGGCTCCCTCAGAGGGCCCGGCCCGCCCGGCCCCGCCATGCCGCTGCAGCCGCGGCTGCTCCGCACCTACTCGCGGCGCGCCGGCTACCTGCGCCCGCTGCCGCCGCCTGACCGCTGGATCTCGCCGCCGCAGGACCGCAAGCGCCTCTTCAGCTCGACCTCCGCCGCCTCCAGCGCCGCCTCCAGCGCCCTCTCCGCTTCCAGCGCCGGCTCCACCCCCTCGGACGACCCCGACTTCTCGCCGCCCGGCAGGTGGGCCCCGCAGGCCCTCGGTAAGCGCCCCGCCGGGGCCCGGCGGCTGCGGACCCGCAGGAAGGAGAACCGGGAACCGGCCGGGAAGGAGAACCGGAAGCCGGAGACCCGGGGGCGGGAGACCCGGGGCCGGGGAAAGGAGAACCGGGAGCCGCCGGGGAAGAAGAAGTGGAGCCAGGGCAAAGAGCCCCGCGGGCGCAGAGAGGAGCCCCGGCGGTCGCCGCCGTCGCTGTCCTCGCCCTCGCCGTGCCCGTCCCCGTCCCCGCCGCGCGGTTCGCGGCGCCGCCGGCAGGGCCCGCTGTGCGCGGCGCGGCCGCCGCTGCTGTGCAGCACCCCGCAATGGGCCCCGCCGCTCCGCAGCGCCCCGCTGCTGCTCAGCTCCACCGCCGACAGCGCCTCGGCGCCCGGGGACAGCCCCCCGCGCCGCCGCCGCCGCCGCCGCTCCCCCGTGCGGCTCAGCTCGCTTCTGCTCAGCACGACCATCGAGGGCGGCTCGGTGCTGGGCGAGTCCCGCTCGCAGCACCGGCTGCCCCGCGGCTCGCCCGAGGGATGCTCCGGGCAGCGGCGGTCGCTGCTGGGCGCTGGCGAGGAGGTGCCTGAGTGGTTCCGAGCGCAAGGCTTGGCTCGGAGCTGTGAGTCCCAGGCCGGGCTGAGAGGGTCCCGCCGTGTTCTGAGGTCGGCGGTGCGGGGACCCTGCCCAGCACAGACTGTCCCGTCCCCACTGAAAGCCCCAAGCACTCCCCCGCCCCTGGAGGTTGAGCCACAGCCCCCTGCGCCCTGTGACAGTGGCACTCGTGAGGAGCCCTGTGAGGTCCCATCTCATCTCACTGGAGCTTCGGCAAAAAAACGCTCGACCTGTCATGGAGACCTGGCCGAGGAGTACCAGCTTGTGCCAGTGGTGGTCTTGGACCGTCTGGAAGTGCCAATGAGGTTGAAGAGCATGAAACTCAAAAATCAGGCTGATGTTCAACCTGCCTGCCTGCAGCCAGGATCTCCCGTGGGCCGCCAAGAGATCTTGGAGAACAAACACAAAAGGACCAAGGGTGTCCCTGGGGAGGGCAGCACCTGCAGGAAAGCTTGTATCAGCGGCTTCAGTGCCAGCCGCTGGGGCAGGCACACCCGGCTCCGGCCAAGAAGGCACAAGAACAAGAGGCAGCAGCAGCCCAATAATTCCCTTTTCAGACTCCGGACAAGGCAAAAGCGAACTCGGAGGGGAGCTCTGGAGATGTCTGTAGGTGTCAGAGACAATGACTCTTCACTCCTCAATAACTCCTATTCCTGGGCTAGAGTTCGAGCGTCCCTGTCCTTCCATAAAAAGAAGAAAGTGACCACAGATGAGAGTTTCTGCAGCAGCATCCTGTGCACCCCTTCAGGGAAATCCCAGCTTTCGGGGTACCAAGCCAGCCTGTCTGCTGGGAAAGCTCAGGGTGGCTCCTGGTTTGCTTCCTCCATGGTCCTGCTGGCTCCCAGGGATTCCTCCTCTGTCCTGGAGCTGCTCCTTACAGATGCTGAGAAAGTGTTTGGAGAATGCAACCAGGAAGGCCCTATTGCTTTTGAGGAATGCATTCCTTTGAATAAGATGAAAGATTGCAAGAAAATTGGAGAAGGGGTTTTTGGAGAGGTGTTCCAGATTGACAGCGAGAGAGGACCCGTGGCCTTAAAAATAATTCCCATTGAGGGGACTGAAAAAATAAATGGTGAAGCTCAGAAGAGCTTTGGGGAGATTCTGCCTGAGGTAATCATTTCAAAAGAGCTCAGTCTTCTGTCTGAAGGCTCTGTGAACAGAACTGTGGGGTTCATCAGCCTCTACTCTGTGCACTGTGTCCAGGGGGCCTATCCCAGGTATCTCCTGGAAGCCTGGGACAAATTCCACAAAGAAACAGGCTCGGAAAACGACCGGCCAGACTTTTTTGGGGCCCAGCAGCTCTTCATGGTGCTGGAGTTTGAGTTTGGAGGCCAGGACCTGGAGCGCATGAGGAACAGCTTCTCCTCGATGGCATCAGCCAGGAGCATCCTGCACCAGGTCACTGCATCCCTGGCAGTGGCAGAGCAGGAGCTGCACTTCGAGCACAGGGACCTGCACTGGGGGAACGTGCTGGTCAGAAGCACAAAGCACAGAGAGCTGCAGTATGTGCTGAATGGAGAGACCCACTCCATCCCCTCTGCTGGCATCCACGTCAACATCATCGACTACACCCTGTCCCGCCTGGAGAAGGACGGGCTCACCGTCTTCTGTGACCTCTCCACGGACCTGGAGCTCTTCCAAGGCACTGGGGACCCCCAGTTTGACATCTACAGGCAGATGAAAGAGGAGAACTCCAACAGCTGGACTGACTACCATCCCCACAGCAACGTCCTCTGGCTGCACTACCTGGCTGATAAACTTTTGAAAGCCATGAGCTACAAGAAGAAGGCATCAACTCCTGCCCTGAAGAAAATCAAGATGCAGCTCAGCAAGTTCCACAAGGAAGTGCTGACCTTTGGGTCTGCCCTTGATGTTCTGCACCACAGCAGCCTCTTCCAGTGAGCAGGGGCCCAAGGACTGAGCCACTGGTGCTGCCTTTCTCCTCTGCTTTCTCCTCTGCCTTTTTGTATGTGTTGGCACAATGAAGTGTTTTGATTGGTTCCCAATATTTTTAACATGTTATCAAAAATGTCCTAAAAAATCCCCCCCAATGTCTTCTGCTCTAAGATATTTCCATACCTGCTGGTTTTGAGGGGTGCTGGAGGGGAGACAACAGAGCTGACTTTGGAGAAAGGAGGGGAAAAGAGACTTCTTCAAGCTCAGTTAATGCTCTTAATTTCACATAGATTTTCTTACCATTTTAGCCTTAGATTATTAAAAGTTCTTTTCTTACTGTATTGTCTTTTATACAGATTCTTTTTTCAAAGGTAAAAACTCTTCATTTCTGGACAGTGAGGACAAGGGTTGAATATTGTTGGCTCATTGGAGACAGAAGGGAAAATCCATCCTTTGATTTAATTTTGGCAAAATTTATACCTGGAATGAAAGTATAAAATGTAAATATGTGAAGTTTCTGTAAAGGGTTTTAAACCCCCTAATCTGCACTAGTCTGTTTTTTCCCCCCTCTCTTAAGGTCCAAGGAAGAGGTACCTGATTGTGGAAAAAAAAAAAAAAAAAGACAAAGCACCTGTGTTCCTGATTTTTAATGGTTATAATGTTGTGGTCTTGTGCACTGATAGGAACTCAAATCTGTAACCTGGTGGTAGCACTGAAAAAATTCCTTCCTTTATCTACAGAAGAAAATGCCCAAGGTAATAAAAGTTCTTTAGCCATGTCTGCAGGTGGACCAGGTGCCCCAAACTGGAGGCTCTTACATTAAATCCCAACTCCCTGTTTTCAAGAAGTCCTTTGCTAACATTCCTGTTTATTAAAGAAACTGGGCTGAAGAGAGCAATAAATCAAACTGAAGTGAAAAGTGAATTAAATTCTGGTCCAATGACACAGATGCATTAAGAAATTAAGAGGCAGCATCATCAAATTCATTATAACTGCAGTGCTCTCCATGCAGTCCAGTGAATAAATGTTGAATTTGTGCATCTCAAAGATTCATCTTGGACCCTCTCTTGAAGTTTCCTTTTTACAAACCCAACCAGGACATCCTGGGGTGGTTTTATTGTTCTGCCTTCCAGACACTGCAGAAAGTGACCTGACAATCTGCAGTGCTGCAAATTATTAAAATGGAAATTGTGCTGGAATGTTCCCAGGCATCCTCTCAACCTTTTTTTTCTTCCCCTCTAATGGAATAAAACCATGCACTGTAATTGAATGGTCTTAAAACCCACTTGGTAAAGCCTGCAGTGAATGCTTATCTGACATCAAGGAGTGTTCCAGTCACAATGGTGCTAATTTCATTTATGCTTTAAAAGAAAAAAAAAAGGATGGATGAAACCATGTTATTTTTTGGCTGCCTTGGTGCTTTGTTTCTGATTTGAGAACTGGTTTTGGCTGTACAGGAGGGATGGGGCATTGGCAGGAATTAATGCCAGGAGAGGTGACAGCCCCCAGGGGGACCTGGTGCAGGAATTTGGAGATCCTGAAAGCTGAAACCTCAGAATGTTTCCTTGCAAACCAATTTGCTGATTTGTGAACATGTAGTAATTTTTATTAGTCAAAATGTAAAGCTCCTACTTCCTCCCAAACTGGACATTAAATTAATATAGAAACCATTCCTTTAAACTGTGCTTGCAGGGAAGTGCAGCTGCCAGAGCTGAGCCCTCATTTCCTTTTTTAAAGATGCTCTGATTAAAAAAAACACAGAAAAAAATATCATGTACTAATCAGCCCTCATAAATTTTAATGGGAGGATGGTGACAAAAAAGGAATTGGAATAGTAAATTTCCCCTAATCAAGTTAAATGCCCTGAACATGTTTTCATCTGAGTGAAAGCTTTACTTGGAACAGAGCTGGATTATATATTTTAGAGATCTGCTCTCCCTGCTGAGGAAAGAGGATTCCAGAACCCAGTTTGCCCCTTCAGAAAACACAAGTTTTTTAAAAATCAGCACCCTGAAATCAGAGCCTTAAAGGGTGCTCCATCTTTTACTGAAATAAGGAAGTTTGAGCAAAGCTAAAATTATCCTGAGGGAGGGAAAGATTTTTCACATGGATCCAAAGGCTTTAGGAGAGTGAAAAGAACGAGCCTGGTTTTGTGTAACTGGTAAATCAGATGGATTCCAGGTGGGAATTCTGGTGTTTCCAGGTCAAAGTGGATTTTGTGTGAAGCCAGCAACCCTCACTTGGAATATGCTTTCATCCAAGTGCCAAATCTCTGAAAATTTTGCCTACTTTGATGGAGAAGACAGATAAAATATGGATTACCCTGTGAATACTCTCTAACTCACCAGGGTGCTGTTAAAACATGTAATTTTTTGCTCATTCCCTTCTGGAAAAATGAGACATTAAGTGCAGGAATATGAAAATGATCTCTTGCCTTGAGAAGCTGAAAGAGAAGGAAGAGCAGCTCTGGCCTCAGTGTAGAGAGAATGCAGAGCAGCTGCTCAGAATATCATTCAGAGACAGGAAAAAAAAGGGAGAATTGTAATTTCTGCCCAATTCTGCAGTTCCAGTCTGCTGCAGTTAATGGTGCTGCTGGTGCCCAGCAGGAGAGGAGGCTGCCAAGGGAGAAGGAATTCTCCTTAGAGCTGAATAAAAACACTGGGAAATTCAACTCGACCTGGGACTGCTCCCATCAAACAAATTAGGTACAAATAGCCCAATAAAAGCTCGGGACTCTTGAATCAGATAACTCCAGTATTTAGGCTCTCCTCCTAACAAGTGAAATGCTCCTTCCCCTCCCTGGAGCTCTCTGCAAGGTTTGTTTGGGTAGTAAATCACTTGGTGCCTGAGCTGGGTTTCCTCTCAGCACTTTGCTGAGAGCCCTGGGGCTGTCCTACAAGCTCACCTCCTAAAATGCAGATTTTTGGAGTAGTTCAGGAGCAGAGTTGTCACACACAGTCATCTCCACTGTCACTGGCACTTTCATGGTCACTTCAGCGTGGCCCCCACTGATCCTTCCTAGGAGCAGACAGAAAATAGGGTTTAATTTAATGAGAGGCCTGCAGCATCCTGGTTCTTGGAATTTGGGGGAATTACTCCCTCCAAAAGCTTTCACACACAGGACAATGCAACAGCCCAATTAATTATTCAATATTCTTTAGGGGTTGTAGGAAAATGGTTCCTTTTCAGTCTCAAAGGAGACCCCTCCATGCTTTATGTGACATTTATCATTCAGGGGTGACTTTAAGCACTCTTGCACTTGTTCAGCTCCTCAGCCAATCTGCAGGGTGGATTTTCACCATGGACTGATGCCTTCTGTCAAATGCAAGCTGAGAAGCTCTGTGCTGCAGTGCTCTGCTGTTCATCTGCTCCTAATGAAATGCCAGAATTGGGATTTTTAGGATGATTCTTGTTTAAACCTCAGTCTGTGCTCTGGGATCTCCTGGGACAGCCCCAGAGATGAAGCCCTGTATGAATGGGAAGTTATTGAAGGATGAATTGCAGGGAAAGTCAAAAAACACCACTGAGGGATTGACAAAAACACCTTTTGCACAAAGAGGATGTTTTATACAAACTCTGAATGCAAAATCTGGAGAGTGCAACTCCTCTGAGTCACTGGATGTGATTATCAAAGGCAGCTGAGCAGTGCAGATGGGCTTGTGGCTGCAGCCCTTGTGAGGGCACTGAGAGCAAACACAGATCAGGTCTCATCAAACCACCCTCGTTTTCCTAAGGCAGCAGGTTCAGAATGTCTTTACATGCACACAAAATTCCCAACACCTCAATGGAGAATTAAAACTAAAAGACTCATCTAGTGATGAGTTCTGCTCCCAGGAAAAGGTTTATAAGCAACAACATTAAAAAAATCATCACTGTGGACAAGGTCTTGGTAAAGAAACTCCAGTTCTTCACCCCTGGATTGCCACAGGACAGTAATATTATTTTTTCCCCCAGTGATGAGAAGTTTTTCTTGGTTAAATATTCAAGCTGAGAGGCACAGCTTTGCAGAGATGAGATTTCTTCCTTTTTCTACTCAGCAGTAAATATCTCCTGTCTGTGGCTGGTGTTCCTGGAGAAGTTCTTTGATAATTAACAATTAGATGTTGTGTGCAGAGATACTCAGCAGTGCTGACCAACACTCCAGAATCTCATGAATTATTCTTAGGAAATAAATGTACAACAACATCAGAATCCCTGAGGGCACTGCAGCCACAGTCATTAGTGTTCATTACTGCTCAGGGCTGAATGCTGTCCCCACTTCTGTGTCCACTGCTTTATGAACACCTAATTAAATATTTAATTGTGGTAAGGGCTCCTAATTGCTACTAAAGCAGCAACACATCTCAACTTGACCAGAATTCCCAGTTTTTACCTTGCCAAGGCACTGTAATACTCAGATTGTTGTATCAAAACACAATTTTGCTGTTTTGGAAAATGAGGATTCTCTCAGGGTTCAATCTCACGCTGGTGAGACAGGGGACAGCTGGTCTTGAGTTAGTGAAGAGCAGATCAGGAACAGAATCAAATATAAATTTGGAGCTGAGATATTCCAGGAAAAACGTTTTAAGGAAGCCTGGCAGCAAGAACAAGAACTGCTCAGTGTTTCCATGCTGTGTCACCTGGAGCAGGCTGGCCTATTTACAGAAGTTCCAGATTCTGCTGGGAATGTTCAGAACACACAAAATCCCAAGAGCCTGAAGGAGCAGACAGCCAAAATACACCAGTATGGGCAGAGCTTCAGGATTAAACGTGGTATTTATGTTTCCATTAGATAAACACATTATCTAGCAGCTCCAATTCTTCATCTGGAGTTTGTTTTCAAATCCAAAATGCAAAGAGAAAATCAAACCCATCTGCCCTGCCTCTGTCTGTGTGAGCTCCACAGGTCACTCAGCTGACAGGGGTCTGATTGAGAATGAGGGACAGTATGTAAATAAATTAAATTTTGTATAAATAAGCTAAATTATCAGTGCTGAACTGCAGACATCAAGGTCTTCTCAGACCTTCATCTCAGTTAATTCATGTTCCTATCTCGTGCTTGTCCAAATCTTTAGACATACAAGGCAAAACCCTTTGTGACTTGGACTGAAGGGTTTATATTTTAGATAATTTCTATCACTGGGAAAGATTTTTTTTTTTTTAATGTCCCTCTGATGCTGACTTAAAAATAGAATAATGACACATTGCATGGAACACAGATTCTATATTTGTCTTTGAAGCATTTCCCCAGCACACTAACAAACAACATTTATTACCTACCAGAGCACAATCACGTCCTCCAGAGGTCCTGCAATGTCCTGGAGACCATCAGGGAAATCAAAGATTGTCCCAAGGAGAGGCCACCTGCACCTTGAAGTGGCTTTTCAAGGTGAATGAACCAGCCTAGAAAACATCAGAGAAGGATTTATAGCAAATGTATCACTCTTGCATTTAAAAAAAAATACAAATAAATCTTACTGCATGGTCTTTTCTGAAATCAGCAGGAACTGAGGGGGTTCCCAGCCTGCTCCAGAGCTGGACCCATCCCTGTCCTCACCCTGTGACAGGACAGAGCCACGAGAGGGTGCCCGTTGTGTGAGCCCTGCTGTGCCCAGGCTGCTGCTTTCTGCTCCCAAGCACCCTGAGCAAAGTCCAGCAGAGCACCTGAGGGTTTCCTGCTGGGTCTCCAGAGTGACACAATTCACTTTGATCCTGGATATTGTCACAGATCCTGTAGGGTCTCTTGTTTTCTGCCTGGCCCCAGAAGCAGAGGGGACTCCCCAGGCAGAAAACTCCCCAGGCACATTTGTGTTGCACAGAAGTGCCAAGGGCTGCACCAACAAATCCCTGCACACAGGCAAAAATCAGAATTTTACCTCACTGGGACAAAAGGGACAGAATAACTTTATTTCTTTATTTCTCTCCTATTTTCTACTGAGCAAGCCAGGAGCTCTGGCTGCAGCCTGCAGTCCTCTACCATACAGGGAGAGCACATCCAGCAGGGAGCACAAAGCAGGAATGTTTTATTTGTCACTGCTCAGGCATGGTTGGAAAATCCCCAGCAGGGAGTGTTTACGCTGCCAGTGTTTGCACCTCTGTCTCCAGGCAATGCACTGAACCCTTCCCTCTTCCCTCAACCTGCACCCAGCAGCTCCAGCAAGGGGAGCATCTGTCAGCCCAGCAGGCTGCACACCCATGGGCACAGCTCAGATCCCAAATAAAACCCAACCTGTGCTCCAGAAGGAGCCAAGCAGCCCTGTCCCTGGAATTGTCTATATATAGCTTGGGGAATTAGTGTCCTTTGCAGCAGGAAGGGCAATTTTTAGAATAAAACATCACATATCTACTTATATGTGGATTGGTTCCTATTATTTATTTTATTCCAGCCATCCTCAGGGACAGATCCTATAACCAGTTTAGCAGCAGCAAAATCATTATTCAACAATCTGACAGCAGAAAAAGGAATAGCACAGCTGGCAACCTCCCTCCCTGACCCATGAGAGTGGAACAGAAATACAGCCCAGCCCAGTTAGCTGAACTTTTCCCCACTCTTTTTCCAAATTCCATGATTCCTTCCAATGTATTTGCTGCAGAGGTAAAGCACTGCAAGCTTGGGATGAACAAAAGGAAATGGCTCTGGCACTCTGCAGATTCATTCTTGTCCTAATGGATGAAGGTTTTCATCATCCAGAGGATTCCAAAATAGCAGAATTATTTTTTTCTGCAATGATGGAGTCCCTGACTTTAGTGTTGGAGATGTGAACAGCAACAAAACCAACACTGCCAGCTGGGGATGGCTCTTCTGCCCAGTGAAATGGAGACACGGTTCTCTTTGCCCAGAAAATCTAAATTTTCCAAGGATTCTCAGGAAAGAGTGCAACAAACCCCACAGGCACTTTCCAGCTGCCTCCAGCTCTCCTCTCTGTGTGTTCAACATTTGACAGCCATCCTCACAGAGCAGAAGTGCTGTAACACTCCACATGCCTCAAATCTCAGCTGAAAAAAAACATTATGGCAAAAGAGGAAGCAAGAAAAACCCCTTTGCACTCAGATTTAGCACCAGGTCTGTTCCACCTCCAAAGCAGCCACAGCCACATTTTCTGAGCCTTTGCCTGCTCCTGCCTAGCCCCAGGTTTGGGGTTTTTTGTGCTGCAGAAGCAGATGTGAGGTTGCAAAGTGCAAGTTTTCTTTTCAAATTGTTTTTTTCCCCCCATTTTAATTTTTGTTTTAGTCCCAGAGCAAGAAATGAAATTTCTTGAGCACAGCAAAGCCCAAAAAGTGAGAGGCAGCCCCAGGAAGAATCCAGCTGCAAACTCCACCAGCTGCAGCCCTTCAGCCCCAGCCCTGGGCAGCTCCTGGGACTTACAGACAGCATCTGGTCTTTGTCCAGCCCCGGGGCTGTCACATTTCAAAGGCTCCCTCTGCGAGCTCCAGAGGCAATGGAAAATATGCTCAGTTGCAAGTGGGGTCACAGGGAGATGGAGAGGGAGGAACCAGCTCGTGGATACAGCTCCCTGTGCTGGCTCCAGCTTCAGAGCAGCCTCTGGAAAAACAGGGGGGGAAACTCCCCAAAATGTGCAGAGCATCTGAAGAACAAGGAAGGTTTGATTCCACCTCTGCCCCTGAGGAAAACAGGGAATTGGGAACCATACAGAGCAGAGATGGAGTTGGTTTTTTAAAGGAAAATTGAAGAGAGCTCAGAGCCTTCCACAGAGGGCACAGGGAGCAAGGAGCAGGCAGAGTGGGCTGGGGTAAAGGAGGGCTCTGGGTGCCCAAGGTTCATCTCTCACCTGCCAGGAGCTGAGGAACTCTGGCCAAAGCACATCCAGGGGGTTGGAACAGCCCTGGAGCTGCACTGGGAGCTGCTGGTGTCTTTCCATGGCAGGGCTGGGCCCCCAGGGCCTCTGTGCCTCTTACAGAGGAGAGAAACTGCAGCTGTGCCTCCACTGCCACTGGTGAGAGGTGTTCTTGTTTAGCCAGAGCCCTGCAAAACCTCTCCTGTGCACAGGAAAGGTTCTCAGGGGGGTTTACCTGCCAGGGGGAGAGGACAGCTCACCTGTTGAGAAGTTCTTGTGTGAATGACTGAAGGGTTTCCTGACAAAACATTGGCATCTGTGAAGAGTGGACCCCAAAACTCTCTGGGGCCTCTTAACCACCATCCTTCATCCAGGAGACTGCTGGGCTGGGGTGGGACTGGGAAGCTCTGGGGATGCCAAAGCCCTGCCTCACAGCAGAACATTTCTGGTGCAGAAGATAAATGAGCACTGCCAGGCTTAAAAAGAGAAGCAGGTCCAAGGAAGGGCTGAAGAGGAAGGTGATGCTGAAAGCTGTCAGTGCCCACAGCCTCCCCAACCTACCAGCAAGGTTATTTATTGAGAGCCCAGCCAGGGATGGCAGATCTGATCCTGCCTTTCTTTACAATCTCCAAGTGTCCCTGCCACAGCAAAGCCCCAAGCACAGCAATAGATTTATCATAGGCCAGATGAGCACCTTGCCAGATCTTGGGAACACTTAGGACAAAGCCATAGATGGAAAAAGCAGCTGAAGGCTTCACAAAGCAAGAAAACAACAGAAGGTGGAGCAAGAAAAGTCAGTTCCCACTCAGAGTCCCAGAGCAGTGAGGCTGGAGGGGGAATTGCCCAGCACAGGGGGAAGAACCCATGGAAGGGCAGGGAATAAGTTTTAAAACAAAATGTTGCTGCCTGTCACGTGCATGCAGTGAGAATGAAGGTGATGGTCTCCAAAAGGAAAACCTGCAAGGCTCTGTCTGAGAGTGGAACTGGGACAGGTCTCAGGTTGCATGGTTTATCTCACTGAAGGGAAGGTGCTGCCAGCCCTTGTGAGCTGCAGCTTTCCTGGGATTCTCACCAACCTTTCCCTGGACTGGAAGGTGCACCCAGGGCAGCACCAGCTGCTCCAGGCTCAGAAGTGGCTGCACAAAGTGACATGGGGCCATGAAAAACAAGAGTTAACTCCCACAGCAGCAATCAGGAATCTGACAAGAACTTACAGTCCACCCTGATAACACCTTCTCTCCCTTGCTGAGAAAGGCAGAAGCTCGAAAAGTGCATCCAAAAATGAACATTTTCAATGAAGTACACTTGCTGTATTGTTTACAGAAATTTTACATGTCATTACTGTTAAATAGAGTGAAAAGTGAGACAGCTCATTTTTATCTCTTCTCCCACAGAGTTTACAGCAGGCTGCAAACCACAAAAAGGAACAAGGTCCTTGCAGACATTTGCAGCAAGACAGGATGCCCATCATGAGTAACAGGAAGCAAAAACCACACACAAAGTGTTGGCCCATCAGTCTCTCAGGGGCCACCAGCAGGATTCTGCTGCTGTTTATTACAGAGACAAAGCAACCATCAAAGTCCCAGAAATCCACCAGTGAAATTTCAGGTCCAGGAAATCCACACCACTTCCTGTGATTTTAGGGAAACTTGCAAAGAATTTCACTCTGGAAGTGTGAAATGGGGATCCTGATGTGGATTAACCATGGAGCCCTGCAGGTGCTGCACAGGGTGAGAGTTTGTGCACTCCCATCTCACACCAGCACAGAGACAACTCCACCCTCAGCAGCTTTTAGGACTCTACAACATTTTTTATTCCAAAGCACTTCAGTGCAGTCCTTTGAGACAGGAGAACAGGCTGGGCCATCCTCTGCCAGGTGATTCCTTGGGCATGATCCATGGGCATCATCCCTGCACAGCTCAGAGAGCTGTTCTGGGATCTGGGATCTTTAGGAATAGTAACAAGAAAGTGTCAGGCAAAGAAAAGTCGAGTAAAACCAGTTTCTTCAGAGGAAATGAATCATTAAAGTGCATGACAACACTGAAAGCCACAGGCTGAGCCACAGCCCTCCACGAAAAGCACTTTGCTGCTGACAGTGCCTTCAGCTCTCCCAGCTGCTGGGGGAAGAACAACTCCTCTGAAGATGGAGGCAGGTTCAGAAAAGCTCTCAGAGCTCCCTGGGCTGTCTGTGCAGAGGAACCATCTCTGTGCCTGGTGCCTGGGGCTGCAGCAGGGCCAGCTCCTCTGGGGCAGCTGCTCGGGGCGGTTTCTGTGCTGGTCTCCAGGAGCTGCTGGTGTCTGCAGCAGGGACACAGAGCAGCCCCTCATCAGCAGGAAGCTGACAAAGGGACCCAGCTTTAGAAGGGTGAAGGCTCAGGGAACACCCAACACACACCACAGAATGTTTTAAGCACTGCAAGCTCCCCAGTTCTGGAAAATTGGCACCCAGGAGGGATCTACTCTGGGGGTTGTGCCCAGATCCACTGGAGCTCCTGGCCAGGCTCTGCCAGGCTGAGCAAGATCTTCCTAACAGGGAAACAGCTCTGATTTCCACAGAGTTCCTTCCCAGCTCTACCAAGGGAAGCAAACAAAGGTCTCAGGCAGATTCTGACAGCATTGCCAGAGTTAATGCCCAAATTCAGGCTCTGAAAGCCATGAGATTTTAACATCTGCAGGATGAATATGAGCCTAAATTTTACCTTTCCTAGGAAAAGCATCACATATTTGGGCTACTGAGCCAAAAACAAGAGCAGCCCTTGCTTTTCCTCAGCAGCATTTCCTGCCCATTTCTCCCAGAGCTGAATAGGAATGGCATCTCCTTCATCCCCAGTTTGTTCCCAAACTCTGGCCAGCCCCAGAGCTACACTAAATCTTTATTTTCTCAGCTCACAAGGGATGCTGCTTGGGGAAGCAATTCCAAGCTGGCCTGCCTGGAATGCCAAAGACATAACAACATGCCAAGAGCATTTTGCTGAGCAGGAAGCTGAAAGGAAACTGCAGACCTTTCTTCAATATTTAATTTACCTTCTGGATTTAGTTCTGAATCATAGGTGCTCCCAGGTTCTTCCTTCAGAACTCCCACATCCTTTGCCCAGTCTGTCCATTTAATTTCCTCTACTCTGGAGAGACAAAATGCAACAAGACACTGATGCCTGGAATGCAGCATCTCAAGCCAGATCCCATTGTTGTGCAGCCTCCCAGCCCAGCTCATCCTGCCAACACCACCCTGATGGTCTGGCTGCAGCAGCAGCACCTAACAGAGCTTTTTTATTTTTGAGCAAAGATCTTCCATATCCAAAGGGTAAAATATCTTTTCCCTCTGCATCTTGTCCACTGTTCTGTTTGGTTTCAAATTCTCCAGCTCAGGGAATGTTCTTAACACAAAGGTGGCAATGCTGGAGGATCAATTAATTCCCAAACCTCCCACAAATTTGGATGTAGCCAGGAGCGTGTGGATGATCAGTGCTGAAATTCCCTGTGCTGCTCCAGGCTGTGACCCCCCTGGAGCTGGAGTGTGAGGGGGGAATGGGGACTCTGCCTTACCTGAAACACCACCTCTCATCCTTCTTATTGAGCCCCACTGACATGAAGCAGCCAGATCTCCTCTTCCCCCCCTGGCGCCACAGCCAGGCCTTCTCTATTTCCAGGATTGCAATTGCCCTCTGAAAGAACAAAACCCACAAAGTCAGAGAGAAACCAGGGCACAGACAGAGCCCAGCCCTGCCCTGCCCCACTCAGAAACTCCTTGGGCTTGGAGAATCCCCAGGGAACCCAACCCCAAAATGCTCCTGAAGTGCAGCCCCAGGTTATCCCTGCAGAGAGCTGTAAATACACCTAAAAATGCACCTAAAGTTTAAGTCTAAATGCACCTAAAAATGCACTCCCAGGGTGACAAGTTCATGTGAAAGGCACACTAATGGCTGAGCTTAGGACAGACATGTGGCATTCCCATTTTCTGGGAAAATCCCTTCGCCCAGGATTTCTCTCCTGGGAAGCCTCAGAGAAAAAGGAGAACAATCATTATCTGATTTGCTTCTCCTGTGTTTTGCTCCTTTGGAATGTGTTTGGAGATTGTTTCATTGGATTCTGCTGTGAATTATTTTGACTCATTGGGCAGCTGGGGCCAAGCTGTGTCAGGGCACTGGAGAGAGTCACGAGTTTTCATTGTAATCTTATTTATTGATTCATTATTTCATATTATCATTATATTAGCCTTCTGTAAGTATCCTTTCTGTATTCTTTAGTATAGAATTCTATATTACAGTATAGTTTAGTATTCTGTATTATATATTTAGTATTAGTTAATATAATATAGTAGCATAAAATAATAAATCAGCCTTCTGAGAACATGGAGTCAGACTCATCATTCCTCCCTGCCACGAGGGCACCCCACAAATACAATGTGGGCTGAAGAGTGAAAAAAACAAACAGGATGGGACTTGATGGGCTAAAGCTGGGATGGGACAATGAACTGCAAGGTGCAAATGGAGCAGAACTTAATAAAAATGAGAGACCCTGTAACCTTGTGTCCATTTTGGGACCATTTGGGTTCATCTTGGGCTCATTTTGGGACCATTTTGGTTCATCTTGGGTGCAGCCCTGGCTGGGCTCTGGTGCTGCCCAAGGTGCACCCATGGAGGAGATCCTATGAATAAATCTCTGCTTTATTCCTTAGCTCTGTCCAGTCTCTGTTCTAGCTCAGCCTTCCCAAGGCATCAGGGTAAGGGCATCAGAGAGGAGCCATGCAGAGCTTTGCTGGGCTCCAGGGCCTGCTGGGGCAGCTTTGTTTGGAGGTAATTGAGTTGCAGCTCTAAAGAGACATTTCCTGTCCTCCTTAGAGAGGGCTGAAGGAGCTGAGTGAGGCTGCAGTGCCACAAACAGATTGCTTTGGCTCCCCCAGACCCAGCTTGGCTGAGCTGGACCCAGCTGGTCTGTGCAGCACAGCTGGGACACATCAGCCTCCTGCTGAGCTGGGACCACCTGGTTACACATCAGGGTCGGGCTCAGAGCACACCTGAGGTGAGCTCAGGGGCCAGGCTGACACTTTTTCCTCTGGGGCTCAGCTCTGAGCAGCTGCTGTGTTTTCCTGGGGCTGCAAGGAGCTCCCAGCTGGGTGACCAGGGTGGGGACACATCCCAGCCTCCCTGGCTGTGGCTGGCAGTGGCACCTGTGACCCCCCCAGCAGGGCCCTGGGCCTCACCTGCAGCTTCCAGACGCTCTTGCTGTAGCCAGAAATATCCGTGACAGTCTCGCTCATGAGGGCAATCAGCATGTTCAGCAGCAGGATGTAGGTGAGGATCACAAACAGCAGCAGCAGCAGCATGACAAAGTACCTGAACCTGGCGTGCTCCTGGAAATCCAGGTCCCCCATGCCGATGGTGATCTTGAAGAGCTCCAGGGAGACGCTGAGCAGCCCCCCGTACATGGCGTGGCTGCCCGAGCTCTCCAGGGGAGCCAGGGACTTGTTCTGGGACACCGAGGGGGCATCGCCCATCAGCGTCACCAGGGCTGGGGGAAAAGCACAGCCTGAGAGCTCAGGACAGGGAACTGTGCAGCCCAGCCCACACAGAGCTCAGAGAGGGCTCTGCTGCCTTGGGATTGCAGGGCTTACCCCAGAACCTCGGCTCCCTCCCCTGATAATTCCCTCCCAGGTGTGTCAGTCACCTCTCCCTTCCCCTCCCAGCACTGTCTCTCAGTCCTGGCATTCCAGAAGGGCTCGAGTGATTGGGAAGACTCAAAGGATGCCCTCTACCCCTGGGGGAGCACTGGGCCATCCAGGTGTCCTTTGTCCTTTGAGACCTCCCCTCCTGTACCTGGCTGGTGGCTCCCTACCCCTTCCCTCCCCTCTCCTTGGGGTTAAAAGGAACAGCAACCACAGGGTTTAGGAGTGCTGCTGGAGCTGTTGCTGGGTTCAGAGGCTGTGGGCCAGAATAAAGCTCTGGATCCAAACCCTCCATCAGAACCAACTCCTTTCCTTCCCCATCGCCTTAAAGCTTCTCCAGCACAGGCAAACCAAAGAGCAGACCCTGTTATGGGGGGAAGCTCCATCCCACCACCACCAGAGCCCCTGCACGCCTGGACTTGTCTCCAAGCACCCAGCTGCAGCATCCAGCCAGCCAAAAGTGTCTCTGGGGTGAAAAACCACACACCCAGCCAGCCAAAAGTGTCTCTGAGGTGAAAACACCACACACCCAGCCAGCCAAAAGTGTCTCTGGGGTGAAACACCACAGTTGCCCCTATTTGGTTCAGCACCAAGGGCCATAAAGCTCAGGCACGTCCTGTCCAGCTGTGCTGGTAAATATTCCAACAGCTCACCTGCAGCAAAGCCAAAGAGGAAGATCATGTAGACCAGGAGGAAACGCAGCAGGTCTCTCATGATGGTCTGAAACGCAAACCAGGGGAAGTGCTGTGCTTTATCTCACATGAAATCACCAGGATGATCTCACACACCACAAACCAGCCCTCAGGAGCACTGGCAGCAAGGTTTCCACCTTGTATCCAGTGTAAAATACTGCTAATATGTGTTAAATTACTTCCACAGGTAAATAATATCATTGGCAGGTTAATCTGACAGTGCCATGAACTTCTTTTTTGCTCAGCTAGTATGAACAGTTCTCTGAAACAAATAAATATCCTGTTGGCTCCCCTCTATGGCTGTCTCCAAACTGTTCCAACACACACCCCTCTCCTTTCCACCTCCACTGGCTTTTGCACAAATGGTGACCAGAATTCTTCCCTGGCACCTCCTGCTTTGCCTTTCCAGTCCCAGGTTCCTCTATGGATCTGGAAACCCCTCTGAGGCCCAGCTGAGCATCTCCAGGGAGCCCACAGTGGTTCCAGGGCTGTTTGGAGCTGGATTTTGGCACTCAGGTGCCAGCTGTGGCCAGCTGGGATGTCCAGCGGTGCCAAACGAGTGATTTGCTGCAGCTGCAGATGAAAACACTGACCCAACCTCACTCTGCAGCACCTGTGCTCCCACAGGACACCAGCCCCAGCTCCTGCCAGCCCACAGCCTGTCCCTGCAGGGGGTTTTGGCCAGCTCTGACCTTCTGGATCATGACGCTGTAGATGCCGGTGCGCTGGAAGCCGCGGGTGTAGTAGAGGGTGTTCACCCAGCCCAGGAGCAGGGAGAACACCATCACTGCCACGTAGTTCTCTGAGCTGGCTCCATACAGCACTGCTGACAGCAGCAGGGAGAAGGCCTGGATGAAGCTGGAGAGGAAACAAAAGGAAGTGGCCGTGGCTCACCTCGGCAAGAAGGGCCCTTGCAGATGTGCTCTGCAACGAAACACATCTGGGGAGGCTGAGAGGAGCACACAGAGCCCACCCAGGGACACAAACAGGCTCAGGACAAGAGCAGCAGCAGGGCTGCAAAGAGAGGGGCAGAGGATCTGGTTTTCTGCTCCCCAGCTCTGTGGCAGTGTTGGGGCAGCTCAGCTGCCCAAAGCAGCAGCTCCAAGCTGTGGCAGAGCCCAGGACTCACATCAGGATCTCGATGCAGCTGTCAGAGCACATGGTCTTCAGGGACTGGCGCCTCCTCCTCAGGTACAGGCTCTGGGGAGCAGAATCAAGGCAGCATTCATCAGAGCCAGGCCATGTGAGAGGCAGCCCTGCCCTGCCCCAGGCTAAGCTGTGCTCCACGTGCTCCTCCTTTCATCTCCAAGATCCCCAGTTTCATCCCTCTCAGATGAAAAAAGCTTTTATTTATAAAGGGCAAGGATAAACAAGGGCTGAATCACGGCTCAGCCCAATGTCTTTATTAATAGCCTGCATTAAATGCCAGGGGTGCATTTTAATGCCATAAATCACAGAAGTCTCTCAGAATTATTTGCTATTGTGGAACTGTGATCCCCCTTGCCCAGCAACCTGGCTTGTGCTGCCCCTGTCAGATCACAGTGAGTATCCCAGAGCAGGATTCCCTCCTGGTGTCAGGAGAACAGATCCTGCTGCTCCATGTTGTTCCCTTTTCCCCCCTGTTTTACCATGGAACCAGACAAGAGATCTCCCTACCTGAGCAAAGATCAGATAAATGCCTCCTAACAAGATAATGATCAGTCCAGAGACCCACAGGAAGCCTCCAGCTGTGAACTCCACTGGGAAGGAAGGCTGCAAGACAAAACCAGAACCACCCAAAGCAGTGAAAATGGGCAGAGGCAGTGATGCCAACCACCCACAACTTTTAAACTCTGCTCCATCCATCCATCCATCCATCCATCCATCCATCCATCCATCCATCCATCCATCCAGACAAAAAGGCTGGACCTACCTTCACCCTTAAGGGCTGATAGTATGCAATGGCTGTGAAGATGATCATGAATGACAGGTAGGAGACAAAGCTGAAGTAGAACCTCTTGGAAGCAAAGGTTTCCCATTTTTGCTGAAGCAGTTTGTTCAGTGGCTCCAAAACCACCATCTTGTACCGGTTCTGTGGGGAAAGAGGGAACCAAAATGCTCCTGTGAGCCAGCAGGAATGGGAATTCACCTGAGGGTGGTCTTTCCAAGGGCTGGAGCTGGGTGGATTCAACTGGGGAGACCTTAAGGGGTTATTTGGTGTGAAAGATAACTATTGCATAGAAGTCACTTCATCAAGGTATTTGAACAAACCGAGGCTTAAGACAACCAAAGGATCAAAATTTCTCTCTAATTATGGATGGTCAGAGCCATGCCAAGCAGCCTCCAAACAACAAAACCTGCAAACATTCCCACAAATCACTCTCTTTTCAGAGAAACCATCACCTGAAGGCCCACATGAACTTGAAATGCCACGATTTCAATTTAATGCCACAATAAATATCCTGTTGGCTCCCCACTATGAAAAAAGGAGAGAAAAAGCTGTGTTGGAGCTGTGCTGAGAGGCTCACCGGGGTGTCACTGCTGTAGGCCAGGATCTCCAGCACAGAGTTCTCCTCGAAGCTGTCCAGGGAGGACAGGTCATAGAGGGACACGTGGATGGGGCCGTAGGTCCACTCGGTGAACTTGCGGGACAGGTGCCGGTACAGGGGCTCCTGGATCTCCCTCTGGATGATGTGCCTGAAGATCTGACACAAACACAACCCTGTTCCTGGGCTGCAGCTGCAGCAGGACACCCAAAGCAGCACAGCTGGGGCTCATCCAGCACTGGCTCTGGCTAAAAGCAGGGAAACAACCAAATCTGGCTGCCCAGGGAGCAGGGACAGGGCAGGGACAGCAGGGACAGCTGAGGCTCTGCAGGACACAGCTGGGTGGCTTGGGGGTGCCCTCCTTTGTGGTCACCTGTGCCACTGCCCCTGCCAGCAGCATCAGCACGGGTTGGGTACGAGAAGCTCCAAGCACAAAACCCACTGGACACCAACCAGGGGTGCAAATCCCTCCATCCCTGCTGGACACCAACCAGGGTGCAAATCCCTCCATCCCTGCTGGACACCAACCAGGGTGCAAATCCCTCCATCCCTGCTCCTCACCAACCAGGGGTGCAAATCCCTCCATCCCTGCTCCTCACCAACCAGGGGTGCAAATCCCTCCATCCCTGCTCCTCACCAACCAGGGGTGCAAATCCCCCCATCCCTGCTGGACACCAGCCAGGGGTGCAAATCCCTCCATCCCTGCTGACACCAACCAGGGGTGGAAATCCCAACACCCCCGCTGGACACCAGCCAGGGGTGCAAATCCCTCCATCCCTGCTCCTCACCAACCAGGGGTGCAAATCCCTCCATCCCTGCTGGACACCAACCAGGGTGCAAATCCCTCCATCCCTGCTGGACACCAGCCAGGGGTGCAAATCCCACCACCCCTGCTCCTCAGCACCCCAGGGCTCCCCTCTGGCTGTCCCCACCTCCACTTTGCCTGTCTTGGCAGCCAGCTGCAGGGGGTTTAGGCCATCATAGTTGACAATCTCCTCCAGTTTGCAGGTGGGGTCCAGCTTCACGCCCGCCTTGAGGATCTCCACGTAGGTGCTGCTGACAAACTTGGTGTTCTCCTCGGTGTCATCTGCAATCATCACCAGGGCGTGCAGCACCGTGTTGCCCTGGGTGTCCTGCTCCTGCAGCCTGGCTTTCTGGTGGGGGTTGTTCAGGAGGTAATCCACCACATCCAGCTGGTTGGTGCAGGCAGCCAAGGAGAGGGGGAGCTCACCTGAGGAGATCAGGACACAGCATTTGGAGGGAAAGCAGGAAGGGCTGAAAGAGGATTCAAGAAAGGGGAGAAAAGCAATCCTAGAAAAATATGTTAAATATGTAAAAATATAAAATATATTAAAAATATTTTAAAATATTTTTAAATGTATAAAAATACATTAAAATAATGTATAAAATATATTGAAATAATATATTAAAGTGTAAAAATATATGAAAATACTATATTAAAATTATTAAAATATATATAACTGTATACTAAAAATGTATAAGAATGTATTAAAATAATATATAAAATATATATAAATATACAAAAATATAGAAATATATCAAAGTATAAAAATATAAAAATATATTTTAAATGTATATAAAAATATATTAAAATAAGATATAATCATCTATTAAATATAAAAAATATTAAAATGTATTAAAGTTATAAAAATGTATTAAAATTATTTATTAAAATATATTAAAGTAATATAAAAAATATATAAAGTGTATAACTATATATTAAAATATAAAATTTATAAAAACATATAAATATATATTAAAATATATTAGAATACCCCAGAGTTTTATCACTGAAACACAGAACAGGTTCTGCCTCAGTGTCTCTGGATTCTGAAAGGGTTTTACAACAAACAATTACTCTATTTCTGGGGCAGCTGAAACACTTCCCCACCTCTCAAACTGATCTCTCCAATCTGAACTGGCCACGTGTTGGTGTTTGTCTGAAGCCACTCAGGATTAAGCACATAAAGCCAAGGATGGTGGAAATGCACAGTGAACACCCCAGGTTTGAAAGGATTCTGCCATTCCAATAACTCCAGGCCTTGGTTAAAGGGCACTGAAGATGGCACCAGAGGGGTGAACCCACCTGGAGTTAGTGGCATCACCCACAGCATGGCAATAAGAACTCCAGAGGAACAGGTTCCACAGGGACTCACCAAAATAAAAGTAAACTCCTTCCTTCTTCTTCCTGAAGAACTCCCCGTGGGCCCTGGCATGGACATCAGCTCCGTTCTCCACCAGCAGCTTCACCATCTCCAGGCTCCTCTTCTCGATGGCAATGTGCAGGGCAGTCTGGCCTGGGGCACAGCAAACCTGCCACTGAGTGCCACCCCAGGGGACAGCAGGGATGTCACAGGGATGGCTGCATCCCCAGGCTGGGCTTTAACGAGCCTCAAAACCCTCAGAAACTCAATCCCAGGGCAGGCAATTCCCCCTGGCTGGCACTGAGGTCCCAAAGAGCCACGGGAGGGTTGAGGCAGCCAAGCAGAGCTCATTCAACAACCACAGGCCTCTTCACTTTTACAAGTGCTTTTTATACTTTCCCAAGTAAATAATCTCACTCCTTGGGTTATTAAAAGCATCTATCATTTCTGCTTTACAGACCAAGGAGGGTATAACTCAAGGCTGGAGGAGATGCAGGAGCAGAATCAGAAACAAGAGCTGAGTGTGCTGGGTGTGACTGCCCCAGAACCTTTTTCCTTTCCCTGCTCATCTCACAGGAACCCTTCCTTACCTCTGTAGAAACAGTCAGAGCAGGACACGTTGACAAGTGGCCTGGGGTTCTGTGTCTTTTGGTCTATTTCCAGCAAGACTGGGATTGTGTCATTCTTCCCATTTTTTAAGTTCAGCAGGGCTTTCATCAAGCAGGTCTTCCCAGTCTTTGCATCTGGCAGGGAGAGAGGATTGAACGGGCTGTGGGTGTGCTCTGCACACAGCTGTAGTGCCTCATTCAGAGATCAAACAGAATCTTCATTTTAAAAGTTTTTATCAGTATTTTTAGCACCCCTAAGGCAAAAACCTCAAGATATATTCAATTAATGGCATTCTCTGGGGTGGTGTTCACAGGGGTCCCAGGATGAGGGAAGAGATGAGAATCTTGACTCCATGTTTCAGAAGGCTGATTTATTATTTTATGATGTATATTATATTAAAAGAAAATGATATATTAATACTATATGAAAGAAAGAGAAAGGATTTCATCAGAAGGTTATAAAGGAAGGAAAGGAATGATAATAAAATCTTGTGACTGACCAGAGAGTCTGAGACAGCTGGACTTTGATTGGCCATTAATTAAAACAGCCACATGAGACCAATCACAGATGCCCCTGGTGCATTCCACAGCAGCAGATAATTATTGTTTCCATTTCCTTTCTGAGGCCTCTCAGCTTCTCAGGAGAAAAGATCTCAGCAAAAGGATTTTTCATTAAATATGTCCGTGACAATTCTCCTACCTTGGGGCGAATATGAGGACAACTAAAGCAGAGGGAGGGCCGGAGAAAGCAAAGAGCCAGGAGCACATTCCCCTGCTGCCCGTGAACAAGAAACCACCCAGGAGCAGGGACCCACCTGTGTACTCGGAATTGGTGAGGAATTTGGAGTTCCTCCTTAGGTACTCCAGCAGACCCTGCAGAGCCTGGGGGCTGCCCCTGACCACGGCGCTGAACAGGCGCTCCCTGTCAAAGCGATTCGGGTCCTTCTGGCTGCGGGACAAGGGCGGAGGGTCAGGAATGCCGGGGGAAGGGGAAGAACGACCAGAGCTCGGGTTTAACGTTCTCAACCTCTCATCGTAATGAAATGGTTATAAAAATAGTCATGTAGTTAGAGTCATAAAAATTTGGGTAATTGGGATTTAGGACAATATGAGGCAATAGAAACAAAGAGTTATGGATGGTCTGGGTACCTTTTCTGGGCAAAATAAGCCCAAAAAAGGACCCACGGTAACAGAGGATTAACCCTTAAAAACAACAGCCTGTTGCATATTCATGCACCTCATACAAGATGCATAAATTCTATTTAAACAAAGGATTCTGTCTGATCAGTGTCAGCTTCTTAATTTTGACAGCATCTTCAGGGCTGAGCGAGGTGGGAAGAAGTTTCTTCTAACTATAATAATTATAATTATTATAATTATTATTATTACTACTACAATTATAATAAATTCTCTTTCTCTGAAAGATTTAGGTGTCCTGTGGCTGCTGTCTGGTGTGAATACTTTATTCCTTTCTTTAAAAAAATATCCCACACGCATAGTTTCTATTTTAACATAATGTGATAACCTAAAACTATATTTAACACGCTACTTAAAACAATTAATACAGCATCATTTTCTAACATAGCACATATAATATTCATTTTAATATTTGTGAAAAGCCAACCATAAAACACACATTTTTCACAGGAAGCTCTGGAGAGCAGGGCCAGGAACATACCACAAGCTCCAGTGGGACAGTGGAAGGAAGGAGGGAGAGGGAGGAGATTTTGTTGGGGGGGAAGAAAAACCCACATAAATGTTTTATTTTTAAGTCAAGGGAAAAATAGAGACAGTTATTTCCCAGAATTCTCCTAAGTGGCTGCTCTTTCCATCAGCTGGAGCTGTTCCCAGAGCCAGGCTGATGTGCAGCCCTGGCAGGGATCCAGAGCAGAGAGAGGAGCCCAGGATGGGGGCAGGACCAGGGTCAGGCCCATCCCTGGGGGGATTTGGGATGGACTTGGGAAAATCCACAGGCTCCCAGCAGGCAGGATCAGGGTGGAGCACCTGGACCAACCCAAATTGGTCAAACACCCCCAGTTACTCACTTGCTGACAAGTCCTGGCCGATAATTCAGGTTAACCTTGATTTTAGGGGCAAAGTCACTGCTCTCCTTCTGATAAGGAGTCTCCAAGGGCTGTGGCTCTCCTTTCCTTCCAGGTCCTGACCTCTCTTCCTTTTTGCTGGGGGCAGGTTTCTCTTCCTGGGTGCTGTCATCTGTTTCCAGCAGCCCTGTGAGCCTGTTCCTCTGAGCTGGGCCTGGCTGCCCGTTTGTGAACTTATCCATTGCCAGGAGAGATGGTCCTGCAGATCACCAAGAGGGTCTCTGTGGGGGCACTAAACCTGCAAGGGATGGGGAGAATCAACACAATTTCTTCACAAACCCCAAAGGTGTTTAGACACAAAGAAAGTTCCCAGGTTGACCACGGGTCCCTTGGGAGGGAGATTTGGTAAAACTCTGCATGCAGGAGGAGTATTTGAATAAAGGATCAGGGTCCTACGTGGGGTTCCAGTGGAGGAGAGGTTTAGAAGCAGTTCATGAAGCACAGGCAACTCATCTGCAGCACATCCGAGCCCCCTGTGTGGGATGACCTCACCTGTTGGCAGCAGCACAGGCTCCTGACATAAAAGGCAAGGAAAGTGGCTCTTCAGGAGTGTGAGATCGTTGCTCTTGTCTCAGTGCAACCAGCACTGGCACAGGCTGCTCACCAAGTGGCCAAGAAGATAAGGGTTCACTGGGGGCCCTCCTTGGAACAGGGATGAGCTTGCCCACAGTCCTGCTGGGAATCTTTCCAGGGAAACACCTGCACAAAGTGCCTGGCATTGCATCCCCGATGGACAAAATGATCTCCTCAATGTTTGGAGCTGCTGGTTGTCCATGTGAGCACAGAACTGGAGCTCCCAGCTGCAAGGCAAGCACACTGCCCCTGCCCAAGAGCAGCAGCACCAGCAGAGCCCCCAGCCAGCTCCCTTCTCCCATCTGAGGCTCCCTGAGCTCTCTTTTGGCTCTTTGGGGACATCTCTCCACATCCTCTGGGCACATCTCAGACCACACCCAGGGCACGGTGCCCAGGTCAGCGTTTCACAGGGTTTGAGAGGCAGAGCTGGAACATCACAGTCACCCACCTGCAGCAGAGCTCAGCTCAGCAGCTCCTCCTCATCGCCAGGCACTCCCTCCAAAGGGTTAACAGCTTTGCTCCCGAGAGAAACCTCCCTTGCTGGGGCTACAGCCCGACTCCATAGCCTGCACCAGCAAAGAGGGAAATGGACACAGCACGAGCATTTAGGCTGTGAAAAAACCACAGGTCTGCGAGGCCAACAGCCCCAAAACATCTCCGTGCAGCTCACGGCAAGGAGCCCAAGGCTGCTTCGGAGACAAACCGTGGTGATAACGCAGACACTCGGTTTAGTCTGCGCTCCAGTGACAAACATTCCTCCGCACACACCCTCTAATCCCTCTCGGCTTGCTTCCCTCCCAGAACACTTACTGGTGCATCTGCCGAATCCTTGAGGAGGGTATTTGCACTTCCAGAACAGTTTGCTCGTGCTTTTCTGTCTTCCTCTCCCCAAAATCATTCCTCAGCTGCAGTTTCCATCTCCCCACAGCGCTCAGAGTTATTTACTGTCAGTCTTGCACAGACAGAGCGCCTGGGTTAAAAGCAAGAGCAGAATGGTCCCATAAAGCAGGACCCGGGAGGGCTCCCCCCTCTCTGAGGGGCACAGGGAGCACTCTCTGCCCGCCAGCCCCACTGGCACTGCCCAAGAACCGAGCTCCTTCCCCTGAGCCCTCTCCCAGCCCTGCTCAGCAGAGCTCAGCACTCACCAGAAGTTGCTGCAAGCTCCACCCAAGAGCTGATCTGATGTGACGAGGAGTCCCCACGGGTCCTTCAGAGGGGAAACAACCTCCCAGCAGAAACCAAGCACCAAGAGGTGTTAACTGGCCTGAAGGCAGACCCAGAATTATCTCCATCCATGGGTGGGAAGCCATGCAGGGAAGCCCACGTTCATCTGGCAGCGGCACAGCGGGGAGATCCCGGCTGGTCCATGAGGGAATCCAAGGAACACCCCCAGACCCCTGGGGGAAGGAGCACCCCCAGAGCCCCGGGGGAAGGAGCACCCCCAGAATCTGTGGGAAGGAGCACCCCCAGACCCCTGGGGGAAAGAGCACCCCCAGAACCCCTGTGGGAAGGAGCACCCCCAGACCCCTGTGGGAAGGAGCACCCCCAGACCCCGGTGGGAAGGAGCACCCCCAGACCCCGGTGGGAAGGAGCACCCCCAGACCCCTGGGGGAAGGAGCACCCCCCAGACCCCTGTGGGAAGGAGCACCCCCAGAGCCCTGTGGGACGGAGCACACCCCCAGAACCTGTGGGAAGGAGCACCCCCAGACCCCTGGGGGAAGGAGCACCCCCAGACCCCTGGGGGAAGGAGCACCCCCAGACCCCTGGGGGAAGGAGCACCCCCAGACCCCTGTGGGAAGGAGCACCCCCAGAGCCCTGTGGGAAGGAGCACCCCCAGACCCCTGGGGGAAGGAGCACCCCCAGAGCCCGGTGGGAAGGAGCACCCCCAGAGCCCTGTGGTTCACCCAGCGTGTGGCTTTTGCAGAGTGAAGGAGGCTTGCACAGGAAATGACTGGCTGGATTTCTCAGTGAAGGGGAGAGCCAATGAGTGCAGTGCTCTTATATGGGAAAGCTGCTGCCTACTGCAAATTCAGAATGTTTAACCCCTGCCTGCACAGAGCCTCTGCCTCCCCCCACAGCCCCCTGAGCCCCCCGAGGCTGCCCAGGAGCAGCAGAAGTGCTGAGGCCAAGCTTGGTGTGGGAAGGCAGCTCTGCAGAGCCCCAGGGACACAGCCTGATGTGCCACCAAGAGCAGTGCCAGCTGCTCCTCGGGGCTCAGGGCAGTGCCCAGAGCAGCCCCAGGACAGCCCCAGGCTCTCAGGGCACTGGTGACTCCCTCTGCTCCAGGGTCTGGGTGTGCTCCAAAGGAGAAAAGTCGGGCAGAGGCTTCCCCTGGGAGCAGGGGTGAAGAGTTGGACTTGATGATCCTTGGAGGTCCCTTCCAACTCAGACTGTTCTGTGAAATCCAAGTGGATGTCCCACCCCAGCCCACAACTGACTGTCCTGGGGCCCACACACCCCAAAACTGCTCCTCTTTGCCCTCCCAGAGCAGAGGAAGGAGGGGACAGCGGGGTCAGGGTGACCCCAGCACTTTCCCCAGGGAATGCTGCTCCCACCTGAGCTCCTGATGCTCCACAAGCCTTTGATGTGCCCCAGAGCTCAGCTGGGAAATCTCAGGAATGAGCAAAAGGCTGAGGAGCCCTTCCCATGCCCGGCTCCCCAGCAGGGGCTGGTGATTCCTGGGATTTCCAGGAGGAATCCCCGAAGGGAGGTGGCCCAGAAGGACAGAGCAGGGCTGTCCCAGCAGGACACCCCGAGCTCTGGCTGTGCCTTCCTCCTTCCAAAGCTGCCCTGAGGCACAGCAGAGCCTGGAGCAGCCCTCACACCCTGCAGGGTGCTGTGCCACCTCCTCGGAACAGAGACTGTCCCAGCTGGCTGCAGCTCTGAGCACTGTGAGACCCCTCCCTGGAGATCCAGTCACTGGCACAGGGCCTTCCCCTCCTCGTGGCTGTGCAGAATATTTCAAGTTTACATCTCAAGATTCCTGTGTTCTCAAATGAAGCAGGCCCAGTGACTACACAAAGCTGCTTTGTTATCCGTGATGGATTCTTGATGATTAATTCAGAGCCAGAGAACAGCCTGTAAAGAAGAGATAAATGCAAGATCAGGTCTCATCTCTCCTCATTCCAGCCTTGCACTGAGCTAGCTCAGTTTGCTGCAGCTGTGTCACACTTTGTTTCCTGTGACACCAACAGGAGTTCAGCTCTCCCTTTTGGGTTTAAATCCTTCTGGGCTCCTCCTGCAGCTGCCCTGGGAGGGATCCCACCCCTCCAGCCCAGGGATGAGCTCAGCCCTCAGGAGTGCAGCCAGCAGCTCTGCCTGCACAGCTGCTCCTCACATCTGCAGGGAGGGAGGGGAATGTGCTGGGAAAGGAACCTCTGCCAGCCAGGAGCTCACCCGGGCACACAGAGCAGCCAGGAGGAAAGCAGCACCTGAACTCCACCTGCCCACCAGCCTGGGCCTCCCTCTGGCTTTTTGAGGCTTTTGTGGGAATGGCACAATTGCTTAATTTACCCATGAAATGTGTCTGGGTGTGTCCTGCCAGGAGAGACACGTCCTGTGGAAATCTGGGAAGGGAGAAGTCAAACTGCCCAGGGACATCTCAAGTCAAGAGTTATTCATTCAAATTATATAATATTATAATTTATTCATTATTAATAAACACGATCAAAAATATTGATATATAATCTTTATATAATATATTAATATAATTATATAGTATATATTATAATGTATAATATATATCTTATGTCTATTATATAATATATTGTATATATAATATATTTGATATAATATACAAATATATAATATAATATAATATATATTACATATTATATCAAATATATATTCTATTATATTATAGAAAATGTATATATTATACTATATAATATAATAATATCTATTATGTAATATATTATATCTATTATGTAATATATAATGGATATTATATATTATATATTATATGTTATGTATTATATATTATATGTTATATATTATATATATTTAGATATAAAATATGTTATCTATATTATAATTATAGATGAGTAAATCACAGCAGAAAAAGCAATGTCTGGAACCTGCTTAAGCAAAAGGAAGCATGAGGATGATGATGGTGTTTGGAAAAGATGCAACCAAGAATATTTCCTGAAATATATATTCTGTGTCCACCTAAGTTCCAGTTTTTACCAAATACTGTAAAACATCACAGTCCTATGATTGATACCATGTTTTCAGTTCACTGTAAATAGAAGTTCAAAGTTATTTGGGATTTAGTTACAGGATTGATCTGTGGCCACTCAGGTGTAGCAACTCAAAATCATCTTCACAGGAGGAGGAAAACCTGTAATTAAAACATGAGAGGGTGGAGAATTAAAATACAAAGGGTAAGCCAGCAAAAGAAAAAATAGCTTCTTTTAAAGATGGATTTGCACACTCAGGAAAATATCAAGTGTTTTTGCAAGGCCCTTTTTAGATTTTTTTTTTATTTTTCCATGTAACTGTGATGTAAAAGCCACAGTGAAATGATGAATTTGAGCAGCTCCATTTCTTTGTTACATGGAAATCAGTGCCTCAGCCAGTGCCCAGTCTGAAACATAAACATTCCTCAATATAATCCCGTGTCAGAAGTTGTCTGATGGCCCAGGGAACACCATTAATCTACACAGGAGCATTTCTGGAACTGCAAGTCCCCCACCATAACATTTACAGGCTCCAATCTATATTCTGTGAGGGGTCCATCCAGCTCTCTCACCCCTAAAATGGAAATTTCTGCCTCCTTGCTGCATCCCTTTCTGTAGGACCAGAGCCTGCAGGAATGCTCTGCTGACAGTCAGAGAGCAGCAGAGGAGCAAACCCAGAGGAACAAACCGGTTTGTGGAGGAACAGTGACATCCTGTGGCCACCCAATTCCTGATGCTTTTCAAACAGCCAAACTGGGCAAAAATCTTTTCAAACACCCCTGGCTGCTGTGGGGCAAGGCTGCAGAAATATTGAGGGATTTATTCCCAATCCTATGGGATTGTGTTATGGGGCAGCTGAGAAAGGAGAAAACCCCAAATGTATCCAAACCCAGCATAATGGGTTCTTTCATTTCTCTTTTTATACGTATAAGTAATTTTTTGAAAGCACAGAAGATAAAACCCCAAAATCTTGGCTGTTTTTCTTTTGTTTTTTTGGGGTTTTAATTTTTTTAAAGGGAGAACAGACTAGAAATTAACTGAAGCTATAAGAAAAAAAACCCTCAAAGGCCAGTCACAAAACTAAGATTACAGCAGGATTTAAAGATGTTACCAGAATTTGTTGTAAATATGGGAGCATTAAGATTATTCTAATAGCATAGAGATTCTGGCTAAAACATATTGAATTATTATTTTAGTTATGAATAGTTATCTCTAAGCAGACTTTTGAGGTACCACTAGATTGTAGGAATAAATAAAATCTATTTTAACAGCATCAATCATTTGAATTTCCTGATGTCTTACTTTGTTTTATGCTAACAACTTTGGTGTAAACACTGCATGTTATACAAATTCATATTCACATTTCCTTGTGATTCATATCCATTTCCTTAATTTACCTAAATTGCAAGGATTTTTTTTCTCATTAACAAAGAAATCCTTGCAGTCATTTCCTGGAGCTCCCCAGGTGCCACAGTGGAGGCCACAGTTCAACACCAGCTTGGCTCAGGCCAAAAACCAGAGCAGAGGGACATGGGCAGACCCCTCCTGTCACCTCCCCGGGGTCCCTGTCCCTGCAGGGCACCCCAAACCCCAGCAGGAAGGTCAGGAATGTCAGTTTATTCCATACCTACCCCAAACCCCAGCAGGAAGGTCAGGAATGTCAGTTTATTCCACACCTACCCCAAACCAGAGCAGAAATGTCAGGAATGTTGTTGGACTAAGTTATTTTTTGACTTAGAAATGGGGCAACTGAGAGGTATTTTAAAAACTGTATTTTTAGTCTCATTTGAAGGGTGAGACAATTCAGATGTTACATGCTATACAAACCTTTTATCAAATTTATAATTTTTTCTACAAATCTATTTCCCACAGAATGTCAGTTTATTCAGGGCTCACCCCAAACCCCAGCAGGAAGATCACTTTATTCCTGTTTGTTCCTGTGGGGCTGTGAACTGCTCAGGGACTCCAGGCAGGGCTGAAAACACCCAGCCCAGGAATGCTTGGGGCTGGAAGGGACATTTGGAGGTCACTCTGTCCAGCCAGGGCCACCCCGAGGTGGTTGCCCCAAATTATTTCCTTTATGGCCCTTCAGGCCCCCACAGGAAATGCCTGCACAGCCTCTCAGGGCATCCTGCCAGGGGGTTAAACTGCAAAAAGGAAAAAAGAAAAACAGCAATTGCAGGAAAACTCAAGCTAAGGGAAGCCTCTTGTGGTAGGGACAGAAAATGTTGACAGAACTTTGTATTTCTGCTAGCTCAGCAGGCAGAAAGGCAAGCCCTACCCTTAAAAAAAAAAATATTCTGATTGTGGATGTGACCCTCAAACCCACACTGAACTCACAGCTTGCAGTTTTCTATGAAAACAGCAGATTTTTGGTTTTATTCCCCATTAAGCGCAGCACTCACCACAGATGCTCAGTGATGAAATCCAGAAGGAACAAACCAACATCCACAGCAGCACTCCAGGGGTAGGAGGGGACCAAGGCAGTACCTGACACAGGTTTGGGGCAGGGCAGCAGCACAGGCTGTGCCCCACCTCAGGGTGAGAGCTGCCAGAACCCAAAGGTGAGGACACAGAGCCACCCCCACAGCCCGGGGGTGTTTTTGGGGAAGGGCAGATGAGTACTGCATCCTCTTCTGAGCACTCACCACCGCCGCTGAACCAACCCAGCCCAACCCCACCCCAGTTCATTCCCTTAACCCAGCCCATAAAAAAGCAAACCCAAACCCAGCTAACCCAGACTTTGGTGGGAACTCCCTCCCTTGTGTGGGACTCACCACACCAGGCAGTTCTAACGCTGCTCAGTCACCCACCGCCATTTCAAGTCTCACCTTCCCACCCAGCACACAATTGCCACTGTGGCCAGTCCTCCCCAGACCAACACCCCCATCCCCAGAGTCCCCTCAGAGCAGGGCCAGGCACTGGCACCCCTCACACCCACCCCAGCAGAGACAACTCAATTAAAACACACCACAAGCCCGTGACCCGCAGCAAAACCCACACCACGCCATGACCACCACACCCTTTTGTGGGGGCCTTGCATCCCACCTGGAAGCAGTGCTGCTAAGATCTAGGAAGAAAAAACAACATGGTATTATTAGCACTTCATTAAGATTTTAATCCAGATCCATTTTAACCACAAGGTTGGTCCTCATCATACATGCAAAGAGGCTTAAACTGCCACGTAAGAAGCCAAAGCATTTCACTTAATACACGTTTCACCTGCTTGAACTGAGACAGACTACGGGGTGTAATGTGCAACAGAAAACTTTATTAGCATTTCAACAGACAGTTGTTCAGCAGTTACTCAAGCTTGCATTAACCTTGCATTAACTTAATATTAAGACATTGAAGAACTACAGTGCAAACACAAGTGCCACTGGCAACCCTGGTGTCAAGCAAGATGCACAAGAACTTAACAGCCCCCCCTGAGGCGGAGCACCAGGTGCAGGGTGGATTCCTTCTGG